>NC_072793.1:175678180-176303180 GCF_028583425.1 Eublepharis macularius
TCAACATTACACTGAATAAAAAACTTTGTTTCTTTTTTAAGCACCTCCACACATTCTGGGTCTCCCAAAAGATCCTCATTAATTCTCCATCTCCGTTTCTTATTTCTCATTCCAAATCTCCACATCACAGGATTATGATCTGAGCTAATTTTCGGTAAAATATCAATCTCTTTAGTAAATACTGCCAGTTCTTTAGACGCCCAGATCATATCTATTCTAGAAAAGGATTGATGGCTAGTTGAGAAAAAAGTATATTGCTTCGATTTCGGGTTATATTTTCTCCAAATATCTTCTAAATTTTCTTGTTCCTGAATTTCAAAAAATGACTTCGGTAATTTCCCCGCCCTTACTTTACTTGATGATGAACTTTTATCCTACTGTAAATCCACCACTCCATTCAAATCTCCAGCTATAATTACTTGATCATAAGTCCATTGTTCCATTTGTTCTCTTAAATCTTTAAAAAAATAAATCCTTAGAGCCATTCGGTGCATATACTCCAAGTATCAACATTTTTTTAGCATTGCATAAAAATTCCACAGCCAAGTATCTTCCATTTTTATCAGACACTATTAATTTGGGTTGCAATTCTTCCTTAATATATATAACAATTCCCCTCTTCTTTTGTTTTGTTGCCGAAACAAATTGTTTTCCTAACTTCTTATTAAATAGATATTTAACATCTTGATCTCTAATATGAATCTCTTGTAGGCAAATCATATTACTTCTTTGTTTAGATAACCAATGTAACACAGCTTTTCGTTTGGAGGGTGAATTGAGTCCATTAACATTCCATGAAATTAATTTGTGCTCCATAATTGTAATCTACTTGAGCTGGGAAAGTCTTTTCCATTCTCCATCAGAAAGACATCCATTGCATATTTTGACTTAATCACTTGTCTCCCTGATTGGAATTCAAAAGTCACTCCTTCCGGCAACTCCCATCTATATCTAATTTCAGCTGCCTTCAGCTTTTGTATCAAATCTCTATATTTTTTCCGATCCTGGAGCACTTTTCTTGGTACTTCTTTCATCATTCGAACCCGTGTCCCAGCTATTTCCAGTGGAGTTTCAAAATGCCTTCTAATAATTTCCTCCTTCATTCTCCTTGTGGTCAATTGGACAATAATATCTCTTGGTAAATTCTTTTGTTCTGCATACTTTGAGTTGACTCTGTACACAATATCCAGATGTGTCATCATTTCCTCCTCTGTTTGTCCCAAAAATTTTGCCAATATTTCAGCTACTTGTTTCAGAGCACATCCGCCCATTTTCTCTGGCACAGCCCTCATACAAATTTGTCTGTCCATTGCTTTACATTCTATCATCACAATTCTACCCAGAGTCTCTGTCTATATAGCCTCTGTTTTTTTCTCCCCATCCTGCACCATCTGTTGTGTTTCTTGCACTTTTTGTTGGGTATTCTGTAGATCTGTTTTTATTGCCCCCATCTCTTTTTTAACCTCCGTTATTTCTGACTTAATCACTTCTTTAATTTCCGTCATTAAATTTTGCTGTAGTTGTCGTACCATTTCCCGAATCTCTTTATTTCCCTCCGTTATTTTTTTATCCAAATTCTCCATAGCAGCTTGCCAGTCCTTTCCTTTTTTGGAAGCCATCAGGCTTGCTTTGGGCCCCCACGAATCTGCTCTCTTTCTTAACTCCGTCTTCTTTTTAATTCAAGTCTCTATTCTTATATATCAAAGTTTTAAGCGTCTGCCCTCTGTTAAAATGGCGGTTAAGGCTTCCCTTACCCTTAAAATGTCGGGCGATGTTTTTCTATGGTATAAAATGTCGGGCGATCTTTCTCTATGGTGATGATGTCACCACAATGATCTTCCCTTACTTTCAATGGTGGGCACTTTACTTCCGCTTCCTCTCCCTTACTTTCAATGATGGGCGCTTCACCCCCTCTTCCAGTGTTGTTTTCCTTCCGGCTCTTCCTGACCTCTCCCTCACCGCTCTGTCTCTGTCTCCTCTCCTTCTATTATCCTCCACTTCCTGCCTCGCGGCGCTTCTTCCGATTCCCACGATCCGCCCTCCACGTCGCTATCTCCCCAACCACAGGTATGCAAAACAATATTCTTTCTTTGCTCTTTTTAGCTTTTTCTCACTCTCAAGCCTCAAATTAAACAACTCAATTCTTTGGTATGCCTTTTCCGCAAACTTCGATTTTTGGAGGGTTTCCCTTTCCCTATTCTGTCTTACTGAAAGTACAATTCTGCCTACCAGCTCAGTCCAAGTATTCCTTGTCATCAGCTCTTCAGTCTACTGGGTGATTTCTGCCTCTTGGTGCACTTCAGTTGCATTTCCTAATGTAAGATCTTTGGCGTCTAGAAAGGCTTCCAGACTGAATACACCGTATCAACTTAGGGCCTCTTTCTGTTCTCTGGCTCCTCTGTGGCTCTGCTGGCTTCCATGAACTGCTATTGAAATCTTCAGTTGCCCTTAGAATGATTAGAAAGATCCAGAATCTCTGGGACTCGAAGTTGCTCCATTCCGCTTCTGGTACACCATTCTTCCACTCTTTCTAATTTCATAACAACCACTTTGCAAATATGCACCCCACCTCTGGTACTGTGTAATGTCCTCTGGCTCTGGAATGCTTCAACAATCTTGAGTCTATAGTTTAGCAAAGCTTTTATTAAGCAGAGCAGAGCCTTTCTATTCACTGAGTGGATGCTCCTCTTCACATGCTTTGTCCGGCTCCTTATTTGCGAGCACCCTTGATTCCATTGTGTTCCATGAGCTTTCGCGAGTCAATGGTCACCTCGATGTCATCTCTTTGCAGGAGGGCACAGATCCGGTACTTGCCTTTACAGAAGAATCTGGCAGAGGAGGAAGGCGATTCACTGGTCTTTGTGGAGGATGTTCAGAGAGGAAGGGAGGATGAGGGGAGAGCCAGAATCAGTTGGTCGAGAAGCAAGAAAAGACTCTGATGGCACCAAGGCTGGAAGCAAAAGGGAACTGTGGGAAGGCACCATGCAGAACAGCCTGGAAACAGATTTTCCCCCTTCGGATATGCAGTGCCAGCAATTCAGGCACTTCCGCTATGAGGAAGTAGAAGGGCCCCGAGAGGCTTGCAGCCGACTGCACCATCTTTGCCGCCTGTGGTTGAAGCCAGAAAGGTACAGCAAGAAGCAGATGCTGGACCTGGTGATCCTAGAGCAGTTCCTGGCTGTCCTGCCCCCGGAGGTAGAGAGCTGGGTCAGGGAATGCAGACCGGAGACCAGTTCCCAGGCAGTGGCCCTGGCAGAAGGCTTCCTCCTGAGCCAGGCAGATGCCAAGAATCAGGTCCAGCAGGTGAGAGGGACTCATCTGGGTAATAAGTGGGGGACAAAATATGATCAGGGATACCCTCAAAATCCATACTGATATGAGCTGCCTGTTTATGTTTATGGCTGTGTTTTATGGTTATTACCAATGTTTCAGATTGATTCTGATATAAATCTGCTCTGAGCCCATTCGCATGGAGAGCAGATGAATCAATCAATCAATCAATCAGATTGCTCCAACATTTTAAGGACCCCCTTTTCCCAGTCTTTTTCGTGCTCCTTTTCTCAGCAGTCTCCCCTTTCTGGGATCCCCACTTCTTTTTCAGGTGCTGGAAAACATCACGCAGGAGCTTTACCAGGGAGCAGCTTTTCCGGGTAAGATCAAAAGAATTGTTGTACCCAGTGGAGTTCCTCCTTAAGTGTAGGTGGGCTGCTTTTACCCCCTCCCCCCAGTCCAGTGTGGGAAATGTCCATTTGGAGAAGAACAAAAAAGAGAATTAATTTATAAACTTGACTAAATAACTTGAAGAATGATTTAGGCCATACCCTATTTCCAAGCATATTATATTCATGAAAAGGTCACATGGTTAACCAATGGAGTAACTCCTTTCTAAAAATGCCAGTAGGCTTGTGGTTAAGGATAAAGAAAAATGATAGGGATTTATAGTTTAGCCATGATCATTTTGACAGTGAGAGTCTAGTATAAATGAATGGGAGAAAATATGAGGGAATGTTTCCAGCTGACTTCACCTCTGGTGTCAGCAGTAGGAGTGTTGAGAAGAAAGCTGCCTCCTAACTCAAAAAATGACGACAGATATAAATTAATTTTTTAAATGGGCAAGAGGAATGCATTGAGCCAAAAAGAAAAGGATCAAAATTACAATCCTTGAAGAGACCACATGGAAAAGTAACATAATTCATGCCGAAGCTACCTGGTCCAGAGCACTGCAGGATTTCCTGGTCTCCATGACAACCAGGGGGGTGCCTCAGGTAGTAACAGGCCCCACACTCTGCGCAGGGCTGCAGATATTTTGCTCAGCACCTCTCAGATAAAATGTCTTCTGCGCAATCTGACCCTGGGGGACTAGTGACAGTGGTCAGATTGTATCAGTATGCCAACTTGTCGGGTTCTTTGTCATTCTTCTCATTCATTTTTAGGATGTGGGCAGGTTCCTTGAAGTTTCCGACCCAGGAGGTCTCACTCCACCTGTTTCAAATGTTCTTTTTTGAAGAAGGTGATTGAAAGGGTGGTGGCAGGACAGCTTCAGGCTTTCTACGGCCAGGCAAATTTTTAGATCCTTTTCAATCTCCTTTTAGGCTTGCTGATAGGAGTGAAACAGCCTTGGTCGCCTTGGTGGATGACCCTTGCTGGGAGACGGACAGAGAGGGAATGCCTCTGTGCAAAGTGGGCTTTGGTACTTCATCAATAATAAGGCTGCCTTTTTCCCTATGAGCTCATCTTGCTTTGTGACACAAGATTCTGGGGTGTCGCAGCTGCGATTCTGTCGGTGGTTTTAGGACTGCCTCTTCCTTGCATTTCAGAGGTCTTCCTTCTTCAGCCTGTGAATTCTGTACCACTGGAGAAACAAGCCATAATTTTGTCTATGTAACCATAGCAAGAGTAGACTTTCCAAACATTTGAAATCAAACATTTTTCTTAAATAAGGATGCAAGTGTAGTTGTGACCATGAGCCAAGAGAGGGAGAACCTTCTCCTCCCATACAAGAAAAAGTGAAATGCTAAATTCTTGGAGAGTTTAAAACGTTTTCCAATTACCTTTGATCTCTCCAGGCGAGGACTTCAAACCAATGGTGTATTCCTTATCATCTCTTTCCATCAGAGAGAAAGCAGATTCTGTATGGTCAGATGGGGTAAGTG
Source organism: Eublepharis macularius (assembly GCF_028583425.1). Lineage (NCBI taxonomy): Eukaryota > Metazoa > Chordata > Lepidosauria > Squamata > Eublepharidae > Eublepharis > Eublepharis macularius. Next base: position 175,683,334 of record NC_072793.1, read on the forward strand.
TGGAACTACAAATCATGACCCTGGGTGCCTCCCTGAACCTCTTTCTCTACTTCTCTTTTCTCCTTTTTATGCTGTTCACTGGATGAAACATGGAACGGCTCTGGTGATAGTTAGCATCCTGTGTGCAACCATCAAATAATAATCTTGTTGGATTGTGCTTAAAGGAGAAAGAATCATTCCATTATTTGATAGGAGTGAGAAAATCATAGAATCATATGAGAATCAGAGTTGGAAGGGGTCTAACAGACCATCTAGTCCAACCCCTTTCCCAATGGAAGAAAAGCGTAAAGCATCCCCGGCAAGTATTCATCCAGCCGCTCCTTGAAGTTTGCCAGTGAAAGGGAACCCACCACACAACAACCAGTTCCACTGGTTGGATGTTATGTCTTTGTTGATACACCCGAAGACTGTGTCTGTGTTTTTGCCACTGCATCACCCTGATGGCTCATATTTAACTTCTTATCCACCAGATTCCAAACTCTTGTTCACACACACTGCTACCGAGAAGTGTATGGCTCATCCAGTATGCATGCTTTGCATTTCTGTTACCCAGGTGGAGAACATGGCACCTATCCATGTTAAATCACATCTTATACAAATCTGCCTGCTTTTCCAGTGTATTCAGATCTTGTTAAATTCTGTCCATGTCTCCAAGTATGTTTGCTACTCCTCCCAGTTTGGCGTCATCTACAAATTTATTGAAGAATCCCTTCACACGCTCATCCAGATAATTTTGAAAGTCACTGGGCCCAGAACCAAGCCCTGTAACACTCCACTGGACACCTCCTTCCAATCTGACGTGAAGCCATTGACAACTGCTCTTTGGGTGTGATTATCCAGCCAGTTTGTGATCCATCTATAACGCTTTCTTTTTTCACTTTTCGGGCTCAGGTGACCTTTGCGGAGGTGTCTGTTGATTTTACTACGGAGGAGTGGGCTCTTCTGGATCTGAACCAAAGAAGGCTTTACAGGGAAGTCACGGAGGACAATTGTCAGACAGTGGCCTCTCTGGGTAAGGCACCCCTTTATTCACTGTGGTTGAAGGCAGAAATAGCTCCTTCTAAGAAGGGCTCCTGTAGGATTCTTTCCACGTAGACTCTCAGTAGGCGAGTGGGGCAGGTCCGTGTGCAGGCAGACGTTGTTCTTCTATGTATATAGCTGACTCACCTAGTTTTAGTCATAGTTTAGTTTGTAAATTAAAATGTTGGTTTGTAAATTGAAAAGAAACATCTTATGGGTTGTCAGTGGGTTCTCATCGGCCTTTCAGAGCAGCCAAGGAAGGAAGCATTTTAAAAACCCCATAATAATCCCTTTATTTATATAGGGACCTTGCTGTGCATTTTACAAAGTATGAAAAAATACTTCCTTGCTCCCAGGCCTTTATGGTCCTCTGTTTGCATGAGTGGGGACATTCCACTGTATTCAGTCTACTTACTAATCTGAACTCCCCAGTGGGGCTAAAGCATACTGTCAATAACCAATCATTCAATATCAATATATTCTAAGTGCAAAAAGTGCTCTCTGTATAGACAATGATCTTGAAAACATCAATACATTCAAAATAAAAACATCAAAAATATGCAATAAATATATACAAAAGCTGGTACAAAAGCAACAAATATCCAGGTACTTCTTCATATACAATAAATACAAGAGAAATCATATAGTCATAGTCCAAAAAACACTTTGTAAATATCTTCCCTTGGAGCAATGAGGTAGAAGTGGTGTGAAAGCTTCAAGATCATACATTGCGGTGCCAGTCCATAAACAATTTCTTCAATGAATAATTTCAGTGAATAATAGCTATTAGGTTTACTCCCTGTTATTTACTCTTTGTTTGCATTCTTTTTCAATCTACGTACACCAGTGTAGGCATAAGCATGGTCAACCTACACAGAAATAGGGTATGATAGAGCATTGAAGAACAGACTATGAAAAAGTGGATTTTAGCAGGTTTAGTAAGTTTTGTCTATATCACGGAGAGCCTTGCCTACAGAATTTGTGTGTACCAGATTGCTAGTAAAATCAAAGTTGCACATCCTTCCAGAAAAGAGGTAGTCTAGAGGAAAAAGCTGTTGTGAGGATAATAAATGTCCAAAATGGAACTATCATATTTATAAGGGACACATGAACATCTTTTTTCCCACCTGCAAGGAGTATGGGGAATCTTGAAGGGGAGAAGAGACCTTCACGGCCCTTTGTCAAGGCCACATTAGATGGTATCAGAAAGGGATGCTGGATCCTTCTTGCCTTTGGAGGGGGTTGAGACACTATATCCCAATTGCTGTGTGTGAGCTAGATCTTCCCTATGCTGAACTCCCCTGATCCCTCCTCTGCTGTGGGTCACTACTGCGATCTGCAGACAGACTCTTCTGGATCAAAGACTTAGCCTTCTGCCGCCCTGTGAAGTATCTGTTCTGTTTCTTTCCTCGCAAGGAGGACTTCTAGTTTCCAGACCTGACTGTATTTCCGTGCTGCAAGGAAATGGAAATCTATCTTTCCAGGAAACAAGAGCAAGAGAGAGATCACCAGGTATGAACCAATTTCTAACCTCTCCTTGTACCTAATCTTGGAGGAAATTTCTATACCCTACCCGGTTGTAGTCAACATTCATTCATTCATTTATATGCCTCAACAGAGAAGCAGACCACTATGTCAAATTAAAAATATAACAAAGTAGGCTCCAGGCAAGCTTCTCGAAGGGAGAAGTCTCCACAGAAAATGCCCTGCCTCTGGTGACCATTGACCCCTTTACAAAGGGGCACAGAGAGTAGGGCTTCGGAGGCAGACCTTAATCGGGTGGAGACACAGTATGACTGGAGGTAGCCCCTCAAGTACTCCATCCCCCTTTAGGGCCTTAAGTGTAGAACAAGGACCATTGCAGCTGCTCCACTTGGTCCACCTAGATGAGAATTTCTTCTTCTGAGCGGCATTGGTGCATCAGAGAGAGGGGCTTGGACCAGGGGTGTAATGAGTCCCGGGCAGGGGATGTGTTGGGAGGATCTGGGGGCCTTAGTAGATCATATATGGAACATGAGTCAGCAGTGTGATTCTGTAGCTAAAAAGGCAACTGCGATTTTAGGCTGCATTAACCGGAGTATAGTGTCCTGATCACAAAATGTGATGGTATGGCTTTACTCTGCTCTGATTAGACCAAACTTAAAGTACTGTGTTCAATTTTGGGCTCGACATTTTAAGAAGCAAGTTGACAAGCTGGAACGTGTCCAGAGGAGGGCAACGAAGATGATGAGGGGTCTGGAGACCAAGTCTTATGAGGAAAGGTTGAAGGAGCTGGGTATGTGTAGCCTGAAGAGAAGGTGACTGAGAGGTGCTTTAATAGCCCTCTTCAAGTATTTGAAGGGCTGTCACATAGTAGATGGAGCAGAGTTGTACTCTGTTACCTCTAAGGTCAGACCAGAGTCAGTGGATTAAATTTAAACCAAAGCAGTTTTGGGCTAAACTTCAGGAAGGATTTCCTGACTCAGTATGTACTTGGGCAGATAGTTGGAGGAGAAGCAGATTGGAATGAACTGGAATTCAGCTCCCATGGCCCTTTCGTATGTGTAATTGGAATTATGTAATTCCAATTGGAATTTGGAGTCAGGAAGGAATTTTCCTCACAGTCAATTTGTCCAGAGATCTTCAGAGATTATGTGCCTACCTTCGGGCATTGCTTAGATGTCCTTGGGAGAGTGGACCAGCGTACCTATACATTTCCTGCATAGTTTTTGGGGTTGGACTAGATGACCCATGTAGCCTACTTCAGCTATACATTTTTATCTTTGCTGTAACTGAAAAGAAAACAACTGGTTAACACAGAGCAGGACTTTCCCCCCTTCAAGTGATTTTTGTTCCATCATCAACAGCCATTAATACACTTTTTTCCTTCATTATGCTTTTGTGTTAATGTTTCACTAGTTTTTTCTCTTCTTTCCAGAGGCCCAAGGTCCCCATAAAAAGCCTGAGAAAGAGCCAGAACTGCTCCCATTGGAAAGGGAAGAGCAGAGAAGAAACGATGGAAGATGGGAAAGGGGGAATAAATCTTCTCCTTCTCAAGTTGCTGAAACCCAGGATATCCTACCATACAGTATAAGGATCACTTACCCCGTGTGTGGGGAAAAAATCATTTCTCAATCTGTGTTTGATAAGCAGTGGGAAAAATGCAAATGTGTGGACTGTGGAAAGACCTTTGACCAGTGTACAAACATTATTTCCCATAGGAAAATCCACACAGAAGAGAATCCATATAAATGCATGGAGTGTGGAAAGAGGTTTGCTCAGAGTGGAAACCTTAATAGCCATCAACATATCCATACACAGGAGAAACCGTATAAATGTGTGGACTGTGGAAAGAAGTTTACTAGGAGTTCAGCACTTACTGTCCATCGACGTATCCACACAGGGGAGAAACCATATGAATGTGTGGACTGTGGAAAGAGCTTTATTAAGAGAGCAGGCCTTACTATCCATCAGCGCATCCACACAGGGGAGAAACCGTATGGATGTGGGGACTGTGGAAAGAGATTTGCTCGGAACACAGATCTTACTGTCCATCGACGTATTCATACTGGGGAGAAACCATATAAATGTGCAGATTGTGGAAAGAGCTTTGCTACAAGTTCAGAACGTACTGCCCATCAACGTATCCATACTGGGGAGAAACCATATAAATGTGCACATTGTGGAAAGAGCTTTATTAAGAAATCAGACCTTACTATCCATCAACGCATCCACACAGGGGAGAAACCGTATAAATGTGTGGACTGTGGAAAGAGCTTTGTTAAGAGAGCAGGCCTTACTATCCATCAACGCATCCACACACGGGAGAAACCGTATGAATGTGTGGACTGTGGAAAGAGCTTTGCTCAGTTTACAGAGCTTACTGTTCATCGACGTATCCATACTGGGGAGAAACCATATAAATGTACAGACTGTGAAAAGAGCTTTGCTCAGCGTGCACAGTTTACTGTTCATCGACGTTTCCATACTGGGGAGAAACCTTATAAATGTGCCGATTGTGGAAAGAACTTTGCTGTTTGTTACAAACTTACTGCCCATCGACGCATCCACACAGGGGAAAAACCATATAAATGTGCACACTGTGGAAAGAGTTTCTCGGTGAATTCACAGCTTAGTGTTCATTGGCGTGTCCATACTGGGGAGAAACCATATAAATGTACAGACTGTGAAAAGAGCTTTGCTCATCATGCACAGTTTACTGTTCATCGACGTATCCATACTGGGGAGAAACCCTATAAATGTGTAGACTGTGGAAAGAGCTTTGTTACAAGTTCAAAACTTACTATCCATCAACGTGTCCACACAGGAAAGAAACCATATGAATGTGGGGACTGTGGAAAGAGATTTGCTCGGAATACAGATCTTACTGTCCATCGACGTATCCATACTGGGGAGAAACCATATAAATGTGCAGATTGTGGAAAGAGCTTTGCTAAGAGTTCAGTACTTACTGGCCATCAACGTATCCATACTGGGGAGAAACCATATAAATGTGCAGATTGTGGAAAGAGCTTTGTTAAGAGAGGAGACCTTACTATCCATCAACGCATCCACACGGGAGAAACCGTATAAATGTGTGGACTGTGGAAAGAGCTTTGTTAAGAGAGCAGGCCTTACTATCCATCAATGCATCCACACAGGGGAGAAACAATATAAATGTGCAGACTGTGGAAAGAGCTTCTCGCAGAATTCACAGCTTGGTGTTCATTGACGTATCCATACCGGAGAGAAACCCTATAAATGTGTGAACTGTGAAAGGAACTTTGCTCACAGTTCCAGTCTTACTATCCATCAATCTATTCATACCAGAGAGAAACTCTATAAATGTGTAGACTGTAGAAAGAGTTTTGCTAAGAGTGTATGCCTTACTGCCCATTGACGCATCCACATAGGAAAGAAACCACATGAATATGTGGACTGTGGAAAGATCTTTGCTCAGAGTGGACGTCTTAATATCCATCAACACAACCACACGGGGGAAACCATATAAATGTGAGGACTATGGAAACAGCTATGCTCAGAGTATAGACCTTACTGTCAATCGATGTATTCATCCTGTCAGGCTGGCCCCTGCCATACTTTGGGAGATTAGGGGTTCACTGTCAGGCTACAGACCTGATCTCTGATGCCATGTTTTAAGAGTGCCATAGAAGCTTGTGTAGTAAACCTGCCTGAGAAACCTTACACTATTTTGTGAGACGCAGTCAGAAGGAATGTGGTTATCAGGTGTCCGTAGCGTTGCTATGGAGGTGCGGCCAGCTGGTCAGAGAAAGACACAACAAGCCTGTTTACTTCTACTTTACCTGTTTTCACTGCATAGATGAGAAATTAGAAATTAGCACTTGGGTATGGGGAAGGGAAGTAAAGTGGGTTGTGTTTGAATGGTTTAATGCTTAGTAGGGGAGGGGACAGGCATTCTGGTCAAGAAATGTCTATGGAGCTGTAATTGTTAAAGCTTTCGTTCATGCGTCATTAGACTCATGCAGTAAACACATACTGGGAAGTGTGTGGACAAGAGAAAGAACTTTTCTCATGATTCCAGACTTACTACCCATTGGCACATCCACACAGAGGAGAAACCATATAAATGTGTGGACTGTGTAAAGAGCTTTGCTGAGAGTGGAGAACTTTACTGTCCATCAATGCATCCACAAAGAGGAGAAACCATATGAATGTGGACTGCGGAAATAGCTTTGCTGACAGTGCACAGTTTACGGTCCATCGACGTATCCATATTGGGGACAACACTATAAATGTGTGAAGTGTGGAAACAGCTTTGTTCTGAGTAGACACTTAATATCCCTCACTGTATTTGTAAGATTTTGTCAAGTTACTCTCAAAGACTTCACAGCATGAGTCCAGGAACTGCATAAGTTAAAGCATTTCATTGTCCTATGTTTCCCTGTTACAATCCTTGTCAGGAATGGTGTTTCTCTACCAACACACAATATATATAGTATTCTAAGCCCAGCCCCACCCCTGTTCAGCAGACAGTTAGCTAAGTTTAATGAATGAAAAAGTACAGCAGAGAAGGCGATTGAGATATTTGAAGGCCTGCTTCCCAGGTAAAGGATAATCTGCACACTGAGAGATAACAGCAGGGTGGCCCATTCCAAGCTGAGATCAGCTTCTAGCATCAGACCTACACAGCCCCAGCAAAGTGCTTCTAACATCAGAGATCAGCACCCAAATTATACAGAGGCCCTGCAGAGTAGAAGTACAGGACATTCTGACATTCTGCCCTCCCAAAGCTTCACACATACACACACACACCTGAGCTTACCCAGGAACTTCTTATGAACGACTGTAACTAATTTGTCAGCATGAATATCAGTGGTCTTAACCCATTCTGCCTGGCTTTTGGCAAAATGCTTCCATTGAATCAAATAAAACAATATGCCCCTTTTCCACTTGGAATCCAGTATTTGTTCTACTTCATGGTGAGGTTGGCTCCCAATCATGATAGGAGGCAGGGCAACCAGTTCTGGGTGCCACGTCAGGCCAAGAATCCCTTTTGAGTAAACTAAAATGGAACACAGGATGTTCATGTTTCAAGTTCCTGGGTAGGTTACGTTCAACAATGACATCATCCAACGAATTACTTTGAAAGGACCCAAATACTTCCAACCCAGTTTTTTATTTGGTTGCTCCCCTCTGAGGTTCTTAGTCTGTCAGACTATGAAATCCCAGTTATCTAGAGTTCATCTCCCCCCTTCTGCAAGAAGCACAAAGTTTCTTGGCCCATTGGTAAAATGAATTTCCAGTTGTGGGACCGGGAGCCTCTGGGCCTCATGAGCCAGAGCGGGAGAAAAAAGATCATTAGAATACATAGAGAAAAACACATCAATAGGACACAATTTCTGAGAACACTTCTTTTGTCTGCTATAAAATTGGAATTATCAGGAGTCGGTAAGATTCGGGTTCAGGAGATTTGGCTAATAGTAATTGGTTAAGTTCAGGAAGTGAAGTATTAGAGGCGGCCTGGGTTCAAATCAGGGCAGAACTTCCCCGGGCCTTTTGGGCTAGTGATTGAGAGAATAAACATTCTTGTCCCGATAGAGAGCCAGCATTGAATGGCAGATGGCGGAAGGACCACCACAAAGTATGTGTGTGAGAGAGAGAGAGAGAGCGAGTACATCACAGGCAGCAGCAACATAGGAGGGGGAATGTCAGTCGGCAACAGCTGACATCCCCCTCCCAGTCCCCTTTTCCTGAATGCTCAGGGCATTTCCCAAGATGGCATATGATGGGGTGAGGGAGGTGTCACATTTGGGGAATCAATTGAAATTGTACCCTGCCAAAGCACACAGAGAGGGAACTGCTCGCAGAGGGGTTCCAGGAAACCAGAATTTTCAAGATCTGGGGCATTTGTTAAGGACACGTTCAAAGGAAGCAAAGGGCTGAAGGGAACAGTCACCCTGGATTCTCCTCTACACACCCCTCCAAATTGTAAATCTTAGGGGCCTCCTCTGTCTTTGGCAAAACCCTTAGTATTACAGCCTGGCAAATTAAAAGAAAAGGCCCCGGGTAACATGCCAGTGCACTGGAATGTTGTTCAATCAACCACCATGTTCTTTGCATGAAGCCAGAAAGATTATCCTTGGTGTTTCATGGGGACTCAACAGAATGCAGATGGTGTGTTCAAAAGAGGTCAAAGAAGGGTCCCTAAACAGCTTGAGCATTTCCTTTCTGGCACCACCTTGGAGCGAGCAAACACCGGGATCCAAGACATGGAGAATCTTTTCCTCGGGATTCTTACATGGTGTTCCTCCGAAGTCATCCTTATGCCACTCAACACATCCAAGGCCGCGTGGGTTTGTGGGGGCTGAACACAAGAAATGTGAGAACCCCTTGCTTCAGAGCCCCATTTCAGAGCAATGGGCTTGATGGTGAGTTCGGGGGACCCCATATAAAAATCATGAGGATCCGTGCCTTGCATTCATGTTTCTGCACCGGGACAGCGCTCTAAAACGGTGGGTGCTGCATACAGAATGAAAAACGATCCACAGCCTGACCGTGCTTTTGTTTGCTTCAATGCACAAACGCACCCTCTGGCGGGGCGAAACCAGAAGTGGGTCTTCTTACTTTCTGGAGTGCACCTAAGGGTTAAAGGGATGGACTTATTATTCCTAGAGAGCGCCGAGAGGTCACCTGATCTAGGACAATCATTTCCGGCTCCAGTGTCCCACGTGAGTGTTGCATCGGCAGCGCCTGAGGCCTCTTTGCAAAATCGGTAAGTAATGCAATAATATTTCCTTTGCGGAATCCCTCCCTGCTCTTGACATTATGAACCAGAGGGCTCCGTTTATCAGAAGGGCTTTTCGGCTTGCTTTCTGGAAGCTCCTCTTCACCGGAGATGGAGCTGAGTTCTTCCTGGAATAAGGAGTGCGCCTTCTGCCGTATTCTTTCTCGGTCGTGTTGCTATCAGCAAACTCCGGTCTTATTTTTATTTTATTTTATTTACGTTCTTTATAATCTGCCTTTCCCATTGAAATACAAGGACAATGACACAATGTACGTCAATATGATAAGTGGCTGGGATATTCAGTACACAGTACAACAGGGTATGCATTGCAGACGTTTGAAACAAAGCATAAATCCGAAAAAAAAACTAATTTGATATGAACATTTTCATCGACAGAAGTTGCATATGAGGACCGATATGCAGAACCCAGTAGAACAGCCTACAGTTTCAGTCCCTTTTCGAGAGGAACTCTGTGAGCCATTTCTTACAACACAGGCCTCTTAGCTGAGTAGAAATCCCTTCTGAATAATTCACTTTTGCACAGTTTGCAGAAAGCCAGGAGAGGGGGGGGCTTCCCTGTCCTCTTCAGGTACACCCTTCCACAGGGCAGGGGCCACCATAGAGAGAATGCTCGTGTACATGCCCCTCTTCAGACTGGTACCTGCAGAAGACCCAGTTCTGAGGCCCCGAGAGGATTGCAGCCGACTGCACCATCTTTGCCACCAGTGGTTGAAGCCAGAAAGGCACAGCAAGAAGCAGATGCTGGACCTGGTGATCCTAGAGCAGTTCCTGGCTGTCCTGCCCCCGGAGGTAGAGAGCTGGGTCAGGGAAACTCCCATGCTGGAGCATAGATAGGCAGTTCCATAATTTTTTCATGAGCCTAAATTTGCTGTACTGCCATTGTGTTCCCACACTGCATTTCTGCCTCTGACTTGCAGTTCTGGAATAGCAAACTTCGATTTTTGGAGAGTTTCCCTTTCCCTATTCTGTCTTACTGAAAGTACAATTCTGCCTACCAGCTCAGTCCAAGTATTCCTTGTCATCAGCTCTTCAATCTACTGGGTGATTTCTGCCTCTTGGTGCACTTCAGTTGCATTTCCTAAAGTAAGATCTTTGGCTTCTAGAAATCCACCTCACCTCTCAAAATCACGGAAACCTGGGGCAACCTGATCCCTTCAGAATGAGTGACCAAACCCTGCTAAGTCAGGCTTGGGTTTCTCAAATCAGCCACAGAGCTCTGAAAGTTCTCTGCTTGGCCTTGTATTTTTGTATGACAATGACATTTGTTTCTTTAGGGAATTTCTCTTCTGCCTCGCCAGAGATCCTGGCTGAGGTGACTTAAATAGCCCATAATAGTGAAAATATAACAGATCAAAATTTGTTAATTGAAAAGCCGGGATAAAAAACCTGCCGGAGTATAAAAACAAAAATCCTTCAGTGAAAACAAGTAACAGCTTCCAGACTGAATACACCCTATCAAAATTAGGGCCTCTTTCTGTTCTCTGGCTCCTCTGTGGCTCTGCTGGCTTCCATGAACTGCTGTTGAAATCTTCAGTTGCCTTTAGAATGATTAGAGAGATCCAGAATCTCTGGGACTTGGAAGTTGCTCCGTTCTGCTTCTGGTACACCACTCTGCCATTCTTTCTAATTTCACAACAACCACTTTGCAAATATGCACCCCACCTCTGGTACTGTGTAATGTCCTCTTGCTCTGGAATGCTTCAACAATCTTGAGTCTATAGTTTAGCAAAGCTTTTATTAAGCAGAGCAGAGCCTTTCTATTCGCTGAGTGGATGCTCCTCTTCACATGCTTTGTCCGGCTCCTTATTTACGAGCACCCTTGATTCCATTGTGTTCCATGAGCTTTCGCGAGTCAATGGTCACCTCGATGTCATCTCTTTGCAGGAGGGCACAGATCCGGTACTTGCCTTTACAGAAGAATCTGACAGAGGAGGAAGGCGATTCAGTGGTCCTTGTGGAGGATGTTCAGAGAGGAAGGGAGGATGAGGGGAGAGCCAGAATCAGTTGGTCGAGAAGCAAGAAAAGACTCTGATGGCACCAAGGCTGGAAGCAAAAGGGAACTGTGGGAAGGCACCATGCAGAACAGCCTGGAAACAGATTTTCCCCCTTCGGATATGCAGTGCCAGCAATTCAGGCACTTCCGCTATGAGGAAGTAGAAGGGCCCCGAGAGGCTTGCAGCCGACTGCACCATCTTTGCCGCCTGTGGTTGAAGCCAGAAAGGTACAGCAAGAAGCAGATGCTGGACCTGGTGATCCTAGAGCAGTTCCTGGCCGTCCTGCCCCCGGAGGTAGAGAGCTGGGTCAGGGAATGCAGACCGGAGACCAGTTCCCAGGCAGTGGCCCTGGCAGAAGGCTTCCTCCTGAGCCAGGCAGATGCCAAGAATCAGGTTCAGCAGGTGAGAGGGACTCATCTGGGTAATAAGTGGGGGACAAAATATGATCAGGGATACCCTCAAAATCCATACTGATATGAGCTGCCTGTTTATGTTTATGGCTGTGTTTTATGGTTATTACCAATGTTTCAGATTGATTCTGATATAAATCTGCTCTGAGCCCATTCGCATGGAGAGCAGATGAATCAATCAATCAATCAATCAGATTGCTCCAACATTTTAAGGACCCCCTTTTCCCAGTCTTTTTCGTGCTCCTTTTCTCAGCAGTCTCCCCTTTCTGGGATCCCCACTTCTTTTTCAGATGCTGGAAAACATCACGCAGGAGCTTTACCAGGGAGCAGCTTTTCCGGGTAAGATCAAAAGAATTGTTGTACCCAGTGGAGTTCCTCCTTAAGTGTAGGTGGGCTGCTTTTACCCCCTCCCCCCAGTCCAGTGTGGGAAAAATCCATTTGGAGAAGAACAAAAAAGAGAATTGATTCATAATCTTGACTAAATAACTTGAAGAATGATTTAAGCCATACCCTATTTCCAAGTATATTATATTCGTGCCAAGCTCACATGGTTAACCGATTGAGTTAACTACTTTCGAAAAATGCCAGTAGGCTTGTGGTTAAGGATAAAGAAAAATGATAGGGATTTTATAGTAGCAGCGGCTAGAATCTTATTAGCAACCTACTGGAAACAACAAAGAATCCCCCAGCATGAAGAATTAATAACAAAGGTAATGGAGATGGTGAAAATGGATAAATTAACATTGTTAATGAAAGGGCAAGTGGAAGAAGAGATCTCTGTACCATGTGATCCCTTCTACAAATGGATGACATATATAATCGGTAAACATAAACATGATACTAAGATTAACTGTATAATGACATAATAGAACTCACAATTGAAGTAATAAAATGGAATCTAAGAGATAAAGAAATAGATAATAAATATCAATAAGTAAAATGATAACTGTCTCATGTTTGTATATATGTGTGTTGAAAAAACAATAAAAATATTATTAAAAAATAAAGAAAAATGATAGGGATTTATAGTTTAACCATGATCATTTTGACAATGAGAGCCTAGTATAAATGAATGGGAGAAAATATGAGGAAAATGTTTCCAGCCCACCTTACCTCTGGTGTCAGCAGTAGGGACATTGAGAAGGAAGCTGCCTCCTAACTCAAAAAATGACAATTGATGTAAATTAATTTTTAAAATTGGCAAGAGGAATTCATTGAGCCAAAAAGAAAAGGATCAAAATTATAATCCTCGAAGAGACCACATGGCAAAGTAACATAATTCATGCCGAGGCTACCTGGTCCAGAGCACTGCAGGATTTCCTGGTCTCCATGACAACCAGGGGGGTGCCTCAGGTAGTAACAGGCCCCACACTCTGCGCAGGGCTGCAGATATTTTGCTCAGCACCTCTCAGATAAAATGTCTTCTGCGCAATCTGACCCTGGGTGACTAGTGACCGTGGTCAGATTGTATCAGTATGCCAACTTGTCGGGTTCTTTGTCATTTTTCTCATTCATTTTTAGGATGTGGGCAGGTTCCTTGAAGTTTCCGACCCAGGAGGTCTCACTCCACCTGTTTCAAATGTTCTTTTTTGAAGAAGGTGATTGAAAGGGTGGTGGCAGGACAGCTTCAGGCTTTCTACGGCCAGGCAAATTTTTAGATCCTTTTCAATCTCCTTTTAGGCTTGCTGATAGGAGTGAAACAGCCTTGGTCGCCTTGGTGGATGACCCTTGCTGGGAGACGGACAGAGAGGGAATGCCTCTGTGCAAAGTGGGCTTTGGTACTTCGTCAATAACAAGGCTGCCTTTTTCCCTATGAGCTCATCTTGCTTTGTGACACAAGATTCTGGGGTGTCGCAGCTGCGATTCTGTCAGTGGTTTTAGGACTGCCTCTTCCTTGCATTTCAGAGGTCTTCCTTCTTCAGCCTGTGAATTCTGTACCACTGGAGAAACAAGCCATAATTTTGTCTATGTAACCATAGCAAGAGTAGACTTTCCAAACATTTGAAATCAAACATTTTTCTTAAATAAGGATGCAAGTGTAGTTGTGACCATGAGCCAAGAGAGGGAGAACCTTCTCCTCCCATACAAGAAAAAGTGAAATGCTAAATTCTTGGAGAGTTTAAAACGTTTTCCAATTACCTTTGATCTCTCCAGGCGAGGCCTTCAAACCAATGGTGTATTCCTTATCATCTCTTTCCATCAGAGAGAAAGCAGATTCTGTATGGTCAGATGGGGTAAGTGTGGAACTACAAATCATGACCCTGGGTGCCTCCCTGAACCTCTTTCTCTACTTCTCTTTTCTCCTTTCTATACTGTTTACTAGATGAAACATGGAATGCCTCTGGTGGTAGTTTGCATCCTGTGTGCAACTGTCAAATAATAATCTTGTTGGATTGTGCTTAGAGGAGGAAGAATCATTCCATTATTTGATAGGATAGAGAAAATCAGAGAATCATATGAGAATCAGAGTTGGAAGGGGTCTAACAGACCATCTAGTCCAACCCCTTCCCCAATGAAAGAAGAGCCTAAAGCATCCCCGGCAAGTATTCAGCCACTCCTTGAAGATTGCCGGTGAAGGGGAATCCACCACACAACAACCAATTCCACTGCTGGATTGCTCTTAACGGGAAGAAGTTTTTCCTAACATCCATCTAGAACCTTCCCTCCTGTAGTTTAAACCCATTGCTTCAAGCCCTATGCTGTGTTACTGACAGGAACAGCACCCTTCTCTCCCCTACGTGACATCATTTCAAATACTTCAAGAGTGCAGTCCTCCCCTCAGCTGCCTCCTCTGCAGATTGAACATCCCCAGATCCCTCTATCTTTCTACGTAGGGCTTGTTCTCCATGCCACTAATTATCCTGGTTGCTATTTTCAGCATCCGTTACCATTTGTCCATATCCTTTTTGAAGTGAGGCCTTCAGAACTGCACACAGTACTCCAGGTGGGGCCTGAACAATGTGGTATGTAGTAGGACAGTATCATCGTGTGATTTGGATGTTATGTCTTTGTTGATACACCCAAAGACTGTATTCGCGTTTTCGCCACTGCATCGCCCTGATGGCTCATATTTAACTTCTTATTCACCAGATTCCAAACTCTTGTTCACACACACTGCTACCGAGAAGTGTATGGCTCATCCAGTATGCATGCTTTGCATTTCTGTTACCCAGGTGGAGAACATGGCACCTATCCATGTTAAATCACATCTTATTCAAATCTGCCGGCTTTTCCAGTGTATTCAGATCTTGTTAAATTCTGTCCCTATCTCCAAGGATGTTTGCTATTCCTCTGCAAATTTATTGAAGAATCCCTTCACACCCTCATCCAGATAATTTATAAAAATATTGAAAGTCACTGGGCCCAGAACCAAGCCCTGTGACACTCCACTGGACACCTCCCTCCAATCTGACGTCATGCCATTGACAACTGCTCTTTGGGTCCAGTTATCCAGCCAGTTTGATACCCATCTAAAAAGTTTCTTTTTTCTCTTTTTGGGCTCAGGTGACCTTTGCAGAGGTGTCTGTTCATTTTACTGAGGAGGAGTGGGCTCTACTGGATCTGAACCAAAGAAGGCTTTACAGGGAAGTCATGGAGGACAATTGTCAGACTGTGGCCTCTCTGGGTAAGGCTCCCCTTTCCCTTTATTCACTGTGGTTGAAGGCAGAAATGGCTCCTTCTAAGAAGGGCTCCTGTAGGGCTCTTTCTGCGTAGATTCCCAGTACATGAGTGTGGCAGGTCAGTGTCCAGGCAGAAGTTGATCTTCTGCATATATAGCTGACTCACCTAGCCTTAGTTTGTAAATTAAAATGTTAGTTTGTAAACTGAAAGGAACAGCTTATGGGTTGTCAGTGGGGTCTCATCAGCCTTTCAGAGCAGTCAAGGAAAGAAGCATTCTATAATCCCCATAATAATACCTCTATTTATACAGGGACCTTGCTGTGTATTATACAATGTACTATAAAACACTTCCTTGCTCCCAGGCCTTTATGGCCCTCTGTTTGCATGAGAAAGATAACAGTGTGGGGACATTCCACGGTATTCATTCTACTTACACCAGTGCAGCCGTTAGGCATGGTCAACCTACACAGAAATAGGGTATGATAGAGCATTGAAGAACAGACTATGAAAAAGTGGATTTTAGCAGGTTTAGTAAGTTTTGTCTATATCATGGAGAGCCTTGCCTACTGAATTTGTGTGTACCAGATTGTTAAAAACAAAGGAGCACATCCTTCCAGAAAAGAGGTAGTCTAGAGGAAAATGCTGTTGTGAGGATAATAAATGTCCAAAATGGAGCTATCATATTTATAAGGGACATATGAACATCTTTTTTCCCACCTGCAAGGAGTATGGGGAATCTTGAAGGGGAGAAGAGACCTTCAAGGCCCTTTGTCAAGGCCACATTAGATGGTATCAGAAAGCGATGCTGGATCCTTCTTGCCTTTGGAGGGGGTTGAGACACTGTATCCCAATTGCTGTGTCTGAGCTAGATCTTCCCTGTGCTGAAATCCCCTGATCCCTCCTCTGCTGTGGGTCACTACTGGGATCAGCAGACAGATCTTTCTGGATCAAAGCCTTGCCCTCCTATGAAGTATCTGTTCTGTTTCTTTCCTCCGCAAGGAGGACTTCCCAGACCTGACTGTATTTCCATGCTGCAAGGAAATGGAAATCTATCTTTCCAGGAACCAAGAGGAAGAGAGAGATCAGCAGGTATGAACCGTTCTCTAACCTCCCCTTGTGCCTAATCTTGGTGGAAATTTCTATACCCTACCCAGTTGTAGTCAACATTCATTCATTCAGTCATTCATTTATATATATCCCTCAAGAGAGAAGCAGACCACAGAGCACCTAAAAATAATGAAACCCTTTAGCTAAAAGCCTGGTTTGTTAAAAAGAAATGTTTTGGTGTCGAACTAAAAAGATAACAAGGTAGGCTCCAGGCAAGCTTCTTGAAGGGAGAAGCCACCACCGAAAATGCCCTGTCTCTGGTGACCATTGACCTCTTTACAGAGGGGCACAGAGAGCAGGGCTTGGGAGGCAGACCTTAATTGGGGGGAGACACAGTATGACAGGAGGTAGCCCCTCAAGTACTCCATCCCCCTTTAGGACCTTAAGTGTAGAACCAGGGCCACTGCAGATGCTCCACTTGGTCCACCTAGATGAGAATTTTTTCTTCTTAGTGGTATTGGTGCATCAGAGAGAGGGGCTTGGACCAGGGGTGAGATGAGTCCCAGGTGGGTGATATTTTGGGTGGAGCAGCAGGCTCACTCCTTTAATTGTTGCTTACTGTGAGACTTCTCCTGGCATTAGTACATGTGAAAAGGATCTAGGAGTCTTAGTAGATCATACATTGAACATGAGTCAGCAGTGTGATTCTGTAGCTAAATAGGCAAATTGATTTTAGGCTGCATCAACAGGAGTATAGTGTCCAGATCAAACAGTGTGATGGTATGGCTTTACTTTGCTCTGATTAAACCAAACTTGAACAACTGTGTTCAGTTTTATAATATAATAACAACATTCGATTTATATACCGCCCTTCGGGACAACTTAATGCCCACTCAGAGTGGTTTACAAGGTTTGCCATTATTATCCCCACAACAAACACCCTGTGAGGTGGGTGGGGCTGAGAGAGCTCCAAAGAGCCATGACTAGCCCAAGGTCACCCAGCTGGCTTCAAGCAGAGAAGTGGAGAATAAACCCGGCTCTCCAGATTAGAGTCCCAAACTCTTAACCACTACACCAAACTGGCCCTCACATTTTAACTGGGCTCAACATTTTAAGAAGGAAGTTGACAAGCTGGAACATGTCCAGAGGAGGGCAACAAAGATGGTGAGAGCTCTGGAGACCAAGTCTTATGAGGAGAGGTTGAAGGAGCTGGGTATGTTTAGCCTGGAGAGGAGGCGACTGAGAGGTACTATAATAGCCCTCTTCAAGTATTTGAAGGGCTGTCACATAGAAAAAGGAGCAGAGTTGTACTCTCTTACCTCCAAGGTCAGACCAGAATCAGTGGATTAAATTTAAACCAAAGGAGTTTTGGACAAATCTTCAGGAAGGACTTCCTGACTCAGTATATACTTGGGTAGATAGTTGGAAGAGGAGCAGATTGGCGTGAGCTGTAATTTGGCTCCCGTGGCCCTTTCTTAAGTGTTTAGGGTAATTCCAATTGGCCCTTGGAGTCACAAAGGAATTTTCCTCGCAGTCATATTGTCCAGAGATCTTGGGAGATTTTTTTGCCTACCTTAGGGCATTGCTTAGTTGTCACTGGGAGAATGGACCAGCGTAGGTGTAAATTTCCTGCATAGTTTTGGGGGTTGGACTAGATGACCCATGGAGCCTATTTCAGCTATACGTTTTTATGTTCGTTGTAATTGAAAACGCAACAACCAGTTAATACAGAGCAGGATTTTCCCCCTTTCAAGTGATTTTTGTTCCATCTCATTATCGGCAGCCATCAATAGACTTTTTTCCTTCATTATGCTTTTGTGTTTTCACTAGTTTTTCCCCTTCTTTCCAGAGACTCATGGTCCCCATAAAAAGCCTGAGAAAGAGCCAGAACAGCTCCCATTGGAAAGGGAACAGCAGAGAAGAGGCAATGGAAGATGGAAAAGGGGGAATGAATCATCTCCTTCTCAAGTTGCTGAATCTCAGGACATCCTACCGTACAGTATAAGAATCACTTCCCATAGGAATGTCCACACAGAAGAGAATCCATATAAATGCATGGAGTGTGGAAAGAGGTTTGCTCAGAGTGGAAACCTTAATATCCATCAACGTATCCATACAGGGGAGAAACCGTATAAATGTGTGGACTGTGGAAAGAGGTTTGCTAGGAGTTCAGCACTTACTGTCCATAGACGCATCCACACAGGGGAGAAACCATATGAATGTATGGACTGTGGAAAAAGTTTTGCTACGAGTTCAGAACTTACTGTCCATCGAGGTGTCCACACGGGGGAGAAACCGTATAAATGTGTGGACTGTGGAAAGAGCTTTGCTAAGAGTGTACGTCTTACTGTCCATCAATACATCCACACAGGAAAGAAACCATATGAATGTGGGGACTGTGGAAAGAGCTTTTCTCAGAATACAGATCTTACTGTCCATCGACGTATCCATACTGGGGAGAAACCATATAAATGTGCGGACTGTGGAAAGAGCTTTGCTCAGAGTTCAGTACTTACTGTCCATCAACGTACCCACTTAGAGGAGAAACCGTATAAATGTGTGGACTGTGGAAAGAGCTTTGTTAGGAAAGGAGCCCTTACTATTCATCAACGCATCCACACAGGGGAGAAACCTTATGTATGTGTGGACTGTGGAAAGAGCTTTGCTCAGAGTACAGAGCTTACTGTCCATCGACGTATCCATACCGGGGAGAAACCATATAAATGTGCAGACTGTGGAAAGAGCTTTGCTCAGCGTGCTCAGTTTACTGTCCATCGACGTATCCATACCGGGGAGAAACCCTATAAATGTGTGGATTGTGGAAAGAACTTTGCTGTCTTTTCCGGACTTACTGCCCATCGACGCATCCACACAGGGGAGAAACCATATGAATGTGTGTACTGTGGAAAGAGCTTTCCTCACAGTACAAATCTTACTGTTCATCGACGTATCCATACCAGATAGAAACCCTATAAATGTGTGGACTGTGAAAAGAGCTTTGCTAAGAGTGAATGCCTTACTGCCTGTTGATGCATCCACACAGGGAAGAAACTATATGATTGTACAGACTGTTGAAAGACCTTTGCTCAGTGTGGACATCTTAATACCCATAAGTGTATCCATACCAGGGAGAATGTGCAGAGTGTGGAAAGAGCTTTGCTCAGTGTGCGCAGTTTACTGTTCATTGACATATCCGTACCAGAGAGAAACCCTATAAATGTGTGGACTGTGGAAAATACTTTGCTTTCTTGTCCAGATTTACTGCCCATCGACTCATCCACACACAGGAGAAACCACATGAATGTGCGAACTGTGGAAAGAGCTTCCCTCAGAGTTCACAGCTTATTGTCTATCGACATATCCATACCAGGGAGAAACCCTATAAATGTGTGGACTACGGTAAGAACTTTGCTCACAGTTCCAGTCTTCCTTTCCATTGATGTATCCATACCAGGGAGAAACCCTATAAATGTGTGGATTGTGGAAAGAGCTTTGCTAAGAGTGCAGGCCTTACTGTCCATTGACACATCCACATAGGGAAGAAAACACATGAATGTGCAGAATGTGGAAAGAGCTATGCTCAGAATATAGAGCATCAATGTATCTGTACTGTCAGGGTGGCCCGTGCCATAATTTGGGGGATTGGGCTATAGACCTGATCTTTGATGCCATGTTTTTAGAGTGCTATAGGAGCCTGTGTAGTAAACCTGCCTGAGAAACCTTACATGTTGCTGTGAGAAGCAGTCAGAAGGAATGTGGTTATCAGGTGTCCATAGCGTTGCTATGGAGATGCAGCCAGTTGGTCAGAGAAAGACACAACAAGCCTGTTTACTTCTACTTTGTCTGCTTTCACTGCATAGATGGGAAATTAGAAATTAGAGCTTGGGTACGAGGGAAGGAAGTAGAGTGGGTTGTGCTTGAAGGGTTTAATGCTTAGCCGGGGGAGGGGACAGGCATTCCGGTCAAGAAAAGTCTATGGTGCTGTACTTAGATTATTATTAAAGCTTTAATTCATGCATCCTTGGACTCGTGCACTAAAGTTACTTGAGATCTAAGTTGGAAGTCCGTGACACGTACTGGGAAGAAATCCTATAAGTGTGTGGAAGGGAGAAAGAACTTTTCTCACAGTTCCAGACTTACTACCCATCGACACATCCACACAGAGGAGAAACCATATAAAAGTGTGAACTGTGGAAAGAGTTTTGCTAAGAGTGGAGAACCTTACTATCCTTCAACACATCCACTCACAGAAGAAACCATATGAATGTGTGAGCTGTGGAAAGAGCTTTCCTGACAGTGCACAGCTTACGGTCCATCAGTGTATGCATAATCCATATTGGGGACAACACTATAAATGTGTGGACTTTGGAACGAGCTTTGTTCAGAGTAGACACTTAATATCCCTCAGTGTATTTGTAAAGTTTTGTCAAGTTACTCTCAAAGACTTCACAGCATGAGTCCAGGAACTGCATGAGTTAAAGCATTTTATTTTCCTATTTCCCTATTACAATCCTTGTCAGGAATGGTGTTTCTCTATCAACACACAATATATATAGTATTCTAAGCCCAGCCCAGCCCCACCCCTGTTCAGCATACAGTTAGCTAAGTTTAATGAATGAAAAGCAAAGTACAGCAGAGAAGGCAATTGAGAGATTTTAAGACCTGCTTCCCAGGTGAAGGATAATTCGCAGGCTGAGAGATAACAGCAGGCTGGCCCATTCCAAGCTGAGAACAGCGTCTAGCATCAGACCTACACAGTCCCAGCAAAGTGCTTCTAACATCAGAGATCAGCACCCAAATTATACAGAGGTCATGCAGAGTAGTAGTACAGTATGGCAGGAGACATTCTGCCCGCCCAAAGTTTCACACACACACACACACACACACACACCTGAGCTTATCCAGGTACTTCTTATGAACAGCTTTAACTAATTTGTCAGCATGAATATCAGTGGTCTTAACCCATTCTGCCTGGCTTTTGGCAAAATGCTTCCATTGAATCAAATAAAACAATATGCCCCTTTTCCACTTGGAATCCAGTATTTGTTCTACTTCATGGTCAGGTTGGCCCCCAATCATGATAGGAGGTGCGGCAACCAGTTCTGGGTGCCACTCGTCAGGCCCAGAATCCCTTTTGAGTAAACTAAAATGGAACGCAGGATGTTCATGTTTCAAGTTCCTGGGTAGGTTACGTTCAACAGTGGCATCATTTATCCCACAAATTACTTTGGAAGGACTCAGATACTTCCAGCCCAGTTTTTTACTTGGTTGCTCCCCTCTGAGGTTCTTAGTCTTTCTCTGATTTTGTCTGAAGACTAATTAATGAACATTCTTGGGGTTTAAATGCTTCTGCCTAAATAACTCTGCTGTTACTCTGCTGTGTTACTATAAAAGGTTTCACATAACTATAGTTTCAAACCAAGAAACCTAAATATAATTCCAATAGGGTTATGGAAACCTAAACACAAATCTAATATAAAACTTGCAATAGAAAACACCCATGCGTTGAAGAAATCACAGAAGGGTTCAGTCTGCCGGAAAATATTTCATTAACAAATTCCAATTTACAAACCATCAGAGACTACACAGGGGAGGGCAAAGCCTGTAAGTGTTATGTCGTTGGAAAAATTTTCAACTTGATCTCCTTCCTAATTGGACACTGCTCCTTACCATGAGCCCCCACAAGGGAGAGAAGCAGCACAAATGCCCAGCTGGTGAGGAAAGTTTCAGCTAGAAAATCTTAATAGTGACCAGGGAATCCACACTGAAGGGAAATCGCAGACATGCACAGACTGTGTGAATTGCACTTAATTATTGGTGAGAAAAAATGCCTTCCTTTGAAAGGAATGCCTCTTCTTTCTCTTCTCCTTTTCTTTACACTTTCATTGTTTTACTGCCATGTCCATACAAAAAAAGATTATCAAAAGCCAGTCAAAAATCACAATCTACATTGCATACATACTTATTTCACCTATGGAACAATTTTTTTCCATACTGTTAGTTACTATAGTCACAATTCAGAAGATTCATATTAATTCACATAGAGATTAAATAACAAATCCTAAAGTCACACCAGAGTGAGTTAAAACAATGTTGCTCAGTTGTATAAATCAACTGTTAATTGCAGCTTCCCATGCTAGCAATCTAAATAAGTTTTCCAGTTTGTGAAGAAACATTTTTGAAGGTCTAATACCTTATATCCTGTTATGTGTTTTATTTCCTCTATAATTTTATACCAGAAATTCTTTACTATTGAGCATAGCAACCACATGTTTAAAATAGGTTCCTTGTAACTGTGACCAAAGTTTGTTAATATATTTTTTAGCTGATGTAGTCTTCTTTTGGAGTCTCTAAAGTTTCTCAATTGAAAATATAGAAACCACTTTTTCTTGGTTAAATTTCTCAATCAGAACAATTCCCATCAAGTAATACATCTAACAATCTTTTATCAAGGAGTCATTCTTTTGAAATTCATGTGATCTATGAAAAATTGTAGAGGTGAAATTAATGAAAACATAAATTCTATTCCAGGTATACTACACCCTCCACCTAAAAATTATGCATCAGTAGCATGTGTGGTAGATAATCTTTTACAGTTATTTTTAAATGTTGTGAATACTAAAGACAATGTTGTAAAGGAATTCTACAGCTTTCTTGTTTGATTTTATACCATGGCATGATTTTTTTCTGTGTGCAGCCATTTATAAATGCTTTTCAAAACTGTGGTTTTAAAGATATTGGGACATGCCAAACCACTTTGCATTTTCTCTTGTAGGATCCCTGTAGATAATCTAGGTTTTTTAATATGCCCCTATAAATGTCATTAGAGCTGCATGCCAAGATCTAATAATTAATTGAGCCAATTTGATGGCAGATTTTCAAACTGGAAAAGTAGCTTTGGAATGACCATCATTTTTACTATATTGATTCTCCCAGTTACAGTTAGATGAGTCCAACTGTCCCTTTTGACCTGAAGTACAGAAAAGGAAGGCAAGAAGCCTTCAAACTGCTTTTTATCAAAATTATCTGAACAAGACTAGCCAAAACACAACCTACTAGGAAACCGTAATTCTTTTTGGACTTTTGCCTTATGGACTTCTGACAGATTTATATTAGACTGATTCATTTGTCAACTCTTTAGTTCTTTGTTCACTATTTTAAACTATATTTATATTCTATGTAGCAATTTAGTGCAATTTTATAGCTATCATTAATGGTATTGTCATCTTTATTATTTGCATATAGTTATTATTTTTATTAGTGGGCTCCAGGTGGTTTCACTGGATGTTTTTTCCACCCATACATTATACCCTCCTGTACTTTGTACTAGTTGACAACCACATGCTCAACTGTCGACCAGCATCTGTTGACCATACCAAATCAATTTGGTGATTTCTTCTAGTTTAGCTTCAGAATTCTCATCAACCCCAATCATCTCTGACTTGTCTTTATTCAATGTATATCTTGATAACTGGCCATGACTCTCAATGCACTGTAAGCCAATAGGTACAGTATTAACTGGATTTGCTAAAGTTTATAAAATATCGTTAGTGCAGAGGCAAATTTTAAACTCATTATGGGCTGTGGTTAATCCTTTAACCACTGACTTATTCCTGCTAAAGGTTCTGTGTACATTGCAAACAACAGCGCTGAAAGAGGACATACTGGTCTTGTACCACGGGCTTTAATGGGTTTTGCAAATATACTACTAAGATACTCTTGCACTATTCTAAATGGCTTTGACTATGTTCCAGAAAGTTTTATCTACATTATGCATCAGTAGCATATGTTCTGTCTCCTTTCTTGTAATATCATCTGTGTATTAAAGTTTGTAAAACAATTTCAACTTTCTGTTGAAAAAAATGGCTTGATATTTTGTACTATTAACATTGTAACAGCGTTTAACCTTTCTTGTGCAGTTCTGGTATTCATTTAACACTGCAGTATATAAATACTCGATTTAATAACTGTTTCAATTTAGACCACCCTTCTTTTTCAGTGTGTATCTTGCTTTAGTCAAATAATTAAGAATTTATATGAGAACCACAGGATACAAGAAACAAAAAACCACAAAAGGGGACCCCCGCTTTAGTCCCCAACTTTAA
Source organism: Eublepharis macularius (assembly GCF_028583425.1). Taxonomy (NCBI): domain Eukaryota; kingdom Metazoa; phylum Chordata; class Lepidosauria; order Squamata; family Eublepharidae; genus Eublepharis; species Eublepharis macularius. The sequence continues at coordinate 175,707,797 of NC_072793.1, forward strand.
GGCCTTGATAGAATGGCCCTCCCCCATGACATGGTGCCTCCAGCACAAGCCAGTGGCACGATCTCAGGCAGAAGGCATGGAACAGAAGAAAATGCAGCCCAAGTGGCCTTCTTGTAGACAACACTCTTTTTCAATTCTCTCTCATGGAGGAGTGAGGGGTCTTCCATTAGGCTGGACACATCAAATGGACAGAGCACTACACAGCAATTTATGAGGAACTGGAACTTCACATTTATAAGCAGCGCTAATCAACAGAACAACAACAGATAACTGCCTTAAGTCCTTCCTACCTCCAAACAGCTACCAGGAATTCCTCTTCTAAAGTGTGATATGTCGATGAGCCATCTGTAAACAAGGGAACAATTACCTTTTCCTTCAAACAGATATAATCTTGATTTGATTCATTGTATGAGTTTTAATTAAGTGATAGGCTTGGAGGTAGGAAGAAGATAAGATAAATGAATTGCAAAATTCCAGTAAGCAGGAAAAGGATAGAATAGTTGCCATCTTTTGACATACACATACTTTAGGAAATCCAGTTGCATTTATTATTTGGTTATTTTAAGGGTTTTTAGTCCTGCCTTTCCATTACAATGTAGAAGTACATATAAATGATAAAACATTTCTAAATTTCAGAAGCTGTGCCCGACATATATTAAAAGCACAGGCAAAAAGGCAAATTGGAGTGCAGGGGTGGGGGGGAATCCACAAATAGGGTGGCACCACAGAAAAGGCCCTTGTCGCTGGTTGCCACCCACAACATAAGGAAGGCCTTAGCTAAAGATCTTAGTTAGCAGGGAGGTTCAAATGAGAATGTGCAGTTCTTAATCTTGTCCCAGATTAAAAATTAATATTTTGTATACTAATAGTTTAGAAGCCCTGACCTTGGATTCTTAAATCCAGAGATTAGAATCATGAACAGACAAGGCAAATCTTTCTACACACCTGAAACATGGCCCACGTTTGCAGAAATATCTAAAAAAAAAATTAAAAAATGGGAGGGGAATGTTAAAAGGACTGCCTGCAGCTTTAACCAAATGCTCTCAGTGGGCATCCATCACAGTTTAGCCACTGTTCCATGTTTGGTTTCTGTCAGTAAAAGGGAGAGGGCCTATCCAAGATTTTTTTGACCTCTGAGGGAGGACTCATGGGAGCCAGATGCAGAAGCAACCACAAGACTAATTGATACCACATGACTTGCATGGCTTATGCAGGCCTGGCTGCTTGCTACTGTTCAACAGCAGCCAGTGTACTGTAGTGGCTAAGATCTGGGAGACCAAGGTTCAAATCACTACTATTCTGCTATGGAAGCTCATTGGTTGACTTTGATCCAGTCACACACTCTCAGCCTAACTTACATCTCGGGGTTGTTGTAAGAACAGGATAGCCAACCTCCAAATGGGGCCTAGAGATCTCCCAGAATTACAACTCCCAGATTACAGATATCAGTTCTCTTGGAGCAAATGGTTGCTTTAGAGCATGACAGTAAAACCAGCAGAGCTCCAGCCACCCCCCAAAATCCCACCCTCCCTAGGCTTAACTCTCCAAATTCCCAAGTATCTCTCAGCCTGGTGCTGGCAACCCTTTTTGAGTCTAATATGAAGGCAAAGAGAATGATGTAAGCTGCTTTGGGTCCCCATTGTGGAGAAAGGCTGTATAGAAATGTAGGTAAAAGGTGAAGATGGAGGGCAGATGAAAAATTCAGTGGGCTTAGAAGAAAGTAGGGAAAGGTGAGCATATAGAGGCTGCCAATAGGAAATCGTGTGAGAAGGGGATACAGGTTAAAGGGAAGTACACCTCCCCTTCAGCAAGGGAATGTGTTTGAGAAAGAAACATTACATGGAATGAGCATATTGCATAAGAAGTTGGGCGGTCAACCAATTAAAGACTAACCTAACCCTAACAGCAGGCCAACCTGAATTCCTTCTGTTGCTTCAACTGCATGTAATCAATTAAAATGAGCTGATCTCATTGTCAGGCCTTAATTATCCTCTTCTTCATATTTGCAGATTTTTTTTCTCAATCAAAACTAAGGCTGAACCTACTATCTTGAAAGTAATATTGATCAGTGCAAATAGAGGGGAAATATATTCCTTGCGTGCCTGTTGGACTCTTCGGGGAGTCTACTGGGCACCAGAGGATGCAGAGACCAAAATTCACAGGGAGGAAAGCTTAATAAATAATAACATTGAATGCTTACATGTAAAACAAGACTTTGAATGACAAAAATTACTTTAACATCAGTATAAAAACAGTCACCATAAAAGTAGCACGAATATCTTCATTTAATATATTCCCTTTCTTATGTACTGGATACATTAATACATCACATTTATTCTATTCTTTAAGAATATGCAAACTTTTCAGAAATATTTGATTTCTTCCGCAGCCTGGGGAAGAAATAAAATAGCTAGTAGGAGGTGATTTCTGTACAGTCTCTGTCATGACTTTCCTGGTAATAGGGAGGGAAATTGTCATACTGGGAAGAAAGGGGAGATAGAGGGGAGAAACACCTTGAAATGTTTCTGAGGAGAGTCTGTTGTATTCTAGAGGAGAGAGAGCTTGGGAAGCAGCTGAGAAGCTGGTTGACCAAGACTGGCCATTTACTGAACATAAGAAAAGCCCCTCCTTATATGTATCTGACTTTGAGTCTCTCTACATGAGACATCTGACATATGAAGAACATGGCCGATTCCGCATGGCTTGCCTGAAGCCAGGACGTTGCGGAACATGCTGGCAAAAATGCAGAGGATCATGTTTTCTCGTGCAAAACTCATGTGAGAAAACGTGATCTTTCGTGTTTTTGCCGGCATGTTCCGCAACGTCCTGCAACGTTCCAGCTTCAGGTAAGCCATGCGGAATCGGCCCATGTGTCAGGTGATGCAATAGTAGCCGGGAAGGGTAGTTTTAAAAGACAGAGCCAGCATCAGGGCAAAGGCTTTGCCGTATGAAGCCATATGAAGGGGCTGTGAAATGCCAGGAGGGCAACTTCAGACCATTATAACCTCTCTAGGACCAAGCCTGGCTCTGGAAGGCAGCTCTAGCCCACTTCCATTTCTCGCTGCCCTCTGGTTGCCATCCCACACAGTTTTAGAATGGAAAGGTGAAATTGACAAAGCCTTGGGGGAGGCGAAGATGAAATTAACAAAGCTTCTGAGGAGCAATCTCTGCCAGCTCTGTTTTTTTAAACTACGCTTCCTGGCTAACTTTGCATCTCTCTACACTTGACAAACAGCTGCTGAGGCATCTTGTGTAGAGGGACTCTCTGATAACGATAGGAGCAAAAAAAGCTCTGTCTGGTGTGGGCCCTTTTCATCTTTGGTTCCTAAGGATTTTTAGAGTTGTGAGGAAAGGCTACTCCCCGGAACCTTTGAAGGCGAGTGATTTTTCTGAGCATCCCATTTTGCCAGTGACTGCCAGTTATGATATTCCTTGTAAAGAGAAGTTTTTGGTTCTCCTATTCTATCCTGTCAACAATCCTGAGGGGAAGTTTAGGCTGAGAGAGTGTGTGAATGGCCCAAGGTCACTCAACAAGCTTAGTGCCTAAATGGGAACATCTGAACCCAGAATCACCTGGTCCAAATCCAACACAGTGGGCCCTCCTCCCCATCACTACCCTTCTGAGCCAAGTCAAGCTCTCTCTCATTTTCTCTAAAAAGATGGGTCTGTCTGTCTCTCTGTTCATCTGTGGGGTGCATAACTCTTCAGGAAATAAAGCTAGGAGCCTCAAAATCAGCCAGTAGCCTCATGAAGTGCCAAAATGAATGAAAACACAACATTCTGACCCAGGTTATAGCCAGACTCCCACCAGTGATATTTGCAACAGAAGCAAAAGCTTAGTCATAAGACGTCTTGAAGGTGGAAGCAACAAAGCAAGCAAAGGTTGAAAACAATCCCCTCCATTACAGAACAAGGGGAGTGTGCGTGTGTGAGGAGCAGGGCTTTTTTCAGGGGGAATGTGGTGGAGCGGAGTTCTGGCACTTCTTGAAAGTACTCAACAATGGTGCTTGAAAATAATATTATTTCAAAGAATCCCGTGTGTTTCTTCCTCATTTCCCTCTTGAGAGTTCCACCACCTCTTTTCCCAGAAAAAAAAAACCTGGAGAATGCCCATGACCTAACAGAGCCAGTGGTTAGCTTTAGAATCCCACCTCTGCCACAGAAGCTCAGCGGGTGACCAGGGGCCATTCAAACATTCTCAGCCTAACCAACCTCACAGAATCAAAAAGAGCCCAGTAGCACCTTTAAGACTAACCAATTTTATTGTAGCATAAGCTTTCGAGAATCACGACAAAGATGCATTTGTCAGATGCATCTGGCGGGGAGGACTGTGGTTATCGAGGGCTTGTGCTGCAGTGCTGCTGAACTCTTTTTGATTTTGCTACTACAGACTAACACGGCAAACTCCTTTGAATCTTTACACAAGCAAACTGATCCCCACACCAAAAGGAGCTGTCTGCATCTCCATATCAAAGGAGATGTTGACATCCCCCCTCTCCTGCTTCCCCCCTTCCCCCCCTCTCCTCCTCTATATTTGGCCAGTTTCCTTCTGCCCTCCATGCATCTGACGAAGAGAACGTGATTCTCGAAAGCTTATGCTACAATAAAATTGGTTAGTCTTAAAGGTGCTACTGGACTCTTTTTGATTTTGCTACTACAGACTAACACGGCTAACTCCTCTGGATCTACAACCTCACAGAGCTGTTGTTAACAGGATGAAGTGGAGGAGTGGGGAAGGATGTAAGCCACTTTGGGTCCACACTGGGGACAAAGGCAGCGGAGAGGGAATGTGTAAAATATCCCCTTCTCTACAAGAGGAGGGTACCCCCGACCTATCATAGGCAGCATATAGTGGACAATGTGTCAGGCTAGGATTAATGAGACCAGAGTTCAAATCCCACCTGTGCCACAGAAGTGTGTTTCATATTTTCCCAACCTTACCTACCTCGCAAGGTTGTTGCTGTCAGTATAAAAAGGAGAGCTTCAAAATGATGTAAGCCACTTGGAGTCCATATTGGTGATTAAGGCAACAGAGAGAGGGAGTGTGGAAAATATTCCCTCCTGCACAAAACAAAGAGGTATACTGGTTAGAGTGTCTGACTCGGATCTAGCAGACCCAAGTTCAAATTCCCACTAAGCTTGCCGAATCTACCTCACAGGATGGTTGTGAGGATAAAATGGAGAAAAGGAGAATTACGCAAGCTGCTTTGGGTCCCCCCTGGGAAGAAAGATGGTGTATAAATGAAGTAAACCTTTGTAAATAAAAGGCTCTGTCTATAATACTTTATCTCCTCAGAAAATGAAGGAAAAAACTAAAACGGAAGATGCTGAAGATGGGCAAGCCCAACAGTCACATAAGACTGGCACTGGGGAAAGCCAATGGGAGAGCCGCTGCGAGGAGCAGGAGCCAATCAGGAAGCAAGAGCCTTTAAGTCCCATCTTCTGTGCTCTGAGGAGAAGTTTTAGTGGAAAAACTGGCGGGGGTGGGGGAGGAGTTTGCTTCCTCCTTTACAGTTTTCATCCTCAGAAGGGCATAACTGTTTATTGTAAAACAGGGTTACCTGTCCACAGTCAGTTTGTACAACAGAATAAAAACTGCCCCTTCCCACTTCAAATGTTGCACACTATCTAATGAATCTCAGGATTCAACCCAGACTAATCCACTGCAATCAATGCCCATAAGACAGGCACTAGGGAGAGCCAGTGAGAGGTTGGCTGAGAAGAGAACCAGCCAATCAGGATGCAGGACCCGCTCCATCCTGCCCTCCATGCCTTGAGGAGAGGTTTTGGAGGGGAAATGTTGAGGGTCAGGGTGAGAGAGAGCCTTTTGTCTAGCTATGTATCTTAGTTAGGAATTACAGGTTGCCCTCATCAGAACTGTCAAAGTGGCACATGTGCAGAGTGTTTGATGCTTTGGCCCTGAGAACGTGGATTAGTCATGACTGAAAATGATTTTGATAATTTTTTATGTAATCAGAAGTTTAAGGCCGGGAGCTTCTGGAGATGAAGCTTGCTTGACTCCCTTCAGTCCTTAAATTTAGCTTGGGGGGGGGGATTATTAATCGATTAGTGAAATGCATTCAGCTCATGCTCAGAGGCATATGTTCTTTTACACAGACGAGTTTCAGTAATGTGGCTTGCAGTTGATTAAAATCCAGACTGAATGAAACTGGACATTCATTTTTCTGCTTCCCACGCCCACAGCTATGTCCTTGCCTATTCTTGAGGCAAATTTTCCACTGCTAACAGCAGGCAAGTCCAAAATAATGTCATTCTTACATGGTTTGTCAGAGTCAATCATACATTTCTTTTATACAAAGGGGGGTTGACTGATAGATTCAGCACTGACATTATGTAAGAGCAAGGTAGTCCCTCATCTCCTATATGGAGCTGAAGTGTGGGGTTGGAAGGAAGACAGTCTAACCAGCCTTGAGGTAATCCAAAACCAGTTCTTGAGACGGATTTTGTCTTTACCCAAAGGCGCTCCTGGCGCTCTGATGAGGGCCGAAACAGGACTCTTCTCCCTTAGGGCATGGGTACACCTTGCAGTTTTAAAATACTGGAAAAGGATCAAATTTTCCAGTTCTGACTCCTTAAGTTGCCAATCAGTAAATTGTATTGTCGAAGGCTTTCACGGCAGGAGAACAATGGTTGTTGTTGGTTTTCCGGGCTGTATTGCCGTGGTCTTGGCATTGTAGTTCCTGATGTTTCGCCAGCAGCTGTGGCTGGCATCTTCAGAGGTGTAGCACCGCACCTCTGAAGATGCCAGCCACAGCTGCTGGCGAAACGTCAGGAACTACAATGCCAAGACCACGGCAATACAGCCCGGAAAACCCACAACAATCAGTAAATTACTTACTATCCAAATACCCCACACGTCTGGCTTTCTATCCACCATTTGCCAAAGGTATACCATCCTGGATGACCTGTTAGGGGTCTCAGCCAACAACCTCCCACTTAAGGAGTGGATCTATAAGTTAGATGCAGTGATGGATCAGCTATCAAAATCTAAGGCAGTTCCTTGGTATAAACTAATCAAATTTGACCATTCAAGATCTCCCTACCTAGCCAGTATTTCTCATTTCACTGCTCTGCGCTTTCAGATGATGCAGACAGCTCTTTTGGCAGGGCGTTATTCTCACACCCCTATGGAACATCGCACCTGCATTTGTGGATTACCTACAGTGGAGAACCTTTCCCACTACCTACTTTATTGTCCATTATATAGTGTACCCAGAGCTAAATTTTTGGCTAGAATCCTATCAGTGACAAACACATACTCTGAAATCGAGAAGATTGTGTTTTTGTTATCTGACACTGATAATCATGTGTCCTATAGAGTCTCTCAGTTTGCACTCGCAGCCAAAAAGATAAAGATCTAAGGTGGTACTGAATGAGGCTGTTTCAGGACTCCTGGGATAGTTTGGCATACTGTATTGTTTTAATTAATTTTAGTAACCTATACAAACTGTGATAAGGGATTTAATTTTTTATTAGTCAATGTTTGGTGAATTGTGATGGCCTATGGCTATAGACAATAAACTCTTTTGACTTTGACTATATGGTTTGTCACTGTGACATCAAAGAGAAACAGACAAAGGAGCAAACAGCCCAGAGGCAAGGGTGGCCAAACAGAGCACAGGCGGATGAATTTCATCAGTAAATGGTTAACTGGCTCAGCTTCAGCCTTCTTGCGGCAGCCTCTCCCCCCTTCTTATCAGGCAATCCTGATAAACAAAGCATAATTCTCCAGCTTGACTTCTCAGTGCAAGGCCCTTTAACCTGGATTCAGCAAAGCTCCTTCATCTTCAGTGAAAGACATGGCCACGTCCTCAAAGGTCACCATTCCCTGAAAAGGAGAGAAAAATATTCTCCTTAAAAATAAACCCTCCCTTACTCTATGCTGGTCATAATTTTAAAAGGGAAGAATAGGCTTCCCCCCAGGATGCATCCCCCCCCCTAGGATCCCAGGCATCATGTGAGGGAATTAGCAAAGTTCAAAGCCACCTTTAGTCAGCTTTGACATGCTGTATAACACTTGGACTGTGGAGTCATATACATTTTTTAAAAACAACCACCCAATAATACAATTTCCAACAGAAAGAGTTGAGTGCCAGATTCCTCTCCCCGCCACTGCATAAGGGGGCCTGGCAACCCTAATGCAATTAATGGAAAAACGTGGCCTAACTGCAACCGTTTGCAAAAGTGCAGAGTCCTTTGGGCAGGGGATGGAGGGGGGCATATGGGAAGCTTAAAAAAGTCAATCAGTTGCAAAAGAGAAAAATGGAATATTCTACTGTCCCTCCTTCCCTTATCATATAAATCACTGATACTCAGTGGGTCAGGAGATACCTGTAGCTCCTATGAGTACTATTCCCCAATGTGGGACCTGCTCCATGTTTCAGGAAAAAGTGCATGCCCTTGCCTAGTGGCATTTGTGGTTGGTGATTTCCATCTTGAAACAGCTGCCACTGGAGATAAACTGCAGGTATCCTTGAATTCCCAGAAGAGGTGGAAGTAAATGTGGTTCTTTTAATTGATGGTATGTGCAAATGTGGCTCTCCATGAGCCACGGAGTGACTACCACTGATCTAAACTCTTTAGCCTCTTTAAATTATCTAGCCTTCAGGAAGGGATTTTTGTGGCCTGGGTCCCACATTTTTGATAGGCTGCACATCATCATGTGTCACTTTGGTTCTTTTCAACAAGCTCTATTTTCTTATTTCTATTTATTTATTTATAGGCTACCTTTCTCACTGAGACCCAAGGCAGGTCAGACTGCAAGTCAATATGATCAACAGCTAGGACATTGGGTAAACAAATACAGTAGGGTATGAGTTGCAGAAGTTTGAAAACGAGTAAATCCAGACACGGAGATGAAACATTTCTGAAACAAAATGTGAGTAATTAAACATAACATCTTTAAACGATTTCAGAAATATTCAGCAGGAGCATGTCTACATCAGCAGAGACTGCCCAGTAGAATGGTTCACAGTCCCTTTCCTTTACCAAGGCATCTCTCTGAGCCATTTCTTATGGCACAGTCCTATTTCCTGAGTAGAAAGGCCCTCCGGCTTAATTCATTTTTGTACAGTTTGCAGAAAGCTGAAAGAGTGGGAGCTTTCCTGACCTCAGGTAGGCCATTCCATAGGGTGGGAGCACACTATGTAAACTATTGTGAGTTTTGTCTTAAGACACATTTTGGGCTTGGATTTTTCCTGTGGCTGCCCCCTTCCTCTGGAGAATTTCCTGAAAGAAGTTGTGGCAGCTCTTTCCCTCCTGGTAAAACTGTAAGACAGAGTTATTTCAGCGAGCTCTTGGAGTACCTTGAGGTTGGGTGAAAGAGGAATGTCCTGTTGATGTGGACAAAGGATGTTTTATATTGGTTTTAATTGTTTTTTACATCTGTTGGTTTAATATTTATTTCATCAAACTGTGTTACATTTTTGTTATCCACCTTGGATCCTAAGGGTAGTGAGAAAAGTGAACATACAAAAAAATTATGTAAATAAACACATATTCTTTTCATGGCTTCATATAGGAAACCAGATAAGATAGCCAGAAAGGGAGAATCCATTAATGTAGGGGGGACTTTTTTTTATAATGAGGGACAAAAGAGCAGATTGCAAAAGTCCAAATGCAGATGAAATGATATCTGAAAGTGGGCAAGACTTTAGAGCAAGGGAGCATGCTTTCATTGAAAGCTGACCCTACTTAGCTCCCAAGGTGGTGGTTTGCCATTCCCTACCTCTGTGCAGCACCTCTGGATTTCCTTGGTGGTCAAGAACAAACCAGGGCCAACCCTGCTTAGCTGACAAGATAGACTAGCCTGAACCATCCAAGTCAGGGTAAACCTAATGATACCAAGTGAGAAATAGCTCAGAAGAGTCCTGTATCAGAGGGCAGAGATGGAAGAAAGTGCCAAAAGGCCTTAAGAACAACCCAGTGAGATCAGACCAAAGGCCTGTTTAGTTCAACTTATTCCCACTGACCAACCAAATTCTCCCAGATGGTCTTCAAAACGGTACAGAGAGGCCAAATCTTTCCCTGTTGTTGACCCCCAGAAAGTTGTGTCCAGATATACTTTCAACAGAGGAAGATCCATAATTAGAGGCTCAGTTCCTCCTTTCTGCCGCCCAGAGGACTTTTTTTTCTCCAGCATTTATAACATAGTAAATAAAAATACATGAGCAGCGCTGTCTCGGTAGAGCTTCTGACTAGTAAGGAGTTCAGCAAGACCTGGGTCAGGGAAAGATTCAGTCCCAAAGCTGACTGCGTAATGATCTCTGAGACTCTGGTATACCTCAACACAGCTGACCTGGCCACCTGGATCCATGCTGGTAACATCAAGGCTTGACTATTGTAATGCACTATATAGAGGTCTCCCATCTAAGTTAACTAAGAGACTCCAGTTGGTGCAAAATGCTGTGGCTTGATTGTTATCAGGAGCGAGCAGGAGCATGAACACCACTCTCATTCTACAGTCATGCCATTGGCTACCTATCAGTAACTGTGCTCAGGACTATGGTTATTACATTCAAAACTCTTCACAGCCTTGGTCCGGCATAGCTAGAGGACCGCCTCCCTCCCTATGTTCCTCTATGGCAGCTTCACTCATCTGAATAGGGTCTCTTGCAGGTGCCAGCCTGCATTTGGACAAAATCAACAGCAGCCCGTACATGGGCTTTCTCTGGTGGCCCCACCCTGTGGAATGGCCTGCCTGAGGAGGTCAGGAGAGCCCCTACTCTCCTGGCTTTCTGCAAACGATACAAAACCAAATTATTCAAAAAGGTTTTTACTCAGATAGCTATATTGTAGGGGGGGTGTCTCAGAGAGCCAAGTACAAGTGACACCTAACACAGGTTGGACACTTGTCAGCTTCCCTCAAGTTTTGACAGGAAATGTAGGTGTCCTGGTCTTACAGCTTAGCTCTCCATTTAATTGAAGTTTACAGAACCCCCCCCCCACACACACACACAGTGGAGGGGAAGGGGGGCGTCCAGCGAGAGCCGAACGCCTGCACTCCCCTCCTGATCCCATGTTCTCCCTCCCATAGACTGCCCCTCTGTAAACTTCAATTAAATGGAGAGCCAAGCTGCAAGACCAGGATGCCTACATTTCCCATCAAAACTTGAAGGAAGCTGACAAGCGTCCAACCTGTGTCAGGCTCTTGTGGTCTTTTCATATGTGCACAGGATAATGATGGTTGCCACTTTGGAGTTAGAAAGCAATTTTCCTCCAGGCCAAATTGGCCAGGAATCCTGGAGGTTTTTTGCCTTTCTCTGGGCATAGAGCAGGGGTCGCTGGGGGCGGGGGAGGTATGTATTTCCTTTGGGGTTCCTTCCAGTTCTATAATTCTATGTGTATAATCATGATTGGGTTAGATTTCTCCAGGAATGACTGTACTTTATCAACCACAGCTGGTCAGTGGCACTTGTGGCGACAGCCACTTCCAGAGCTGCTTCCACATGGAAACAACTCTCTGTAGCTCTTGTTGCTGCAGGGAATTGCAGAAGCATCTGCAGCGGCAAAAGAACATCCACACAGCCCCTTCTTTTTACACACACGCACACACACACACCCCTCATGACTATCATTTCCTCCCCGTTCTGTTCTGCTGAGGTTGGGAACTGCTGGACTTCTATAGCATTATTACAACAATGTACAATTGATCAAATCCAACATTAAAAATGTAAGTCTCTACGCCTTTTGGTTGTGGAGTTGTAATAGTGCTGCTTGCAACTTGCCCCTTATAAATCTGGGATCAAAAGGGCTAGAGGCCTTTTTTTTTAAAAAAGCTGGAAATTAGTACATGGTTGCAATAGTGTTATAGCAATTAAGAAATTTCTGGTTATTTTTTAAAATGCCCTCCAAGTGTGTGGGGTGGGTGAGGAAAGACAGCTGGAAGCAGAAGCGAATAAAGTGATGCAGATGTGGACATAACCCACAAAATTCTCATTGACTAGGTTCAGATAGCATCCAAAGTGCTGATAGCAATCTTTGAACACATGAAGTTGCCTTATACAGAGTCTGACTATCAGTCTATCCAAGTCAGTATTGCCTGCTCAGACTGGTAGCGGCTTTCCAGGGTCTCAGCAAAGGTCTTTCACATGAACTATGATCTGATTTTTAACTGCGAGATTCTGGGGATTGTACCTGGGACCAAAAGATGGTACCAAGCCAGGCTTGGGAAAGATCACAGCAAAGCAGGGGGGGAAACGGAAAAGCAGAACAGAGGACTATCTCCTGTAGATGCTACTGAAATCAGCAGTGCCAACGTAGAGCAAAACAGCCCTGGGAATCCAGGAGAAGGCCAGGCCCAGGACACCCCAGCTCCTCATATGAACTTTTGCAGCCATACAATCCCTCCCAAAATAGCCTGCACACAAGCCACTTCCTGGATCACCTACATCTCCCACCAGGGCTACTGCCATCTTGTCTGGACTAAGTGACACCTTCTTCAGCCTTCACCCAACCAAATGATGACTTTCACAAACCCATAGCCTGTTTTGGAGACAGAGGTATGTACCACTCATTTAGTGAAACTTAATAGCCCAAACATCTTGACCACTTCACAACAGTTCCATGAATACGTTATACAGCATAAGAAACAGGATTCAGGCCAAGTGAAGTGTAGTCGTCTTTGACTTTCTGGTTCCTGCCCTCCAAGAACGAGTGGAACCACTGGAAAATTGAACTGTACCTTTCTGAGCTAGCTAAGCAGTAGAAGAGGGATGCTGAGAGTCAGTGGCATCACAATTTGCTGAAATGTCCTGGGCAATTTATACTGAAAGATTATTTTATTCGTACCCCAACTAGAGATCTACACTGAATTCAGTCCTTGGAGAGTTAAAGCCTCATTAGCTAAACACAGCACCATATACTCCGATCAGGTCTACTAGGAGACAAACTCTCTGCTAGAACCAAAATCAAAAAGAGTCCAGTAACACCTTTAAGACTAACCAATTTTATTGTAGCATAAGCTACAGAAACAGTTTCTGTGCTATGCATCTGACGAAGAGAACTTGATTCTCGAAAGCTGATGCTACAATAAAATTGGCTAGTCTTAAAGGTGCTACTGGACTCTTTTTGATTTTGCTACTACAGACTAACACGGCTGACTCCTCTGGATCTGCTAGAACCTTATCTCTTGCAGCACAATGAACTATTGTCAGATGTCAAATCTTTGCAAGCAGAACAAACAGAACAGATAACTTTGAGTTAATGATTTTATTTACAAGAAAGCATAACTCTTTTTATTAGGCAAGTACTTAAATGATGCAAGCAGCCCCACAGAAAACAAATACCAGTAAACTTAATTCTACTATCAGTACTTAAAGCTAAATACATAATGATTGCAACTGTCTAAGATTAAAGCAAATCAAGTTTTAGGCTGAACATTGTGGAAAATGGGAAGCTCAGCACGCAAGGCATGCTCAACAAATGTAAAGGTCTCCTTTGATAGGAAACTCCCAGCAGAAAGCCTGATTAGATGCTTACGTGACATCTTTCATAAGAGAAAGTGACAAGAACAAGAAATAAATCTTTCTAAATGTAACACATGGTCTAAATAAAACAATTGGAACCTAAAGCGAATTAATTCAAATGAATAATCTGAGATCAACTCTTAGTAACTTTCATTAAAACTCTCAACAAGAGGTTATAAGGCTAAAATTAGAACTATTGGTGGTTAAAAGAATAATAAATCTGCTATTTTGCCAGTGACACTTGTCTTATGAAGAGTCAGGACTGAAAATTATGAACAGTTGAACCTTACCCAGGTCAAAAATCACACAAGAATACAGAGATTAGCATGCATGGTGGTGGAAAGCCCTTACAAGTCACAACCAAATTATGGTGAGTCCATAAGGTTTTCAAGGCGAGAGACAAAGGTGGATTTGCCGCTGCGTGCCTCTGCATAACAACCTGAATTTCCTTGATGGTCTCCATCCATGTACTAGCCAAGGTGAACCTTGCTTAGCTTCCCAGATCTGATGAGACTGGGCCACCCAAGTCAGGATGCATGCATGCATAAAAGTCATTAAAATCATGATTATGGGAAACCTTGACCAATGAAGGCCATTGTACTCAGGCAACCAGGTCAGTTTTCATGTCATAACAAATTTAGAGTTTCCTTAAAGCAGTTTCCAAATAGTCTGTAATGCTTAAGAAACCCTGAAAAGGAGAGGCCAAAGTCCATCACTTTCTCAGGTACAGAAAGCTGGATATTAGCCTGAATATCAGAGGCATCAGGGGAAACATTCTTTCTGTGGGTACAATACAACTTCATTAAATGCTGTAGGAACCATCCACTCCTTCAAGGGGGCATTTATACCTCAGATGTCTACTTAGCCAGTCCCCTTGGCAGGTTTCTCCCATGTGGATTCTTTGATGGGAAGAAAAGCATGAAATTGCCTCAAGTTCTATCCACGCTCAGAGCAAATATAAGATTTCTCCCCTAAGTGGATTCTTTGATGGGAGCGAAGGCTTGAACTCCGACCGAAGTTCTCTCCACACCATACGCATTGATATGGTTTCTCCCCTGTGTGGATTCTTTGATGAGTAGTAAGATTGCTCTGATGGCTAAAGTTCTTTCCACACCATAAGCATTGATATGGCTTCTCCCCTGTGTGAATTCTGAGATGGCTAGTGAGATGAGATTTCTTCCTGAAACTCTTTCCGCACTCTAAGCATTTATATAGTTTCTCCCCTGTGTGGGTATTTTGATGGTCAGTAAGATATGATTTGCTACTGAAGCTCTTTCCGCATTCTGAGCATTTATATGGTCTCTTCCCAGTGTGGGTACTTTGATGGTCAGCCAGGTGAGACTTCTTATTAAAGCTCTTTCTGCACACTAAGCATTTATACGGTTTCTCTCCTTTGTGGATTCCTTGATGGATGGTAACATACTCCTTCCGACTAAAGCGCTTTCCACACTCAAAGCATTTGTATGGTTTTTCCCCTGTGTGGATTCTCCGATGGATAGTAAGGTGGCCATTCTGACGGAAGCTCTTTCCACACTCTGAGCATTTGTAAGGTTTCTCCCCTGTGTGTTTTCTTTGATGAGAAGTAAGGCTTGAGCTACCGCTGAAACTCTTTCCACACTCGTAGCATATATACTGTTTCTCCCATACAAGTAGATCTTGGTAGAAAGTGACATACTCCTTCAAAATGGAACTATTTCCATCAGCATGCAGTTCCTGCTGTTTGATAAGCTGGTTCTTTTTTGCTTCTGGTTCCTTTTTCTGCTCTTCTGCCTCTCCCCTGCTCTCTCTCTCTGTAACAATAAAGATAATTTTAATAAAGGAGGAATCAATGAACAATCACAATTAACTCCTGCTTTGAAAAGGAGAACGGAACAGGCTATATAGGAAGGGAGAGCCTTCGGTTTTCTGTGTGGAAAGTGATGCTCCAACTACTGCACTTCCTGGCTGTTCAGTTCTTATGTCTGAAGGCCTCATATACCAGGATTGCACACGTTGGAAGGTCAGTGCCAGACACTGAGGATAGTATTTATTTTATTTAAAACATTTTTATGCCACCTTTCCACCTAAATAGGGTCCCCAAGGGGGAGGGGGGTACATGAAAACTTTAAAACATTTGAACATTAAAACAGCATTTAAAATAATATATAAAATAATTCAATGAAATACACAATGCTAAAACCAGGAAGGAGGGCCAATAACAGTTACTGGGCATATGCCAACTGAAAAAAAAGTCTTTACTTGCTGGTGGAAGACAACAAGAGAGGGAGACAGACAAATCTCCCTGGAGAAGGAGTTCAAAAGTTTTGGCACCACAGCCAAGGATGTTCTTTCTTGGATTGACACCCATCTAGCTGCAGCTGGCCCCAAGAATCTCCGAAATGGCTCCGATTATTGCATAGAGAACCAGAAGAACAGATGATCCACTAGCGAGTATTACCCACAGCCTTTTACAATTAACCAGGGGAACTAGGCAGGATTGTCCCCTGTCCTCCTTCCAACCTAATCTTGCTCTTGAGTCGCTGAGCAGAGGGGCCTTGGGGCATAGCGGCATTAACCAGATCCCTAGTTGTCTCTAAGACACATGGCAGGGTATGTGGGAGTCGGACACAAGGTTAAGTACTCTCTTGGAACTGTGTTATATGCAGGCAAGGATAAGCACAGCCTACAGGAATGCTAGCCAAGTTCGGAGCCAGGGTTTATTTGCCTAAAATGCTGGTAGGCCACCAACTCACACTCACAGTTAGAGCTGTTTATTTGAAATAAATACGTTGTGATGTTTTCGTCCCAATGTTTATCTCACAGACACAAGATAGCACAGAGCGCAGCAGTTTCTGGCGGTCTTGCTATGGATGTATTTGCAATTTTGCTTCTGGAAACATCCATAGATATGCCAATTCATACCATTTTATAAAGGAAAAAAAAAGATGGGTTCCATCTCCCTACAAGGAGATCCCACTGTAAAAGGAGGGGGGCTGGGCTACGACACAGAAAGAGAGTAGAAGCACTGAAATTATTTTTAATATTTCCAAGCTAAGCCCCCTTGAGCCACGAGGAATGGCTAGATAGAAATATTTTAATAAACAAACATTATTACCCAGAGAGGTCAGATTTACATAATTGTCCTCCATGACTTCCCTGTGCAGAGCCCTTTGGCCCGGATCCAGCAGAGCCCATTCATCGTCTGAGAAATCCACAACCACATCCCTGAAGTTCACCAGTTCCTAAAAGAAGAAGAAAATCTTGCTCTTCACATAACACCTAACAGAGCGAAGTCAAATGGCAGACTGTTCTACTCTAGGATCCAAAGCTGCCTAGTGGGCCGTTTGCAAAGAAGTAAAAAAGAAAAAGAGGGATTCCTTCAGCTTCCATGGAGAAACGCAGGAGGAGGCAGTAAAAGATCCTTTCCCTACCTGATCCAGCTGCACAGAGTCTGTTTCCACTTCACCATAAAGAGAGAAAGGCTCAGCATACCCCGCCTGTGTCCTTCCAGTGCCTGTGAGGGAGGCAAAGGAAGTGGGAAGAGATTATCCATGTTCACATTCTCCTTTTTTCCCTTTGCTCCTCAGTGGTCACTTCCTCCCGCATGGACCTACTCGCTCAGTAAACTCCCCCGGAAGGGCCTAGCTTCAGATCCATTTATTACAATTACATCAGAATCCCTTCCCTGGGAAACTAAACTGGCTCCCTCACTATACAGCTTCCATTCCCCAGTGAAACTGAGAGGCAAATACACAAAAACTGACATGCAGTGAGAATCAGGAATCCACCACTTCACTAACTGAAGATGGGGCCTTTACTTGTTCCTCAACACAGACATGACTCCCCCTTGGAAAAGTAGGAAGAGAGTGACCCCACCCTAGGCTCTTTCTGGGGGAAAGAGAATTCCACGCCTGAGGAGCCTTTACCCTAAACCCTTAACTGCACTGGGTGACAATTCTTGAAAGGAGTCATGAGGGAACAATCCGAGGAAATAAATAATAAACCATGTCACCTATGAAATCAATAGATTTATTTTTCTCACGCATTTTAGACTTCTCCTTCTCCTACCGAACCACCCTCTGCATTCTATCTTGGCTAAAATTCAAAGTGCTGATTTAGGCCTATAGAACTTCCGTACACTTTTTTAATCTGGGCAAAAAGCTTAAGGCCAGAATTGCTCAAGAGAAGGAGTCCAACCTAAAAGGGTGCCCATTAATCCTTACCCAGAGAACAGACACCTCCATCACTTTCTGGCCAGATCTCCCAGAAGAGCCGCTCCTGCCTGGGGTCTTCGGCCCCTTCAGACAGCCCCTGAAATGGCAGCAAAGTTAAGAGAGGACTGTGGAAAGGAGGGTGGTGGGGAGAAGGGGATATTCCACTAATGAATTCTCGGGAAAATGCTACACTTCGTGAAAGGGGAGGTTTAGGATTATCTTTCACATTTTTTGTGCTCTCCCAGGTTGAGATGCTCTCACCTGCTGGTCCTGATACTTCTCCTCTGTCTGGCTCAGGAGGAAGCCTTCTGCCAGGGCCACAGCCTGAGAAGTGGTGTCGGGTCCACATTCCCTCACCCAGCTCGCCATCTCCGGGGGCAGGACATCCAGGAACTGTTCCAGGACCACCTGGTCCAAGATCTCCATCTTGCTGCACCTTTCAGGCTTCAGCCACCGGCAGCAAAGACGGTGGAGGTAGCTGCAAACCTCTCGGGGCCCCTCAGCCTCCTGGTAGCACAAGGTCCTGAAGATCTGGTGATGGAGACCTAAGCCGACAAAGTTTTTACCGCGGGGCTCCTGTGCCGTTCCTTCCCAGGATCCCTCATTCTTGCTAAACTCCATGGCTTCGGGGCCTCTTTCTGTTTCAGGGCCAGCAGGGTCTTCCTCTTCCGTCTTCCAGGGGAGTCAGATAAAGCTTGAAGTTTCTTCTCCCTGTTTTTCTCTTTCTAAGAACAGCCAAATGGGTGGGCCCTGAAAAGCCCACAAGTTTTTCTGTGAGCAAAGCACAACGCTCTCTCGGCAGGCAAGCAAAAGAAGATGAATCTGTCCAGCACCAAAGCTTCTCTCTGAAGGAAACAAGGTAGAGACAAACGAGAGACGTCCTTCAACTGAGGTCCACAGCCCAAAGCTTAACTTGGGTTGAGGATCCTAGAGTATGAACGGCAGCACAGCCAGGTTGGACTGAAGGAAAAACCTCCCGTCACCTGGCTCCTTTTCCCACAGGGGCCTCCCACCAGCAAGGCAAGAAGGGGCAAGCCCAGTCCTGCCACTATCCCACCCCCACAGTTGGTCTGCCCGGATGCACTGCCTCTGAACATGGAGGTTCGATTTAGCCAGTGAGGCTCATAGCCGTTGAAAGATTTCCCTGGCCCAATGAATTCCATTCAGGAGGCTTCAGTGTCTGTTTTTAGCCTTCTCCTTTAAACAATTTTAAGTTCTGCGACAATTATGGGGGAAAGAGAAAAAGATCCCTCTTTCCATTCTTACCAAACCAGGCATAAGTTTTATAATCCTCTCTCACACTCCCCTCCCCCCCCCCACCCGTGTTATTATTTTTTCTAAACTAACAAGTCTGAAATCTGGCTCGATGCCTTTCGTCAGAGTGAAGTCCCTCCATCCTTTTGGTCCCTTTCGTTGGCCTTTTTTGCTCCTTTTCAAAACCTGCGCGGTGCAGGGGAGGGGGATTATAGATCCCGATACCCAAGAAGCAATGCTGGTTGATCTGCGAACGAGGCCCTTTCCTGGACAGACAAAATCCGGCCACGGGACCCCTCATCCGGGCTGGATTTCTGCAGTGACCTCCTTATTGGGCAGCCATCTTTGCAAACCCTCGAGGAAAATTCAGGCTGTCCAAAGCTCCTAACTCCAAATGCGAGGAAAGGCGCACGGCCCGGAATCCCACCCCCTCCAAACTTAAGAGTTGTGCAAGGGGGGCACTCCCAGCCCCTGTTTTCTTCTCTGCCCCCCCCCCAATCTTCCCTCCTTCCATTGCAATTCCCTTCCATCCAAATGCATTTTCAGCTTACCAGATCGGAGGGCAGGCAGTTGCTACTCCTCGTAAGAAAGCAAAAAAACCCACCGGGCTACTTGCAAGGACGGAGGTGGAGGCAGACTCGGAGCCCCCTCCCTCTCCGCCGTTCTGCGATCGCAGACTTCCTCCTTCAGCTGACCCTCCCCAGGGAAGCCAAAGCAACGCCCTTCCTCTGCCCCTCGCCCAAGAGCGATCGGCCACAGCAGGCTCGGGCTGGAGGCGCCGGGAGCGGAGCTTGGCTTGCAATTGCTACGTTTTTCCTATTTATTCATTGATCGAAGCGCAAATCGCAGCAGCTTCGAGCCGAACCCCGTCTGTCTCCACCCTGCTACGGGAGCTCTCTTTCTCTTGCCTGCAGGGCGAGGGGCAAAAGTGGAACGTGGGAGGGGGCAGGTCTGCTTTCCTAGAAGGGCGGCGAGAAAGGAAGGGGAGGGGTTTCCTTTCTCCCTCCCCCCTCGGAGAGTAGCCTGGTATTTTCTCACGAGGAGTAGCAGCAGCGCACGCCCCCATCTGGTGGGCTACAAATGCATTGGGAAGTTGTAATGGCAGGAGGCGAGATGATTGGGCAGGGAATGGAGACAAAGGCAGGGAGGGGGCAGAGAAGAAAGGGGGGGGCTGTGATTCAGTTTCAGCTTCTTCAGTCTTAGCCATTTAACTATAGCAGTGGGGCAGCAGCTCAAGACCTCCAGGCGGTTTGGAGAAAGAAATATTAAGGTGGATTTTGTCAGCACGTGGAGGACTCCCAACTCCAAAACCAGGAATGATTTCTCGGAAGGGCTATACATAGAAATTGAATAGCTTGGGGGAGCCTTGAGGACATGTCCCATGCTGGGGACCTTGGACGCCAATTGCAACCCCTCTATCTTCACTCACTATAGGAGCTAATAGCTCAGAATAACCCACTCTTTATGGATATTAATTTCAGGGAGGTAGCTCTGTTGGTCTTCAGAACAGCAAGATTTGGTCCCAGTCGCACCTTAAAGACTGACAACATTTTCAAGGGATAAGCTTTCGAGACTCAAAAGTTCCCTTTGTCCCTCCCTGACCGAGCTTTGACTCTTGAAAGTTTATACCCTGAAAATCTTGTCCTTTAAGGTGCTACTGGGCTTGACTCTATGAATCTTAGTTAACACACTTCCCTGGGAGTAAAACCTGTTGAGCTCAATGGGACTTCCTTCTGAGAAAACATGCTTAGAATGGCACTGTTGATGCATCCTCAACTGCATCATGCTCTTCCTTCTGATGTTTTTTGTTTTTTGTTGAAATCCCTTGAGCTTTGGAGAGCAGAAGAAATCACTTTAAGAATGATAAGAAAACAATTACTTCTGCAACACCTTGGAAATGCTAAGGTGTGTCTTCATGCGTAGGTGCACGGCTAGAGAAAACATGTTTTCCAGAACTCCCAAAGTGACTCCATGCTCCGACATGGGTCAGCAAGAAGGCAATACCCTAGGCCAGAACTATGCTGAAGAAAGAACTTCATAAAAGCAAAAACTGAGACATTCTTTTGGAATGTGCATAAATGACCACAGAACACAGTAACAAATTCATGACGGGTTGCTGTGAGACAGTTGCAGGAAAAATAAGCAAGAATTTGGTGGTACTTTCAAGCAGCACGGAACTTTATTCTGCCATAAGTTTTCATTCACCAGAGCGCCCTTCATCAGATGCATGAAGGAGATCTTCACTTATTAGACACTTATCAAACATATACAATCACCTTTTGCCATATAGCATCACCTTGATCTTTTGGATTCCTTAATGTGGCATGGGAGGGAAGGTGGCATGGTGCAGCCTGATCTCATCAGATCTTTGAAGCTAAGCTGGGTCAGTACTTGGATGGGAGACCACCAAGGAAGACTCTGCTGAGGAAGGCAATGGCAAACCCCCTCTGGTTCTCACTTGCCTTGGAAGCCCCTTGCTGGAGCTTTGATGGCACTTTACACTGCCACACCAATGTGGCACGACCCACCATTTGACTATGATTCATCCCGACATGGCTTGTAGAGATAAATCATATTTTTTGTCAGAATTCCTGTATGTTTCCAATTGTTTTTTTACATGTTTGAAATTAATAATGATATTCTTCTTTATGTATTAGACATCTGGACTTCTAATAATCACTGTCTTTACAAGCGGTCACTGATAGTCCTCATCTATTAGAACAATGAAGTGAGATTTACCTATTCCATTAAAAATATCTTTAACATCCTGTGCGTGTAATTTAAATTTTTAAAATAACTTTAGAAATTATAGTTCAATTTTTTAAAATAAAATGCACACACAGTAACTAATTCAAAAATTTGTTTTCTCTTCTCTCTCCCCTTTTAAAGGACATTTAGTGCTTTGGTCAGGCATGCTGTAATCTAAATAATATAGTATATGACATGTATTGTAGAAATTTAAACCACTGAGACCGAAACACGATTGGTTTACATGTGTTTTATGATATAAACAACAGGACTTCGTCATTTTTAAAGATACCTCTAAATGTTTGACATTTGCATGGGTGTAACGTTTCTTTTAAAAAAAATTGCACTATGTAACCAAAGTGAATAGATTTTTAATAGTTTTTTTAATACATGGAATTAAAGATTTTGTAATTTAATCCATTTTTAGGTTTCTGATATTGGTCTTGGTATTCAAACACCCGAGGTTTTTCTTTTCTTGTCAACCTTTTTGGTTGCCTGTTTTTCTCTGGATTGAAATTTCTTCCCCTTTTTTGTCTTTTAACTGTGTGTTTCTGTCAGTATTCCACTGTTCTTTTACATTTTCATAGCGACTTTATTTCTAGTCTGTGTAACCATCGCTATTCCCATTTATCTTATTGCAATAAAAACTCTATTCCAGGTCTAATTCTTGTCAATTCTTTTCTGGGAACTAGCTAACATTCATTTTTGAAGTGCCATCTTCAAATCCGGGGCTCTGGTATACACTTGGCAAAAAAAATCTCAAGAATAAAAATTATTTGGGTTTGCACTTGGATGCACTCTTGACACACTCAGAGGAGGGTGCACATGTGAAGACCATTCCAGTAACAGTAAAGCACTCCTGGAGAAGATGGTGGGAGGTGCAGGCAAGCAAGCCACGCTACCTGGTTAACTTGCCACAGGTAGGTACCTCACCATCGAAGGTGGCCCTGGCCCAGCCTCTAGTGGGACACACATGTGGCCATTGCTGGAGCCATCTTCATTGGGCAGGCTGGCTGAAGCAAGCAACAGCTATTCTCACCATGGCCTATCTAGGGCAGGCAGAGCAGCTGTGCTCAGCCAGTCATTGAGGGTCCCATGGGCAGGAGAAATCCTGCCCCAACAGGCAGCTGAGAGACATAGCAAGAGCAGAGTCCTCCCGAGGTGATGACTATGCGCTCCCACTCATTACAGCTGGTAAAGCCACCACAGGCACCCCCTTTCTCATAGTGTCTTGTGCTCCATAGCTGCTTCTCCCCTGCTAGTAAAAGTAGCAGCTGCAGACAGAGAGCCAGGAGCTTTTAGCACTGCTCCGAGCTGGCCTATTTGGGAATGGCAACAGAAGAAACAGAGGGCATTGGGGCAGGGCTAGGAGGAAGTAGAGATTGACGGTTGGTGATTTCCTTCTGACCTCCAGAAAGGTGCCTCAGAAAGAGGCTATTCTTGCCTATTTGGCAACTCAAAATCTGTCCACCTAGGTTTGCCTAGTGGTTGACCTGGGCCGAGTTATTTGTAGTTGATGTGGATTTTAAACTCTTATTGTTTTGCATGTTTTACGCTTGCAAGATGTTCTTCAGATAAAAATGTGTATAGAAATATTTAAATCTCCCTGTTTTCAGCCCATTTACCCCCAAATATGGTGCTATGAGTAAAAAGGAAACACTTATCTCTTTTCCAAGGTGAAGGAGCGTATGTTTGCGACACACATCCAAAGACAATGAAATGGTGGCAAGCAGGCAAATAAAGAAGGCACTTGAGAGAACAATATGAGCATGTTTACAAACAGGCAAAAGCCAATATGTGTGCGATAAAGGTAGGGTTTTTACATTTCATCATTTTTTTAAAAATTAACTTCATTTATTGCCCACCTTTCTTACTGAGACTCAAGGTGGATTACAAAATAAAAACAAACACACACACAAATCAATCAGACAGCAAAGACATCCAATACATAACACAGTAGGGCTAAGTACAGAACTGGGGGGGGGGGGGAATCTCCTAAGGCATGTCATGAAAAGTGATTACAAATGTAAAGGACATTGCAGTAAAGAAAGTTGATACATACAGTAAACATTGCAATACACTACAATCATAACCCCTTATAAAAAGCATCCCCCTGAGCGGTTCCATTATACTACAGTTCTAATCCCTTTATAAGGACGTTCTCCTAAACGTTTCTGTTTTGCCTTCCTGACTTTCTCAGGCAGGTTGTTCCACAAGGTGGGAGCCATCACAGAGAGCACAGGAGTAGACAGTTGCCAGCCTTACCCATTTGCAGGATAGCACCTTCAGAAGGCTTTCCTCAGATGTCACAGTGTTGCATGGCAGGAGAGGCGGTCTTACAGATATCGGGGTCCAAGGCCATGAAGAGCTTTGTAGACCCTTGAACTGAACCTGGTAACTGATGGGTAACCAATGCAGTGACTGCAGAATGGGTGCGGCATGCACGTTCCACCTCGCTCCTGACAGCAACTGAACTGTGGCATTCTATAGCAACTGGAGTTCCTATGTTGACTTTGAGGGGACATCCATGTAGAGTGCATTATGACATGGAGATCGGGAGAGAGCAAGCAAAGCTACGCAGAGCCGGAGCCCAGATTGCTATCTCCAGTCAAACTGAGAGTGGGAGACGGTGGCGATCCAAGCAGGATTCCCACATTGGGGCAGGGGGGCTGAGTAGAGGGAGGAGCGAATAACAGGTTGGGAGATGGATCACACCTCTGCCCCCCCCTCCTGATTTGAGCAGTACTATCATCCCTTGCTTTGATCTCTAAAATTCACAACCCTCCCAGGCCAGCTTCTCCATTTTCCTCCCCAGTTGACCTCTCAGGAAACATTTTCGTACAGCCTCCAAAGCCAATTCCACCCATGTCCCTTTTTCCACAAGAGCCCAACACTAACCTCACCCCCTTTTAACCATGATTTAAAAACAAGTAAAAACCCAGAGGAGTTAGCCGTGTTAGTCTGTAGTAGCAAAATCAAAAAGAGTCCAGTAGCACCTTTAAGACTAACCAATTTTATTGTAGCATAAGCTTTCGAGAATCAAGTTCTCTTCATCAGATGCCTGATCCGAACTGGTCAAATATAGAAGAGGAGGGGAGGGGAAAGAAGGGGACATATATCACAAGAGGACAGGATGCAATTAGTGTGAAGGCAAGCAAAGGAATGTTTTGATTGCCTTCACACTAATTGCATCCTGTCCTCTTGTGATATATGTCCCCTTCTTTCCCCTCCCCTCCTCTTCTAAGTAAAAACCCAGTGACTATAAATCAAGGAACTGGTAAATTATTAAAATATTGTTCCATACTCCATGAGACGTTCCAAGAAAAGTACAAATAGTAGAATACTGAGGTTGGGACAGGAAAAGATGGTTCGGGACAGGACAGAAAAGTTTATAGTTCACTGAGTTTATTGGCTAGGGGGGTGTTGGCTGCAAAGAGGTTGAAGGAAGCACAAAAATCTACTAGGCAAGAGAAGCAAAAGAAATGCTCCCCTCCCGCCACACACCCACATACACACAACGTCATGGCAAATCAAATTTACAGTGAAATCCTAAGCGGAGTTACTTCAGTCTAAGTTTACTGATATCATTGGGCTTAGACTGGAGTATCTGCTTAGGATTTCACTGTTTGTCTAGTTAAATCTAAAGTGATACACAAAAGTGATACTTGGAACAAAAAATCCAAGTATATGCTGATGGGGTCTGATCAGGATGAGACTGAAAGAGTGTGACGGGAATGTGAATTAAAGCACATTATACCTTAATGATACGTGTGTATTCTAGTGAACTTTTCATGAATTTTAATGTAGTTTTTTTAACAGGTTGTAGAGCCTCATAGAAGTTCTTTTCATCTTTGACAGCCAATTAAAAATACTAGACAGTAGCAGATGTTTTTCTAGCTGTTAGGATGGACCCATAATGACCTGCTCACTTAACTCTTCCATCATCTTTATATAGCTTACCTTGCAGTTGGACAAACATCATTTTTCGGCTAGGTAGAATGTCACATGATTGAAAATCTGAATAATTAATTAAATCTCAAACCAATTGTAATTTTATACTGCGATCAGTTGTGAAACAGCTTAGATTTCTCATTACGATATCATGAGTCCGTTACTACAAAATATGCTACCCAGATAAGGAGCTAGGGTCTTGCTGAAAGAAATCTCATGAAGATCTAGGTGAGAAAATTGTATTTTTCTGTGTGCTTATTGAAAATCCTATACATTTCATATATTTATTTCAATAAAAAATAAACAGAAAACTCTGATGAAAAGTCTCCGTTTGTCTTGAGAGAGTAAAAGCAAGAGGAACCCATATAAATTGACAGGCCCTCCAAGACAGATCCCTGTTTTAGGACTCAAAACTAAGGCCTTGAAACTACCCAAATGTTAGGATATAAATCTTGACACTGGACAGTTAGAAAGCCTAATAAGACGCTGATAAGCATTCATTCCATTACAAGAAATGTTAGGGTCAACGTTGATAACCTGGTGAGAACAGCAGCAGTGAAAAAGGCAAACTCAGTGCCGGACATGGCCAAGAGCAAAGTGGATTAGCCAGATTCCTGGAGGAGAGGTCTATCAGTGGCTACTAACCATAGTGACTAAACCATATTCAGAGGCAGGAAACCTCTCAACACCAGTGCCAGGAGGAAACATATATGCCCCGTTGTTTGTCCTCCAAAGTAAAGTGGTTGGCCACTGTGAGAAAAGATGGTGGACAAGGTGGACCATTGGTCTGATCCAGCAGGGCTCTTATGTTATTAAACACGAGGGGTCTCCACAGTTTTAACTGGAACACACAGCAGCTCGCTAAGACAGAAAAAACTGGGTAACACTTTAACAAAACTCAAATTAGGCATTATTAACTAATGAAGGCAAGCACACACACCATGCACAGTTCTGTTTGAAGATCATCTTCCTACAGTTGAAGGATCCTTCTGTTCAAGGGCAGTCCCATGCAGAGGACCAGGCAGTCTAATCTAGAGGTCATTGAGGCAACAGTGAGACTTTAGCAGAAAAAAGATCAGGGAATCATCCCATAATTCGAAAAAAGGAACTCCAGGCCACTGCTGATACTGGAGAATGCAACACTCAACACCGTGTCCAGAAACCCTCCAGAGGACCACTTCCTCTCTTATGCTGAGTGCAAGCTCCTATTTTCCATCTGGTCCACTTAACATCACAAATTAAGTTTGGCCTGGAAACACCCTCATCCAATCCTATTATTAACCAAATGCATGTGCATTTGTGGAGATTGAAAAGGGGAGTTGTATGTTGCCCACATACTGACAGCCAGTGTGGTGTACTGGTTAGAGTGTCGGACTAGGATCTGGGAAACCCAGGTTCAAATCCCGACTCTGTCATGGAAGCCTGCTGGGTGACCTTCAGCCAGTCACACACTAATCTGCCTCACAGGGTTGTTGTGAGGACAAAATGGGAGAGTGTTGGAAGCCGCTTTGGTCCCTGCTGGGGGGAAAAAGTGAGGTTTAAATGCAATAAAATAAATAAATAGTTATTGATGATATCACACTCCATGCCTCTGAGTTATTTCTCTTAGTCCTTTGGTGTAGGCATTAATATGCATAGGCAATAGAATCAGATTATTCAGGTTGGATGTCTCCCATGGTCTTCTTCCCAAAAAGAAGCTGATTTACTAAAGCAGAATCCCAAATCCCAAAAAGTGTTCCTCAAAGACGCTACACTGGATGGTCTAGAAAGCCACTGAGAAGTTGGGGAGAAGCAGCGGGGTTCTGTTTCTTTTTTCCTCTTTGACATAACAACCAAGGCAGTTTCCCACCAAAAATCCTGTCTGAATTGCATAATGTGGATCAACTTCCTCTAAAAAACATTCTGGCTGCCAGGTTTTTTTGCTCAATTTCAGTCAATTCATCTCAACATTTTAGTCATCAAAAGGGGACCCTTCACTTTCTTTGAAAGCAGAAAGGCTGAAAGGATTCATCCTTTGGAGATTCTCAATCACCTTGCCCAAGAATAGATTTCACAACAGCCCAGGACATCTGACTAAAACGTAGTTTCCTTAAGAAGAGTCTAATGAGTCCCTCAGTCAGCACACTGGGATCGGTTTCCTAACAACCTTTGCAATCAAGATAACCCACTTAGACACCTTAACACATCTAGATTTTAGACGTTAGGGTTAGGAATACAGTTAGTGGCATAAGTCTATCCAAGTGTCTCGTCTGAATCAAGTGTGGGTATTTTTATGGGTGCGAAGGCTGCCCTTCTGATTGAAGCACTTTCCGCACTCAGAGCATTTATATGGTTTCTCATCTGTGTGGATCCTCTGATGACTGTTAAGGGTGGGCTTGTGGCTAAAGCTCTTTCCGCACTCTAAGCACTTATATGGTTTCTCTCCTCTGTGGGTATTTAGATGAGTATTAAGATTGGCTTTATGACTGAAGCCTTTTCCACACTCTGAGCATATATACGGCTTCTCCCCTGTGTGAGTTTTCTGATGAGAAGCGAGGTTGGCCTTCTTACTGAAACTCTTTCCACACTCCAAGCATGTAAATGGTTTCTCACCTGTGTGGGTTTTTTGATGGGAAGTAAGGTTGGCCTTCTGACAGAAGCTCCTTCCACACTCTAAGCATTTATATGGTTTCTCCCCTGTGTGGATATTTTGATGGCTAGTCAGGTGGGCCTTCTGATTGAAGCTCTTTCCACACTCTAGGCATTTATATGGTTTCTGCCCTGTGTGGCAATTTTGATGACTAGTAAGGTTGGTCTTCTGGCTGAAGCTCTTTCCACACTCTGAGCATTTATATGGTTTTTCCCCTGTATGGATTCTTTGATGGATAGTGAGGTACTCCTTCTGACAAAACCTTTTCCCGCACTCTAAGCATTTATATGGTCTCTCCCCTGTGTGGATTCTTTCATGGATAGTGAGGTATTCCTTCTGACAGAATCTCCTTCCACACTCTAAACATTTATATGGTCTCTCCCCTGTGTGGATTCTTTCATGGATAGTGAGGTACTCCTTTTGACTAAAGTTCTTTCCACACTCAGAGCATTTATATGGTTTCTCACCTGTGTGGGTCCTTTCATGCTTATTTAAGTTGGCTTTCTGCTTGAAGCTCTTTCCACACTGTAAGCATTCAAATCTTTTCTCACCTGTGTGGATTCTTTGTTGGATAGTGAGGTACTCCATCTGACTGAAACCACATTCTGGTTTTTCATCAATTTGCACTTTTTGATGTTCAGTAAGGTTGTCCATTTTCCCTAAGCTTCTCCCACAGAATAATGATTTTCTTCCTCCACTTGTGCTTGCTTCAGTTCTCTTTTTCCTCTCTTCTCACTCTTTCTCTCTGTAAGAGTCAATGAACAATCACAGTTAACTCCTAATTTATTTATTATTTATTAAGAAGACACCCAAGGTGACTAACAAATTAAAACTTACATATTAAGACCTCATCTTAAAATAGAATGGTGGAAATGAGTAAATTGTTAGGACAGGAATGAAATAACTAATTGTTACATCAAGAAGCCTCAAAATTTACATAATTATAAGATAATTATACTGACTATTATTATATTGTAATAACTATTAGCTTATTTATTTGTTGAGTTGGTTTAAAATGAAAAAAATGTGCTTTACTAATGTGATTTGGCAAGGTATTGTAAATTCTTTCTTTCTGAAATAAAAATGAAGTGATAAAATCTAATCTTAAAAGCCATTAAAACCAGCACATACACAATTAAAACAATTTAAAACCAGAATTTAAAATTAATACAAAAGATAAAAACAACAGTTCATTGGGGGGGGGGGATCATTCGAGCGAGTACCAAGCAAAACAAAACAAGTCCAAGGACGCAGTTGTTCAAGTATGTTGGTCCCAAACCTTATAGGGCTTTAAATGTCTGCAGCAGCTCTTTGAACTGTGCCAGGAAATAAACTAGAAGCCTGTTTAGATGAGACAGGACTAGAGTGATATGTTCCCTACGATCTACTCCAGTCACCATCTTGGCTGCAGCCTTCTGTACCAATTGAAGTTTCTGAATACTTTTCAAAGACAGGCCCGCATAGATCATACTGCACTAATCGAATCGACATCTAACTAGGACACGTAACACAGACGCCAGATCTTTCCTGATCAGGAAAGGCAGCAGCTGGCTAACCAGTCAAAGGCAAAGGAACAAAAGCCGTGACAAACTAACTACCTTCAATTTAGTAAGGTTACAATATCAATCAAAAGACAGAGTCAAACATATGTATGAAGTTCAATTTTTTTTGTAGTAATCTATGCATGTAAAGATGGAGTGGTATATTCAAAAGCAACAGTCAGGTTACAACTTAAAGGCAAGCATTTGAAGAGTTATAGTCACAGCTTTAATTCAACCAAAAGTTAAAAGTGCGAAGTGCTATGTAAATATATTCCAAAAACATTCCTATGTGTATATATAAAGTGCTTGTGCCTATTATATGAGAACCTGAGTTATATACAATATAACAATGAAATATAAACAATACCACTCCAAATACCAAAACACAAGTTATACCTACTGGTCAATTTCCATATTTAAAAGAAACAGTGCAAAACGTTCCATCAACATTCAATAAACATATAAGTCCTTCTTAGGGTTTTTTGGTAGAAAATTCTTCCAAAGAAATTCAAAGATAGATATAAGTTGCTGGTAATAACTGTGATGGGAAGCCAGCAAAGTTAGCCCATTTCAACATGTTCTTCATTCAGGCAGTTATTAATAGCATAAATCAGTTCAAAGGTAATAATCAATTTTTACAAAATCTCTCCGCATCCGTCCTTCATTACCAAAAAATTTGTGCAATATAAAAAATTGAACTTCATTTATATGTTTGACTTTGTCTTTTGATTGATACTATAATCTTACTAAATTGGAGGTAGTTAAGTTTGTTACAGCTTTTGTTCCTTTGCCTTTGCCTATATTAATGTGGATTCTCTCTTCTATTTGGCTAACCAGTCAAAGCTGGTAAAAGGCACCCCTAGCCACAGCTTCCACCTGCTTATTCAGTAGTAGATCTGGGTCCAACAGCACCCCAAATTATGAACCTGTTCCTTCAAGGGGCGTGCTACCTCATCCAGAATGGGTGACACCTTAAATTCCAGCACTTTCGTCTTGTTGGGATTAAGCTTAAGTTTATTAGCCCACATCCACTCCAAAACTGCCTCCAGACACTGGTTCAGGGTTCCTACAACCTCCCTAGGATCAGATGGAAGAGTGAGATAAAGCACAGCGGCGTTCACATATTGGTTGTAACCCAGCCCAAATCTCTTGGTGACATAATCCAATAGTTTCCTGTAGATGTTAAAGAGCATAGGGCATAAAATGGGATCTTTTTGGATACCAGACATTTTACATCTAAATGTACATCATTTTACTAAAATTACTGATGAAATTGTATAGTTTTTTTTCTTAACAAAATAATGCACTTTTCATCAAATTCAGCACTTTTTTCGAAATACATCTGTTTAGTAAAACATATTGATTTAACTGCTTCTTTTAAATAGAACTAATCTTATTTATTAAGAACCAATCATCTCTGATCTTGGATACTTAAATCCAGACAGTGTAGCCATGAACAGACAAGACAGATATTCCTACACCCCTCAACAATGCCCCAGGTTTGCAGAAAACTCTAAAATTTAAAAAATATACTGATCAGAGGAGCTCCTGTAGCTTTAACCAGATGCCCTGTGGCTGTTGCTAGGCAACCATAACAGTTTAGCCAGTATTCTAGGATTGGTTTCTATCAGTAAAAGGTAGGAGGAGGGGGCAGGGCACTTTCAAGGGCTGTTTAGGCCTTGGAGAGAGGACTCATTGGGATCAGGCCCAGAAGCAACCACTGGCTGACTTGATACCACATGACTTGTGTGAGTCACCCAGGCCTGGCTGCTTGGCCACTCTTCAACTCTCAATAAAATCCAGTGTAGTGTAGTGGTTAGAGTTTCAGAATATGCTCTGGGAAATGCAGGTTTGAATCTCCACTCTGCTATGGAAGCTCACTGGGAGATTTTGATGCAGTCGCACACTCTCAGCCTACCCTACCTCTCAGTTTTGTTGTGAGGATAATATGGAGGCAAGAAGAATTATATAAGCTGCCCATTATGGATAAAGACAATATATAAATGAAGTTAAGTAATAGATAAAAGTTGTTTAGTGAGTTTGAAAGAGAGGACATAGGAAAGGTGAGCATATGGAGGCTGCCAGGAGGAGGGAAAGAGGAGGAAATGTGGAGAAGGGGATGTAGAGCAAAATGAAATACTCCCAGCAAGTCCTTTTAGGTTTCTTGCTCAAGCAGCACAATGCAACTGGATCATAGGGGGAAGGCTGCTGGAGGGGAGAAGGGGGAAAGTTGAAGACAGGGCAAACAAAGGTGGGTGGGAAGGAGAGGGGAAAAAGCAGAAAAAGAGGGAGAGGCTATGGGGGCAGGGAAGGGAAAGAGGACATGGTGCAGAAGGGGAAAATGAGATGCCATTGCAACTCCCCAGGAGTCCCCCACTTCTTGTTTTCTAAATAGTTGGAAGTAACTGTATAGTTCCATATAGTTCTTGCACTTATCTGTTTTTTTTCCTTTAACTGATGGATGTAAGTTCAGACCCCTTATAAATGCTTTGATTCCCATATCATTTGCAAATTTACTTCTGGGGTATCACAAATATATTTTAAAAAACCTCATTTACTTTTTCCTGTAGGTGAGAAAATGGTTCTTTTTGCCTTAACAGCAATGTATACATTCTCCATTGCTGAGATTTCACGCTTTGTTCTCTTAAACCTCCTAACACTTAAGACTGCTTCCATAAACACTGGCTAACACACTTTCACAAGTATTTGCAAGTGGATTTTCCCATTTCACATAGGAAAATTCACTTGCAAACGATCATTAAAGTGCATTGAAATAGCATTATCCAATGACTATGAAAGCAGCCATAGACTGTGTATGATCCTGTAGAATCTTAATCTTTTTGAACCTCCGATATCAATTTAATTAAACCTGGAGTACAGCAAAACATATCCATTCCTGAATATCTGTTTTGCAGTACAATCCTAAACAGAGTTACTCCAAGGGAGTTACTCCACTGGAGTAACTCTGCTTAGGATTGCACTGTTGGGCACCTAAGTATTAGAGTATCTCTACATATCAATGAAATGGAGAACTGCTATTTCACAGTGGACAATTGTTGGTAATAGATTAGCAGGTTTTTTTCAATTAAAGGGAAAACATCCAAATCTGTACCGATAATCTCATTAAAATCCCCACTAGCGTTGATCT
This sequence comes from Eublepharis macularius, assembly GCF_028583425.1. Classification (NCBI taxonomy): domain Eukaryota; kingdom Metazoa; phylum Chordata; class Lepidosauria; order Squamata; family Eublepharidae; genus Eublepharis; species Eublepharis macularius. Next base: position 175,740,748 of record NC_072793.1, read on the forward strand.
CTCCTTCAGCAAAATTTTCTCGATTATCAAAGAATTCCAACTGAACTTTCATGGCATGTGGGAGAAGAGAACCTCCTAAATCTTGGAGATAGTAGAATACTTATCTAATGAGACAATTCAGATGCTTAAAAAATATGCATAATCCACCTTAAGTCTCAGTGAAAAAGGCAGACTATAAATAACATACATTTTGGAAAAATTAAGGGAGGACAATATTTGGTCAGGGAGCCACCCAGATTTTTAAGCGATGTCTACTTGTGACACACAAGACCAGAGAATCTGAGAGCGGGGCCACAAGTGACGCCTGACACAGGTTGGACACTAGTCAGCTTCCCTCAAGTTTCGATGGGAAATGTAGGCATCCTGGTCTTGCAACTTGACTCTCTGACTGCTGTCCAATGGACTTTTCAACTGTCACTTGTCCAACATTCCGCCAAGCTGCCTACATTTCCCATCAAAACTTGAGGGAAGCTGACAAGTGTCCAACCTGTGTCAGGCGTCACTTGTGGTCCCGCTCTAATACACTAGATAGCTTCTCAATAGAGGCCTGCCTGTCAATGGTAGACAAGAAAAAATCTTCATGCTAAATCCAACTTCCTTTTTTCCTTTAGTCCCAGGACACTGTGCAGGAAAAAGATGTACCGTTGCTGCCCTACATCCCAGGTGGGAGAGAGCGGAGAGCTTCTCCCCCCACCATGAAAACAAAGGAATTAAGAGAAAAAGATGCACAACTCTCTTGCCAAAGGCAGCATCTTCCAGGAAAGAGGATGGTTATTTAAATACTTATTTAAATATCTTATCCCCTTCTCTCATGCTGGGGAATAAGCTGTGATTTACAAAAAAGAAACACCTATTTTTTTTAAAAAAAAATACAATTTAAACAAAAATATACAATCCAACAGACCACTACCAGCTCTTTCAGAGAGGCAGAGCAGACAGATGGATTCAGTAGCGAGAGTCACCGCAGGGGTCTGGAATCAACACAGGAAGTCGGTCTATCTAGGTCATTACTGTGTACTCAAGCAACGGCTCTCCAGGATCTCAGGCCGAGGTCTTTCTCATCACCTGCTACCTTGTTCTTTAAACAGAAGATGCTGTGCTACTAAGCCATAGAACCGCCCCGGAGGAGGGAAGGTCAGTTAGAGCACCTTCCTCCCACTCCCCGGAGAACATAAACCACTCCCTGATTACATCACAATCTCAGGGATTCCAAACCAGCCCACGTGCGCAGCTTCGCTTCCACCTTATGAAGCGAAAAGACGGCACGAGGGCAGCATTTTGTAAGTCCTGGGCTCGTAGAATGTATGAGGAGTGGCGGCCTCAAACCCAAAACGTCACCACCCGGAGTGACAAAAGATGGACTCTGTCTGCAAAGGAAAGCCAAGAACAGAATGTCCCTTTACTACTCACAAAGTAAATCTCTCACGTCTTCGTAAATCTGACGGAGTCCTATGGCAGTATGGGAATTATTGTCTCATATCTTTTATCAAGATGAATGCCAAAATAGCCTCTGCAACAGTCGCAAATCAAATTAAGCCATCATGTCTATAAAATAAAACAGCGTCCCTTTATGGAAGGAACTACAAATTTCTAAAAAAAACCACTGTGTTCAGATGACTTTATGTTGGGGAGAAGTGTAGCCATTTGACATAGTCATTAGCTTGTGTCCCACGCTCAAATTTCATTTTCATATCCCAACACTACTGGAAGTATAGACTAGCCCATCTTTCATGACCTTTATTCTTGGGCAACACAACGCAAATCTCCATTCTCACTTGATTTTGTAACTCACCCCCCCCCCCCTTTTGGCATTCTGCAAACTGTGAAAAACAGAATTGTTCAGAAGGACATTTTTATAAAGGGACCAGAGCTGTAGAATACTGGAATGGTTCAGGCAGGCACTTTTATAAAAGGAAAAGGATTGTAGTCTGTCCCACTGTTTATTGTATTTATCTTGCTCTTGCTGTATTGTTCTCTACTTTAGCCATTCCATTCTGTTTATGACATATCTCAGATTGTTTTTGCATTGTTTCTAATTTGTGTAATTGTAGTCCTATTGTACGGTTTATGGGATGATTCACGCTATCTGATTGCATTGTTCAGCACTGCGTAACCCACCTAGAGTCTCAATGAGAAAGGTGGGCTATAAATAAATAATAGAAAAGTCAAAGCCAACAGAGGTTTGGCCTGCTTAGTTTCTCTAACATTAGCTGCATCTCCCTTATCTCGTTGGGATCCACTGATTATGGCAGTATTGGTGCAATTTAAAAATTACATCTTAATAAATATTTATATGTTCCTTGCTCTGTATGATTTGGAAAAGGAGATAAATTGGGATAAGTTGGAGCATTATATTCTTGACCTGAATAATAAATTCCCATCAGCCTCCTTGATCTTAGCAGGTGATTTTAATGTTAGGATATGACCCAGGGATGGGTTACTCTTTAAGAGCCTAAAGGATTATATAGCTGCAACTCCAGTATCTCCAAAAATCAAGGACCTAATTCAGTTGGGATCAATTTAAGTATAGCCTCTATAAAATTTGAATGGAGCCTTGCAAATGGCTCAGGATCCTCTGAGAAATCAGGAGACTATTGTGTCCTCTAGTAGATCCACCATAGTGGAATATTCTGTGATCTCTGGAACACCACTGGCAAATCGGAGGCTGGCAATCGTCTCGGCACTGACCGCATGCTTCTGCTTCCTTTACTGAACTTCTCAGAGAAGACCCATCTCCACTATGGGCAAACTATCTGAAAATCTGACTTGCAAGTTGTGAAATGGGGAATTAAGTTTGCTACAGCCCCACAAACACATGACTTGGCAAGCAGACATCCTTGGCCTACTTAATGTAACAGGGCACTTGGAAGACTCACAACCATGCCATGTTTTAAAATTAATACAACTCTTGCACCAAATGGCTTCCTGGTTGGAAAGAGCGTGCTTTGATCTAAAGAAACATGGGCATGGCATTTACTGTTTTCAGAGGAAATATAATCTCAATGGTTTGCCATCACTGTATTTCCAATATAAAAAAAGAGTACAAACAGTTATTAACGAGAAAGGAATTCCAACGCGAAAGAGAAACAGGGCATCTCCTCAAAAAGATGTTGCCATCCAATCCCTGGAAGGTATTTTGGCATGGGACGTCTGGTGTTTTAAGTAACTGGTCAAGTCCCTCAGATGCTGCAACCCAGCTTGCATATGGGAAAAAAAAACATTTTTGACAGAAACTCTGAGACCAGAACTGCTCTATCAGCGTTAAAGGATTTCTTCAACTGGAGAAGTTAAAGAATGTATAGCCCACCTGGAACAGGGGAGGGGCCTAGGTTCAGCAGACACCCCCCCCCCATGAGCTAATTAAAGCCAAGGTCAAGCGGTGGCCCCCTCACCCTCAGACAGCTTGCATTTAAAAAAGTCTGGAAGAATGAATAAAATGTGGGCCAAAGCAATAATTGCTTCCCACAAGTTAGGAAAAGAGTGAGAAGAAGGATGCTGCTAATTCTCCTCCAAGGAGTCTGCTTTCTCTCATTGGAAAGTTGGATGCAAGCTCCCTCTGTAAGAAGATGAAATCGTGGTTACGCTGAGCCCAAAATTCTGGGTAAAGGGCCAAGTGGGTTTAGCTCAGACTTACTACACTGCATGGGATTAGCACACCTGGTTGAGAAACACGGCAGGAGGGAAACCCTTTGCATCTTCCGGTGATCTCAAGTCAGCTTTGGATCGAATTCCGAAGGAACTCTGGAAGAGGATTGCTAAAGCGACACTGGAGAGAAGATCGTGTCACCTCTTATGGTGAACTGACTGTCACACCTCGGTTCAAGCTCAAAGGACCCTTCACTAACTCAGGCCCATCTGTCAGCAGCTACGTTCTGGCCCCAGTTCTGTGTAACCCCTAAGTAAGCAATACAGTTCCTATTCTGAAAAAGGGCTGAGCCTGATTCTCATCTGCCAGAATTCAGTGACTATTGGTTGACGATGTAGTCCTTTTCTCCAAACTCGATTAGTTCACAGGTACCTTTACAAAGTACTGCAGAAATGAATACCTGGAAGTTAATTCTGACAAAACAGAGACAATGGCCTTTTAAAGCAGGAGAATCAAGTTCAGATGGTCCTTCTTTCTGGTTCAGTTCTATCCCGGCCAGGGCTTTTTTTCAGCTGGAACGCGGTGGAACAGAGTTCCGGAACCTCTTGAAAACAGTCACTTGGCTGGTGGCCCCGCCCCCTGATCTCCGGACAGAGGGGAGTTCTAAACTCCCCTCTGTCTGGAGATCAGGGGGCGGGGCCACCAGCCATGTGACCATTTTCTCCAAGGCCAACCCACCGAGTTCCACCACCTCTTTTCCCAGAAAAGAAGCCCTGATCCTGGCACAGGTTTTCTCAAGGAAGCCCACCCCACTCCCCTGCTCTCGGCAATGGAAACTACAATTCTTGGTTTGAGGCAGTCACAAAACAAACCTTCCGATGTGCAAGTTAAGAGACCATCTTTAGGATGTTGCTTATTGGATTCATACTTTAGAGAAAGCAGGAGAGGAAGATCTAGAGGGAACAAGACTATTAAAAGTACTTATTATTGTGGGAGGGAAATATGGCCAACCACCAATTGGGGGGTTAGCCCGTGATGCACGCAGGGCTCCTGTAAAATAATGCAGTAAGCTACAGGGTTGGTGAGCGGAGAGAGCAAGAGGCCATTTTTCTCAGCTAAAAAGCCCCAAATGTGTTAGGTGTTCCCCCCACCAGGAAGATGTTCTAACCCTTAAAAGTGAAGTATAAATATATTAGTACAATATAATATCAACATAAATGCCCTTCCTCACAATCAAGATCTTCTGGCCCTTTGGGGTTTCCCCCCCCTGCTTTTCCAGATCTTTGATATCCTTCTTGAGATGCCAGAACCACACACAGTTCCCACTATGGCCGCGCCAGAGCTTGACTCCCTGAAATGAAAAAAGATCGGTCTTTTTAACTGGGGGTGCTGGAGCTTGAATCCAGGACATTCTGTACACCAAGTGGATGCTCTGCGGCCGAGCCACGGCCCCTCCTCATGACCCCATCCAGCACCACTTCGGGCAGCACAGCCTTTCCTTCCTTTCCCCATTTTATTACATTTGCCTGATGATGGCTGGCCTCGATAAAAAAACTATTTTGGTGTCCTTGTTCAGGATTCTGCAAGGAGCCATACAGCTATTTGTAACTGTTTATTTCTGAGCCCTTTCTTTACAGCCGATCCCCAATAACCCTGCATGCTGTAAGGAAAACCTCAGGGTCCCTTTTCTGCTCAGATACAAGAAAGCTGAGATTTTGGGGCCCCCGCTTGCAGCACACGCGTTTAGGATTCACGGGGAAGCTGGATGCAGACGAGACGTTTGCCTGTGGATGGGGCAGCTCTAAGGTTGCCAGCCTCCAGGTGGGGCCTAGAAATCTCCCGGAATTCCAACTGATCTCCAGATGACCGAGACCTGCTCCCCAATGCAGCCTTTGCAACGATGGAAGGCCTTAAGCAGCGGGGGGGGGGGGTGCTTTTAAATCCGGCTCCCTAAGACACGTCCGATATCCAAGAACTGCGAGCAGAGCCCCTTCCTGGAGACCCAGAATCCGGCCCGGGGAACCAACACCCAGGCTGGACTTCTGCACCCTCCCTGGGGCGCCCCCTTTGCAACCCTCGCCCGAAGTTCAGCACCTACAAGGCTGCGCCCTTGCTTGGCCCGCAGCCTTCAAAGAGCTGCGGCGGGGGAGGGGGGCATTTGGGCTCGCCTCCGCCCCGGCTCGCCTTCGCCTCCCTTTCCCGTTCAGACGCCCCCCGTCTCCCCGCCCTCCATCGCACTCCCTCCCCCCAAATGCATTCGCAGCTCACCCGATTTGGGGCCGGGCTGCTGCTGCTCCTCGTGAGAAAATCCCGGACTCCTTGCAAGGAGGGGAAGGAGACCGGAAGCGCCCCCTCCTGCCTGCCCTTCTAGGCACGCACCTCGCTCCCTGTCCTCTCTCGGCTGGCCCGCCCCCTCCCCTCCCGTGCGAGGCACTGATCGCCCTTCGCGGGCTGCCGAAGGAGAGGCGCAGGGCGGGGGAAAAGCCGGGCTCGGCGCTGGGCCAAGTTTTAATGGCATTGATGCAATCGCAGTTTCGCAAAAGCCTCCTGCAAAAATTTAAATGCTAAAAAGAAGGTCAAGCACAGGAACAGAAGTCTCCATTAACAACCCCCTCTGGTCTTCGTGGAGCTCGGCGCTTCCTGCAGTAGGGTAGCACTGGAGGGCATCAGTACCAGGTCCACTTCCCTCCTCTCCCTTCCCCCTCCTCCAACATCTCTGCAAAATGCATTTAATTGCATTTAATTTTGGAGGAGGGAGTGTGAAAGGTGGGCCAGGCCCAGAAGGAGGCGCTGTTTATTTTTTCCGGGAGGGGGCCTGGCAGACCAAGGGTGGAAGAAATCGCTGGGCGTGTTGGGCAAAAGATGGAGATGCTCCAGGCGTGCCTTTGAAAGTCTGTTGGCTCCTTGAAGAGTAACCACATTGACTGCAATAGGAGGTTTCGTGAGTCACGGCAAAGGCGAAGGGGAGATCAAATGAGAAACCCCTCTTATGGGGAAGGTCTCAAGGTGGGGAGGAGCCGAGGCAGAGAGATGTGAGCGAGGATTGCCAACCTCCAGGCGGTGGCTGGAGGTCTCCCGGAACTGCAACTGACCTCCAGACCAGAGGGAGAAGTTCCCCTGGGCTGCTTTAGAGGGTAGACTGTATGGCATTATACACCTGTGAGGTCCCTCCTCTCCCCAAACCCCACCCTCTTCAAGCTCCACCCCCAAATATCCAGGTATTTCCCAATGTAGAGCTGGCTTGGGAAAACTGAAGTGTTAGCCTTCCTAACTCAATTCTCTTTTCCCTTTACACAGAGAATTTACTCATGAACCCTAGTTTTGAGATGAATTCCATCATGAATCTTTCGAGAGTAAATTCTCTGTGTAAAGGGAAAAGAGAATTGAGTTAGGAAGGCTAACACTTCAGTCTTCCCAAGCATAAATTCTTTATAAGGGACAGAAACAAATTAGTAGTTAATAGTATATTTAATTGATAATTAACTGATAAGTTTAGAATTAACTGATATGGGTGCAAAGTTGATAGTCTGATAAAACACATTAAAATAGCCAATTAAAATTTCTTAAAAGGGGGTCTTTTACAGTTGTTAACAATTAGGGTGAGTAAGGAAATCCAAGTCTTTGTTTAGGCCAGGCTGACTTGAAGTGTTTAATTTCTTGATTAGTTCTAATTCAGCACTTTCATGTTGTATATTCCCTCTGAATATATTTTTTGGGGGTAGAACAGTGACTTTTCAAGTTTGTAGCAGTATGTTTAGGGATATTTAAAAAGTTCCCCTACTGGTTTTTGGATAACATGATTTCCTACGTCAAATTTGTGTCCATTGATTTTCTTAAGAGTAGTAGGTAGCCATAGGGCAAAAGAAACATTCATAATCACTCCTACTCAAAAAATCATGAGACTCTTATTATGACTGTAAGTCTAGTGGCACGTACAAGTTATACATATACAATTCTTACTTCATTCATATGCAAATTGTTTGTTAGTAACACAAAGATAATAGATATCTATATGCCAGAGTCATGGACTTCTTTGCATAACAAGGATTAAATAACTCTGTTTCTTAGCGGGTTTGGACACTGCTCTCTAAGGGATCCCTTCCAAATTCCTTGGCCCCAAGGTTTTCTACATGGTTCCACCTATTGCCTGGATACAAGGATAGTTTGCTGAATTCAGATTTTCGACGATCATTGCATTCTAGGCACGCTTTTTTGGCCGCACCAAGAACGTTTCCCCGCTTCAGGAACTCTGTCCCAATGTTGATGCCTCTGCTTCCTGATAGTACCAGATCTGCTTAGAAGTCAGGTACGGTGCCACAGTATAACACCTCTGAAACTGACTGCATGGCTACTGAACCCACCAGACCCTCTTTCTCCAAAGAGGAGAATCAGGCCATTTTGAATATTTGCAAGTGCCCTACACCCATCTCTTATGGTCACGAGTGGAACTGATTCCTAGTATGGTAAGAACCTAAAGGGTCGTCACCCTTCTCCTGACCATTGGCAATTAATTTTAAGACTTGTTATTTTATAGCCAAGACCAATCTGTGTCTTCTATTAAAGTACAATTAGCAGCCATATCAGCCTTTCATGGTAGGGTAGACAACAACCACAGTTTTTTTCTCCTACCATATTTCTTGTGTTTCTCAGGAATATCTTTGATATGCTTCCTTGGAGAATCACTCCAGTTCCTCTATGGAGTTTCCCACTGGTTCTCTCTCTCAACTAAGGTTAAACCCACTTAAACCCATGCATTCCTGCCCCTTCCCCTATTATTTCAGAAGGTGGTGTTTCTGGTTGCTGTAACTTCAGCTAGACAGTGGGGGGAATTCACACCCCTTCTGGCTGATTCCCTATTTACTCAATTCTTCTGAATGAAGTTGTCCGGCACATCAGCCTCAAATTCCACCCAGACGTGGTGTCAAAATTTCACTTGCTACTAAAAAAGGGGAAGTCTCCAACCAAAAACTAAACAACCAAGGGAGGGAAATCCCTAGGGAGACCCCAAAACATTCACAAACACTTGTTCTTATTCTTATTTTCTTATAAGTAATAAGTGTACAAGTATAAAGAATGCATCATCTACTTCCAACATATATGGACAGATCGTAACCAATGCATAGAAATCCATCATATGACTGTCTCAGTCTTTCTTTTATCTAATTGAGAAAGAAGAGGATGCCGCAGTAAGTTTTTTGTTCCATCAGGCGTCTTCAGAGTACAGCAGCAGCAATTGACAATAGTGGCTACGAGCTAGCCGGCTTGGTAGCTGTTCATTTTGAGATTCTTCTTCTTGGCCAATATTTATAACATCTCTCTTCTGATTTTGACCGTGTATAGAAACAAAGCATTGGTATGTTTCTTAATTGGAGAAAAGAAAGACAGTGATATATTGAATTTCTGTGCATTGGTTACAGTCTTGTCAATATATGTTGAAAGTAGATGATTGCACTCGGTAAAATTTCGCTCACAACAAAAAGGGTCACGCTGCCTGTTTTTTCCCCTAATGCTGCTTTCGAAGCAGAACGTACCTTACACAGGCTGAAGATGGAGGAATTTTTGTATTACTTAGAAGAACCGACGTGTTCCCAAAGTCAAACTCCCTTTTGTGCGTTATTCTGGACGTTGTACGGGTCTCCCAAGTCCTGCTGGATGGGTAGTGACAGTTATTGCTTGAATAAGGAAAAGATCACCTGAAACATGGTGATCAGAATAGACTCGACTATGATACAAGCCTCTTTGGCAGCCTTCTCACGAAGGGTTCCTCTTCGGCACATCTCCCGGGCTGCCACAGGCTCTGCAGCTGATAACTTAGTCTTAGTAAAGCACTGTACTGTCGACACAAATAGCAGAAAAGTGTCAGCAGTGGGAATAGCTGTCCTGCATTCCTTGGTTGGCTGACCCATTCACTCCTTCCTCCATTGGTGAGTAGCTTGCTAAACTGCCGATGTGGGACTGCACAGAAAACCAAGGACGAAAACTGTGTTGCACTTATCTGAAACCTTTATTCGTCTAGTGTCTTCTGGGCAGGCACACATTCCCTCCCTCCTGCCCCGCTGTGAATGTGTTTGTGTTTACTGTATTAAACATCCTGCCGCTCAGAAGAGCTGAGTGGGATGGGGCACTCTGCCCCTTGCCCACATAACGGTGGGAAACCCCTGCGCATGTGCAATAGGGGTGGAGCACCCCCTTGTGGAATTTAAGAACTACAACTATAAAGCAACAAAGGACAACTGAGTAGTAATATTAACCAAAAGAGAAAACCTACATCAATATGGTCTGAAGGACCAGCAATTTTTTAAAAGTGCACCATACAGCTAGTCAACAACTGACAACAAAACACAACTCTTTATCTAAAATATAATTAGTGCTGGGTGCAATTTGCTAAACAATTATATACACCAGAGGTCCCCAACCTTTTGCGACACGGAGGCCACATTAGAGTGCTCAATGCCTAAAGAGGGCCATAGCTTAAATCAAAATGTAATAAAATTATTAACCTACCTATTTAAATCAATAGTAAACATTCAGAGGTCAATGAAGAAATATTAACTTAAATGCAGTTAGTTTTGGAACAATATTTTACTGTTGAATCCTTTTATTTAGCTACACATGCTTACCTAGTCAGTGCGATTTTTGTGGCTGTTTTCTGATAGCCAAAGCATTAATGTCCAGGTCAAAGTTTGTGACAGATAGCCTTAAAATGTCATGCAAATATTCATCTGTAATTTTCGACCTAAACTTGCATTTAACAATTTTCATCATAGAACAAGTTTGTTCACAGATGTATGTGTTGTCAAAGACTGTACATAAACATGCCTGCTGCACATTTCTTTAGGTTGATAAATGTATCAGGTAGACCACAACAGAAATCGAACAGACTATTTTCTTTGTAATTGTCTCTGAGATGATCACTGGCTTGCAAATCAATTAGTTCCATCTGGGGAAAAAAGTTACTTGCATTTTCTGGTGCTACTTCAAATGGATTTTGAAACCCTTTCTGTGCTTATGGCAGTTAGTGATTCTATTTTGGAATTCCGCCTGCAAGAGGTTCAGTGCTTTGACGTGTCACTGATGCTGCTTCTAGCCAGTGTGCTGAATGTAGGCACGAGAATTGGGCTTTTGCTACTTTGACAGTGGGAGAAATATTGTTCAGGATGGTCCATGTCGCCCCCAGAAGAAGTGGTCAACACGAAGCAAGCATAGTTCACCGGAAGCTTGTAGGGCGTTAGAGACCCCGGCGGGGGTCTCCTTCCACCCTTGGACCCTGCCTGTTGCCACCTGCATTCTTCATTTAACTACCCACTGCATTTGGATCTATAATTGGCAGCCAAGAGTTCATTGTCATCCAGATCCCCGGAACTCCAGTGCCACAAGTTTGGCGGAGCCACAGTGTATGAGTTGAGAGAATTAGTCATCTGACAGCGTTTAAACAGGAAAAAGGACTTTTTGTTACACTGCGACTCACCGGGGGATGATGCTCATATTTACTGTGTCTTCATTGCTTTGAATGTTGTTGATGATTGTTATATACTCACTGTTTTTGAATACACTTTATTTTTGATAAGTATATACACTTGATTTTGGTTTCAGTGTATGGTATAAGAGTGAGAAATATTTTCTGTTGGTGTCCCTTGCCGCTTCTGGCTTACTTTGCATCCATTTATTGTTGGGAACCGCCTCTGTTTTTGCACGTTGACATGTCCTTCAACATGGAATTGTAAATTCCTATCCTCAATTTTTAGTTCATTGCAGCATAAGAAGTTTGAAAAGTTAATTTCACTAAATTGTTTCACAAAAATGTTTCGTTTTGCTACAAACGCTTTCCGTTCAGAATGCATATCGCGCACACACTTTCCTTTCCCTGCAACGTTAGATTCATTGTGTTCAGATGCTCTCTGATATCAGTTAAGAAAGCCAAATTAAAAATTCATCCAGGGTCAGAAAGTACTTCTTGACCTTCTCCTTGAGAAAGACATTAACCTCATGACAAAAACTGAAAAAACATTTGAAGACTTTGCCTCTGCCAAGCCACCTGACTTCTGCATGGTACAACATGTCTCCGAATTCTGCATCTATCTCTGAGAGAAAATTTTGAAACTGACAGTGATGTAATTAATGCTGGATTTAACAGTATGCATCACGCTTTCCTACTGAATAATCTTACTACACGAGGCTTGCTGGTGGATGATGCAGTGAAATTGCATGGGAAGTATACTATTTAATTTCAATATCTCTTCGTCGATTCTTGCATTTACACCAGTTTTACTTCCCACCATATTTCTTGCACCGTCCGTTGTGATGCTTTTCAATTTATCCCAACTCAGTCCAAGATCGTCTACTGATTCATACACTTTCAAGAATATGTTTTCTGCAGTTGTGCTTTTCAAATGCTGCAGTAATTCCGAAGCTGGAATCTATCCCCCTGATAAATAGATAAGTAGTTGAGCAGTGTCTATAATGACATAGCTCTTATCTAATGCCGAAGGGGGAAAAATCAAAACTTTTTGCCTTGGCAATCAGTGACATATTGCAGCTCTTCTCCTAGTTTTTGGCTCCTTGATAGGAACTGGGAAGTTCTCTTCTTGTACATAAGGTGATTTTTAACTTGACGGTATATTAGGAATTAATAAGTTATGTTTGAGTGGGGTGAGTTTTTAAGTTAATAATTTCTGTTAAATGTTTTTAAAATATCCTTGAAAATACAGGGAGTGTTTGGGCTATCTCCAGACTAATTCAGGTTGTCTGTCATTTGTTTTACAGGGCTGTCTTTAAAAAAAAAGCAGTCTGAATAAACACAGAAATGTTCTGATGATGGTTGTTGTGGGTTTTCCGGGCTGTATTGCCGTGGTCTTGGCATTGTAGTTCCTGACGTTTCGCCAGCAGCTGTGGCTGGCATCTTCAGAGGTGTAGCACCAAAAGATAGAGATCTCTCAGTGTCACAGTGTGGAAAAGATGTGGCAGGTCATTTATATCTACTCAGGAAGGTGGGGTTGGGCTGAGTCATCCTGTAAGAGTTTCCCAGGGTGTGGAATGCTAATGGTGGGAGGCTTCACTGTATCCTGAGGATGTTCTTTTGCATATGGATTGGTGCTTCTGATGAAGATTCAATAAAAATGGAGTTGTGCTGGCAATCTGTCTGTTTTGTGTTTTAGCTCCTGTTTTATATTGTGGATCCAGTTGGTATTTTCAGTTTGTAGTTGACTGTACATCCCTATTTGTGACATATCTTCTTGTTCTTTGGTAGATTAAAAAGGGGATAGACAGATGATTGAGAAAGCAGGATATTTCAGTGTTCTCTTGCCTTTATTAGCAAGGTATCTTCTTGCCTTTGCAGGACTTTGTAGCCAAGCCTGCTACTAGTGCTGCAGCACAGAGATCCTTCTGCCTTCACAGCTCCAGAGCCAAGATGAAAACGAAAACCTTCACTGGGTTGGAAGCAGAACAAGAGCCTGAGGCCACACAGACAGGGATCAGTGGGGAATTCTGGGGAAAGTCTGTGCAAAATATTCTGGATGAAGATGCCACCAGCTCAGCAGCAGAGGTCCATCAATTCAGGCACTTCCACTACCAGGAGGCTGAGGGGCCCAGGGAGATTTGCAGCCACCTCCACCGTCTTTGCCGCCAGTGGCTGAAGCCAGAAAGACACAGCAAGATGGAGGTCTTGGACCTGGTGATCCTGGAGCAGTTCCTGGCCATCCTGCCCCTGGAGATGGAGGGCTGGGTGAGGGAATGCGGACCAGAGACCTGTTCCCAGGCGGTGGCCCTGGCAGAAGGCTTCCTCCTGAGCCAGGCAGAGGGCGAGAGTCAGGACCAGCAGGTGAGAAAGTTTCATCCTGGAGGGTGAAAAGAACGAAAAATGGGAAAGACTATCCTAAAAATCCTCCCTGCCAAAGTGCTCAGCTTTTTATAAAATCCCCACTCAAATATGCCCTTCTCCACCCCTTCCCGGATGTTTTCCTTTCCTAATTGCTCTCCCCCCTTCCCTGTCTGCTGTTTCAGGGGCTGTCAGAAGAGGCTGCTGATTTCTGTGAGGCAGAAAAGGCGCCATCCGACCTGAGACAAAACAAGAGGGGGAGTTCCACTTCCAATACAAGGGTACACAGAAAGAAAAGAAGTGGAAGAAGCACAATCGTAATCACAAAATACAATTATATTCCACAAAATTACAATTGCAAACTCCACAAGCGTGCAGAATCACAATTCTTCCGCTACAATAGGTAGATGTAATACAAAAAATTCAAGCCGTAATACATATAGGCAATAGGCTATGTAGAGGTACCAGTCAAGAGTCCAATTAAAGACCAATCGTGGTCGTATCAAGTAACAGTGTGAATGCGTATACAAAAGGCAGTGCTGCAAGCAGATAATTGGTAAAGTAAGTGGATGGCAACGAGTATGAGCCGGCAGTCTTTCTTCGCTCGTTTCAGACTGCAATGTCTTTCTTCAGGCCACCATATATCAAGGAAAAATTTCCAATCCATTCAATTCCACCAGGGTACCGCATCCGTAATACCATAAGTTATCCAATGTCAACGCTTGTGGAGTTTGCAATTGTAATTTTGTGGAATATAATTGTATTTTGCGGCCATCCGACCTGAGGCAGAGGCCGCTGTTCACCACACAGGAAAGTGATGGAGGTGGGTGAGGATTTCTGTTGTTCTCTTTCCTCTCGGCCTCCTTCCCTAGAGTAAGCAAGCCTGCCATTTCTGGGCTGCTGTTGGAATCTGCATGGAAAAAACGTTGAGCTTCAGGCTCTCTTTCAGGTTCATAAGGCTTTGAATTGCAAAGGAATAAAGCTTTGTATCTCCAGAGTATCTTTTTGAACTTCAAACTGGGCGGTGATGGAAAATGCCATCAGGTCATCGCTGACATATTGCGACCCCTGCTGACTTTTTTCAAGGCAAAAGACTAACAAAGTCAGTTTGTCATTGCCTGCCTCTGCATCCCTCATCTTCTTTGGAGATCTCCCATCCAATGTGGAGGGGTGTTGAAAGAACTGTTTTGATTCAGGTGCTGTAATACAGATAAAGATTATCAGATGTAATGTGTTCTTTTTATGTAAGATGTTCTTTATTCCTTTTCATCTATTACATCGTGGAAAATCCCCCCAAAGCTTCCTCCCCAGAATCATGAAGCCCAGAGGCCAAAACTAGTGGTGGGTGCCTCTGAGTTGCCTTAACAGAGAGCAGAGCTTTAAAGCTGTTGGCTCCGGCATCATTCCATCTGATCGACAGTAGACCCTGCCTTCCTGTGTTTGAAGACAGAAGTGGGTATAAGGGGACGTTTCTTGGCCTGGTTTAAATCATTTCTCAGAAAATGGACTCAGAGGGTTGTCATTGAAGACCTGCTATCCTTGGTGTGGGAATTGTCTTGCTGGGTCCCACAGGGCACAATCTCATCCCCCACGTTATTTAACTTCTATGCAAAGTTATGGTTGTTGTGGGTTTTCCGGTCTGTATAGCCGTGGTCTTGGCATTGTAGTTCCTGACGTTTCGCCAGCAGCTGTGGCTGGCATCTTCAGAGGTGGAGCACCAAAAGACAGAGGTCTCTCAGTGTCACAGTGTGGAAAAGATGTTGGCAGGACATTTATATCTACTCAGGAAGGTGGGGTTGGGCTGAGTCATCCTGTAAGAGTTTCCCAGGGTGTGGAATGCTAATGGAGGGAGGCTTCACTGTATCCTGAGGAGGTTCTTTTGCATATGGATTGGTGCTTGATGTGCTGATCTTCTCTGCAGGGCTATTGTCAGGTATAGAGTGTTTTGTTAGCCTGGTGTTTTTCAGGACTGGAAACCATGCTCTATTCATTCTTAAAGTCTCCAGCCGTGAAAGCCTTCAACAATATATTCTATGCAAAGCCTTTAGAGACATCATTTGTAGCTTTGGAATTGGATGCCATCAATCTGCAGATGACACCCAGCTCCTTCTCTTGTTATTCAAATCCCCTCCTGCCTTAAGCCGCTATCTGACAGCTATGATGCGAACAAATGGAAACTGAAGGGGAAGGCGGAGATGTTGAAGGACATTGTACTCCTCCCTTTCAATGTGGTTCAGTTGACCCTTGTAGGCTTGGTTAAGAGCCTAGGGAGTATGCAGGATCTAGTTAATGTGGCTGTCAAAGCGGCCTTCTCCAAACTTAATTTGGACTCCATCTTGATTGTCAGCGTTGCCATGTGGAACACAGAAAGGGCTGGCTGCCTGGACAAAGACTCCAACCTAAGTGAAAGCTTTAGAATATGAATCAGTCTGCTTTTGAACCACACCCTCTGGGGCATGCATAGTGTAGGAGACAGTGGAATTACGTGTTTGAGCCTTTCTTGGAGATTTTTTTGGGGGGTGGAGCCAGGAAAGGGCAGGGTATAGGGAGGGAAGAGGAGGGACCTCAGCAGGGCATAATGCCATAGAGTCCACCCTCCAAAGCAGCTGTTGTCTCCAGGGAACTGATCTCTATGGCTTGGAAATCAGTTGTAATTCTGGGAGATCTTCTGCTAGAACCTGGAGACCTGCAACCCCAGTTCCACCAGAGGAACATAAGGAAGAAAAGATTCTCTGAAGTTTATAGGTCTCCAGCCATTGAAATCTAAGAAAGAATTGCCCCAGGGAGTTTGCAGGATCCGACTCTTCTTACATCCCTTCCTATCTCACAGATGGTGGAAGGACACTAATGGATGGATCTGGAACTTTGAGACTTTGTGGTGGACGTCAAGCAGCCTCTGAACAGCCAGACCCGGTAAGGGAGGAATCCTTAGGAGCTTCCCAGGGGCCTCAGTCCTCTGCCCCCTCCTGTCTTTTCTCTTTCTGGCAAAGTGGCTGACCAGGGATGTTACTGTGAAGAAGCTTTGGATCCTTCAGAGCTACTGTAGTGTAGTGGTTAAGTGACTGGGCTATGAATCAGCACTCTGCTACTTTGACTCGTACTCCTGCCACAAGATCTGTGCTCTTACCCCAAAAGACTGGCTTTAAAGGATGCCATTACCTGTAAGAAGAAAATGTTTCTTTCTTTCAGGGTCTGGTGGCTCTTGAGGAGGTGTCTGTCTGTTTCACCCAGGAGGAGTGGGCGCTGCTGGATCCGGACCAAAGGGCATTGCACAGGGAAGTCATGGGGGAGAATCGCAGGAATCTGGCCTCTCTCGGTATGGCTCTCTTTTGTTCTTTAGTTGATCAATACAGAAAGTAGGGATTGATATTCTTGTCAGCTTGCTGAATGCATGGTACATTCATGTTTAATTTATTCAATGAATCATAAAACCCATTTGTCAGTTAATCGCCTGGAGCTTATAGGGCAATATCTTTAAACCTCTAGCAATAGCTGAGACGGACAAGACTGGCTCCAGCTCCACCTCTCCTGAGAGTCAGCCGATGAGAGTGGGCAGAATGCTGGGAGAAGAGGAGTGAGAATTCGTTGGAGAAAGAGAAAAGGGTGGGGGCTTTGGGGGCTGCTTAGAAGAGGCAGAAAGGGGAGGATGGGCAGGCAGGCATTGCTGCCTGCTCTGCTCCTGATCCCAGACAAGTAAAAGGGGTGGGCATTGGCACTTGCTTATTCCTCATCTTCCCCCCCCCCCCCTTTATTCCTGCAGACCATGAGTGCAAGAGAACAGGAGAAGAACACAAAAATGGAACTGAAGCAATACCAAAGTGGAGAATGGAATCCATTGTTTCTGACAATGCCAACTCCACTGAAATTCCAGTCCATGAAGAAAGTCACAAAACAAATAAAATGATTTTCACTCAATGTACCAAAATCTTAACGGAAAAATCAAGCTTTAGCTCACATCAGAGAATGCAAAAACAGGAGGAGTCAAAGTGTCTGAAGAGCTTCAGCCTGGTCCAAGACCTTATTTTACATGAAAAACTGCAGAATCAGGAAACACTAGAGTATGAAAAAGGTCCAAAAATGGACCGACAGCAACACGTTTGGCAAACAGGGGAGAAAGTTAGTACATGTCCAGTTTTCAGAAAGAGCTTCAGCCATAGCTCAAAACGTTCCTCCCATCATAGAGAGGAGAAACCTTATGAAAGTTCTGATTGCAGAAAGCTCTTCAGATTGAAGTCCCACCTTACTTTCCATCAAAGAATCCACAGAGGGGGAAAGCCATATAAATGCTCAGAGTGTGGAAACAGCTTTAATCGGAAGGCCCACTTGACTAGCCATCAAACAACCCACACAGGGGAGAAACCATTTAAATGTTCAGAATGCGGAAAGAGCTTCAGGTATAAGATGAGCCTCACTGACCATCAACGAATTCATGCAGGAGAGAAACCACATGAATGTTCAGAATGTGGAAAGAGATTCTGTCATCAGGTCAATCTTACTATCCATCAAAGAATCCACACGGGTGAGAAACTATATACATGTTTAGAATGTGGAAAGAGTTTTACTGCTTATTCACTCCTTGCTCAGCACCACAGAATTCACACAGGGGAAAAACCATATACATGCTCAGAATGTGGAAAGAGCTTTACTCAGAAGCCCCACCTGACTAGCCATCAAAGAACCCACACAGGGGAGAAACCATTTAAATGTTCAGAATGTGGAAAGAGCTTTACTGCCTATACACTCCTTGCTCAGCATCACAGAATTCACACAGGGGAAAAACCATATAAATGCTCAGAGTGTGGAAAGAGCTTTACTCAGAAGCCATACCTGACTAGCCATCAAAGAACCCACACAAGGGAGAAACCATTTAAATGTTTAGAATGTGGAAAGAGGTTTAGTTATAAGATGAGTCTCATTTGCCATCAAAGAAACCACACAGGGGAGACACCCTATAAATGCCCTGAATGTGGAAAGAGATTCACTAAGAAGAAGATTCTCAATAACCATCGAAGAATCCATGCAGGAGAGAAACCATATAAATGCTCAGAATGTGGAAAGAGATTCTATCATCAGGTAAATCTTACTAGCCATCAAAGAATCCACACGGGTGAGAAATTATATACATGTTTAGAATGTGGAAAGAGATTTACTTACTATTCAAGCCTTGCTCAGCATCACAGAATTCACACAGGGGAGAAACCATTTCAATGTTCAGAATGTGGAAAGAGCTTCAGGTATAAGATGAGCCTCATTTGCCATCAAAGAAACCACACAGGGGAGACACCCTATAAATGCCCTGAATGTGGAAAGAGATTCAGCATGAAGAAGAGTCTCATGGACCATCAAAGAATCCATGCAGGAGAGAAACCATATAAATGTTTAGACTGTGGAAAGAGCTTTACTACCTGTTCAAGTCTTGCTAATCATTGTAAAATTCACACAGGGGAAAAACCATATAAATGCTCAGAGTGTGGAAAGAGCTTTAATCAGAAGGCCCAACTGACTAGCCATCAAACAACCCACACAGGGGAAAACCATTTAAATGTTCAGAATGTAGAAAGAGCTTCCGTTATAAGTGTAGCCTTACTTACCATAAACAAACCCACACAGGAGAGAAACCTCATAAATGCTTTGAATGTGGAAAGAGCTTCATTGCAAAGGATAGCCTCAAGAACCATCAAAGAACCCATACAGGGGAGAAACCATATAAATGCTTAGAATGTGGAAAGAGCTTTATTGCCTATTCTGGCCTTGCTTATCATCACAGAATTCACACAGGGGAGAAACCATATAAATGTTCAGAATGTGGAAAGAGTTTTAGTCAGAAGTGTAAACTGACTGGCCATCAAAATAGCCACAGAGAACTTAAACCTCATAATTGCTCCAAATGTGGAAAAAGCTTCAGCGTGAGGGACAGCGTCAAGAAGCATCAAAGAACCCACACGGGAGAAACCATATAAATGCTTAGAATGTGGAAAGTGCTTTACTGCCTATTCAGGTCTTGCTAATCATCATAGAATTCATAGACGGGAAAAACTATTTGTATGCTCAGTGTGTGGAAAGAGCTTTAATCAGAAGGTCCATCTGACTAACCATCAAAGAACCCACATTGGAGAGAAACCATTTATGTGCTTGGAGTGTGGAACAAGCTTCAGTAAGAAAGCCTACCTCTCTTTGCATCAGAAAATTCATACAGGGGAGAAGTCATAAATATGCTTAGACTGTGGAAGGAGCTACAGCCAGAGTGACAAACTCACTTCTTATCTGAGAATGCACACAGGGTAGAAACTGTATAAATGCTTAGAAAGCAGAAAGATCTTTAGTCAAAAACATTCTCAAACTACCCATTATAGAATTCACATGGGGGAAACCTTATAAATAATTGGAGTATGGAGTGAGTTTTAATCAGAATGTGCAGCTTACATCCTATTAAAAACTTGCATCAGTGACAGCCTGTATTAATTCCTGGGAACTGGCAAGAGCTTTTCTTGGCTATTAAAATTTATGAGACATCAAACAAGGTACACAGAGGAGAAAAAAGGTTTTAATGTCCAATGGGAGGAACGAGCTTCAAACACAGGACTTCTTTTGATACATCATAGAAATTAAAGACAATATACACAGTTTGAGCTTCTAGCATAGGAGTGCTGATCACAAAGAATCCAGACATTTGTGCCATTATCTCCTTTCATGAGAATGGAGGATATCTTGGTGGCCCCCTGCGACCTCTGGTTTGCAATCAAAATATCTGTCACATGTCAAGTTAAAAGGAGCAGGCAACAGACAATGTGGAAGATCTGCACCTCGGACCCCAGACATCCTGTGCCGGTTGGAGTAGACAATACTGTCCTGGGCTGACTGATGGTCTGATTCGGTAGACAGCAGCTACACGGGCATTCATGTGAACAGCAGATGAGTAGCCCTGTCGCATGCTCATATCAATGCATGATAATCTCTATATATCGTGATGTAGTTTCATAACCTATGTAAGGTTCAGCAACTAGTCAGGAAAAGTACAGAATCACCTTTTAGCCTGAAGAAATAGTAGATGTACTGTTTTTCTTTGCAAATAAGTACCGAGTTTAGCCTCATAATTTTACTTGGAGAATTTAAGGACAGTCACCAAGATATCTCTCAGTACACCTGTTGTTTATTTTTATAATCACTTTGGGACAAATCATTTTATTTAGAAGACACATTGCATATTAAGACCACGGCAATACAGACCACGGCAATACAGCCCGGAAAACCCACAGCAACCATTGTATATTAACATTGGAAAGAGTCATCTGGCCTTAACTGCCACCTTCTCTCTAAAACATGTGACATAAGGTACTAATCACCCTGACTTGGATGGTCCAGGCAAACCCAATCTCGTCAGATCTCAGAAGCTAAGCAGGGTTGGCCTTGGTTGATCATTGGATGGGAGATCTCCAGCAAAGGCCAGGGTTTCAGAGGCAGACAATGGCAAACCACCTCTGTTAGTCTCTTGCCTTTGAAAACACCAGCAGGGGTTGCCGTAAGCTAGCTAATGACTTGAGGGCACTCTCCACCAAGGGGATAATCAGGCTTTAGGTGAGATACCTCTTATGGGGAGGGTGGCTAAAGTGTTACAAAGCAGTCTGCCAGTCAGCTAAAATCTGATTTGCCTTTACCTTCATGCATTTAGCTAAGTTTGAGAAACATTAGGAAACCTGATTTTATTGAATGCATTTTTCCCCTGTATTGGTAAGATTACTTAGTATCTGTATAAAATAGTAATATTTTATTATCTCTGCTCTGCTGTCCAAAAGATCTGATGCCAGAACCCATCTTGTTTCATTATGATGTAAGTGATAATTCTCCCTCTGAGAGGTTGTCTTAAACGGACCCAGTTGGAGAGTTTTGCAGGTCTGTTAAGCTAATGAGGATAGTTGTTCAACAGCTGAGCTCAGTGCAGATCTCTAAATTGGGTGAAAATTACAAAAAAAATACTCACAATTACTCAGGGCTTTTTTTCTGGGAAAAGAGGTGGTGGAACTCAGTGGGTTGCCCTCAGAGAAAATGGTCACATGGCTGGTGGCCCCACCCCCTGATCTCCAGACAGAGGGGAGTTTAGGTTGCCCTCTGTGCCGCTTGGCGGCACGGAGGGCAATCTCAACTCCCCTCTGCCTGGAGATCAGGAGGCGGGGCCACCAGCCATGTGACCATTTTCAAGAGGTTCCGGAACTCCATTCCCCTGCATTCCCCCTGAAAAAAAAGCCCTGCAATTACTTAAGAAAAAACAATTTCATTGTAGCATAAGCTCTGTCAGATTTTTTTTAGTCTTCAGTAGACACCACTTCCCTTTTTTAATGAACCATTAAGACGCTTTTTCTCTGGAATAATTTTGCTAAGTGATTGGCAGATGAAACTGTTCCCGTCCGAGCTCTTCCCAGTGCTGTATTGCTTTCATTGGTAGAGCTGGTTTTTCTCACCTACATGCCTGACTGCTATTTGTCTGGACCGGATGGGTGCTTTTCACATTGTGCAATGGGAGGGTGGGAGCGACATCCTGGGTGGAGTGAGACTGTTCTACCTTGACATTTCTTGGTTGTTTAAAGGGACCGGAAGGGAACTGGCTTTGTGAACAAGCGGTAGTTGCAAAATGCCTCCTTGAGAGAAGGAGAAGTCCCAGCAGCAGTCAAAGCTGTGCTGTGTCCTTTTCTTAAGAAGCCTTCTCTTGACCTCTCTGCTCTTTCGGCCCCTTTCCAATAGTCTACTGCTGGGCCAGGTGATTGAGTATATGATAGCCTCTCCATCCAGGGTTTTTTGAATGACAGAAATGATTTAAAATCCTTCTATTTAGGTGCCCTTTGGGGCCTTTAACCTACTCCTCTTTTATGGTATATGGCTGGATGGAGATCCTCATTTTATCACTTGGCAGGTTTTTCCAGTCTTACTCGTTCACAGGTTTGCTTTTTTTATTCCTGCTCCTGGTTTATAGTTTATGACATTTTAAATCTGCTGTGTTACTGTAAACAGCTTTAAGCTTCTGGTAATTAAACGTTCAGGGTAGAATAATGTTAAAGAACTAAAAAATCTGAATGTTTGAAATGATAAAATCTGTTCCCTCTTAGGACAGTGTTAGGGAATTTTATAACCTTTCATTATTATGAGTGCTATTGAAGTAGGCCTGCACAAACACTTGGAAAATATTTTTTGATGGTTGCTGTGGGTTTTCCGGGCTGTATTGCCGTGGTCTTGGCATTGTAGTTCCTGACGTTTCGCCAGCAGCTGTGACTGGCATCTTCAGAGGTGTAGCACCAAAAGATAGAGATCTCTCAGTGTCACAGTGTGGAAAAGATGTGGCAGGTCATTTATATCTACCCAGGAGGGGTGGGGTTGAGCTGAGTCATCCTGTAAGAGTTTCCCAGGGTGTGGAATGCTAATGGCGGGAGGCTTCACTGTATCGTGAGGAGGTTCTTTTGCATATGGATTGGTGCTTGATGTGCTAATCTTCTCTGCAGGGCTAATGTCGGGGATAGAATGTTTTGTTAGCCTGGTGTTTTTCAGAACTGGAAACCATGCTCTTACAGGATGACTCAGCTCAACCCCACCCCTCCTGAGTAGATACAAATGACCTACATCTTTTCCACACTGTGACACTGAGAGATCTCTGTCTTTTGGTGCTACACCTCTGAAGATGCCAGCCACAGCTGCTGGCGAAACGTCAGGAACTACAATGCCAAGACCACGGCAATACAGCCCGGAAAACCCACAACAACCATCGTTCTCCGGCCATGAAAGCCTTCGACAATACATCGTAGGAGATAGTGATTTGGTATAAATGAAGGGAATGGAAAACTGTTGGAAGTCAACTGAAAAGGGGGGGGAATGGGTGGGAATAATATAATGTGATGGCTATTAAAATGTGTATGGTGAATTTTATGTATTGACCCGTCCAACAAAAAAAATTAAAAAACATAAAATTCCACAATGGGTGTCACCGTTAGAAGCGTTTTCACAGCCAAATGTATTAACTCTAGAAAGGATTATTAGATATAAAGACCTTTTAGATGATAAAGGAACATTAAAAACAAAAGAAGAATTACAGAGACAAGGCGTTTACTTAGACTGGTGGCCAAGGGCCCAGGTTGAGTCTAGATATAAAAAAGATTTAAAAGTAGGAAGTTTTTACTTAGAACAAAATTCTTTTGAAAAACTGCTTTGTGATTCTGATGAAAAACTGATTAAAATGTATATATTCTTATTGCAAATGAAGACAGAAAATGAGGGGATGGAGGAATATAAGGTTAAATGGACACACAATTTAGGATATAATATTGATTTGGCACAATGAAATAAGATATGGAAAGTGAATGTTAAAATAACTAAGTCAGTTGCTTTTAAAGAGAATCTATGTAAGATTCTTTATAGATAGTATTTAACTCTGGATAGACTGCCAAAATGTATTAAAATATGTTAAATAACTGCTGGAAATGTGGGAAATATACAGGAACAGTCGATCATATGTGGCAGACGTGTAAAGAGATACATAAATTTTGGATAATGGTACATACATTACTAAAAACAATTTTACAGATTTCAATTCCCTTTAAACCAGAGATATTTTTTGTTAAACTGCATACCAGAAGAGCTGAATAAAGACCAGAAATATTTCATAATACATGTAGTAACAGCGGCAAGAATTTTATTAGCGTACTATGGGAAACAACCAACAACACCCCAGCAAGAGGAACTAATAGCGAAGAAAATGGAAAATGCGGAAATGGACAAACTAACTTCACTAATGAAAGGACAAATGGAAGAAGATTTTGCTCCCTCATGGATTCCTTTTTATAACTGGATTAAAAACAAATATAAAGACCTGAATGTAGTAAACATACGAAGGCAGTATTGTAACTGTTACTAATAATCAGAGTTGGATTTGTAGTGTGACATAATATGTAGATAAGTAGAATGCTGATGCAAGCAGACTTTAGGATGTTCCTATTACCCTTCCTTTCCCCATTCCACTTCCCCTATTCCTATCTTTATGAGAAAACTAATAAAATATTTATTCAAAAGAAAGGATGACTTAACATTCACTCAGAGCAGTTTACAAAGTATGTCATAATTATCTCCACAACAACAAATGCCCTGCGAGGTAGGTGGGGCTGAGAGAGCTCCTAGAAGCTGTGATTGACCCAAGGTCACCCAGCTGGCTTCAAGTGGAGGAGTGGAGAATCAAACCCGGTTCTCAAGATGGGAGTCCTGCGCTCTTAACCACTACACCAAACAGCCAAGAAAAGCTCTTTCCAGTTCCCAGGAATTATCACGGGCTGTTAGGTTTTTAATAGGATGTAAACTGCACATTCTGATTGAAGCTCACTACACATTCCAACTATTTATAAGGTTTTCCCCATGTGAGTCCTATAATGGATAGTTTGAGTACATCTTTGACTAAAGCATTTTC
Organism: Eublepharis macularius; assembly: GCF_028583425.1. Classification (NCBI taxonomy): domain Eukaryota; kingdom Metazoa; phylum Chordata; class Lepidosauria; order Squamata; family Eublepharidae; genus Eublepharis; species Eublepharis macularius. Next base: position 175,765,588 of record NC_072793.1, read on the forward strand.
TGCTTTCTAAGCATTTATAGTTTCTACCCTGTGTGCATTCTCTAATGGCAAGTAAGGTTGTCACTCCGTCTGAACTTCTTTCCACACTCTGAGCATTTTTTATGTCTTCCCCCTTGTGTGAGTTTTCTGATGAGACATAAGGATGGCCTTCTTACTGAAGTTCTTTCCACATTTGGAGCATTCATATGGTTTCTTCCCTTTGTGGATACTGTGATGATGAGCAAGTCCGAATTGGGACCTAAAGCTCTTTTCACATTCTAAGCATTTATATGGTATCTTTCCTGTGTGGATTCTGTGATGATAAGCAAGGCCTGAATGGCCACTAAAGCTCTTTCCACATTCTGAGCAGTAATAAGGTTGATTGTTGTGGGTTTTCCGGGCTGTATTGCCGTGGTCTTGGCATTGTAGTTCCTGACGTTTTGTCAGCAGCTGTGGTTGGCATCTTCAGAGGTGCAGCACCAAAAGACAGAGATCTTTCGGTGTCACAGTGTGGAAAAGATGTTGGCAGGTCATTTATATCTACTCAGGAGGGGTGGGGTTGAGCTGAGTCATCCTGTAAGAGTTTCCCAGGGTGTGGAATGCTAATGGTGGGAGGCTTCACTGTATCCTGAGGAGGTTGTTTTGCATATGGATTGGTGCTTGATGTGTTAATCTTCTCTGCAGGGCTATTGTCGGTTATAGAGTGTTTTGTTAGCCTGGTGTTTTTCAGAACTGGAAACCATGCTCTGTTCATTCTTAAGGTTTCTTCTTTCCTGTTGAAGTTTTGCTTATGCTTGTGAATTTCAATGGCTTCCCTGTGCAGTCTGACAAAGTAATTGGAAGTGTTGTCCAGTATTTTGGACTACTCCAGAAATGAAATCCGAAGAGCAATCAAACCCAGGATGAATCAAACAGCCAAGGAAAAACAGTCTCCTACAGGAAAAGTGTTTTTGCCATATTTCAAAGGAATTACTGATCAGATGGGAAAGCTTATGAAAAAGCATAACCTTCAAGCAGTATTCAGACCCACCCGAAAAATACAACAGATGCTACGATCAGCAAAAGACAGTAGAGACCCCCTCACCTCTGCAGGAGTATACCATATACCCTGCAGCTGTGGACAAGTTTACATCGGGACCACAAAGCGTAGCATCCAGACAAGAATAAAAGAACATGAAAGACACTGCAGACTTGGACAACCTGAAAAATCAGCAGTGGCTGAACATAGGCTAACGCAAACAGGGCACAGTATCTTATTCCAGGACACCAAAATACTGGACAACACTTCCAACTACTTTGTCAGACTGCACAGGGAAGCCATTGAAATTCACAAGCATAAGCAAAACTTCAACAGGAAAGAAGAAACCTTAAGAATGAACAGAGCATGGTTTCCAGTTCTGAAAAACACCAGGCTAACAAAACACTCTATACCCAACAATGGCCCTACAGAGAAGATTAGCACATCAAGTACCAATCCATATGGAAAAGAACCTTCTCAGGATACAGTGAAGCCTCCCGCCATTAGCATTCCACACCCTGGGAAACTCTTACAGGATGACTCAGCTCAACCCCACCCCTCCTGAGTAGATACAAATGACCTGCCAACATCTTTTCCACACTGTGACACTGAGAGATCTCTGTCTTTTGGTGCTACACCTCTGAAGATGCCAGCCACAGCTGCTGGCGAAACGTCAGGAACTACAATGCCAAGACCAAGGCAATACAGCCCAGAAAACCCACAACAACCATCGTTCTCCAGCCTTGAAAGCCTTTGACAATACAGTAATAAGATTTCTCCCCTGTGTGGATTCTTTGATGGGAAGTAAGAGCAAAGCTGCAAGTGACGCCTGACACAGGTTGGACACTTGTCAGCTTCCCTCAAGTTTTGATGGGAAATGTAGGCATCCTGGTCTCGCAGCTTGGCTCTCCATTTAATTGAAGTTTAAAGAGCAGCAGTCTATGGGAGGGAGAACATGCATTCGGGAGGAGAGTGCAGACATCATGCTCTCACAAGGTGCCCCCCTTCCCCTCCACTGTGTGTGGGGGGCGGGGTCTGTAAACTTCAATTAAATGGAAAGCCAAGCTGTCAGATCAGGACGCCTACATTTCCCATCAAAGCTACATTTCCCATCAAAGGTAAGCTAACAAGTGTCCAACCTGTGTCAGGTGTCACTTGTAGCTTGGCTCTAAGTTGGCCCTTATGATAGAAGCTTTTTGCACATTCTGAACATTTATATGGTTTCTCCCCTGCATGGATTCTTTAATGGGAAATAACACTTGCCCTGCAGCTGAAACTCCTTTTACAATCTGAGCATTTATAGAGTTCTTCACCAGTGTGCATTCTCTTGTGTACAGAAAGGCTCCTTTTCCATCTGAAGCTCTTCTTGCATTCAGTTAGGTATCCTAACATTTCTCAAACTTAGTTAAATGTGTGAAGGTAAAAGCAAATCAGATTTTTGCAGATTGGCAGACAGCTATGTAAAGCTTTGAGCACCCCACCTCAGCGTATCCTACTATATAACTGAGTAAGCATGTTTCAGACAACTCACTTTATACCCTGGCACACCACCAGAGGGCGCTGCTGCAGAGGGAAGCCTAGGCAGGGCACCATGTCACTACAGAAAATGTGCTGTTGTAGGAAGGCCAGGCCGGGATCAGGAGGGGAACAGGGGGCAATACCAGCCCCCTGCCTTCACCCAGCTGGTATTAGGAGCGGAACACATGGCAATACCTACTCCCCAACTTAACCCAGCTAATATTAGGAGAGGAGCAGGTGGCAATGACCACTCCCACCTTATCCCTGCTGGTATTAGAAGTGGTTAGAGAACCACCCGGGAGTATGAAGAATTAATAATCTGATAGAGTCAAAATTTCATACACTCAAACTGTGTTATTCAAACTGAAATAACATATAATAATTAATGCACATTGATCAAAACAGATATTATCTAATTCAGCAATTTCTTTTACAGAAAGTTTGAACAAGAGTCCCAACAAGAGGACCCTAGGGTGTGGTGGCAAAGCAAGATGTAACACAGCTAAGTTTTGTTGTTGGTGCTAAGATCTGAAAGTAATTGTATTTTCTTTTCCTTTTTAGATGATGTAAAGAGAGAATGAGAATCCAAAGGCTGAAATCCCCAAACTCAAGCAGTGCCCGGAACTTAAGCCAGCTTGAGTCATGGTAGGTAGAATTTTTCCATGTCATTATGTTGTACCTTTAATCACATTAGTATACGTTGTACCTTTAATTATATCATTGCATATAAGCAAGATTATCCTGAGTCATGGTATGTAGGATTTTTCCACGTCATACTGGGTGCTGTATTTGGCATGTATGAAATGAGACTCGGCAAGGGTGAGCATGTAGCATTTTACTAACATGTAACAAGCTTATGCATTAGATGTAACACAGGTAAGTCTTGTTGTTGGTGCTAAGATCTGAAAGTAATTATATTTTCTTTTCCTTTTTAGATGATGTAAAGAGAGAATGAGAATCTAAAGGCTGAAATCACCCAGGTGGTATTAGCAGAGCAGGCAGTAATACCCACCCCCACCTTAACCCAGCTGGTATTAGGAGCGGGACAGATAGCAATACTCAACCCCTTTCAGCCATCAGGGATCAAGAGTGGAGCAGGTGGCAATGCCCACTCACCCCATCTTCACCCAGCTGGTATTAGGAGTGGAGCAGGTGGAAATGCCCACCCACCATTTTAACCCAGCTGGTATAAGAAGCAAAGCAGGTGGCAATGCCCGCCCCCGCTTCAGCTAGCTTGGATCAGGAGAGGAACAGGGGGCAATGCCGGCCCCCAACTTACTCAGCTGGTATTAGAAGTGGAGCAGGTGGTAATGCCAACTCCTGGCAAATCGCACCCCCTGCCTTAAGCCTGCTAATATTAGGAGCAGAGCAGTTGGCAATGCCCACCCCTGCATTAACCCAGCTGGGATTAGCAGCGGAGCAAGTGGCAATGCCCATCCAATGACTTAACCCAGCTAGTATTAGGAGCACAGCAGGTGGTAATGCCTACCCCCCCTCACCTTAACCCAGCTGGTATTAGGAGCGGGATAGGTGGCAATTCCCACCCCCAGCAATTCCCACTCCCCACCATAACCCAGCTAATATTAGGAGTGGAGCAGTTGGCAATGCTCACCTCCACCTTAATGCAGCTGGTATTTTGAGTAGAGCAGGTGATAATGGCCACTACCCACCTTAACCCTGATGGTATTAGGAGTGGGGCAGGTAACAATGTCCATCTCCTGCTTTCACCCAGCTGGTATTAGGAGTGGAGCAGGTGGCAATGCCCTCCCTAATCAACATACCTATGGGATCACAAGTGGAGCAGGTGGCAATGCCCACCCCACTTCACCCGGCTGGGATCAGGAGGAGAGCAAGTGGCAATAGTAATCCCCACCAACACCCAGTTGGAATCAGGAGAGGAGCAGGTGGCAATGCCGCTCCATGCCTTCAATTGACTGATATCTGGGGCAGAGCAGGAGGCAATGCCCTTCTTCCCTTCACCCATCCAGGATACCGAGCCGGGCAGGAGGCAATGCCCGCCTCCTTCAATCTATGGGAAGAAGGCACTGAGCAAGTGGCAATGCCCTCCTCATCTTCACCCTGCCAGAAACAGGCACTAAGCAGGCAGCAATGCCCGTCCCCCTTCAACCTGCCAGAATCAGGAGCAGAGCAAGTGGCAATACCCACACCCCCTTCACCCATCTGCTATTAGGAGTGGAGTAGATGGCAATGCCCACCCCTCGCCTTAACACAGCTGGCAGTAATAGTGGAGCAGGTGGCATTGCCCACACCCCACCATAACCCAGTTGGTATTAGTAGTGGAGCAAGTGGACATGCCCATCCCCCTTCACCTTGCTGGGACAAGGAGCAGAACAGGTGGCAGTGCCTGCCCTGGCCATCATCCAGTTGGGATCAGGAGTGAAGCAAGTGGCAATGCCCACCCCATGCTTTCACCTGGTTGGGATCAGGTGCAGAGCAGGAGGCAATGCCCTTCTTCCCTTCTCCCGGTCAGGATAAGGAGCTGAGCAGGTGGCAATGCCCACCCCCTTCAATCTACTGAACGAAGTCACTGAGCAGGCGGCCATGCCCACCATTGCCTTAAGCCAGCTGGCATTAAGAGTGGAGCAGGTGGCAATGTCCACCCCGCCTTAACAGCTGTTATTAGGAGCGGAGAAGGTGGCAAAGCCCATCCCCCCCTTCACATAGCCAAGATCACGTGTGGAGCAGGTGGCTATGCAGACTCCCTCCTTCACCAGCCAGGATCAGTGATGGAGGAGGAAGGAATGCCTGCCTATCCACCCTCCCCTTTCTAGAGCCTGCTGTATTTTTTCCCACAACAGGCTTTGTTACTAGTTTAATACATACTTTATTAAAACAAAAAGGGAATACAGAAAAAAGGGGAAAGAAAGGGTACAAGCAAACCCAATATAAAGCTGTGTGCTACAAGGATTATTAAAATACAGAGTACAAAAATCATAACCTCCATAGTTATTAGAATAATAAAAAAACCTATTTAGTGTATATTTTTCCAAATAAACAACACCTGCAGAATTCAAACCTATTTCTAATCTTTATTAAAAAAAATAAAAAGCTAATTATTCCATTATTACCCCTATCTTATCATTACCTTTTCTTAACTATAACAATGCTTATGACTTAATATAACTAATTAAGCAAAACAAAACAGGAAGGGTTCCAAATATACTACACACCTGAGGGAAACTCCCCAGAACCCAATAAGACTCAGTCAATTTATATCAAACAGTGTTTAGTTAATCATTATCAAAATTTACAATCATACTGTGCACAATTTCTCATATGAACAATTCAAAGACCATGCAGCTCAGTCCAATACCATAAGCACATGTCCCAATAACGCTGCGAATTGAAAATTCCATTCGCAGCCGTGCCCCCTCATGTGATTCTTCTGAGGTAATACAATCCTGGAGGGAAGAAATATTCATCCCGCACATAAATTCGTAGTGTATATCAGTGGTAAATATATTCCGATGGCAATAAATCCAAAATTACCGCTGTTATCTCTATGGAGACGAGTATTTAACAGCAAAACGGCAGATCCAGAGGAGCAAGGCAGCTCCCGAAAACGAATCTCCCGACAGATGACAACGAGCCTGCCAGCATTTAAATTTACTCGTTTCGGTGTTCCTTCATCTTGGCCATCTCTATGATGTAAGGACATTAATATATCAATGCTATTATTTTATTTACATTACAGCCACTGAACTTACAAGCAATAAACACCATTCTATATACTTACATATACAATGCAATCACAGTCACTCTTTCCAGGTTCAATAGCTGCTAATTAGAAACAGGTGCTATCCTATGGTTACAAACTCTTATATATTCCATCCCATTAACATTACTCTCACCATTTAAAGGTATACCGGGTTTTATTTGAAGGTATAACTGATTTTATTTTGACTTCATAAGAACACTGCAAAGTTAATTTCACTGTTTAGCCCACAAGGTGCTAGACAATCCATTCTATAAATCCATTGTGCTTCCATCTGTAACAGTTTAGATTTCACCACTTCAACCACAGAATGTCTTAAATCTCATTCATTCCTGTGGTGTCTTGTAAAGTGTTCTACCAAAGGGGCTTCTAAGTTCCCTGTATGGATCTTAGACAGATGTTCCCTTATTTGGACCTTCACGAGTTGTTTAGTACTCCCTACATAACTTAGAGGGCAAGGGCATTGGATAATACATACTACCTGTGACGTGGAACACGTTGAATAATCTTTGGAATAAAGTGGTTTGCCTGTAAATGGGTGCTTAATAGATCCCAGCGGTACACTCAAAGCGCAAACATTACAATGCCCGCATGCATGATGTCCAATCAGGAACGGTGTTATCGCAGCAGCTTCTTTAAAGTCAGAATGTACCAGGATATCTCGAAAGCTCCTGGTTCGTCTATATCCGATTCTTAAGGGCATATTACACCCTGGTATCACGAATGATATGCCAGTGTCTTCTAATGATATTAGCTATATTGCCGGCTATGTGGGAAAAATCCAGCGCCCATGTCATTCCTAAATCATTATTATTCGTGTCCTTAGGCTGTAAGAGCTTCTGTCTCGGTATAGCTTGTGCTCTGCTCAGTGCCCTCTCTACAGTGTCATCAGGGTAGCCCCTAGTTACAAAAGCTCCCGACATCTTATTCGCTTCCCGTTTGAAATCTGAACTACACGTGGAATTGCGTTTGAGGCGGAGAAACTGTCCATAGGGGATGTTACTTTTAAGATTATGCCTATGGAACGAAGAGTAAGCAGATCGATCTGTTGGTTTTCTATAAGGTCTCACCCCCAACCTAGTCTCCATACTTTTATATACTACCACATCTAAGAATGGTATACAATGAGAATGTCCTATTTCAATATTATTTACCATACAGTGTAATCTAACAATTATCTTCTATAATTAATTATCTTACAGTCAAAATATAAAATATATCAATGTGCAATCAAATTGAAATTTACAGGACTAAAACACCTTATAAATTTCATCTGTTCTATGCCAAATAATTCTTTTCAAATTCTTTAATCGGCCTTCTATTTATGTAACTCATCCGTTTTGCCCTCACCGCATATTCTGACATTTTGTCTTTCTAGATTTCCTTGTTTGGGCATTCTTCTTTCCATTTACTTGTGGGTTCTTTGATGGGCAATAAGATAACGATTAGCAGAGAAGCTCTTTCCACATTCTGAGCATTTATATGGTTTCTCCCCTGTATGGGTTCTTTGATGGCAAGTGAGACTATTCTTATGAGAGAAGCTCTTTCCACACTCTAAACACTTATGCGGTTTCTCCCCTGTGTGGATTCTGTGATGATAAGCAAGGCCTGTAGAGGTGATAAAGCTCTTTCCACATTCTGAACATTTATATGGTTTCTCCCCTGTGTGGGTTCCTTGATGGTAAGTGAGGCTACTCTTATGAGGGAAGCTCTTTCCACATTCTGAGCATACATGTGGCTTCTCTCCTGTGTGAATTCTTTGATGGCAAATGAGGCTACTTTTATGAGGGAAGCTCTTTCCACATTCGGAGCATAAATATGGCTTCTCTCCTGTGTGGATTCTTTGATGGTAAGTGAGGCTATTCTTATGAGGGAAGCTCTTTCCACACACTGGACATTTAAATGGTTTCTCCCCAGTGTGGATTCTGTGATGACGAGCAAGGCCTGAAGAAAAGGTAAAGCTCTTTCCACATTCCTGGCATTTATATGGCTTCTCCCCAGTGTGGATTCTTTGATGGACAGTAAGACGGCGATTATGAAAGAAGCTCTTTCCACATTCTGCACACTTATATGGTTTCTCCCTTGTGTGGATTTCCTGATGATAAGTAAGGCCCTTAGAGGAAGTAAATCCCTTTCCGCATTCTGAACATTTATGTGGTTTCTCTCCAGTGTGAGTTCTTTGATGGACAATAAGAGTGTGATTATCACCAAAGCTCTTCCCACATTCTGAACATTTATGTGGTTTCTCCCCTGTGTGGATTCTGTGATGACGAGCAAGGCCTGAAGAAAAGGTAAAGCTCTTTCCACATTCTGCACATTTATATAGCTTCTCCCCTGTGTGGATTCTTTGATGGTAAGTGAGACTATTCTTTTGACTGAAGCTCTTTCCACATTCTGAACATTTGTGTGGTCTCTCCCCTGTGTGGATTCTGTGATGATAAGTAAGGCCTGTAGAGCAAGTAAAGCCCTTTCCACATTCTGAGCATTTATATGGTTTCTCTCCTGTGTGGGATCTTTGATGGTAAGTGAGGTTTGTCTTAAGATAGAAGCTCTTTCCACATTCTGAACATTTATGTGGTTTCTCTCCAGTGTGAGTTCTTTGATGGACAATAAGAGTGTGATTATCACAAAAGCTCTTCCCACATTCTGAACATGTATGTGGTTTCTCCCCTGTGTGGATTTTATGATGATAAGCAAGTCCAGATTGGGAGCTAAAGCTCTTTCCACACTCTGTGCATTTATATGGCTTCTCCCCTGTGTGGATTCTTTGATGGTAAGTGAGACTATTCTTTCGACTGAAGCTCTTTCCACATTCTGAACATTTATATGGTTTCTCCCCTGTGTGGGATCTTTGATGGTAAGTGAGGTTTGTCTTACAATGGAAACTCTTTCCACATTCTGAACATTTATGTGGTTTCTCTCTGGTGTGAGTTCTTTGATGGACAATAAGAGTGCGATTATCACAAAAGCTCTTCCCACATTCTGAACATTTAAATGGTTTCTCTCCTGTGTGGATTCTTTGATGGTAAAGAAGTTGGGATCTATATTTGAAGCACTTTATGCAATCTGAACATTTATAAAGTTTCTCTCCTCTATGATGGGAAGAATGCTTTGAGCTACGGCTGAAACTCTTTTTGCCACCTGGGCTTCTGTTGGATTTTTTCCCTGTGTGCCCTCTTTCTTGTTGCGTTAAGCAGTCCATTTTCTGACTGTTTTCCCACTGTGGTGTCTTCTGGGTGTGCAGTTTATCATGTAAAAAATGGTTTTGGACCAGGATGAAGCTCTTCAGACACTCTGACTCCTCCTGTTTTTGCATTCTCTGATGTGAGCTAATACTTGATTTTCCAGTTAAGATTTTGGCACATTGAGTGAGAATCATTTTATTTCTTTTATGTTTTTCTTCATGGACTTGAATTTCAGGGGAACTGAAATCTTCAGAAACAAAGGATTTCATTCTCCATTTTGATATTGCTTCAGTTCCTCTTTTATGCACTTCTCCCGCTGTCTTGCAGTCTTGTTCTGCAGGAAAGAAGAAAAAAATGGATGAGGAAGAAATTGATTGTCCTGTCATCAGAGAAACAAAATTAGCTGCTTTTTTTTTGTAATTAACTTTCATAAAAATTAAACAACAAAAAAACAACAGCAAGAGAGTGTATGTGCTGAAAGTATTCATCTACATTTCTAAACTGATTTTCCACGTGTTATTAGAGCAGGCTATCCCTTTCAAACACTGCCAGCCACCACAAACCTTCATCTACATCTTTGGTGGCTTTTCAGGCATTAAAGTCACCATGTGCCCCCTGTTTAAACCTCTCATTTTAAAGCAGAGAACCCTGACCCAAACCCTCACACGGCCCTTCTCTCGTCTCCAAGAGACGCCGTCAGACAAGCAGCCACTTCCCACTCTTTACTTCCCTTCACCCAGCTCCTGCCAAGGGCTCTTGGAGAAAGGGAACTTAGAGGTTATTTACCAGTAGCAACAAAGCCCGTTGTGGGGGGGAAATACAACGGGCTCTAGAAAGGGGAGGGCGGGCAAGCAGGGATTCTCTCTTCCTTCGTCACTGATTCCAGCTGGTGAAGGAGGGGGGTGGACATTGTCATCGGCTTCAAGCCCGATCACCCTGATCTCGGCCATGCGAAAGGGTGGTGGGTTTTGTTACCTGCTCCATGCCTGATACATGCCGGGAAAAGGGGGAGGGGGAATTGCCTCCTGTTCTGAGCCTGACTACAGCTGAGTGAAGGGAGGCAGGCATTGCCTCCTGCTCCGAGCTTGATCCCAGCTGGGTGAAAGGGGGTTGGCACTGCCTCCTGCTCCATGCATGATTTTGACAGGTGAAAGTGGGTGGTGGGCTTTACTACTTGCTCTACTCCTTCTCCCGGCCTGGGTTTCACACCATGGCACATTTTCTGGAGGAGCATGGTGCTTTGCCTAGGCCCCCTCCATGGCAGCGCCCTCTGCTGGTACACCAAGGTATAAAGTGAGTTGTCTGAAATACGCTTAACTCAATTATATAGTAAGATATATATGCTGCCACCATTCAGTTTAGATGTATTGGCCCACTAGTGGTGACCAGAGTGTTTGTGTGTCTTATTTCCCCTCAGCTAACAACTACAGGCCAGCCAGGATTAAAACATAAATAAAACAACAACTTTTATTTATAAGACTGAATTATTTTTAAACTCCTAAACTGCGGTTAAACAGGGAAGGTTTCAAAGGATCAGAAGAAGCTGAACTGCCTCTCTGCTGCCTCCTCTCAGCAGCCCCCAAAGCCCCTCTCCTTTTCCCTCCCTCCAACCGATGCTCACTCCCATTGGCCCAGAATTCTGCCCATTCTCATTGGCTGTCTCGCAGGAGCTGGAGCCAGTCCTGTCCATCACCGTTTTTGCAAGATATTGCCCTTTAAGCTCCAGAGTATTGACTGACAAAGAGATTTGACTAATAAATGAAACTCGGATGTACCATGCATTGAGACAAGCTGACAAGACCACCAATTCTTACTTTCCATATCGATCAACTAAAGGCCAAAAGAGAGCCATACCGAGAGAGGCCAGATTCCTGCGATTCTCCTCCATGACTTCCCTGTGCAATGTCCTTTGGTCCGGATCCAGCAGCGCCCACTCCTCCTGGGTGAAGCAGACAGACAGCTCCTCGAGAGTCACCAGCCCCTGAAAGAAAGAAACATTTTCCCCTTACAGGTGGCACACTCTAAAACCAGTCTTGTGAGGAAGAGTAATAACAACAACAACAACAGTACTTCCATATCACTCTTCTATGCAGATTACTTCCACATTCAGAATGGTGAACAAAGTCAGTGTTATCATTATTCCCACAATACAGCTGGGGAGCTGGGGTTAGTGGCTTATCTAAAGCCACCTGCTGACCTCATGGCAGGAGTGGAAGTCGAACAAGCAGAGTGCTGATTCACAACCTAACCACTTAACCATTATGCTATAGCAGCTCTAAAGGATCCAAATCTTTTTTGCATTAACATCCCTAGTCAGCCACTTTGCCAGAAAGAGAAAAGACAAGAGGGGGCAGAGGACTGAGGCCCCTGGGAAGCTCCTAAGGATTTCTCCCCTACCTGGTCTGGCTGTTCAGAAGGTGCTTGATGACCTGTCTACCAACCTGTAATCTTGAGGTTTATACCTGGAAAACTTGTAGAATAAATCATCAGTCAGTCTCTGAGCATTCAGAAAGGATGGCTGTGATTACTAAGAGCAAGCAGGGGTTTCAAGTCATGTCCGACTAACCTTATCTCTTTTTTTGGATCAGGGGAATGCTGTAGACACAGTTTATCTCTCTCTTTCTATAGTATATATATACCTTTTGATATAACCTAATGTTCTTTGCATAAGGTTATATGCACTTTTAATTGCTATTTTTATTTCTTTTTCAAATAACTTTTTTTTAAAAGGATAGACAGTTTCTCTGGATTTTACTAAAGCTTTTGATAAGGTTCGACATAATATCCTTGTTGACAAGTTGGTAGTTGTGTAACAGGCCGTTGCCCATGTCTAAAACTAAGCTTCAACTAGCCAGGAGAAAGATAGATCCCTCTCCGGGGAAGTTGAAAGCAGTTAGTCCTTAGATCTGTCAAACAGATAAGTTCTTTGAACCAGAGGTTTATCAGTACATTTATTTATATAGGGTTCAATATTGCTTTGCAACTCCTTATCAAACACACAGACACCAATCTAGAGTTTATTTCACTTTATTGAAAATACACCCTAGTTTTTTAATGAAGCAAGTAATCAAAATATAAATGGCTATTAATATGAGTCCTATAAAAACAGAACACAGAAAAGCAATAAGAAATAAGTTCACTAACATTTCTTAATAAATCCTAAGTTTAACATTGCTCAAAGTTACTATGAAATACATAGTTAAAAATATGTTCTCACCTAGATTCTCTCAAGAGATCTCTTCCATCAGTACCCTGCTTATTCTATCTGTGTTGGCAATTATATACCTAATCATATGCAAATATTTAGGATCTATTCACATGATAGCACAGACAAATAATGATTGGTTTGACACTTCACTGAATATTCATAATTTCATAGTACAGCCTTCCAATTAGTTAAAAAATTATGTCATAGTCAGTACTGCAAAAGAAGACCATAAATCTCTGACAGGTGTCAGAAAAAGTTAAGTTGGGAGATCACCATTGGTTGAATCTCTGATAGAGGAACATCAATCTCGGTAGAGTCCACTATTTTAATTAATCAAAGGATGAAAGCACACCTGTTGAATTACCTTACACATAGAAAAAATACACTAAAAGTTCATGCAAAGTTTAAAAGTTCATCTAGAGAATACAGAAGCTAGGCCTAGTATTGTTCAGTATTGATTATTGGCATATGATTTTAATCTATATTGGCATAACGGTTGACAAAATGCACTGAAAAAGTGCTTCTTAATGGTTCCTCATCGTCTTGGAGAAGATTGACAAGTGGAGTGCCTTGTGGCAGGGGAGGAAGTCGAACTAGTGGAATGCTGATTCACAGCCCAACCACTTAACTACTATGCTACAACAGCCCTGAAGGATCCAAAGCTTCTTCACAGTAACATCCCTGGTTAGCCACTTTGACAGAAAGAGAAAAGACAGGAGGGGACAGAGGATCAAGGTCCCTGGGATGCCCCCAAAGATTCCTGCCCTACCTGGTCTTGCTCCTCAGAGGCTGTTTGATGTCCACCACAAAGTCTCAAAGCTCCAGCTCCATTCACTAGTGTCCTTCCACCATCTGTGAGACAGGAAAAGAGGTGAGAAGAGTCAGATCCTGAAACATTGCCTGGTCAAATTCTGAGTTTTCTTAGATTTCAATGGCTGAAGACCTGCATACTTCAGAGACCCTTTTCTTCCTTATGAACCTTTGGTCGAACTAGGGGTAGCTAGAGATCTCCCAGAATTACAACTGATCTCCAGGCCATAGAGATCAGTTCCCTTGAAGAAAATGACTGCTTTGGAGGATGGATTCTATGGCATTATGCCCTGCTGAGGTCTCTTCCATACCCAGCCCTATCCAGGCTCCACCCCCCAAATCTCCAGAAATTTCCCTACTTGCATTTGGCAACCCTCAGCGGAACAGCCCCACTGACCCACAAGCACCACTCCATTCAGTCCTCAGAAGAATCTAGGCAATAGTGGTTCCCTGAGCCCCTGTCCAGTGATTCTCCACTCTCCCGGCTTACCCAGCCCTTCAGAGGGGTTTTCTGGTAAGGCTGCCACCAGATGGTCATTTTGGCAATTACGTGCCAAGAGGGCCAGTACTCCGATTTGCACGCTCCAAGAGAATTAGGGATTTAGCAGCTGACAGCTTCTCTTCCCCTGGTGCCAGTTTTAAATAGCCTGTTTGAACAGTGGAAGTCCACGTGGTATGGAGAAGAGCTACCAGTGTTTAAAATAAGGAACAATTTATTAGAAGAGTCCACACACATACTCTCTGCATAGTGATGGACTGAACAGGGGGTATAAAAGAAACCTGCAAACATGCAATTCCTCTGTCTCTTATTCTATGCATGCTCTAAAGGGTGTGGATCAGAAGCAGGCTGGTTCATGTTCTAAAAGCTTCCGATTAGATCAGGGCCAAGCTACAAGTGACGAATGATACTTGAGCGGCAAGTGGATTGAGTGGAGGGCAAGTGAACAGGGAGAAATACACTTCTGTTCAAGTGTCATTCGTCATGTGTAGCTTGGCCCTCGGAGTCTTTGTCCAGGCAGCCAGCCCCTTTGTGTGCTCCATGTGGCAATGGTGGCCACCTGGGCTCCAAGACGGAGCCCAGGTGTGAGAGCTCCTTTCCCCCGATGGAATCAGCCAAAAATAGAATCCAAAATGGACCCTTCACATGTGGTCAAGGGAGTTTATCTTTCTGTAGCCCCACCACTTGCTGACCAACAAATCTTTTCCTGAAATCCCTGGAAGATGTCACCTAGCCCTTGCAACTCACTGTGTGAGCTACTAGGCATCAGATTCCAGCTGGCCATTCCTTGTCCCCAGCCATTAACATATCTAAAGTTAGGTGGCTGGTGCCTGAGTGATGCTTGGAAGGAACTGACTTCCATACTCCTGCCTTTCTTCTGGTAGGAGGGAGCAAAGCTGGTAAGACTTAATGGGAGGATTTTGTCAAGCCCAGCCCCTGAAATAAAGGGGATTCGTCCACTCCCCCTCATCTCGAGCTTCTCCTTGCCAAGACAATAGGCTGCCATCCTCCATGTACAGCTTCCGTCACCAGGAGAAAATCTTTCTTCCCCCTAAGATATTTGCTGGATCCACTTTGTGCTACTGAGGCTGAATTACTGAGACTTGATTAGTTTTATCCTTCGAACAGGTCTGAACCCTTCATTTTATTGATTTCATATATGTTTAGACTGCTTTTCCTGTATGCATGTGCTGAAAAGTAAACATTAAGAAAAAATATTAAAAGAGTAACGGTCGGTCTGCCGCTATTAACATGATCCCACCTGCCAGAATCTGAGACATGAACCAGAATGGAAGAAACCATTACAAAGAGGTCAAATCCTCTCTCGTCTGCTTTCACGTTCTTACCTACATAACTCTATTTCAGAGACAGCTTAATGGAGCAACTACCTTCCTGCCGGAGCCATGACCTGCAAGCGCTCCAGTCACGCACCACTCGCATTTGATATACAGACCTTTGACGTGCACATCAGGTAATAAAGGTCTTGCCTCTGAGATGCAGAGCATGACTGACTATCTTGAGATCCGATCTGTTCTCACCCATCCTTCCTGAATGCCCCTCTGATCATTCCAAGGTGTCACCAGTGCCAAATATTAGATAGTGCTCTAATCCAATATATCAGTCATGCCAATCATCCTAGCACAGCACATCGTTTCCTTTGTAAAAGTGCCTTGGAATCACTTTTGAGGCAAATACTCACCTTGGCTCCTGCCTCCAGATAGAAACTGGCTATTTAAGAAGACCCTCGTGGGTTGCTCGGAGAGATCTCGTCCCTACCCCGCCTTGAGTAGTCCAGGTGTTATGCTAGGTGATCTTTCCCCCCACTGCTGAATCTTACTTCTTGACAGACAAGTGAGTATCACCCAAACAACCATCTTCCTGCTAATGCAACCGTCTCTATATTTTCCCCACCTTTATTTCCTAGCCTTGTACTGAATGTATGTGTGATTCTTGTTCCCTATACACTCAAGATTATTAAATAAAGGCTTTGATTCATTGAAATATGGCTCTCCTCTCTTATTGGGCGTGTTCTAGGAACTCTGACCCTGCTATACACAGGTCATGATCCCTTAATATAAGCCTACTGCCTATTAATTTTCCATCTTTGAGGCAGTTTGGCTAACAAGAAGACACAGAAAATATCTCTTTAAACAATAATAACAAAATAATATCATTTGATTTATATACTGCCCTTCAAGACAACTTAACACCTACTCAGAGCAGTTTACAAAGTATGTCATTATTATCCCCACAACAAAACACCCTGTGAAGTGGGTGGGGCTGAGAGAGCTCTTAGAAGCTGTGACTGACCCAAGGTCACCCAGCAGGCTTCAAGTGCAGGAGTGGGGAGTCAAACCCGGTTTTCCAAATTAGAGTCCTGCCGCTTTTAACCACTACACCAAACTGGCTCTCTGCCAAACAAGGTATCTCTCCAAACCATTTATAAAAGTCCGCCTGTATTTGCACAGTTTGCAGAAAGCTAAGAGGGTGGGAGTCTCTCTGACCTCTTCAGACAGACCATTTCACAAGCTGAGGCCACTACAGAGATTGCACGTGTGCGGGCAACTGTTGATTTTGGCCATTCAGCTGAGTAAAGTTGCCATAGTGAGGGACAGGGAGGGAGGAAGTCGTGTAGGCTTGAGGGAACAAGGCCATGAAGGACTTCGTATGCGACAGCCAAAACCTTGAACTGAGCCCAGTAATTGATAGGAAGCTAACGGAAGGACTGCAGAATGAGATGCTTTCAGGCATCACAGCTGTAAGGCAGTGACTCAGGACCTCTGCGGCATCAAGAGGGGATTTGAATACCAAGATACACAGCTGGTTTATCGGCAGATCCATGGCATCCAATCCCAAAGTTACAAATGATTTCTCTAAAGGCTTTGCATAGAAGTTGAATAACGTGGGGGATGAGATTGTGCCCTGTGGAGCCGAGAGAGACAATTCCCACACTGAGGATAGCAGGTCTTTAACAACAACCCTCTGGGTCCATTTTCTGAGAAATGATTTAACCAGGCCAAGAAACATCCCCTCATACCCACTTCTGTCTTCAAACACAAGACGGCAGGGTCTTCTGTAAAAGCTCTGCTCTCTGTTAAGGCAACCCAGAGGCACCCTCAACTAGTTTTGGCCTCTGGGCTTCATGATTCTGGGGAGGAAGCTATGGGAGGATTTTCCATGACATAATAGCTGAAAAGAAATAACAAATGTCTTACATTTTTTAAAAAAACATTGCTTCTGATCAGGACCGGATCGAGGGGGGGCAGGGGGGTACTTTGCCCCCGGCGCCGCCAGGGAAGGGGTGCTGGGGGCAGCTGCCGGAGTACGCAGGTGGCAGCATGGGCAGCCTTGCAGCCCCCCCGTGCTATCTTTTGCCTGCCCCACAGGACAGGGGGCGGCTGGCTTGCCCACATCCCCTGTCCTGCAGGGCAGGCAAAGTGCAGTGTGGCCGCCCACGCCATTCGCCTGCCCCACAGGAGAGGGGGCAGCCAGCCGCCCCCTGTCCTGTGGGGCAGGCGCATGGTGTAGGCGGCTTCCCAGCCCCGTACGCTGCCGCTGCCACCCTGCGTGATGACATCACCCAAATGACGTCATCATGCTGTGCTGGGAGCGCACGGACACAATGCGTGCGCACAAGGTCGGGCTAGAGTTGTCCCGGGCACCGGCAACCCTAGATCCAGCCCTGCATCTGATAAATCTTTATTTGTATTTCAGGCCCTCATCCAAAACAATTCATTCCACGCTCCTCCACTTTGATGAGAGACCTCCAAAGAACACCAGAGTTGCAGAGGCAGACAATGGCAACCTGCCTCTGTTAGTCTCTTGCCTTAGCAACCCCCAGCAGGGGTCGCTACAAGTCAGCTATGATTTGATGGCACTTTCCACCACCACGTGGGCTAAAGTTCAAAAAGATACTCTAGAGATACAAAGCTTTATTCCTTTGAAATTCAAACCTTATGAACCTGAAAGAGAGCCTGAATCTCAGCATCTTTTCCATGCAGATTCCAACAACAGCCCAGAAATGGCAGGCTTGCTTACTCTAGGGAAGGAGGCCGAGAGGAAAGAGAACAACAGAAATCCTCACCCACCTCCCTCGCTCTCCTGTGGGGCCCCCCAGAACAGCGGCCCCTGCCTCAGGTCGGATGGCGCCTTTTCTGCCTCACAGAAATCAGCAGCCTCTTCTGACAGCCCCTGAAACAGCAGACAGGGAAGGGGGAGAGGAATTAGGAAGGGAAGGGGAAACATCCGGGAAGGGGTGGAGAAGGGCATATTGCTAGGATGGTTTCTTTAAAAGCTGGAGACTTTGCCTGGGAGGATTTTCCATATTTTGTTCTTTTGACCCTCCAGGATGAAGCCCTCTCACCTGCTGGTCCTGATTCTGACCATCTGCCTGGCTCAGGAGGAAGCCTTCGGCCAGGGCCACCGCCTGGGAACTGCTCTCCGGCTGGCATTCCCTGACCCAGCTCTCCATCTCCGGGGGCAGGATGGCCAGGAACTGCTCCAGGATCACCTGGTCCACGATCTCCTTCTTGCTGTGCCTTTCAGGCTTCAGCCACTGGTGGCAAAGATGGTGAAGTTGGCTGCAAACCTCTCGGGGCCCCTGGGCCTCCTGGTAGCGAAAGCGCCTGAAGTGATGGACCTCTGCTACTGAGCTAGTGGCATCTTCACCCAGAATACTTTCCCTAATTTTCCCACTGATCCCTGCCTGTGTGGCCTCAGGGCCTCGTTCTGCTTCTGACTCAGTTGAGGTTTTTATTTCCATCTTGGCTCTGGGGCTGTGAAGGGCTGTGCTCTGGGAGTGCAGTTATCTTTTTTCGCATGCCACAGCTGGCCGGCGAAGGTCCAAAGTCCTGCAAAGGCAAGAAGATACTGGGCTAATAAAGGCTAGAGAACACTGAAATATCCTGCTCTCTCCTTCCTATCTTAATTCGTCTACCCCTTTTCAATCAACCAAAGATCAAGAAGGCATATAAGAACCAGAGACGTAAATTACGAACTGAAATCAACAACTGGATCCACACACACAAAAAAATTAAAATGCCAAGCAGACAGTATAAAAGAATGATATGTGAAAAAGGAGTGAAAACACATAAAAGACAGATTACCAGCCCAACACCATTCTTTAGGGCAGGGGTGGGCAATTGTTTTGGCTCAGGGGCCACTTTGTGGGAGCGGAGGTTAGTGGAGAGCCGCACCTTTTAAAATGATTGCATTCATTAGTTAACTTTGCATTTCAGAAAAGGTATAAATTGTATCATAAAAATCAATAAATATAAATTAAATAGCGGTAGTTTTATTCAATTTATTTATTGTGCTAATTTCATATCATCTATAGCTGCAAGCACATTTAATTTTAGAATCAGTTTAATGAGACAAATGTACCCTATCACACTTTTCTACTGTCTTGGCGGGCCACAAAAAACTCTGTAGCGGGCTGCATGTGGCCCGCGGGCCGCAATTTGCCCACCCCTGCTCTAGGGGGATTTATACAGTGCAGAAGAATGGAATCAGACAGCACAAAACATCCAATAAAAAGGCAAATAGGACTGTGTGTGTTATTTATTTTATGTATATATTTATTTCATGTTTCTATTCTGCCCTCCCCGCGAGCAGGCTCAGGGCGGGTCACAACCCGTTAAAATACAATAACCATTTCCATAAAATCTTTAAAAGCATCATTAAAATAAAAGCGTATTTCAAATTCTTCAGTCAGCCTTACAAACCAAAATAGGATGGTGGACAGACTTTGCAGGGAGGGTTAGATTTAATACACCCCTTGGTGTTTCAGGCCAGCGGAGGCCCAAACCTCAGCCATGTGCCTGGCAGAACAGCTCTGTCTTACAGGCCCAGTGAAAAGATAGTAGGTCTTGCTGGGGCCTGGACTCAGTAGACGGAGCGTTCCTCCAGGTGGGGGCCAGGACCGAGAAGGCCCTTGCTGTGGTCGAGGCTAAGCAGGCCTCCTTGGGGCCAGGAACTACCAACAGCTGCTGATCTCCTGATCGCAGTGTCCTCCGGGGAATATACGGGGAGAGATGGTCCCGCGTATATGCTGGTTCGCATAGGGCCTTATAGTCAGTACTAAAACCTTGAATTGGATCCAGTACTCCACAGGCAACCAATGTAGTTCGCGTAATATCGGCGTTATATGTGCCCCTTTTGGCATTCTCATAATAATCCAATCCACTGCATTTTGGACCAGCTGTAATCTCTGGGTCAGGATCAAGGGCAGCCCCACGTCGAGCCAATTTCAGTAATCTAGTCTAGAGGTGACCATTGCCTGGATCACTGTAGTTAAGTCATGAGTTGACAGGTACAGGGCAAGTTGTGTGTCTGGCGCAGGTGGAAAAAAGGGGTCCTGACAACCGTTGTGACCTGTGCCTCCTTTTTCAGGGAGGCATCCAGGACCACCCCCAGGCTCCTAACCCTCAGAACTGGCACCAGCTGTGCCCCCTTGAGGGCCGGGGGGCCGGAGGCCCAAACCCAATCCGCCACAGCTCAAGTACAGGACCTGCGTCTTTGTCGGGTTCAGTTTCAGCCAACTCTTATTTCAACCAACCAGTCATGGCTGCAAAAGCACGTTCCAGGACATCTGGGGCCGAGTCAGGCCGGCTGTCCATCCTCAGATACAACTGGGTGTCATCTGCATATGGATGGCACCCCTGCAAGTCACCTCCGACTACAGTTTCTGTTATTAAACCTTTTAAACGTGTCCTTGAAAATAATGAAGGCATTCAGGTTGTCTGCAAACCAATCTAGCTGTTCCGGTATCTGTTTTATGCTGCTGTCCTTAAAATACAAGTGGTCTGAACAAACAGAACAAAACTGAAAATTTCTGATAAAGATTCAGTGGAAATCAGTGAGAAACGTGGGCTATAAAGAAATAAAAACCAGGAAGGCAGAGGCAGGGGAGCTGGAACCCGCCTGGTTTCTCTGACATTAGCTGCAGCTGCATCTCCCTGATCTCATTGGGATCCACTGATTATGGCAGCACTGGCGCAATTTAAACATCAAAAAGTTCAGAATAAATATTGCTGTGTACAATTTGGAAAAGGGATGAGTTGGAGCCTTATATTCTTGACCTGAATGATAAATTCCCCTATTAACCTCCCTGATCTTCGCAGGCAATTTAATGTGCTTGTTATGATCTTCACTTTCTTTAGGGTGGATTTTGCTTTAAATCTCCCCCTTACACCCTTTGAGTAGTTTGCTGCCACCAGGAATATATAATTCCAAAATGTTTTATTTAAATTTTCCCTTTGGTAACGTGTTTATGCGTCAGGCTCCTTCGTGGTTCTATGTGGCCCTGAGGATAGGAATGGGAGATAACTCTGGGATATAACAAAGCAACATAAAAGTTTATTCTTTAAGAAGCGTATTGGTTACATAAAAGTCGTTCTTAGTTCTTCTAGTTGCTTCATCCAAACTCATTCACACAGATCTCTTGAAAGGCTTCACACACAGTTAGCCTCTTTCTCTAGGCTCTATATTTCTCTCACAGAGAACTCCTCAGACAGCACACAGCTAGCCTGTTTTCTTTTCACTCTCAATTCTTTCTCTCTCAGGCGCACACACAGTTTGCCTGCTTCAAATAGAGTGAATATATAGCCTCACAGACACACTCAGTTCAGGCTTCCACTCAGGTTGCCTTTCCCTCACAAATACACGAACACCCTCAGGCTGCACACAGCTCGCCTCTCTGGCCCTGACTGAACCCTTTTCTCTCCCTCAGTAACTGAAAACTGCCTTCGCTCCGCCCACTCTCTGTCATCAACCAATCATATCACTCACTCATCTCTCTCTTTCACCCCCACTCTTCACCTATCTCACCAAACATTTAAAGACACATGCACCCATTTCTTGAAATCATTACAGTGCTCCTCTGTTCTAGGGTCGCCAATTCCCTCTCTTCTCCCGCCAGGAGGGTTGGGGACTCATGCTGGCTGTGCGCACTCCGGACCACTCTGGAAGTGATGCCACTGTGCTGGCCACGCAAGGGCTCCCGCACTCTGCACAGGGACAATTCAGCCCGTTTGAGGCCCAAATTGCCCCCCCCAAAAAGCGCAGGAACACTCCTACAGCTGGCGCGGTGACGTCACTGCTGGAAGTGACATTGCCACTCTGGTTGGGAGCGGGAGTGCGTGTTCCAGAGCTGGCTGCTGCTGAACCTCTGGGACCTTGCCCCTCCCGCCAATCATCCAGTGGGGGACCTAGGCCCCGCGAGTT
Organism: Eublepharis macularius; assembly: GCF_028583425.1. Taxonomy (NCBI): domain Eukaryota; kingdom Metazoa; phylum Chordata; class Lepidosauria; order Squamata; family Eublepharidae; genus Eublepharis; species Eublepharis macularius. The sequence goes on from NC_072793.1 coordinate 175,787,764, forward strand.
TCCCCGACACCGGCAGGCACCTGGGAACCCTACTTCATTGACTTCTACTTCCCAGAGCATCTCGACAATTTTATTAAAATATTTGCAGTGGGCTAGGGGCCTAGAGTGTGCCCAAGCTTGACTTTCTTGTTTCGTTTGAAACATGTGTCCATTTTTCCCTTCCTTGTCCCAGAATGCAATTGCCAGAATCTCACACCTCCAAAAGCTGAACATGACTGAGAGCCCGCCAGCATCCACGTGAGCACCTGAAGCTGCCTGATTGCCAGGATTGTCTGCTCAGGATTGGGCTGCGTATCTCTCGGGTCCCATCAACGTGTGCTTTAAAACCAGAGATGTTGAGGATTGAACCTGGGACCGTCTGGGCACCATGTAGACACTCTTCCACTGAGCCATGGCCCCGCATAAGCACCTGCCTCTTCCTCCCTTCACTTTTTCATGTTACACCTGCACAAATGAGGGGTTCCCACAAAAAGCCGATGCAACGTTTTGCGGCCTTATGGCTGGCCCTCCTAAAAAGGCATGCCCGGGATGATTTTGTCTTGTTCCGGGCTTTGCATGGAGCTATTTGCACCCGTGTATTTCCGAGCCCTTCCTTCAGAGGGGAGGCAGATTAATCCCACCTTCCCTTATGACAATCTCAGGGTCCTTTTCCTGCTCAGGCACAAGATGAAGGCGAAGCTGGGATTTCTGAGCCCCACTTGCATCAATACGCTTTGACACCCCAACCCTCCCGCAGGGCTCACTAAGACGGAGGTCCCGTGTGCCTGTAGCTGGGGCAGCCCTAAGGTGGCCAGCCTCGAGGTGGGGGCTGGGAATCTCCCGGAATCCCAACTGATCTCCGGACGAGAGAGACCTGGAGGGAATGGATCTCCGTCCCCAACTCTCCGGGATCCCCCAATCCAGACTTGGCAACGCTGGGAGCCCCCCTCCCTTAAGGAGCTGGGGGGGGGCTTTTAAGTACGACTCCCTAAGACACGCCCGACAGCCCAGATGTGCGATCGAGGCCCCTTCCGGGAGGCGCAGGATCCGGCCCTGGGAACCGACACCCAGGCCGGACTTCGGCACCCTCCCTGGCCAGGGCGACCCCTTTGCAACCCTCGTACGAAGTCCCGCCCGTACAAGGCTGCGCGCTCCACGCCCCCTGCCCGGACCGCAGCCTCCAAAGAGCCGCCGGGGCGGGGGGGGGGGGCATTTGGTCCCGCCTCCGCCTCCCATCCCCCCAAATGCAGTCGCAGCTCACCCGATCTGGGACGCTCCGCTGCTGCTCCTCCTCGTGAGAAATCCCGGGCACCAGGCAAGGAAGGGGAGAAGACCGGAAGCGCGCCCTCCCACCCGCCCTTCCAGGCACGCTCCTCGCTCCCTGTCCTCCCTCGGCTGGCTGCCCCCCCCCTTTGCAAGGCGGGAGGGGGGCACAGATGGCGGGCAGGGGCTCAGCCGGGTGCGGTGCTGCTGCCAGTTCGAGGGACGTTTATTCGGTCACCCGGCGCCCTTTCCCTGAAGTCCCAACACAACACAACGCAGCCATGCAAATCTGAAAGGCTGAAAAGAAGGCCACGCACAGGGCAGAAGTCTCCGGGAAGCGCCCCCTCCCCTCCAGTCTTCTGATGGACGAATTCCTGCAGAAGGGGAGCATGGGCGGTGTGAAGGAGGATTGCCAACCTCCAGGCGGTGGCTGGAGGTCTCCCGGGACTGCGACTGCCCTCCTGGCCAGAGGGAGCCGTTCCCCTGGGCTGCTTTGGAGGGTGGACTCTATGGCATTATCATAGTCTGCTGAGGTCCCTTGCTGCCCCAAACACCCACCCCCAAATCTCCAGGAGTTTCCCAACCTGGAGCTGGCAACGCCTGGCTGACATGATCAGCGTAAAGGGGGGAGAGAAGAGTTGAGTTCGGAAGGCCAGCTCGATCTTCTAAAGAATAAATTCTCCAGGAGGAACAGAAATCAGTAGTCTTTGTTTAGGCCAGGATGCCTCAAGTGTTTCATTTCTTGACGAGTTCTAATTCAGCTTTTTATGACATCAGCAGGGTGGCCGATGCTGATTTCTCCTACCTTTTCTAGTTTAAGCTGTAAGTTGTGAGCCAAGTGGCCAATTTCAAATTTTAAAGATGTTGCAGAACCGCTAAATTCCCCTCTAAATAACCAATACTAATAATGCCTCCCTTGGTTACCACTTTCATGAGAGATCAATCAACTTCCCTCCACATTGTTTATTGCTTAGCGCAAATGAAGCTTTCCCTAGTAAAGAGCAAAAGCCCCTGGGTCAGCCAGAACGAGAGAAGCCTGCAGAGACATTGGATTTCAGTCCTCCAATGGTGAAAATGAAGAGAGCCCTGCTTCCTATAGAGGAAGGAAATGGTGGAGGAGGGGGCATCAATAATGGTTGCACTGTCCCAACCTGTCTAGCAAGCTGCCCAAGGCATGTTCTGGAGGTTCTTTGGGAGAAGCTGTCCTTTGGTTCCTGCTGCAGGTTCAGGTGAGGAAAAGTACCTGAGGGGGCCCCTCAGGAAAGAAAGGGATGAGGGCAAAGACGTGCCCCAGCCTGGAGAGGGCGGCTCCTTCTGGCAGGAGGGGCAGCCTCTCTGCCCATCACCCTTCCTCTCTCTGGGGCTCTCCAGGCAGGACTTTTTCCTCCTGCAGATTCTTTGGGAGGTCACGAGGGTATCACAGGGAAGCCAAAGCAAATCGCATATTAACATTGCAAAGATTCATCTGGCCCTAACTGTCACCTTCTCTGTCAAACATAGATCCAGCGAACTGTGATTCTCGAAAGCTTATGCTACAATAAAATTGGTTAGTCTTAAAGGTGCTACTGGACTCTTTTTGATTCTGTCAAACATGTGACATAAGGACCTGGACAGCCCAGGGTGATTAGCCCCTTATGTCACATGTTTTACAGAGAAGGTGACAGTTAGGGCCAGATGAATCTTTCCAATGTTAATATATAATTTGTCTTTTAAATAAAATTATTGGTCCCCAAAGTGATTATAAAAGTAAGCAAAAGATGCACCGAGACATATCTTGGTAACTCTCCTTAAATTCTCAAAGCAAAGGCATGAGGCTAAACTCAATACTTATTTGCAAAGAAGAAAAACAATACATTTACTATTTCTTCAGGTTAAGAGTGGGTCCTGTACCTTTCCTGACTAGTTACTGAACCTTGCATAGGTTATGAAACTGCATCCCGATATATGCAGGTTATCATGCATTGATAAGATTATGCGACAGTGCCACTCATCTGTTGTTCACACGAACGCACGTGAAGCTGCTGTCTACCAAATCAGACCCAGGACAGTATTGTCTACCCCATCTGGCACAGGGTGTCTGGGGTCTGAGGTGCAGATCTTTCATGTTGTCTACTGTCTGCTCTTTTTAATGGGAGATGTCACAGATACTTTGATTGCAAGCCAGAGGTTCTTCCACTGAGCTACATTCACTTTGTTTAGCCAAATGGTCACAGGAGTGCACCAAGAAATCCTCCTTTCTTGTGCAAGGAGATAATGGCACAAATATCAGGATTCTTTGTTAGCAGCACTCCTATGCCAGAAGCTTAGACCGTGTACATGGTTTCTCCTTTCCTTGATGTATCAAAAGAAGTCCAGGGTTTAAAGCTCTTTCCCCCCTCTGGACACTGAAACCTTTTTTCTCCCCTGTGTACCTCGTTCGATGTCTCATAAGTTTTAATACTCATGAAAAGTTCTTTTGAGTTCCCCGGAATTAATACAGGCTGTCACTGATGCAAGTGACAGATGAGATGCCTCTCATCTGCTGTTCACATGAATGCATGTGAAGCTGCTTTCTACCAAATCAGACCATCAGTCAAGCCAGGAGAGCATTGTCAGACTGTGTACATGGTTTCTCCCTTCCTTGATGTACCAAAAGAGTTCTGGGCTTTCAAGCTCTTTCCTCCCTCTGTACTTTTAGGCATTTTCCTCCCTTCTGTGACTCATTCAATGTCTCTCAAGTTTTAATAACAATAATAACATTTGATGTATTGTCGAAGGCTTTCACGGCCGGAGAACGATGGTTGTTGTGGGTTTTCCGGGCTGTATTGCCGTGGTCTTGGCATTGTAGTTCCTGACGTTTCGCCAGCAGCTGTGGCTGGCATCTTCAGAGGTGTAGCACCAAAAGACAAAGATCTCTCAGTGTCACAGTGTGGAAAAGATGTAGGTTATTTGTATCTACTCAAATAACCTACAGAGATCTCTCAGTGTCACAGTGTGGAAATAACCTACAACCCCACCCCTCCTGAGTAGATACAAATAACCTACATCTTTTCCACACTGTGACACTGAGAGATCTCTGTCTTTTGGTGCTACACCTCTGAAGATGCCAGCCACAGCTGCTGGCGAAACGTCAGGAACTACAATGCCAAGACCACGGCAATACAGCCCGGAAAACCCACAACAACCATAATAACATTTGATTTATATACCGCCCTTCAAGATGACTTAGCATCACAGCAATGGAAATAGTGGAGGCCATACAGAAACAAAAGAATGGGGAAATACCTGGACCAGATGTACTTCCAGCAGAATGCTATAAAGCACTAGAAGATGTCATCCTTTTATCTTATAAAAACATGAATACCATAGCACTAGAAGAATCATCCCTGCCTGAATCATGGATGAAGGAAATTAAGAATTACCGACCTATAGCCCATCTCAACTGCGACTATAAAATATTTGCTACAAGATTAGCTATAAAATTTTAAAAAGTACTACCTGATATAATGTATCATGACCAGACAGGATTTTTCCCCTAAAAGACAACTGAGAAATAATATTAGGATTGCCTTAGATCTATTGGAATATTACGAAGCACATCCTGAGAAGCAGATGGCCATGGTGTTTTTGGACACTGAAAAAGCTTTTGATAATGTCAACTGGCAATTCTTCATTGAGCAGATAATCGAGATGGAATTTGGAACAGGCTTTATAACAGTTATTGAAGTCATATATAAGCAGAAAGCAAAAATTGTTATTAATGATGATTTGACCAAAGCCATATGGATTGAAAAAGGGACAAGACAGGGGTGCCCTCTTTCACCATTAATATTTATCTTGATGTTGGAAATATTGATGAGATCTGTAAGGAGCGATCCAGCAATTAAAGGAGCACCAATTAAAGGTCATAAACACAAAATATAAGCATTTGGAGATTCCTTATTATTTATATTAGAAGAGACTTTGGACTCAATAGAGCAATTAATGCACCACCTTAAGGAATACGGCTCGATGGCAGGAATCAAGATTAATTACTAGATAACAAAAGCGATAGCTATAAATATGACAACACCCCAGAAACCGGAATTAATCAGACTGACAGTATTTCAGTTAGAGAAGAAAGTAAACTACTTAGGGGTTTACTTAACATCAAAATGTGGCTCATAATGGAAGACAATTATATGAAATCACTTCAAGAGATCCAGAAAGATTTAGAGAGATGGAAAGGATTACATCTTCCGTTGCTGGGAAGGGTTGCAACTATCAAAATGAATACACTAGCACGGATTATATTTCTATATCAACCCATCTCGATTGGTATTAGTAAATCTTTCTTTGAAGAGCCAAATAAATCAGTGTCCAAATTTATCTGGCAAAGGAAAACGCCAAGAATTAAACTGAAAATACTCCAAGATTTGAAAGAAAATGCTGGTTTTGCTCTACCGGACTGGAAAATTTACTATAAAGCATGTTGTTTAGTTTGGATGAGAGAAAATCAAAGACGTTTGGCGTTAGAAGGATAGGATCTGCAGTTAGGATGGCACACATTTGTATGGTATGGAAAAAGAAATGGACATCAGTATTTTAAGAACCTTTTGATTCGAAAATCCCTTATAACAACATGGAAAAGAATTGGACCGCTAATATATTCTAAAATTCCACAATGGGTGTCACCGTTAGAAGCGTTTACACAGCCAAATGTATTCACTCTAAATAGGATTATTAGATATAAAGATTGTTTAGATGATAAAGGAACATTCAAAACAAAAGAATTACAGAGACAAGGCGTTTACTTAGACTGGTGGCCAAGGGCCCAGGTTGAGTCTTGATATAAAAAGATTAAAAAGTAGGAAGTTTTTACTTAGAACAAAATTCTTTTGAAAAACTGCTTTGTGATTCTGATGAAAAACTGATTAAAATGTATGTATTCTTAATGCAAATGAAGACAGAAAATGAGGGGATGGAGGAATATAAGGTTAAATGGACACACAATTTAGGATATAATATTGATTTGACACAATGAAATAAGATATGGAAAGTGAATGTTAAAATAACTAAGTCAGTTGCTTTTAAAGAGAATCTATATAAGATTCTTTATAGATAGCATTTAACTCTGAATAAACTTGCCAAAATGTATAAAAATATGTTAAATGACTGCTGGAAATATGGGAAATATACAGGAACAGTCTATCATATGTGGCAGACGTGTAAAGAGATACATAAATTTTGGATAATGGTACATACATTACTACAATTTTACAGAATTCAATTCCCTTTAAACCAGAGATGTTTTTTGTTAAACTGCATACCAGAAGACCTGAATAAAGACCAGAAATATTTCATAATACATGTAGTAACAGCGGCAAGAATTTTATTAGTGTACTATTGGAAACGACCAACAACACCCCAGCAAGAGGAACTAATAGCGAAGAAAATGGAAAATGCAGAAATGGACAAACTAACTTCACTAATGAAAGGACAAATGGAAGAAGATTTTGCTCCCTCTTGGATTCCTTTTTATAACTGGATTAAAAACAAATATAAAGACCTGCATGTAGTAAACATATGAAGGCAGTGTTCTAACTGTTACTAATAATCAGAGTTGGATTTGTAGAGTGACATATGATATGATATGTAGATAAGTAGAATGCTGATGCAAGCAGACTTTAGGATGTTCCTGTTGCCCTTCCTTTCCCCATTCCCCTTCCCCTATTCCTATCTTTATGAGAAAACTAATAAAATATTTATTCAAAAGAAAGGATGACTTAACATCCACTCAGAGCAGTTTACAAAGTATGTCATAATTATCTCCACAACAAATGCCCTGTGAGGTGGGTGGGGCTGAGAGAGCTCCTAGAAGCTGTGATTGACCCAAGGTCACCCAGCAGGCTTCAAGTGGAGGAGTGGAGAATCAAACCCGGTTCTCCAGATGGGAGTCCTGCGCTCTTAACCACTACACCAAACAGCCAAGGAAAGCTCTTTCCAGTTCCCAGGAATTAACACGGGCTGTTAGGTTTTTAATAGGATGTAAACTGCACATTCTGATTGAAGCTCACTACAAATTCCAAATATTTATAAGGTTTTCCCCATGTGAGTTCTATAATGGATAGTTTAAGTACATCTTTGACTAAAGCCCTTCCTGCTTTCTAAGCATTTATAGTTTCTACCCTGTGTGCATTCTCTGATGGCAAGTAAGGTTGTCACTCCATCTGAACTTCTTTCCACATGATGAACATTTTTTATGGCTTCCCCCTTGTGTGAGTTTTCTGATGAGACGTAAGGACGGCCTTCTTACTGAAGCTCTTTTCACATTTGGAGCAGTCATATGGTTTCTCCCCTTTGTGGATACTGTGATGATAAGCAAGTCCAGAATGGGACCTAAAGTTCTTTCCACATTCTGAGCATTTAAATGGTTTTTCCCCTGTGTGGATTCTGAGATGATAAACAAGTCCAGAATGGGACCTAAAGCTCTTTCCACATTCTGAGCATTTCAATGGTTTCTCCCCTGTGTGGATTCTGAGATGATAAGCAAGACCGGAATGGGAAGTAAAGCTCTTTTCACATTCCAAGCATTTATATGGTTTCTCCCCTGTGTGCATTATGTGATGATAAGCAAGGCCTGAATAGCCACTAAAGCTCTTTCCACATTCTGAGCAGTGATAAGGTTTCTCCTGTCTGTGGATTCTTTGATGGGAAGTAAGTTTGCCCTTATGATGGAAGCTTTTTCCACATTCTGAACATTTATGTGGTTTCTCCCCTGCATGGATTCTTTGGTGGGAAATAACACTTGACCTACAGATGAAACTCTTTTCACAAACTGAGCATTTATAGAGTTTTTCACCAGTGTGCATTCTCTTGTGAATAGAAAGGTACTTTTTCCATCTGAAACTCTTCTCGCATTCTGAGCATTTATACGGTTTCTCTCCCGTGTGGATTCTTTGATGGAAAGTAAGGTAGGATCTACATCTGAACATCTTTCCACAATCTGAACATTTAAATGGTTTCTCCCCTGTGTGGGTTTTTTGATGGCTAGTCAGGTGAGCCTTCCGATAAAAGCTCTTTCCACACTCTGAGCATTTATATGGTTTCTCCCCTGTGTGAATTCTGTGGTGCATAGCAAGGCCGGAACGGTTGGTAAAACTCTTTCCACATTCTAAACATTTATGTGGTTTCTCACCTGCATGCATTTTTCGATGAGAAATAATACTTGCTCTACAGTTGAAGCTCTTTCCACACTCTGAGCATTTATATGCATCTTTAGCATTGTGCATTCTCTCGTGAACAGAAAAATCACTTTTCCATCTGAAGCTCTTCTCGCATTCTGAGCATTTATACGGTTTCTCTCCTGTGTGGATTCTTTGATGGAAAGTAAGGTAGAACCTATATCTGAACATCTTTCCGCAATCTGAACATTTAAATGTTTTCTCCCTTGTGTGGGTTGTTTGATGGTTAGTCAGGTGGGACTTCCAATAAAAGCCCTTTCCACACTCTGAGCATTTATATGGTTTCCCACCTGCATGCATTCTTTGATGGGAAATAATGCTTGATCTATATTTGAAGCTCTTTCCACACTCTGAGCATTTATATGCGTCTTCAGCATTGTGCATTTTCTTGTGAACAGAAAGATCACTTTTCCATCTGAAGCTCTTCTCGCATTCTGAGCATTTATATGGTTTCTCTCCTGTATGGATTCTTTTATGGAAAGTAAGGTAGGACCTACTTTTGAAGATTTTCCCGCAATCTGAACATTTATTAGGTTTCTCTCCTCTATGATGGGAAGAATGCTTTGAGCTACGGCTGAAGCTCCTTTTGCCATCTGGACATCTATTAGGTTTCTCACTTATGTGCTCTCTTTGTTGCTGAGTTAGGTGTTCCATTTTTTGATCTTTTTCACACTGTAGCATTTCCTGGGTGTGCATTCTTTCATGTAAAATAAGGTCTTGCCCCAGGCTGAAGCTCTTCCCACACTCTGACCCTTCCACATGATTTCCCTGATTTTGCATTTGCAGACGTGAGCTAAACCTTGATTTCCTAGTTGAGATTTTAGCACACCGAGTGAGAATTATTTTATTTCTTTTGTGACTTTCTTCCTGGACTTGAATTTCAGGGGAATTGGCATCTTCAGAAACAATGGAATTCATTCTCCACTTTGATATTGCTTCAGTTCCCTTTTTATCTTCTTCTCCCATTCTCTTGCACTCGTGCTCTGCAGAAATGAAGGGTAAAAATGAAGAAAAAATTATTGTCCTGTCACTGGATAAACAAAATTAACTGATTTCTTAAAAGTTTTTTTTTAATTTTCAGAAAAAGTAAACAGCAACAACAAAAAAGCTGCCATGTATATTGCCATGTATATATGTAGCTTCTACGAAAGTTCTGCAAATATCTAAAAATAAATTCCACATGCTGTTGTTGTGTATATGTCATATGTACAAATGTTGATAAAGCCGTAAGGTCCTCAATCTATCTAATTACAGGAGGTGGGCATCAGTCTGTCCAGTACAAGTATTTTACCAATAGGAAGGGCATGGAGGGTCCATTTTCGTTGACCATTAGTTGGACTCCAGGAAACAGGCCAATACTTTAGAAGATTATAGATACTATCAAAAATCTATGACTGTTCTAATACAAAATTCATATGAATGGTAACTTCCTCCCCAAAAGACCGAGTAACTGGATGTGTTCCAAGAACGTGGGAGACACATCCTGTAAGTTATCATGGCAACAATTAGAGACTGTACTTAATCCTTTACTAAAAATGCACTGCAGTGTTCAATATAACCTGAAAATAATTTTTATTGAGTTATAGCTTAAGATCCACAGAATAACAGGCATAGAATTTAAGACCATATCCTATTGCCTTGGCAAAACTGGGTGATCTAATTCCATTCATCCCTGAGCAGTTGAAGGCCATATTTATTAACAGACATCAAGTATCTATAAACCCATATTGTAGGTTTCATTTTCTGTATTGATTCAATTAAGGTTTCCCAAAGTGGGGGAGACTCTGAAATACTCACTGTTGTAAGGCCATATTTGGATAGCAACAAATGTTGCCGTTGTAAATATTGCCATTCAGCAAAAGTTGAGAACTCATATCTAGACCTCAGCTGATAAAACGTGAAAAATTCATCATCAAAGCCTATCAATTGATGCAAACTAAAAATCCCCCATCTGAGCAAACCTTCCATAAAAAAAGATTTCTTCCCAATTTTTAAATCTGGACTGGTCCATAATGTTGATTTAGCAGGTCAAAATTGATCAAATTGATATTGTTGTGACATCATGTGCCTAAGTTCTTTAACAGTAGAAATTGTGGGAGGAATAGACACTAATGCACTCCATTTGAGGAGGGACAATGGACAAGAACCCCCAAAAGGGTCCAAGGTGGGTAGTCTGTCTGAGAACAGCAATCTTACTAGTTAACGTAAATTAACCAGTATGTCTGGTGATGTAAACTAAGACCAGGAACGCCAAATCTTCCTTCATTAAATGGAAGTTGCATCCTCTTTAAAGAACTCCACATAAATCCTTGAAATAACATATTAATTTTATAAATATATCTACAAGATATATAAAAAAGAATTGCATGCAAAATATACATAATTCAAGGTATAATGTTCATTTTGAGTGTATTTACTCTACCATGCCCATCTGTCCAGATCCCAAATTTTTTTTTCTATAGATTGGGAAAAATGTAAAAGTAAAATTTATTTGCAAAAGATGTGGAGAGATAGAAATATACGAATGAAACTACAGATGGAAATACCTGAAGGAATAAGTTTCTAGTTCCAAGTTATAAGTGCTATTTAAGGGATTGAATCTAAAGCAAAAGTGTAAAGTTATATGTAATTGGTTAAAGAAAGAAATTGTAATAGGTTGAAGATTGGATTTAACCTGTTGTATATGTTGATAAGGAAGTTATGAGAATAAATTTAGGTGAACTTTTTTATAGAATGGGGGAAATTTAAAATCAAAATTTATTTGGAATTAAAGGGGATCTGATAGGATAAGAGTAGTCTATTGATAATTATAGAAATGTAATGATAAAGAATAAGCTAGAATTTTGCCTTAAATGATAAGGACAAGTGAAAGTAAAGTAGAGTTAATGATAAGAAATAAAGGAGTCATAGTGCTGTTGGGAGTCAACATAGAAAAGGGGGAGGGGGAGGGGTGGGCTACATATATCAATATAATGGGAAAACATGTTGTAAAATGATTGGTAGAATGTATGTTACCCCATCCAATAATTTTTTTTTTTAAAGAAAGAAAATGTGCCATGGCAGGAAGGCCAGGCCGGGATCGGGATAGGAACAGGTGGCAATACCAGCCCCCCCACTTTCACCAAGCTGGTATCAGGAGCGGAGAAGGTGGCAATGCCGACCCCCCCCCCCTTCAGCCAGTGAGGATCAGGAGTGGACAGGTGGCAACACCCTCCCTCCTGCCTAACCCAGCTGGTATTAGAAGCGGACCAGATGGGAATGCCCCCCCACCTTAACCCAGCTGGTATTAGGAGCAGAGAAGGTGGCATTGCCCACCCCCCCTTCACCCAGCTGAGATCAGGAATAGCAGATGGCAATGCCCGCCCCACTTCAGCCGGCTGGTATCAAGAGGGGACCAAGTGGCAATGCCTACCCCCACCATCACCCAGTTGGGATCAGGAGTGGAGCAGGTGGCAATGCCCACCCCATGCCTTCATTTAGCTGGGTGTCATGTCTGTGTACAGCCATGCCATGGTTGTCTGTCTGTTATAATGCTTCTGTCACAATATGCTGAAATTATAATGCCTAATTGCTAACCTGATGTATTCTCTCTCTGACAGTTTATAGCCATATTGTACGTGTTACTTTTAGGACCCAGAATGGGCCTCCATGTTATCTTAGAAAAATATGCCAGCCTCAGCTAGCCCTGACCTTGGAGTGTCTAGATGCCAGATATCCTACTTTACCCAGATGCTGGGAATGTATGATTGTGTACTGAATGTCTAGCCATAACTAAGAAGGGTTCTGACAGGACCCATGTAAACCTGTGCGCCAAAACCTTAACAGTTACTGAGCAGATGGGATCAGGAGCAGAGCAGGAAGCAATGGCCTTCTCCCAGCCAGGATAAGGGCAGAGCAGGTGGCAATGCCCATCCCCTTCAATCTACTGGAATAAGTCACTGAGCAGGCCACCATGCCCACTGAATGCCCACCCACTGCCTTAACACAGCTGGTATTAGGAGCTGAGCAGGTGGCAATGCCCACTCCCACTTCTGCCAGTTGGGATCAAGAGCAGAGTAGGTGGTAATGCCCCCCCTGTCATGACCGGTTGCGATCAGGAGTCGAGCAGGTGGCAATGCCCACCCCGCAACTTCATCTGGCTGGGATCAGGCACAGACCAGGAGGCAATGCCCTTCTTCCCTTCACCCAGCTGGGATAAGGAGTGGAACAGGTGACAATGCTCACTCCCTTCAACGTACTGGAATAAGGCACTGAGCAGGCAGCCATAATCGCCCCCTCTTCACCGATCTGTAATCAGGCATGGAGCAAGATGCAATGCCCGTTTCCCCTTCAACCCCTATGATCAGGAGCAGAGCAGGAGGCAATGCCCACCCCTCTTTGCCCAGCCTATATCAGGTGTGGAGAAGGTAGCAAAGCCTACCACCCCTTCATGTTGCCGAGATCAGGCGTGGAGCAGGAAGCAATGCCCGTTTTCCCCTTCACCCAGCTGGGATCACGCATGAAGCCTACTCCCTCCTTCACCGGCCAGGATCAATGACGGAGGAGGAGGGAATGCCTGCCTATCCACCCTCCCCTTTCTAGAGCCTGTTGTATTTTTTCTCACAATGGGCTTTGTTGCTAGTCAATGAATATTCTTTATGGGGGGTGTATGCGCTTCGATCTAACACTGCAGCTAGTATTTCATTAAAATCTCCCTCCCCCCCCCACACTACCAATTAATTATATGTAAGATTAACCAAGTGGCTAAGATCCTCCCCAGTACCAGCCCAATAAGACCTGACCCTGGAAACAGTATCTTCCGTGTCATTCATTAGTTGGTATTTTTCTCTTCACTGCACACACATATATGTTGATTGATGAAGAATCAAGTAAAACGTGACTAGGAGTTATTAAAGTGAGTTTCTTAGAATCTTAAAGGGGGTTAGAGGGAGTACTGGATACTAACAGGGTGGTCAAAGGCCGGAGTGTAGCTCTCATATACAAAGGTTGCATACTTCACAACGCCGCTTGCCTAGACTTTGTAGAAGGGTGGAAAGTTTGTTGGTTTCTCAAAAAAAAAAATAGTTGGCCGTTGTAGAAAATGGAATGCTGGATTAGACGGGAACCAAAGATCAACAGACCAAAGCTGGGTGTATCTTTCAAAGGGGTTTTATCCCCCCCCCTCCGAGAGGGTGTCTCGTGCTTCTCTTGGTAGCTCCTTCAAGCTAAAGCTTTAAAATTCCTTTCCACCACCCCTCCTCCTCCTGCTGAAGGAACCGGTGTGGGGCCGCTTCAGTGGCTACATGCTATAGCCTGCCAGTGGTCTTGGGACTTCTGACAGCCGCGAGCCTACGTCTCCTGGAGACACCGCGGCTGCCCTTTTCGAAGGGGGCTTGTAGCTCCTAGAAATAGATTCGGAAGAAGGGCGATCCGCTGACCTGACTGGCTCAGCCTAGTGTGTTATTCTCCACTAGCAACAAAGACCGTTGTGGGAAAAAATACAACGGACTCTAGAAAGGGAAGGGCAGATAGGCAGGCATTCCCTCCTCATCCCTCCTGATCCTGGCCGGTGAAGGAGGGAGTGGGCATTGCCACCTGCTCCACACGTGATCTCAGCCTCGTGAAGGGCGCTGGACTTTGCTACCTGCTCCATGCCTGATACAGTCTGGGGGCGGGCATTGCGACCTGCTCTGTTCTTGATTCCAGCTGGGTGAAGGGGGAACAAGCATTGCTTCCTGCTCCACCTCTGATACTGCTGGGTAAAGAGGGGTGGCATTGCCATCTGCTCTGCTCCTGATCGCAGACAGGTGAAGGAGAAACAGGCATTGCCTTCTGCTCCACGCCTGATAACAAATGGGTGAAGGGGGGTGGTTATGGCTGCCTGCTCAGTGCCTTGTTCCGGTAGGTTGAAGGGAATGAGTATTGCCACCTGCTCTGCTCCTTATCCCAGCTGGGTGAAGGGAAGAAGGGCATTACCTCCTGGTCTGCGCCTGACCCCAGTCAGGTGAAGGTGCGGGTCGAGCATTGCCACCTGCTCCACTCCTAATTCCAACTGGGTTATGGCAGGGGGGCAGGCATTGCTGGCGCAGCTGGAGCTAGTTCTGTCCGTCTGAGCTATTGCTTGAGGTTTAAAGATATTGCCCTATCAGCTCCAGACAATTAACTGACCAATGGGTTTTATGATTCATTGAATAAATTAAACATGAATGTACCGTGCATTCAGCAAGCTGACAAGAATATGAATTCCTACTTTCTGTACTGATCCACTAAAGGCCAAAAGAGAGCCATACCGAGAGAGGCCAGATTCCTGTGATTCTCCCCCATGACTTCCCTGTGCAATGCCCTTTGGCCCGGATCCAGCAGCGCCCACTCCTCCTGGGTGAAACAGACAGACACCTCCTCGAGAGTCAGCACACCCTGAAAGAAAGAGACATTTTCTCCTTACTGGTAAAGGCACGCTCTAAAAACAATCACATGGGGTAAGATTAATAACACCAAGAATGACAGTGCTTCCATACCCCTCTTCTATACAGATTACTCTGCTCAGCTCAGAATGGTGAACAAAGTCAGTGTTATCAATTATCACCACAATACAGTTGTAGAGCTGAAGTTGAGGGGAGTGGCTTACGCAAAGCCACCTGCTGACCTCATGGCAGGAGAGGAAGTCGAACTAGCAGAGTGCTGATTCATAGCCCAACCACTTAACCACTAAGCTACAGAAGATCTGAAGGACCCAAAGCTTTTTCACAGTAACAGCCCTAGTCAGCCACTTCAAGGGAAAAGTAAAGGAGGGGGCAGGGAACCAAAGCCCCCAAGGATTCCTCCCCTACCTGATCTGGCTGCGCAGAGGCTGCCTGACGTCCACCACAAAGTCTCAAAGCTCCACATCCATCCACTAGTGTCCTTCCTCCACCTGTGAGATAGGAAAGGAGATGAGAAGAGTCAGATCCTGAAAAATTGCCTGGTCAAATTCTGAGTTTTCTTAGATTTCAATGGCTGAAGAGAGCCTTTCAGAGAGCCTTTTCTTCCATATGTCCCTTTGTTCGAACTGGGGGTAGCTGGAGATCTCCCAGAATTACAACTGATCTCCAGGCCATAGAGATCAGTTCCCTTGAAGAAAATGGATGCTTTGGAGGGTGGACTCTACGGCATTATACCCTGCTGAGGTCCCATACCCAGCCCTATCCAGGCTCCACTCCCCAAATCTCCAGGAATTTCCCTACTTGCAGTTGGCAACCCTCAGCAGAACAGCCCCACTGACCCACAAGTGCCACTCCATTCAGCCCTCTGAAGCATCTAGGCAATAGTGGTTCCCCGAGGCCCCGCCCAGTGATTCTCCGCTCTCCCGGCCTACTCAGCCCTTCAGAGGGGTTTTCCGGTAAGTCTGCCACCAGATGGTCATTTCGGGAATTACATGCCAAGAGTAATTACCTCGGGATCAGAGGACAAGAGCTGCGCAGCCCGGGAATATCGGCACCCGAGTGGGCCAAATTCCAGCTCCAGCCCAGCCACAAGCTCCAGCCCCAGGGAGACCCAGACTGGTCCTGGGACTTCCGCCACTACCGCAACTTCCTCCCCCTCCACAAATACCCCCCCATCAACCTAGGATAGGATGCACAGTCCCTCCACCGCCAAGACTGGCAAGCACCGGCACTACCAGGGCCGGTGGCACCAAGAATGAGTCTGGGTTGCCTGAAACTGGAAGCAAGCTTCGATGGGGCCCCTGGGAAACTGGGATTTTTATGGTACAGACTTTGGAGTTTTTCCAGAGTCAGGGCCATCTGTTTCCAAATGAATACCGTCGTGTGAGTCACTTGGGATTGCGACTGACAGGTGCAGCGGCGGATTGGTATGTAACCCTGTACCAAGTTGAGGCACCAGAACTAGAGACTCTTGATGCATTTGTGCAAGCACTAAGAGCTCAATTTGAAGATCCCATCGAAGAGGAGAGGGCCAGAACCAAAATCAAAATGATCCCACGAGGACACCAACCAGTGCGTGAGGATGCGGCAGAATTCAGACGTTTCGTCATCAAAATACATCGTTGGAATGAGGGGATGAAGATAGAGTACTTTTGGGATGGACTAAGTGCTGAACTAGTCGCAAAAGCCCTAGTACAAGATGACCCCGACACCTTACTTGGATGGATTCAACTGATGTGTGAAGTGGAGAACCGTGACGACATAGTGAAACTGTTGAAATTAAGACCAAACCGGCACGCTCAACAGTGGGAGCCAGGGACAATCTTGGGCTCCAAAACCCTCCAGGGGGAGAAAGAAGCCTGTGCTGGCAGCGAGGACAATGTATGCAATGCGGAGGTGTTGGACACTTTGCCACTGATTGCCCGAGTGGGCCAACAGGCCTTCCCCTGTGAAGAAGTTAATCAATAAAGTAACAGTAGAGGTGGAATTACCAAAGAACTTATGCCAAATCCAACCAGTCTTCCACTTCAGTCTTTTAAAGAAAGCTCCCCCACCTGACAAGTGGCATCCTAAACGGGAAGCCCCTCACCCCATCCTGGTGAATGGACAAGTACATCATGAAATCAAACCCTGAACCGAACTGGTTCATGCATTTTTTTGGTTCATATTTCGGTTCATGCCCATCTCTAATCTAGAGTGCATTACAGTAGTCTAGACTCAATGTTACCATGCCACGGATTCCAGTGGCCAGATTAGCCTCATCTAGGTAGGGGGCCATCTTCTAGCAAAATTAAGTTTGGAGAAGGTCAGTTTTGTAGTCGCATTAACTGGATCGAGACTTGGCTCTCAACCCAGTCTGCAAGGGTCAACTGAACCCCACTGAAAGTCAAAGCCTCCACCTTCCCCACACTCAAAGCCTCCACCTTCCCCTTCAGTTTCCATTTGTTTGCTTTCAAGCATCACAGCTGTAAGGCAGTGACTCAGGACCTCTGCTGCATCAAGAGGGTATTTGAATACCAAGATATACAGCTGGTTTATCGGCAGATCCATGGCATCCAATCCCAAAGTTACAAATGACTTCTCTAAAGGCTTTGCATAGAAGTTCAATAACGTAAGGGGATGAGATTGCGCCCTGTGGAGCCCAGAGAGACAATTCCCACGCTGAGGATAGCAGGTCTTCAATGACAACCCTCTGAGTCCATTTTCTGAGAAATGATTTAAACCAGGCCAAGAAACGTCCCCTTATACCCACTTCTGTCTTCAAACACAGGATGGCAGGGTCTATTGTCGATCAGATGGAATGATGCCGGAGCCAACAGCTTTAAAGCTCTGCTCTCTGTTAAGGCAATCCTGAGGCACCCACCACTAGTTTTGGCCTCTGGGCTTCGTGATTCTGGGGAGGAAGCTATGGGGGGATTTTCCATGACATAATAGCTGAAAAGAAATAACAAATGTCTTACATTAAAAAGAACACACTACATCTGATAATCTTTATCTGTATCTCAGGCCCTCATCCAAAACAATTCTTTCCACGCTCCTCCACTTTGATGAGAGACCTCCAAAGAACACCAGGGTTGCAGAGGCAGACAATGGCAACCCGCCTCTGTTAGTCTCTTGCCTTACCAACCCCCAGCTGTTGCCAAGTAGCCCCCCTCTCCTGCTCCAAGGCCTGCCATGAACTGTGTTCGAGTTTCCTGCGTTGCCGTTTTACTGCTACACCAGAGACTGACCTGCACATGCGCACTTTAACACACGTGTCTATTTCCTGCCTGTTTATCTACCACGGACTATGCCTATTCCTGCCTCTGCTAGGGACTAAAGTTATGGACTAAAACTACACTAGAGACTATCTTTCTGGGAAACACTGCCCATGTCAGTATCCTAACTTTCCTGCATGTCTGGTCCCCGCTACACGTGTCTGTTTCCTGCCTACGCTCTTTGCCACGGATTACCTAAACTGGGCTGCCCTTATCTCTGCTATGGACTGTGTTATACCTGCTATTCCCTGCCTCTATGGAAGCCTGCCTCACCCGGGCCCAAGTCGCGCTGTTAGCAGTCAGGTGCCAGCCAGGGAAACCTCCAGCGAGCCTGACCAGGCACCCCCTGGCCAGTCCCCGCCTGGAGACTCCCGCGGGCCGGTCACCCAGCTTGCCCTCGCTACCGGGCAGCCTGCTAGCAAGCCCCAGCCATTCCCAGCCAGCAGCCATGTTCCCAGGCAGCCAGAAGACCCAGAGAAGCAGCCTGCTGAGAGAAGCCATTCCTGAGAAGCGAGCAGACCACGTCCGCAGCGGCAAACCTCACCCTGCTCTGAATATCTTAATAGCCGCCCCGGAGAAGACACTAAGTGCCCGCCATCCCAAGCACTTAGAGAATGCATCTCAAAGCAGCCTCCGCATTCCAGAGATGATGATGTGGGGACAAGCCCTGTCCGCTGGAACATCCATTCAACATGCTCGGATTTCCCCTCCCTCCTTTGTCCCCTCTTCCCAAGGTGTCACAATAATATAATCAGATTCCTAAAGTGGCCCATCTAGGGTAGTTGTAGAGCCATTAAAACCTTTGTTTCGCCCGTGAGAACCACTAGAAACTGCACCAGCCCCAGGGTACGTTTTGGGGTATTTAAGCTGGTCTCCCAGGCCACGTGGTGCGCGTGCCATTCCTATCCAGACTCCTTGCTGTCACTCTATCTCGGATCTAGTGCAGGCATTAGACCACCTCATCTCGCTGCTACGTCTTTGCTCCGCTTCAGGATTGTGAGTATACCCAACTTCATCGATCTCAAGTGGGCTACCCCGCTAATCCAACCATCTCTATTTTCCTACTCTGTTTTCCTAGCTCTTGTGTGTAACCTTGTATGCATGTGCTAGTTCAGGCATACGCCACATTATTTAGTAAAACACGTTGTATCTTTATTTAGTCTGCCTCTTTATTGCATGAGAGTCTGGAGAGGGACCCCGGTATATATTGATTAAAAGATCCGCACTAAATTTAGTTCCAGACTGCTAGCTAATTCCCCATTCAAATAGAGCAGTTCTGGTAACACAGCAGAGGTCGCTACAAGTCAGCTATGATTTGATGGCACTTTCCACCACCACGTGGGCTAAAGTTCAAAAAGATACTCTAGAGATACAAAGCTTTATTCCTTTGCAATTCAAAGCCTTATGAACCTGAAAGAGAGCCTGAATCTCAGCATCTTTTCCATACAGATTCCAACAGCGGCCCAGAAATGGCAGGCTTGCTTACTCTAGGGAAGGAGGCCGAGAGGAAAGAGACAACAGAAATCCTCACCCACCTCCCTCGCTCTCCTGTCTGGTCCCCCAGAACAGCGGCCCCTGCCTCAGGTCGGATGGCGCCTTTTCTGCCTCGCAGAAATCAGCAGCCTCTTCTGACAGCCCCTGAAACAGGAGACAGGGAAGGGGGAGAGGAATTAGGAAGGGAAGGGAAAACATCCAGGAAGGGGTGGAGAAGGGCATATTTGAAGACTGGTTTCTTTAAAAGCTGGAGACTTTGGCAGGGAGGATTTTCCATATTCTGTTCTTTTCACCCTCCAGGATGAAGCCCTCTCACCTGCTGGTCCTGATTCTGACCATCTGCCTGGCTCAGGAGGAAGCCTTCAGCCAGGGCCACCGCCTGGGAACTGGTCTCCGGCCGGCATTCCCGAACCCAGCTCTCCATCTCCGGGGGCAGGACGGCCAGGAACTGCTCCAGGATCACCTGGTCCACGATCTCCATCTTGCTGTGCCTTTCAGGCTTCAGCCACTGGTGGCAAAGATGGTGAAGTCGGCTGCAAACCTCTCGGGGCTCCTCAGCCTCCTGGTAGCGGAATTGCCTGAAGTGATGGATCTCTGCTACTGAGCTGGTGGCATCCTCACCCAGAATATTTCCCACAGACCTTTCCCAGATTTTCCCACTGATCCCTGCCTGTGTGGCCTCAGGGCCTCGTTCTGCTTCTGACCCAGTGGAGGTTTTCATTTCCATCTTGGCTCTGGGGCTGTGAAGGCAGGAGGATCTCTGTGCTCTGGGAGCGCAGTTATCTTTTTTGGCATGCCACAGCTGGCCGGCGAAGGTCCAAAGTCCTGCAAAGGCAAGAAGAAACCGGGCTAATAAAGGCTAGAGAACACTGAAATATCCTGCTCTCTCCTTCCTCTCTTAATTTGTCTGTCCCCTTTTCAATCAACCAAAGATCAAGAAGGCATATCAGAACCAGAGACGTAGTGTAAATTACGAACTGAAACCACCAACTGGATCCACAATAAGAAAAAAAAATAAAATGCCAAGCAGACAGTATAAAAGTATATGTGAAAAAGGAGTGAAAACACGTAAAAGATTACCAGCCCAACTCCATTCTCTAGGTGGATTTACACAGTGCAGAAGAATGGAATCAGAGAGCACAAAACATCCAATAAAAAGGCAACAGGACTTTGTGTGTTATTTTATTTATTTATTTATTTATTTTATGTTTCTATTCCGCCCTCCTCGCGAGTGGGCGCAGGGCAGGTCACAACCCGTTAAAATACAATAAACTTCCATTTCCATAAAATCTTTAAAAGCATCATTAAAATAAAAGCATATTTCTCATTCTGCAGTCAGTCTTGCAAACTACAATAGGATGGTGGACAGTCTTCACAGGGAGGGTTAGATTTTATACACCCCTTGGTGTTTCAGGCCGGCGGAGGCCCAAACCTCAGCCATGTGCCTGGCAGAACAGCTCTGTCTTACAGGCCCGGCGAAAAGATAGTAGGTCTTGCTGGGGCCTGGAGTCAGTAGACGGAGCGTTCCTCCAGGTGGGGGCCAGGACCGAGAAGGCCCTTGCTGTGGTCGAGGCTAAGCAGGCCTCCTTGGGGCCATGGACTACCAACAGCTGTTGATCTCCTGATCGCAGTGTCCTCCGGGGAATATACGGGGAGAGACCGTCCCGCAGATACGCTGGTCCCAGTTCACATAGGGCCTTATAGTCAGTACTAAAACCTTGAATCGGATCCAGTACTCCACAGGCAACCAATGCAGCTTGTGTGATATCGGCATTATATGTGGCCCATTTGGCATTCTCATAATAATGCATGCCGCTGCATTTTGGACCAGCTGTAGTCTCTGGGTCAGGCTCAAGGGCAGCCCCACGTCGAGCCAATTTCAGTAATGTAGTCTAGAGGTGACCATTGCCTGGATCACTGTAGTTAAGTCATGAGTTGACAGGTACAGGGCAAGTTGTGTGGTCTGGTGCAGGTGGAAAAAAGGGGACCTGACAACCGCTGTGACCTGTGCCTCCATTTTCCGGGAGGCATCCAGGACCACCCCCAGGCTCCTAACCCTCAGAACTGGCACCAGCTGTGCCCCATCGAGGGCCGGGAGCCGGAGGCCCAAACCCAATCCGCCACAGCTCAAGTACAGCACCTGCGTCTTTGTCGGGTTTAAATTCAGCCAACTCTTATTTCAACCAACCAGTCATGGCTGCAAAAACACGTTCCAGGACATCTGGGGCCGAGTCGGGCCGGCTGTCCATCACCAGATACAACTGGGTGTCATCTGCATATGGATGGCACCCCTGCAAGTCACCTCCGACTACAGTTTCTGTTATTAAACCTTTTAAACGTGTCCTTGAAAATAATGAGGGCTTTCAGGTTGTATGCAAACCAATCTAGCTGTTCTGGCATTAGTTTTATGCTGCTGTCCTTAAAATACAAGTGGTCTGAACAAACAGAACAAAACTGAAAATTTCTGATAAAGATTCAGTGGAAATCAGTGAGAAACGTGGGCTATAAAGAAATAAAAACCAGAAAGGCAGAGCCAGGGGCGCTTGAACCCGCCTGGTTTCTCTGACATCAGCTGCAGCTGCATCTCCCTGATCTCACTGGGATCCACTGATTATGGCAGCACTGGCGCAATTTAAACATCAAAAAGTTCAGAATAAATATTGCTGTGTATAAATTGGAAAAGGGATGAGTTGGAGCCTTATATTCTTGACCTGAATGATAAATTCCCCTATTAACCTCCCTGCTCTTTGCAGGTGATTTTAATGTGCTCCTCTGTTCTAGGGTCGCCAATTCCCTCTGTCCTCCCGCCAGGAGGGTTGGGGACACAGCACTTACCTCATGCCGGCTGTGTGCACTCCGGGGCCAGTGGGATGATATCACTTCTGGAAGTGATGCCACTGCGCTGGCCATGCAAGCGCTCCCACACTCTGCACAGGGACAATTCGGCCCGTTTGAGGCCCAAATTGCCCCCGCCCCAAAGTGCAGGAACGCTCCTACAGCTGGCATGGTGACGTCACTGCTGGAAGTGACCTTGCCACTCTGGTTGGGAGTGCGCATGCGTGTTCCAGACCTGCCAGCTGGTAGCAGGCAACCTCTGGGACCTTGCCCCTCCCGCCAATCACCCAGCGAGGGGGCCACGCCCCGGGAGTTTCCCCAGCACCGCCAGGCACCTGGGAACCCTACTTCACTGACTTCTACTTCCCAGAACATCTCAACAATTTTGTTAAAATATTTGCAGTGGGCTAGGGGGATAGAGTGTGCCCAAGCTTGACTTTCTTGTTTCGTTTGAAACATGCATCCATTTTCCCCTTCCTTGTCCCAGAATGCAATTGCCAGAATCTCACACCTCCAAAAGCTGAACATGACTGAGAGCCCGTCAGCATCCACGTGGACACCTGAAGCTGCCTGAGAGTGAATCAGACCCTTGGGCCATCTCTTGGGTCCCATCAACGGATCCTTTTAACCAGAGATGCTGAGGATTGAACCTGGGACCTTCTAGGCACCAAGCAGACGCTTTGCCACTGAGCCATGGCCCCATCCAGCACCATGAGTGGTGGCACAAGGACCTGCCTCTTCCTCCCTTAATTTTTTTCATTTTGTTACATCTGCATGATGAGGGGTGTAACGAAATGGTAACCAAGGGTGAAATGGGTGCTGGTTGCAGTTAATCTGTCTTAAAGGGGGAAAAAATGTTCCCCATGAGGTTTAATGGGCTGTAGTGCCAGTGAGGGGCCTGCAGGAGTCTTGGTATGGGATGCCCTTCTTCCTGGACTACAGCTCCCAGCTGCCCCGGGCCAAGAAAGTGCAGGGGGGGGGAATAAGGGGGGGGACAGCCTCCATAAAAAGACACCCAGCCCATCTTGGAGGGGAGTCGCTTTCTTGGTTGAAGAAGGAGAGGCTCCTGCTGCTGGGTAAACCAGGGTGCCTAGGCCCCAACATGGAGGGCCTGGGAGGCAGCAGAAAGAAAAGGAAGGGGGCACCTTCCCTGAGACCCCCCCCCCCTTAAGGTAGAGTAGGGAACTGTGTGATAGGGAAAGCAGACGGCAGTTCTCTTCTGTTTAATTTTCTGCCCTATGGGTTACGAAAGGGGGGTCTGCCCCAATGTATTGTACCTTTACCGTCTTTGTGTGCAAGTGTTCTGTATATAGTTATTGGATTATACTTTTTTGAATATAAAGAACCTTGTGGTGCTCTGATTACGTAACACCCCCCAACCTGGCATGCTACAAGAAGGGAGGGAGCCTGGGGAAACTGAGAAGGCTAGACCTTGGTGGGTTGCCAATTCTCCAGGGCCCAACTGCAGATCGGGTAATTCACTTCCCAGTATGGAAATTCAGCTGGAGGGGTCTCACTGCCCCTCAGTCAGGCGGTGTACAAACCAGTGAGTGGTGGCAGCGACGGAGAGTGTGAGTCATGCCCACCAGGGACAGTGAGAGGTGGATAGTGGAGCTAGCCGGCCATTGACGGTGGCTCAGTTGCCAGGACTGAGAGCCAGTGCCTGTTCTACTACAAAGGGTTCCAACAAAAACCTGATGTAACATTTTGTGGCCTTATGGCTGGCCCTCATAAAAAGGCATGCCCAGGATGGTTTTGTCTTGTTCTGGACTTTGCATGGAGCTATTTGGACCTGTGTATTTCCAAGCCCTTTCTTTAGAGGGGAGGCAGATTAATCCCACCTTATCTAATGACAATCTCAGGGTCCTTTTCCTGCTCAGGCACAAGATGAAGGCGAAGCTGGGATTTTTGACCCCCACTTGCATTGATACGCTTTGACACCCCGACCCTCCTGTAGGGCTCACTGAGACATCTGCCTGTAGCTGGGGCAGCCCTAAGGTTGCCAACCTCCAACTGGGAGGCTGGAAATCTCCTGGAATCCCAACTGATCTCCGGATGACAGAGACCTGAAGGGAATGGATCTCCGCCCCCAACTCTCCGGGATCCCCCAATTCAGACTTTGCAACGCTGGGAGCCCCCCCTTAAGGAGCTGGGGGGGGCTTTTAAGTACGGCTCCCTAAGACACGCCTGATATCCCCGATCTGTGATCAAGGCCCCTTCCTGGAGGCGCAGGATCCGGCCCTGGGAACAGAAGAAAGTAAAACCAGGATCCACATGGATCTTTCATGGATCCACATGGATCTTTTAAACAGGAAAAACACAAACGAAACATCAAATCACATATCACAGTCACGGGAGTGGGTAAAAGCCAGATCCAGATGATTTTAAAAGGATCCTCATGAATTCATACGATTTTTATATTGAACCAAAACAAAAAGGCTGTCATATTATATATCATGTCCTAGTCTACATCCAGAAAAAAAACCAATCGTGCATCTACCAATCCGTGGCGCTGCCACGGCGCAAAAACATTCTTAAAAAGCACAGATCCTCATGGATCCTCTTGATTTTAACATGAGTCCACCCCAAATCCACCATACAATACTAGATCATGTCCATTGCCACAAATGGGACCAAAAAATTCAGCCATCCATCGCTTTGTGGAACCGCCACAGCGGAAAAACATGGTTCAAAAGAATGGAACCTCATGGATCCTCTTGATTTTTAAATTGAGCCACCCAAAATCCAGCACACAAAACCAGGTCATGTCCATTGCCGCAAATGTGACAAAAATTCAGCCATCCACTACTTCATGGCACTGGTCAGATATATAGGTGGAGAGGGGAGGAAGGAGTAGATGCAATCAGTAGCTTCTGATAATGGGATCAATAGGCTTCTGATAATGCAATCAGTTACTTCTGATAATGAGATAACCATTCATAGTCTCTATTCAATCCAAGCTTGACTGAATCAAATTTACATATGAATTCCAATTCAGCAGCTTCCCGGTTGGATTCTGTTTTTGAAAGGTTTCTGTTGAACTACAGTGACCTTTAAGTCTTTGATGGAATGTCCTGATAGATTGAAGTGTTCTCCCACTGGTTTCTGGATGTTGCCATTTTTAATGTCAGATTTGTGTCCATTTATTCTTTTGCACAAAGGTTGGCTGGTTTGTCCAATGTACAGAGCAGATGGACATTGTTGGCACATGAAGGCATATATCGCATTGGAGGATGAGAAGCTGTAAGAACCAAAGATAGTGTAGTTGACACCATTGGGTCCTGTAATTGTATTTCCTGGGTAGATATGGGGGCAGAGCTGGCATCTGGGTCTGTTGCAGGGTCTAGTGCCTGTGCTGGTGACTCTGCTAGCCAATTCATGGTTGTGAGAATTCGTTTAAGGTTGGGGGGGCTGTCTGCAGGCAAGGAGAGGTCTTCCACCCAGGGCTTGTGAGAGAGAGGCATCATTCTCCAGGATGGGTTGTAGATCGCTGATGATACGTTGGATGGGTTAGAGCTGGGAACTATAGGTGACAACCAGTGGTGTTCTGTTGCTAGTTCCTTTAGGTTTGTCCTGGAGCAGACTGTTTCTGGATACTAGTCTGGCCCTGTTGATTTGTTTCCTCACTTCATTTGGTGGGTACTGTAGCCCCAAAAATGCTTGTTGTAAATCTCTTAAGTGGGAGTCCCGATCAAGAGCACTGGAGCAGATACGATTGTAACTTCAGGCTTGGCTGTAGACAATTGACCGAGTGGTATGTTTAGGGTGGTAGCTGGAGGCACGTAGATATGGGTTTCCAGTATAAGGTCGGTGGGTTTCCAGTATAAGGTCCAGTATGGTGGGTTTCCAGTATAAGGTCTAGTATGGTGGGTTTCCAGTATGAGGTCCAGTATGGGTTTCCAGTATAAGGTGGTATTTATCTGTCCATTATGTAGTTGTACAGTGGTGTCCATGAAGTGTACCTGTTGTGTAGAGTGGTCCAGGCTCAGGTTGATAGTAGCGTGAAAGTTGTTGAAGTCCTGATGAAATCTCTCAAGGGGTTCCTTCCCATGGGTCCAAATGATGAAGATGTCATCCAAGAATCTTAAGTATAGGAGTGGTTTCAGTGGATGGGAGCTGAGGAAGCGTTGCTCCAAGACCACCGTGAATATGTTAGCATATTGTGGTGCCATGCGTGTGCCCATGGCCGTGCCATTAACCTGTAGATATAAGCTGTCACCAAATTTGAAGTAATTGTGAGTGAGTACGAAGTGGTAAAGTTCAGTTGTGAGGTGTGCTGTGGTTTTGTCCGGGATAATATTCCTGATGGCTTGCAGTCCAGCTGCATGTGGGATACTGGTGTATAGAGCCTCCACATCCATGGTTGCTAGGATGGTGTCATCTGGTAGGTAGGATGACTTAATTTTTTGGTGCCATTTGTGGCAATGGACATGATCTGAGATTGTATGGTGGATTTTGGGTGGCCCCATATAAAAATCAAGAGGATCTGCGAGGATTCATGGTTTTTACACATATTATTGTGCCGTGGCAGTGCCACAAAGCTGTGCATGGCTGAATTTTTTGGTGCCATTTTTGGCAATTGAAATTATCTGGAATTGTATGGTGGATTTTGGGTGGCCCTATGTAAAAATCAAGAGGATCCATGAGGATCCGGGCTTTTGAACTAACTTTCTATGCTGCAGCAGTGCCACAAAGTGGTGGATGTCTGAATTTCTTGGTTCCGTTTGTGGGAATAGACATGATCTGGAATTGTATGTTGGATTTTGGGTGGCCCCATGTAAAAAGGATCCAAGACGATCCATGAGGATCCATGTTTTTGAACAAAGGTTTTGCACCGTGACAGTGCCACAAAGCTGTGGATGGCTGGGTTTTTTGGTGCTATCTGTGGCAATGGACATGATCTTGGACTGTATGTTGAAAATCAAGAGGATCCAGAAGGATCCGTGCTTTTGAACTAAGTTTTTGTGCCGTGGAGGTGCCACGAAGCGGTGGACAGCTTAATTTTTTTGTGCCATTTGTGATGCATGTGATCTTAGGCTGTATGTTGGATTTTGGGTGGCCCCATGTAAAAATCAAGAGGATCCGTGTGGATTGGTGCTTTTGAACAAAGGTTTTGCACCGTGGCAGTGCCACAAAACAGTGGATGGCTGGATTTTTTTGTGCCATTTATGGCAATGGACATGATCTTGGCCTGTATGGGGGATTTTGGGTGGCCCCAAGTAAAAATCAAGAGAATCCATGAGGATCTGTGCTTTCGTACCATGTTTTTGCGCGGTGGCGGGGCCACGAAGTGGTGGATGGCTGAATTATTTGGTACCATTTGTAGCAACGGACATGGTCTTGGATTGGGGATGTACTAAAAGAAATGACAGGATTGCCCATTGAAAATAATGGGAGAGGCTTGAATGCCCATTGGAAATAAAGGGAACCTGGAATGCCCACTGACTTGCATGGGCTCCACTGAAACACATGAGAGCAAAAAAAAGGTGCAAAAAAACCCCTTGAATGGATTTTGAAGAAAAGTCTCTGGGCCCAGGTAGACTGTACTGGGACTGGACTGAGAGGCCCCTGAGCGCAATGACGGGCCCTGGGTGTGACAAAATGGACCTGGGAGTGGAATGACAGGCCCCTGACTGGAATGACGGCCCCTGGGTGTGAGAGAAGGGCGAGGGGAATGGAATGACAGGGACCTGACTGGAACGGGGGTCACTGGGTGTAACAGGTCTGGGACTGGAATGACAGGCCCCTGACTGGAATGACGGCGCCTGGTTGTGACAGAAGGGCTCTTGGACAGAAAAGACAGGACCCTGAGTGCAATGATGGCCCCTGGGTGTGACAGAAGGGCCCTGGGACTGGAATGACAAGCCCCTAACTGGAATAACGGCCCCTGGGTGTGACAGAGGTGCTTGGGGACAGGAATGGCAGGGACTTGACTGGAATGACGGCCCCTGGGTATGACAGAAGTGTTCTGGGACTGGAATGACAGGCCCCTGAATGGAATGATGGCCCCTGGGTGTGAGAGAAGGGCGAGGGGAATGGAATGACAGGGACCTGACTGGAACGGGGGTCACTGGGTGTAACAGGTCTGGGACTGGAATGACAGGCCCCTGACTGGAATGACGGCGCCTGGTTGTGACAGAAGGGCTCTTGGACAGAAAAGACAGGACCCTGAGTGCAATGATGGCCCCTGGGTGTGACAGAAGGGTCCTGGGACTGGAATGACAAGCCCCTAACTGGAATAACGGCCCCTGGGTGTGACAGAGGTGCTTGGGGACAGGAATGGCAGGGACTTGACTGGAATGACGGCCCCTGGGTATGACAGAAGTGTTCTGGGACTGGAATGACAGGCCCCTGAATGGAATGATGGCCCCTGGGTGTGAGAGAAGGGCGAGGGGAATGGAATGACAGGGACCTGACAGGAATGATAGCCCCTGGGTGTGACAGGAGGACTCTGGGACTGGAATGACAGTGTCCTGACTGGAATGACGGCCCCTGGGTGTGACAGAAGGGCTCTTGGACAGAAATGACAGGACCCTGAGTGCGATGACGGCCCCTGGGTGTGACAGAAGGGCCCTGGGACTGGAATGACACGCCCCTGAATGGAATGATGGCCTCTTGGTGTGAGAGAAGGGCTAGGGGAATGGAACAACAGGGTCCTCCTGATTGGAACGAGGGTCGCTGGGTATAATAGAAGAGGTCTGGGACTGGAATGACAGGCCCCTGACTGGAATGACGGCCCCTGTTTGTGACAGAAGGGATCTTGGACAGAAATGAGAGAACCCTGAATGCAATGACGGCCCCTGGGTGTGACAGAAGGGCTCTGGGACTGGAATGATGGCCCCTGGGTGTGACAGAGGGGATCTGGGACTGGAATGTCAGGCCCCCGACTGGAACAACGGCCCCTGGATATAACTGAAGAGGTCTGGGACAGGACTGACAGGCCTCAGACTGGAATGACGGTCCCTGGGTGTGACAGAAGGGCTTGGTGACTGGAATGACAGGGCCCTGACTGGAATGATGGCCCCTGGGTGTGAAAGAGGGGATCTGGGACTGGAATGAGAGCCCCCTGACTGGAATGACGTCCCCTGGGTGTGAGAGAAGGGGTCCGGGACTGTAGTCCTTCTGTCACACCCAGGGGCTGTCATTGCACTCAGGGGGCTCTCAATCCAATCCCAGAATAGTCTATCTGGGCCCAGAGACTTTCCTTCAAAATCCATTCCACGTTTTCTTTGTGTTTCAATGGAGCCTATGCAAGTCAATGGGCATCCCAGGTTCCCATTATTTCCTATGGGCATTCAAGCCTCTCCCATTATTAAGAACATAAGCAAAGCCATGTTGGATCAGGCCAGTGGCCCATCCAGTCCAACATTCTGTCACACACAGTGGCTAGAAATCCAGTGCCATCTAAAGGACTGTCAGTGAGGCCAGGACATCAGAAGCCCTCCCACTGCCTTCCTTCCAGCACCAAGACAACAGAGCACCACCTCCCCACAAAGAGAATACCATCTATCTCCTGTGGCTAATAGCCACTAATGGACCTCTGCTCCATATATTTGTCCAGTCCCCTCTTGAAGCTGGCAATGCTTGTAGCTGCCACCACCTCCTGTGGCAACGAATTCCATGTGTTTATCACCCTTTGTGTAAAGTAGTATTTTCTTCTATCTGTTCTAACCCGACTGCTCAATAATTTCATAGAGTGCCCACGAGTTCTTGTATTGTGAGAAAGGGAGAAAAACACATCTTTCTCTACCTTCTCTAACCCGTGCATTATCTTGTAAACCTCTATCATGTCTCCCCTCAGTCGTCTTTTCTCCAGGCTAAAGAGCCCCAAGCGCCTCAATCTTTCCTCATAGGGAAAGTGTTCCAACCCTTTAATCATTTTAGTTGCCCTTCTCTGTACTTTTTCCAGTGCTATGATATCTTTTTTAAGGTGTGGCGACCAGAACTGTACACAGTACTCCAAATGAGGCCTCACCATCGATTTATACAGAGGCATTATGATACCGGCTGATTTGTTTTCAATCCCTTTCCTAATAACCCCTAGCATAGCATTAGCTTTTTTTATGGCAGTCGCACACTGTGCTGACGTTTTTAGTGAGTTATCTATCATGACTCCAAGATCTCTCTCTTGGTCAGTCTCCGCCAGTTCAGACCCCATCAACTTGTATTTATATTTTGGATTTTTGGTTCCAATGTGCATTACTTTGCACTTGGCTACATTGAACCTCATTTGCCACATGGATGCCCACTCTTCTAGCCTCGACAGATCCCTTTGGAGTGCCTGACAATCCTCTCTGGCTTTCACCACCCTGAACAATTTCGTGTCATCTGCAAATTTAGCCACTTCACTGCTTAATCCCAATTCCAAATCATTAATAAACAAGTTAAAAAGCATTGGACCCAATACCGACCCCTGTGGCACCCCACTGCTCACCACCCTCCACTGTGAGAAGTGCCCGTTTATACTCACTCTCTGTTTCCTATTAATTAGCCAGTTTTCGATCCACAAGAGGACTTGGCCCTTTATCCCATAGCTACTGAGCTTACTTAGGAGCCTTTGATGAGGAACTTTGTCAAAAGCTTTCTGGAAGTCAAGAT
The DNA here is from genome assembly GCF_028583425.1 of Eublepharis macularius. Classification (NCBI taxonomy): domain Eukaryota; kingdom Metazoa; phylum Chordata; class Lepidosauria; order Squamata; family Eublepharidae; genus Eublepharis; species Eublepharis macularius. Next base: position 175,818,793 of record NC_072793.1, read on the forward strand.
AAACAATATCTATCGGGTCTCCCTTGTCCACTTGTTTGTTCACTCCCTCAAAGAACTCTAACAGATTGGTGAGACAAGATCTTCCCTTACAGAACCCATGCTGAGTTTTCCTCGTCAGCTTTTGGTCATCAATGTGCCCACTAATTTTATTTTTGATAATAGTTTCCACCAACTTACCCGGTATTGACGTCAGGCTGACTGGCCTGTAATTTCCCGGATCTCCCCTGGAACCTTTTTTAAAGATGGGGACAACATTAGCTACCTTCCAGTCCTCAGGAACAGATGCAGAGTTTAATGACAGATTACATATTTTTGTGAGGAGATCTACAAGTTCACACTTGAGTTCTTTCAGAACTCTTGGATGTATGCCATCTGGGCCCGGTGATTTATCAGTTTTTAAATTATCTAGCAGTCGCATAACCTCCTCTCTCGTCACCTCAATGTGACTCAGGTCTTTCAAAACCCCTCCCAAAGTCAGTGCTTCCGGAGTGGGCATGCACTTCTTATCTTCCACAGTGAAGACAGAAGCAAAGAACGCATTCAGCTTCTCGGCCATTTCCCTATCACCCTTTAGTAATCCTTTTACGCCTTGGTCATCCAAGGGCCCCACTGCCTCCCTAGCTGGTTTCCTACTTCTAATATATTTAAAGAATTGTTTATTGTTTTTCTTTATGTTCTTTGCAATATGCTCCTCATATTCCCTTTTTGCCTGTCTGATCAGACTTGCACTTTTTTTGCCACAGCTTATGCTCCTTTTTATCAACCTCACTCCGACTAGTTTTCCACTGCCTAAAAGAATCCTTTTTACCTTTTACAGCTTCTATTACATTGCTTGTTAACCATGCTGGCCTTTTCCTAAACCTATTCGTGCCTTTCCTAACCAGCGGTATATATTTAATTTGAGCTTCCAGGATTGTAGTTTTAAATAATCTCCAAGATTCCCCAAGTGTTTTGACCTTTTTTACTTTCCCTTTCAGTTTCTTCTTCACGTACCCCCTCATCTCAGAAAAGTTACCCCTTTTGAAGTTAAACATGGCTGTGTTGGTCTTATTTGGCAATTTCCTATTTATACATATGTTGTACTCAATAACATTATGGTCACTGTTCCCAAGTGGTGCAATCACATTTACATCTCTCACCAGGTCTTCAGCATTACTGAGGACCAAATCCAGGATCACCTCTCCCCTAGTAGGTTCTGTAACCATCTGTTCCATAGCACAGTCATTGAGACAGTCTAGAAACTCACTTTCTCTCCCCCGATTCGAACACCCATTGGCCCAGTCAATGTGTGGGTAGTTAAAATCACCCATTACAACACAGTTTTTTTGTTTAGCAGCCATCTTTAATCCTGTCATCATTTTATAATCCTCCTCTATTTTCTGATCTGGAGGGCGATAACAAACTCCCACAGTTAAGTTTCCGTTTGGGCCCGTAATTTCAACCCATACCATTTCCAGAAGCGAATCTAATTCAGTTACCTTCTCAATCTTACTGGATTATTTTCAATGGGCAATCCTGTCATTCCTTTTAGGACATCCCCTGGGATTGTATGGTGGACTTTTGGTGATCACATGTAAAAATCAAGAGGATCTGTGAAGACATGTGTGGATCCTGGTTTGGCTTTCTGTGGATCTGACTGTGATATGTGATTTGACGTTTCATTCGTGTTTTTCTTATTAAAAAAACCCTAGGAGCCTGGTTTTACTTTCTTCCTGTTTTTGCGCCTTAGCTGCGCCTGGGATTGGTAGATGCATGATGGTTTTGTTTCTGGCTGTAGACCAGGACATGATCTTTAATATGACAGCCGTTTTGTTTTGGTTCAATATAAAAATCATATGAATTCATGAGGATCCTTTTAAAATCATCCGGATCCGGCTTTTACCCACTCCTCCTGAGAACCAACACAGGCTGGACTTCTGGACCCATCTGGGGCGCCCTCTTTGCAACCCTCGCACGAAGTTCCACCCGTACAAGGCTGCGCGCTCTTGGACGTCATCCTTCAAAGAGCTGCGAGGGGGGGATGGCATTTGGACCCGCTTCCCCTCCCCCGTCCGCCATTGCACTCCCTCCCCCAAATGCATTCGCAGCTCACCCGATCTGGGGACGCGCTGCTGCTGCTCCTGCTCGTGCACCGGACGCCATGCAAGGAGGGAGAGGAGACCGGAAGCGCCCCCTGCCCGCCCTTCCAGGCACGCCCCTCGCTCCCTGTCCTCTCTCGGCTCGCCTGCCCCCTCCTCTCCTTTGCAAGGCGGGAGGAGGGGGGCATAGATCGCGGGCAGGGGGCGGAGCCAGGTCCGTCGCTCGGCTCGGCGCTGCTGCAAGTTCGAGGGACGTTTATTCGGTCACCCCGCGCCCTTTCCCAGAAGTCCAGAACACAGCACAGCCATGCAACATTGAAAGGCTAAAAAGAAGGCCGCGCACAGGGCCAGAAGTCTCCGGGAACCGCCCCCTCCCCTCCAGTCTTCTAAGAGACGAGTCCGTGGAGCGCGGGGCTTCCCGCAGAAGGGAGCATGGGCGGTGTGAAGGAGGGTTGCCAACCTCCAGGGGTGGCTGGAGGTCTCCCGAGACTGCAACTGATCTCCAGCCCAGAGGGAGCCGTTCCCCTGAGCTGCTTTGGAGGGTGCACCCTATGGCATTATGATACTCTGCTGAGGTCCCTTGCTGCCTCAAGCCCCCACCCCCAAATCTCCCGGAGTTTCCCAACCTGGAGCTGGCAACGCCTGACTGACATGATCAGTGTAAAGGGGGGAAGAGAAGAGTTCAGTTAGGAAGGCCAGCTCATCTGTCTTCCAAAGAATGAATTCTCCGTGAGGAAATGAGGAACAGAAATTAGTAGTTACACTGAATGGGGGATGGAAGCGGTCAGTAGTTCATGTAAATAAACTCCTGAAGTAGGATGGAATAAAACTACTCAGGGAGAAGTAGTCTAATTAATTGATAATTAACAGATATGGGGACAAAATTGATAGTCTGATGAAACAAAGAACACCCAATTAAAATTTCTTGAAAGAGAGTGGTGTTGAGCTGTTAGCAACTAGAGTGAATAAAGGTATTCAAGTCTTTGTTTAGGCCAGGATGCCTTGAAGTGTTTAATTTCTTGATGAGTTCTAATTCAGCACTTTTTTGATGTGGTAGCAAGCTGATTGGTATCATAAGCTTTTTATGACATCAGCAGGGTGGCCGATGCCGATTTCTCCTACCTTTTCTAGTTTAAGCTGTAAGTTGTGAGCCAAGTGAGCAATTTCAAATTTTAAAGATGTCGCAGAACCACTAAATTCCCCTCTAAATAACCAATACTAAGAATGCCTCCCTCGGTTACCACTTTCATTAGAGATAAATCAATTTCCCTCCACATTTTTTATTGCTTAGCGCAAATGAAGCTTTCCCTAGTCAAGAGCAAGACAGAACTGTGCCTGACTGAAGGCCTAGCAAAGGAGGCGCAGCCCCTGGGTCAGCCAGAATGAGAGAATCCTGCAGAGACATTGGATTTCAGTCCTCTAATGGTTAAAATGAACAGAGCCCTGCTTCCTAGAGAGGAAGGAAATGGTGGAGGATGGAGGGGCATCAATAATGGTTGCACCGGCCATATTCTGGAGGTTCTTCAGGAGAAGCTATCCTTTGGATCCTGCTGCAGATTCAGGTGGAGAAAGTGCATGGTGGGGGGGGGGGGGAGAAGGGGCTTTTTTCTTTTTTCTCCTTTTGCTTCTTCTTGGAAGAGCTGCAAGCTCAGCAAGAGGACTGAGGGAGGGAGGAAGCTGTTGCTGATGAGACTGGAGAGGAGGGGATGAGGACAAAGACGTGCCCCAGCCTTGAGAGGGCTCCTTCTGGCAGGAGGGGCTGCCTCTCCCTCCATCGCCCCTCCTCTCTCTGGGGCTGTCCAGGCAGGGCTTTTTTTCCCTGCAGATTCTTTGGGTGGACAGGAGGGTGTCATAGGGGAGTCAAAGCAGCACTTCTGGGTGGCAGCCAAACTCTTTGAGGGGCACCCAGTGCCAAGAGGGGCTCCTGCAAGGTACAAAAGCAGCGAATACTTTAAAAAAATAATAATAATAAACGATGTGGCAGCATTGCTATGGGAAGAGGGTGGCAGGAGCTGTGGGTCATAGCCCAGTTGGGAAAGGAAAATGGGGCTGGGTACTACAGTTTGTGGTTGACTCTACATCCCTCTTTGTGATATATCTTCTAGTTATTATTGTCCTTTGGTAGATTAAAAAAGGGATAGACAGAGGAGAGAGAGCATGCTATTTCAGCGTTCCTTTACTAGCAAGGTACCTTCTTGCCTTTGCAGGACTTTGGAGCTTTGCCCGCCCGTCATGGCATTAAAAAACAAAAAACGTTGTGCTGCACGAGCACAGACATCCTCCTGCCGTCACAGCTCCAGAGCCAAGATGGAAACAAAAACTTCCACTGGGTTGGAATCAGAACGAGGCTCGGAGGCCACACAGGCAGGGATCAGAGGGAAAATCTGGGAACGGTCTGTGGGAAATATTCGGGGTGAAGATGCCACCAGCTCAGTAGCAGAGGTCCATCACTTCAGGCGCTTCCGCTACCAGGAGGCCCAGGGGCCCCGAGAGGTTTGCAGCCGACTTCACCGTCTTTGTCAGCTGTGGCTGAAACCAGAAAGGTGCAACAAGATGGAGATCTTGGACTTGGTGGTTCTTGAACAGTTCCTGGCCATCCTGCCCCTGGAGATGGAGAGCTGGGTCAGGGAATGTGGGCCGGAGACCTGTTCCCAGGCGGTGGCCCTGGCAGAAGGCTTCCTCCTGAGCCAGGCAGATGGTCAGAATCAGGACCAGCAGGTGAGAGGGTTGCATCCTGGAGGGTCCAAAGAACAAAATATGGAAAAGACTATCCTAAAAATCCTCCCTGCCAAAGTCTCCAGCTTTTAAAGATATCAGCCTTCAAATCTTCCCTTCTCCACCCCTTCCCAATTGTTTTCTCTTCCTTTCCTAATTCCTCTCTCCATTCTTTGTCTGCTGTTTCAGGGGCTGTCAGAAGAGGCTGCTGATTTCTGTGAGGTAGAAAAGGCACCATCCGATCTGAGGCAGGGGCCGCTGTTCACCACACAGGAGAGTGATGGAGGTGGGTGAGGACTTCTGTTGTTATCTTTCATCTTGGCCTCCTTCCCTGGAGTAAACAAGCCTGCAATTTCTGGGCTGCTGTTGGAATCTGTATGGAAAAGACGTTGAGATTCAGGTTCAGAATGCATTTTATTTCAAAAGTATAAAACTTTGTACCTCCCAAGTAGCCTTTTGAACTTCAAACCGGGTGGTGGTGGAAAGTGCCATCGAGTCTTAGATGACTTATAGTGACCCCAGCTGAGGGTTTTAAAGGCAAGAGACTAAGAGAGGCAGTTTGCTATTACCTGCCTCTGCAACCCTGGTCTTCTTTGGAGGTCTCCCATCCGAAGTGGAGAAGCGCAGAAAGAATTGTTTTGGATGAGCAGCTGAAATACAGATTATGAGATATAGTGTGTTCCTATTATGTAAGGTGTTCTTTATTCCTTTTCAGCTATTATGTCATAGCTTCCACATAGCTTTGTCCCCAGAACTGTGAAGCCCGATCCAAAAACTAGTGGTGGGCGCCACTAGAGCAGAGCTTTAAAGCTGTTGGCTCCTGGATCAGGCTATAGGATCTACAGTAGACCATGCTGCCCTTTGGAGGTATTTGGAGGTAGAAGTGAGGGTCCGGAGGCAGAAGGCAGAAGTGGGTATAAGGGGATGTTTCTAGGAGTTTCTCAAAGAACAGACTCAAAGTGTTGCAGTTGAAGACCTGCTCTTCTCAGTGCTGGAATGTTGAGTCTAGACGACTATAACACGCTCTACATGAGTTTCCTGTTGAAATCAACTCAGAGACTCCATTTGGGACAGAACACTGCAGATGTATTGTCGAAGGCTTTCACGGCCGGAGAACGATGGTTGTTGTGGGTTTTCCGGGCTGTATTGCCGTGGTCTTGGCATTGTAGTTCCTGACGTTTCGCCAGCAGCTGTGGCTGGCTTCTTCAGAGGTGTAGCACCAAAAGATAGAGATCTCTCAGTGTCACAGTGTGGAAAAGATGTGGCAGGTCATTTATATCTACTCAGGAGGGGTGGGACTGAGCTGAGTCATCCTGTAAGAGTTTCCCAGGGTGTGGAATGCTAATGGCGGGAGGCTTCACTGTATCCTGAGGAGGTTCTTTTGCATATGGATTGGTGCTTGATGTGCTAATCTTCTCTGCAGGGCTATTGTCGGGTGTGGAGTGTTTTGTTAGCCTGGTGTTTTTCAGAACTGGAAACCATGCTCTGTTCATTCTTAAGGTTTCTTCTTTCCTGTTGAAGTTTTCCTTATGCTTGTGAATTTCAATGGCTTCCCTGTGCAGTCTGACAAAGTAGTTGGAAGTGTTGTCCAGTATTTTGGTGTCCTGGAATAAGATACTGTGCCCTGTTTGAGTTAGGCTATGTTCAGCCACTGCAGCTTGATTATTATCAGGAGCTAGGTGAAGCACGGGTATTTGTCCCATTCTGCAGTTCAGCGGCACGGAGAGCAATCTCAACTCCCCTCTGTCTGGAGATCAGGGGGCGGGGCCACTAGCCATGTGACCATTTTCAAGAGGTTCCGGAACTCCGTTCCCCCACGTTCCCCCTGAAAAAAAGCCCTGGATACAGTTATGTGGATGAGAGAGAGAAAGCAGGAGAGAGAAAGAGAGAGAGCGCGCACAAGAGAGAGATGCTACATCTCTTGGAGAATAGACAAGGATCTTGCCGTCATAATGTCGGTTTGTTCTATTCTGGTTTAGGATTCTCGCAGGTGGAGACCACGTTAATAACTGCAGACCTAGCGTTGCTAGTTTAATAGGTTTTCTGAATGTTTTCTTTTCTGCCAAAGGATATTGGAAAGGCCGGCCAGACATATATGAAATAAATGAAATGAGGGCTCAGGTCTGTAAACCTAAAGATTCAGAGAATAAAACGAATCAAATCAATAATTTAACCTCAGTAGGGGGAAGGGACAGGGGGGAAAGAGTGTCATGAAAGAATTTATTTTGCACGTTCTCGGATCTAAGCCCAGTCTATGGAGGGATGCAAAACAAGATCTTTCCACTGTGACACTGAGAGATCTCTGTCTTTTGGTGCTACACCTCTGAAGATGCCAGCCACAGCTGCTGGCGAAACATCAGGAACTACAATGGCAAGACCACGGCTATACAGCCCGGAAAACCCACAACAACCAAGATCTTTCCAGATCACTTGGAGGGGCACGGAGGGAAAGAGGAGAAAAACCTTTTTTCTTTGGGGTTCGGGCTTGACAAAATCCTCATATTTAAGTTTTTCACCATCTCAAGTGGTCTTCTTGAATAGGTCAGGAAGGCTCTCACCCTATTCACTTTCTGCAAACTGCAAATACTGGAGGACTTTGATGCACAGGTAATAGGACTGTATTGTAACAAAATGGTTCAGAAAGATGACTTGTTTAGAGAGGACAATGGACTATACTGCAGTATACTGTCTTTTGACTTCTGCTGAATATTTTCCATGTCCTGTAATATGGCATGTCAGCTTGCTTATGTTTTGTTTCTGCATTGTGTTCCGCTCTGAATCTGATTTCTGCTTTTTTTTTCTGCAATCCTTACCGTTACATTCTTTATTGAATGTCCCAGACATTGATCATATTGGCCTCCACTGTGTAATTCATCTTGAGTGTGAGTGAGAAAGTGGACTCTAAATAACAAAAATAAATACAGTTCTGTATACGAGAGAGAAAGAGGTTTGGGCTTGACAAAATCCTCACCTTTAATCTTACAAGCTTTTCTCCCTCCTACCAGAAGACACGCAGGAGTGGGGAAGTCAATTTCTTCCAAGCATCACCCAAGCACCAACCATCAAATCTTTGGATATGTTAATGGCCAGCTGGAGTCTGATGCCTAGTAGCTAGCACAGCGAGTTGCGAGGGCTAGGTGACATCTTCCAGAGATTTCAGGAAAACATTTGTTGGTCAGCAAGTGGTGGGGATACAGAAAGATAAACTTCCTTGGCCCACATGTGAAGGTTCCTTTTGGATTCTATCTTTGGCTGATTCCATCGGGGGAAAGGAGCTCTCACACCTGGGCTCTGTCTTGGTTGCCACCGTTGCCACATGGAGCACACAAAGGGACTGGCTGCCTGGACAAAGACTCCGAGCTAATCGGAAGCTTTTAGGACATGAACCAGCCCGGTTTTGAACCACACCCTTTAGGGCATGCATAGAGTAAGAGACAGAGGAATTGCATGTTTGCAGCTTTCTTTTCTATCCCCTGTTCAGTCCGTCGCTATGCAGAGAGTATGTGTGTGGACTTTTTACTTCTAATAAATTGTTTCTTATTTTAAACACTGGTAGCTCTTCTCCATACCACATGGACCTCTGCTGTTCAAACAGGCTATTTAAAACAGGCACCAGATAAGCTGTCAGCTGCTAAATCCCTAATTATCCTGGAGCGTGCAAATTGGAGTACTGGTGTAATTCCCAAAATGACCATCTGGTGGCAGCCTTACCAGAAAACCCCTCTGAAGGGCTGAGTAGGCCGGGAGAGTGGAGAATCACTGGACAGGGCCTCGGGGAACCACTATTGCCTAGATGCTTCGGAGGGCAGAATGGAGTGGCACTTGTGGGTCAGTGGGGCTGTTCTGCTGAGGGTTGCCAACTGCAAGTAGGGAAATGCCTGGAGATTTGGAGGTGGAGCCTGGATAGGGCTGGGTATGGGACCTCAGCAGGGCATAATGCCATAGAATCCACCCTCCAAAGCAGCCATTTTCTCCAAGGGAACTGATCTCTATGGCCTGGAGATCAGTTGTAGTTCTGGGAGATCTCCAGCTACCCCCAGTTCGACCAAAGGGACATACGGAAGAAAAGGCTCTCTGAAGTATGCAGGTCTCCAGCTGTTGAAATCTTAGAAAACTCAGAATTTGACCAGGCAATTCTTCAGGATCTGACTCTTCTCGCCTCCTTTCCTGTCTCACAGGTGGTAGAAGGACACTAGTGGATGGATCTGGAGCGCTGAGACTGCGTGGTGGACGTCAGGCAGCCTCTGAGCAGCCAGATCAGGTAGGGGAGGAATCCTTGGGGGCCTCAATTATCTGCCCCCTCCTTTCCCCCTGAAGTGACTGACTAGGGGTGTTACTGTGAATAAGCTTTGGATTCTGCAGTGCTGTTGTCGCATAATGGTTAAGTGATTGAGCTATGAATCAGCACTCTGCTAGTTCGACTTCCTCTCCTGCCATAAGTTCAGCAGGTGACTTTGCGTAAGCCACTCCCCTCAGCTTCAGCTCTACAACTGTATTGTGGTGATACTTGATAACACTGACTTTGTTCACCATTCTGAGCTGAGCAGAGTAATCTGTATAGAAGAGGGGTATGGAAGCACTGTCATTCTTGGTGTTATTAATCTTACCCCATGTGATTGTTTTTAGAGCGTGCCTTTACGTGTAAGGAGAAAATGTCTCTTTCTTTCAGGGTTTGGTGACTCTGGAGGAGGTGTCTGTCTGTTTCACCCAGGAGGAGTGGGCGCTGCTGGATCCGGACCAAAGGGCATTGCACAGGGAAGTCATGGGGGAGAATCGCAGGAATCTCGACTTTCTCGGTACGGCTCTCTTTTGGCCTTTAGTGGATCAGTACAGAAAGTAGGAATTGGTATTCTTGTCAGCTTGCTGAATGCACGGTACATTCATGTTTAATTTATTCAATGAATCATAAAACCCATTTGTCAGTTAATTGTCTGGAGCTGATAGGGCAATATCTTTAAACCTCTAGCAATAGCTCAGACGGACAGAACTAGCTCCAGCTCCGCCTCTCCTGAGAGGCAGCCAATGGGAGTCAGCGTCGGTTGGAGGGAGAGTAAAGGAGGGGGGCTCTGGGGGCTGTTGAGAGGGGGCAGCAGAGAGGCAGTTCAGCCTGTTGAAACCTTCCCTGTTTAACCAGGATTTATTAAAAATCATTCAGTCCTGTAAATAAAAGTTCTTTTTTTTTCTGTTTCAACCCTGGCTGGCCTGAAGTTGTTAGCTGAGGGGAAATAAGACACGCACAGACAGAAACACGCTGTGGGCCAATATCTCTAAACTGAATAGTGGCAGCTTATACATGGAGAATAACTTCTAAGTTCCCTTTTCCCAACAGGCCTGGGGAATACCTGGGAGAAGGGAGGTAAAGAGAGGGAAGTGCCTGCCTGTCTGGTGGAGCCTCTGATAGAGGAGAGAGAGATCCTGTGAGGTCTGGGGTCAGGGCTGTCTGCCCTTGAAAGGGGCACGCGATGACTGCCCTTTAATGCCTGGGAAGCCCCCAGACTTGTGAAGGGAGCTTTGTGCTGGCTGGCAGAGTTTGAAAAGGCTTGTCTGCTCTAATAACAGACAGTCAATTTGGAAATGCCAATGAATACTTCCAGCACATACACTCAGTTGCTGTGATGTACGTTCTCCTCTCCTGTTCTTCCAAGCTGGCTGGGTTTTCCCCAAGACGCTCCCTCCGCTTCCTGAAGGTGCATTGGGGGCCTTCCGGCTTGGCTCTCAGCTGCTGCCTCCTGGCTTGTCTTTTGCGGAACTGGGGGAGTCTGAGAGAGATCTTTCCTGTGGGCTGGTACTGGGGAGGGGCCCTGGCTGAGTGGCAGAGCCTCTGGTTTGCATGCAAAAGGTCCCAAGTTCAATCCCAGGACATGAGCAGGATCAGAGAGGAAGCGTTATGCATGATCTCTGCCTGAGACTCTGAAAAGCCGCTACCTCTCAAGAGGAGACAGTCACAGCCTCGGCAGACCAGGAGGCTTCTTCAGTCTCAGGCACCTTTGGAGAGTCAGGTGTGTTCCTTTGCCTGCTGCTGGATGAACCCAGATCACACCAACACAAGGCCGTTGCTCTGAACTCTCCACCCTGCGACGTGGCTTTTAATGACAGTGAAAAGAGATTTATGGCATTAGTTTTCTAATCTTTTCCCGATTAAACGTCCCGGCCATTGGCGCCACCTGGTGCCATCTGCCAGCACATAATTTGGCCATCTTCCCATGCAATAAGTCATTAGGCTCTCAACCAGATAATCCCTTGCTTCTGTGCCTGTTCCCACAATTAAGCTCCACTTCTGAATCATACATTCTTTTTTTTTTAATAGATTTTTATTGGATGGGTCAGTATATAATCAAATTCAAATACAGATACATTCCATTTCAATTCCCCTGTGTATACTTCCCCACCCCCTCCCCTCCCCCCTTTTCAATAATGACTTCCAACAGCACTCCAACCCCATTTCTTAATAATACCTTATTTCTATACTAAAGTTGTTCTTTTCTTATTATTAGTAAAGATCTTAATTATATCTTATCTTACTTAATTTCTTTAAAACCCCTCAAAAGACCATAATTGTCCCTTAACATCCCACTTCTTTTCCATGTATTTTTTTCAACTTTTTCCAATCTTCCAAAAATGCTTCTGGATCTTGCTCCTTCAAGTTTCTTGTTAGTTTGTCCATTTCAGCCATGTACAACAATTTCCTTGTCCATTCTTCAATTTCAGGTATTTCTTCTCCCAGTACTGAGCATATATTATTCTAGCTGCTGATATCATATAATATAACAATATCTTATCATTTCTATTAATATCTTCCAAATGCAATGATAATAACAACATTTCTGGATTTTTTGCAACATTATAGCGAAGTATCAAAGACATCTCAGTACATATTTTGGTCCAAAAGTCTCTAGCCTTACTACAAGTCCACCACATATGAAATAGAGAACCTTCATTCTCCTTAAATTTCCAACACTTATTAGATAGCTGTTTATTGGCTATGGCTAATTTTCTCGGTGTTAAGTACCATCTATTTAACATTTTATAGCCATTCTCTCTAATACTAGTACATGTTGATATTTTTAAAGTATTTTTCCATAGTTGTTCCCATGCTTCCATCGTTATTTCATTGTTACAATTTATAGCCCATTTTACCATTTGCACCTTAACTGTTTCATCTTCTGTAAACCACTTCAATAACAATTTGTACATTTTTTAGATTATTTTACTATTATCTCCCAACAGCAATTCTTCTAGTTCTGAATTCTTAGTTATAAAGCCTGTCTTTCTTTGGTCTTAGATCCAGAGGAGTTAGCCGTGTTAGTCTGTAGTAGCAAAATCAAAAAGAGTCCAGATGCATCTGACGAAGAGAACTGTGATTCTCGAAAGCTTATGCTACAATAAAGTTGGTTAGTCTTAAAGGTGCTACTGGACTCTCTTTGATTTTTCTTTGGTCTGAGTCAAATAAGTCTTTAATTTGTCTATATTGCAACCAACCATATTTGAATGGCAACTCCTCATTTGGTTAAAGTTTCAACTCGTTATCTGTTACTTCTGTTAAGTCTTTGAGTGTAAGGCATTCTTTTCCTTTATATTCTAAGTTTGGGTTGATCACCTCCGCTGGTATAATCCAAAGTGGCTTCTTCTGGTCTATAAATTTTTTGTACTTTAGCCAAGTCAACAGTAAATTTCTTCTCAAATAGTGGTGCTGAAACATTGCGTCCATTTTATACTTATTGTACCACATGTATGCATGCCATCCAAATAGTTTGTTATAACCTTCCAAAGTTAGTAGTTTATGATTGGTTAAAGACACCCATTCTTTTATCCAAACTAAACATATCGCTTCATGGTAAAGTCGAAGATCACGTAACTGCATTCCACGTCTTTCCTTAGCATCACAAAGAACTTTCATCTTTACTCTTGGTTTCTTTCCTGCCCAAACAAATTCCGATATCTTCTTCTGCCATTATCCAAATTGTTTTTTGTCTTTTACATTAACTACTAGGATTGCTGTTCTCAGACAGACTACCCACCTTGGACCCTTTTGGGGGTTCTTGTCCATTGTCCCTCTTTAAATGGAGTGCATTAGTGTCTATTCCTCCCACAATTTCTACTGTTAGAAACCTTAGGCACATGATGTCACAACAATATCAATTTGATCAATTTTGACCTGCTAAATCAACATTATGAACCAGTCCAGATTTAAAAATTGGGAAGAAATCTTTTTTTATGGAAGGTTTGCTCAGATGGGGGATTTTTAGTTTGCATCAATTGATAGGCTATGATGATAAATTTTTCACGTTTTATCAGCTAAGGTCTAGATGTGAGTTCTCAACTTTTTCTGAATGGCAATATTTACAACGGCAACATTTGTTGCTATCCAAATATGGCCTTACAACAGTGAGTATTTCAGAGTCCCCCCCACTTTGGGAAACTTTAATTGAATCAATACAGAAAATGAAACCTACAATATTTGTTTATAGATACTTGATGTCTGTTAATAAATATGGCCTTCAACTGCTCAGGGATGAATGGAATTAGATCACCCAGTTTTGCCAAGGCAATAGGATATGGTCTTAAATTCTATGCCTGTTATTCTGGGGATCTTAAGCTATGACTCAATAAAAATTATTTTTAGGTTATATTGAACACTGCAGTGCATTGTTAGTAAATGATTAAGTACAGTCTCTAATTGTTGCCATGATAACTTACAGGATGTGTCTCCCACGGTCTTGGAACACATCCAGTTACTCGGTCTTTTGGGGAGGAAGTTACCATTCATATGAATTTTGTATTAGAACAGTCATAGATTTTTGATAGTATCTATAATCTTCTAAAGTATTGGCCTGTTTCCTGGAGTCCAACTAATGGTCAACGAAAATGGACCCTCCATGCCCTTCCTATTGGTAAAATACTTGTATTACAGCACAGGACAGACTGATGCCCACCTCCTGTAATTAGATAGATTGAGGACCTTACAGCTTTATCAACATTTGTACATATGACATACACACAACAACAGCATGTGGAATTTATTTTTAGATATTTCCAGACCTTTCGTAGAAGCTACATATATACATGGCAATATACATGGCAGCTTTTTTGTTGTTGCTGTTTACTTTTTCTGAAAATTAAAAAAACCTTTTAAGAAATCAGTTAATTTTGTTTATCCAGTGACAGGAAAATAATTTTTTTCTTCATCCATTTTTTCCCTTCATTTCTGCAGAGCACGAGTGCAAGAGAATGGGAGAAGAAGATAAAAAGGGAACTGAAGCAATATCAAAGTGGAGAATCAATTCCATTGTTTCTGAAGATGCCAATTCCCCTGAAATTCAAGTCCAGGAAGAAAGTCGCAAAAGAAAGAAAACGATTCTCACTCAATGTGCTAAAATCTTAACTAGGAAATCAAGGTTTAGCTCACGTCTGCAAATGCAAAATCAGGGAAATCATGTGGAAGGGTCAGAGTGTGGGAAGAGCTTCAGCTTGGGCCAAGACCTTATTTTACATGAAAGACTGCACACCCAGGAAATGCTACAGTGTGAAAAAGATCAAAAAATGGAACACCTAACTCAGCAACAAAGAGAGCACATAAGTGAGAAACCTAATAGATGTCCAGATGGCAAAAGGAGCTTCAGCCGTAGCTCAAAGCATTCTTCCCATCATAGAGGAGAGAAACCTAATAAATGTTCAGATTGCGGGAAAATCTTCAAAAGTAGGTCCTACCTTACTTTCCATAAAAGAATCCATACAGGAGAGAAACCATATAAATGCTCAGAATGCGAGAAGAGCTTCAGATGGAAAAGTGACCTTTCTGTTCACGAGAGAATGCACAATGCTGAAGACGCATATAAATGCTCAGAGTGTGGAAAGAGCTTCAAATGTAGAGCAAGAATTATTTCCCATCAAAGAATGCATGCAGATGAGAAACCATATAAATGCTCAGAGTGTGGAAAGAGCTTTTATCGGAAGGCCCACCTGACTAACCATCAAACAACCCACACAAGGGAGAAATCATTTAAATGTTCAGATTGCGGAAAGATGTTCAGATATAGATTCTACCTTACTTTCCATCAAAGAATCCACACAGGAGAGAAACCGTATAAATGCTCAGAATGCGAGAAGAGCTTCAGATGGAAAAGTGACCTTTCTGTTCACGAGAGAATGCACAATGCTAAAGATGCATATAAATGCTCAGAGTGTGGAAAGAGCTTCAACTGTAGAGCAAGCATTATTTCCCATCAAAGAATGCATGCAGGTGAGAAACCATATAAATGTTTAGAATGTGGAAAGAGTTTTACCTACCGTTCCGGCCTTGCTAAGCACCACAGAATTCACACAGGGGAGAAACCATATAAATGCTCAGAGTGTGGAAAGAGCTTTTATCGGAAGGCTCACCTGACTAGCCATCAAACAACCCACACAGGGGAGAAGCCATTTAAATGTTCAGATTGTGGAAAGATGTTCAGATGTAGATCCTACCTTACTTTCCATCAAAGAATCCACACGGGAGAGAAACCGTATAAATGCTCAGAATGCGAGAAGAGTTTCAGATGGAAAAAGTACCTTTCTATTCACAAGAGAATGCACACTGGTGAAGAACTCTATAAATGCTCAGATTGTAAAAAGAGCTTCATCTGTAGGTCAAGTGTTATTTACCATCAAAGAATCCATGCAGGGGTGAAACCATATAAATGTTCAGAATGTGGGAAAAGCTTCCATCATAAGGGCCAACTTACTTCCCATCAAAGAATCCACAGAGAGGAGAAACCTTATCACTGCTCAGAGTGTGGAAAGAGCTTTAGTGGCCATTCAGGCCTTGCTTATCATCACAGAATCCACACAGGAGAGAAACCATATAAATGCTCAGAATGTGAAAAGAGCTTTACTTCCCATTCCGGTCTTGCTTATCATCTCAGAATCCACACAGGGGAGAAACCATTTAAATGCTCAGAATGTGGAAAGAGCTTTAGGTCCCATTCCGGACTTGCTTATCATCACAGTATCCACAAAGGGAAGAAACCATATGAATGCTCCAAATGTGGGAAGAACTTCAGTAAGAAGGCCATCCTTATGTCTCATCAGAAAACTCACACAAGGGGGAAGACATAAAAAATGCTCAGAGTGTGGAAAGAAGTTCAGACGGAGTGACAACCTTACTTGCCATCAGAGAATGCACACAGGGTAGAAACTATAAATGCTTAGAAAGTAGAAAGTGCTTTAGTCAAAGATGTACTCAAACTATCCATTACAGGACTCACATGGGGAAAACCTTATAAATATTTGGAATGTGTAGTGAGCTTCAATCAGAATGTGCAGTTTACATCCTATTAAAAACCTGACAGCCCGTGATAATTCCTGGGAACTGGAAGAGCTTTTCTTGGCTGTTTGGTGTAGTGGTTAAGAGCGCAGGACTCCCATCTGGAGAACTGGGTTTGATTTTCCACTCCTCCACTTGAAGCCAGCTGGGTGATCTTTGGTCAGTCACAGCTTCTAGCTCTCTCAGCCCCACCCACCTCACAGGGCATTTGTTGTTCTGGAGATAATTATGACATACTTTGTAAACTGCTCTGAGTGGATGTTAAGTCATCCTTTCTTTTGAATAAATATTTTACTAGTTTTCTCATAAAGATAGGAATAGGGGAAGGGGAATGGGGAAAGGAAGGGCATCCTAAAGTCTGCTTTTAGGAACATCATAAAGTCTGCTTGCATCAGCATTCTACTTATCTACATATCATATGTCACACTACAAATCCTTCAACTGTGATTAGTAGTAACAGTTACAATACTGCCTTCATATGTTTACTACATTCAGGTCTTTATATTTGTTTTTAATCCAGTTATAAAAAGGAATCCACGAGGGAGCAAAATCTTCCATCTGTCATTAGTGAAGTTAGTTTGTCCATTTCCGCATTTTCCATTATCTTCGCTATTAGTTCCTCTTGCTGGGGTGTTGTTGGTCGTTTCCAATAGTACGCTAATAAAGTTCTTGCTGCTGTTACTCCATGTATTATGAAATATTTCAGGTCTTTATTCAGCTCTTCTGGTATGCAGTATAACAAAAAACATCTCTGGTTTAAAGGGAATTGAAATCTGTAAAATTGTAGTAATGTATGTACCATTATCCAAAATTTATGTATCTCTTTATATGTCTGCCACATATGATAGACTGTTCCTGTATATTTCCCACATTTCCAGCAGTTATTTAACATATTTTTATACATTTTGGCAAGTCTATCCAGAGTTAAATACCATCTATAAAGAATCTTATATAGATTCTCTTTAAAAGCAACTGACTTAGTTATTTTAACATTCACTTTCCATATCTTACTTCATTGTGTTGAATCAATACTATATCCTAAATTTTGTGTCCATTTAACCTTATATTCCTCCATTCCCTCATTTTCTGTCTTCATTTGCATTAAAAATACATACATTTTAATCAGTTTTTATCAGAATCATAAATTAGTTTTTCAAAAGCATTTTGTTCTAAATTAAAACCTCCCACTTTTTAATCTTTATTATATCTAGACTCAACCTGGGCCCTCGACCGCCAGTCTAAGTAAATGCCTTGTCTCTGTAATTCTTCTTTTGTTTTTAATGTTCCTTTATCATCTAAAAGGTCTTTATATCTAATAATCCTATCTAGGGAGAATACATTTGACTGTGAAAACACTTCTAACGGTGACACCCATTGTGGAATTTTAGAGTATATTAGCAGTCCACTTCTTTCCCATGTTGTTATAAGGGATTTTCTAATCAAAAGGTTCTTAAAATACTGATGTCCGTTTATTTTTCCATACCATACAAATGTGTGCCATCCTAACTGCAGATCATATCCTTCTAACGCCAAAAGTCTTTGATTTTATCTCATCCAAACTAAACAACACGCTTTATAGTAAATTTTCCAGTCCGGTAGAGCAAAACCAGCATTTTCTTTCAAATCTTGGAGTATTTTCAGTTTAATTCTTGGCATTTTCCTTTGCCAGATAAATTTGGACACTGATATATTTGGCTCTTCAAAGAAAGATTTACTAATACCAATCAAGATGGGTTGATATAGAAATATAATCGGTGTTAGTATATTCATTTTGATAGTTGCAACCCTTCCCAGCAATGGAAGATGTAATCCTTTCCATCTCTCTAAATCTTTCTGGATCTCTTGAAGTGATTTCATATAATTGTCTTCCATTATGAGCTACATTTTGATGTTAAGTAAACCCCTAAGTAGTTTACTTTCTTCTCTAACTGAAATCCTGTCAGTCTGATTAATTCCGGTTTCTGGGGTGTTGTCATATTTATAGCTATCGCTTTTGTTATCTAGTAATTAATCTTGATTCCTGCCATCGAGCCGTATTCCTTAAGGTGGTGCATTAATTGCTCTATTGAGTCCAAAGGCTCTTCTAATATAAATAATAAGTCATCCGCAAATGCTTATATTTTGTGTTTATGACCTTTAATTGGTGCTCCTTTAATTGCTGGATCGCTCCTTACAGATCGCATCAATATTTCCAACAACAAGTTAAATATTAACGGTGAAAGAGGGCACCCCTGACTTGTCCCTTTTTCAATCCATATGGCTTCGGTCAAATCATCATTAATAACGATTTTTGCTTTCTCCTTCTTGTATACGGCTTCAATAGCTTTTATAAAGCCTGTTCCAAATTCCATCTCTCTTATCTGCTCAATGAAGAATTGCCAGTTGACGTTATCAAAAGCTTTTTCAGCGTCCAAAAACACCATGGCCACCTGCTTCTCAGGATGTGCTTCGTAATATTCCAATAGGTCTAAGGCAATCCTCATGCCTTTGCTTTGATAATTTAAGGAGAGTTACCAAGATGTCTCTCAGTGCACCTGTTGCTTACTTTTATAATCACTTTGAGGACCAATCATTTTATTTAAAAGACAAATCACATGTGACATAAGGGGCTAATCACCCTGGGCTGTCCAGGTCCTTATGTCACATGTTTGACAGAGAAGGTGACAGTTAGGGCCAGATGAATCTTTGCAATGTTAATATGTGATTTGCTTTGGCTTCCCTGTGATACCCTCGTGACCTCCCAAAGAATCTGCAGGAGGAAAAAGTCCTGCCTGGAGAGCCCCAGAGAGAGGAAGGGTGATGGACAGAGAGGCTGCCTCTCCTGCCAGAAGGAGCCGCCCTCAAAAGGCTGGGGCACGTCTTTGTCCTCATCCCTTCCGTTCCTGAGGGGCCCCCTCAAGTACTTTTCCTCACCTGAACCTGCAGCAGGAACCAAAGGACAGCTTCTCCCAAAGAACCTCCAGAACATGCCTTGGGCAGCTTGCTAGACAGGTCGGACGGTGCAACCATTATTGATGCCCCCTCCTCCACCATTTTCTTCCTCTCTAGGAAGCAGGGCTCTCTTCATTTTCACCATTTGAGGACTGAAATCCAATGTCTCTGCAGGCTTATTTCGTTCTGGCTGACCCAGGGGCTTTTGCACCAATAAGAACCCCCCCTCCCCACCACCACCACCACCACACACACCCCATTCTCCAAAGGGAACCAGAGCCCACAAGAGGAGCAGCTGCGCCTCCTTTGCTAGGCCTTCAGTTAGGCACGGTTCTGTCTTGCTCTTGACTAGGGAAAGCTTCATTTGCGCTAAGCAATAAAAAATGTGGAGGGAAATTGATTTATCTCTCATGAAAGTGGTAACCAAGGGAGGCATTGTTAGTATTGGTTATTTAGAGGGGAATTTAATGGTTCTGCATCATCTTTAACATTTGAAATTGGCCACTTGGCTCACAACTTACAGCTTAAACTAGAAAAGGTAGGAGAAATTGGCATTGGCCACCCTGCTGATGTCATAAAAAGCTGAATTAGAGCTCGTCAAGAAATGAAACACTTGTGCATCCTGGCCTAAACAAAGACTACTGATTTCTGTTCCTCCTAGAGAATTTATTCTTTAGAAAATCGAGCTGGCCTTCCGAACTCAATTCTTCTCTCCCCGCTTTACGCTGATCATGTCAGCCAGGCGTTGCCAGCTCCAGGTTGGGAAACTCCTGGAGATTTTGGGGTGGGTGTTTGGGGCAGCAAGGGACCTCAGCAGAGTATGATAATGCCATAGAGTCCACCCTCCAAAGCAGCCCAGGGGAACGGCTCCCTCTGGCCAGGAGGGCAGTCGCAGTCCCGGGAGACCTCCAGCCATCGCCTGGAGGTTGGCAATCCTTCTTCACACCGCCCATGCTCCCCTTCTGCAGGAATTCGTCTATCAGAAGACTGGAGGGGAGGGGGCGCTTCCCGGAGACTTCTGCCCTGTGCGTGGCCTTCTTTTTAGCCTTCAGATTTGCATGGCTGCGTTGTGTTGTGTTGGGACTTCTGGGAAAGGGCGCGGGGTGACCGAATAAACGTCCCTCGAACTTGCAGCAGCCCGAGCCAAGCGCCCCCTCCCCGCGATCTGTGCTCCCCCCCCCACCGCGCTTGCAAAGGAGAGGAGGGGGCGAGGGGCGTGCCTAGAAGGGCGGGCGGGCAGGGGGCGCTTCCGGTCTCCTCCCCCTCCTTTCTTGGCGCCCGGGATTTCTCACGAGGAAGAGCAGCAGCGGCGCGTCCCCAGATCGGGTGAGCTGCGACTGCATTTGGGGGGATGGGAGGCGGAGGCGGGTCCAAATGCCCCCCCCCCCCGGCGGCTCTTTGGAGGCTGCGGGCCGGGCCGGGGTCTTGGAGCGCGCAGCCTTGTACGGGCGGGACTTCGTACGAGGGTTGCAAAGGGGGCGCCCCGGCCAGGGAGGGTGCCGAAGTCCGGCCTGGGTGTCGGTTCCCAGGGCCGGATCCTGCGCCTCCCGGAAGGGGCCTCGATCGCAGATCTGGGCTGTCGGGCGTGTCTTAGGGAGCCGTACTTAAAAGCCCCCCCCCCAGCTCCTTAAGGGAGGGGGGGGCTCCCAACGTTGCCAAGTCTGGATTGGGGGATCCCGGAGAGTTGGGGACGGAGATCCATTCCCTCCAGGTCTCTCTTGTCCAGAGATCAGTTGGGATTCCGGGGGATTCCCAGCCCCCACCTCGAGGCTGGCCACCTTAGGGCTGCCCCAGCTACTGGCAAACGGTACCTCCTTCTCAGTGAGGGCAAAGCTACAAGTGACGAATGGCACTTGAACGGCAAGTGTATTTCTCCCTGTTCACTTGCCCTCCACTCAAACCACTTGCCGTTCAAGTGTCATTCGTCACTTGTAGCTTGGCCCTGAGCCCTGCGGGAGGGTTGGGGTGTCAAAGCGTATCGATGCAAGTGGGGCTCAGAAATCCCAGCTTCGCCTTCATCTTGTGCCTGAGCAGGAAAAGGACCCTGAGACTGTCATAAGGGAAGGTGGGATTAATCTGCCTCCCCTCTGAAGAAAGGGCTCGGAAATACACAGGTGCAAATAGCTCCATGCAAAGCCCGGAACAAGACAAAACCACCCCGGGCGTGCCTTTTTAGGAGGGCCAGCCATAAGGCCGCAAAACGTTGCATCGGCTTTTTGTGGGTACTCCTCATTGTGCAGATGTAAGAACATGAAAAAGTGAGGGGAGGAAGAGGCAGGCGCTTGTGTCTCCACTTATGGTGCTGGATGGGGCCATGGCTCAGTGGCAAAGCGTCTGCATGGCGCCCAAAAGGTCCCGGGTTCAATCCTCAGCGCCTCTGCTTAAAAGGACCAGTTGATGGGACCTGAGAGATCCACAGCCCGTCTGAGCAGACAATCCTGGCCCTGAGGGCCCAAGGGTCTGATTCACTCTCAGGCAGCTTCCGGTGTCCACGTGGATGCTGACGGGCTCTGTCTTGTTTGGCTTTTGGAGGTGTGAAATTCTGGCAATTGCATTCTGGGACAAAGAAGGGGAAAATGGACGCATGTTTCAAACGAAACAAAGTCAAGCTTGGGCACACTCTATCCCCCAAGCCCAGTGCAAATATTTTAATAAAATTGCTGAGATGTTCTGGGAAGTAGAAGTCAGTGAAGTGGGGTTCCCAGGTGCCTGCTGGTGTCGGGGAAACTCCCGGGGCTTAGCACCTTTCCTGGGTGATTGGCGGGAGGGGCAAGGTCCCGGAGGTTGTCTGTCAGCAGCAGGCAGGTCTGGAACACGCACTCACGCTCCCAACCAGAGTGGCAATGTCACTTCCAGAAATGACATCACCGTGCCAGCTGTAGGAGCGTTCCTGCGCTTTGGTGTGTGTGGGGGGGCAATTTGGGCCTCAAATGGGCCGATTTGCCCCTGTGCAGAGTGTGGGAGCCCTTGTGTGGCCAGCGCAGTGGCATCACTTCTAGAAGTGATATCATCACACTGGCCCCGGAGTGCGCACAGCCGGCATGAGGTACGTGCTGGGTCCCCAACCGTCCTGGCGGGAGCAGAGAGGGAATTGGCGACCCGAGAACAGAGGAGCACATTAAATGCACCTGCGAAGATCAGGGAGGTTGATAGGGGAATTTATCATTCAGGTCAAGAATATACTGCTCCAACTCATCCTTTTTCCAAATTATACATAGCAGTATTTATTCTGAACATTTTAATGTTTAAATTGCGCCAGTGCTGCCATAATCAGTGGATCCCAGTGAGGTCAGGGAGATGCAGCTGCAGCTAATGTCAGAGAAACCAGGCGGGTTCCAGCTCCCCTGGCTCTGCCTTTCTGGTTTTTATTTCTTTATAGCTCACGTTTCTCACTGATTCTCTAGGTGGATTTACACAGTGCAGAAGAATGGAATCAGAGAGCACAAAACATCCAATAAAAATGCAATAGGACTGAGTGTGTTATTTAATTAATTTATTTATTTCATATTTCTATTTTGTCCTCCCCGAGAGTAGGCTCAGGGCAGGTCACAACCCGTTAAAATACAATAAACTTCTATTTCCATAAAACCTTTAAAAGCATCATTAAAATAAAAGCATATTTCTAATTCTGAAGTCAGCCTTACAAGTGAAAACAGGATGGTGGACAGTCTTCGCAGGGAGGGTTGGATTTTATACACCCCTTGGTGTTTCAGGCCAGCGGAGGCCCAAACCTCAGCCATGTGCCTGGCAGAACAGCTCTGTCTTACAGGCCCGGCGAAAAGATAGTAGGTCTTGCTGGGGCCTGGACTCAGTAGATGGAGCGTTCCTCCAGGTGGGGGCCAGGACCGAGAAGGCCCTTGCTGTGGTCGAGGCTAAGCAGGCCTCCTTGGGGCCAGGGACTACCAACAGCTGTTGATCTCCTGATCGGAGCGTCCTCTGGGGAATATATGGGGAGAGACCGTCCCACAGATACGCTGGTCCCAGTTCACATAGGGCCTTATAGTCAGTACTAAAACCTTGAATCGGATCCAGTACTCCACAGGCAACCAATCCAGCTCGTGTGATATCGGCGTTATATGTGGCCCATTTGGCATTCTCATAATAATGCATGCCGCTGCATTTTGGACCAGCTGTAATGTCCGGGTCAGGCTCAAGGGCAGCCCCACGTCGAACCAATTTCAGTAATCTAGTCTAGAGGTGACCGTTGCCTGGATCACTGTAGTTAAGTCATGAGTTGACAGGTACAGGGCAAGTTGTGTGTCTGGCGCAGGTGGAAAAAAGGGGACCTGACAACCATTGTGACCTGTGCCTCCTTTTTCAGGGAGGCATCCAGGACCACCCCCAGGCTCCTAACCCTCAGAACTGGCACCAGTGGTGCCCCATCGAGGGCCGGGAGCCGGAGGCCCAAACTCAGTCTGCCACAGCTCAAGTACAGGACCTGCGTCTTTGTCGGGTTTAATTTCAGCCAACTCTTATTTCTACCAACCAGTCATGGCTGCAAAAGCACGTTCCAGGACATCTGGGGCCGAGTCAGGCCGGCTGTCCATCCTCAGATACAACTGGGTGTCATCTGCATATGGATGGCACCCCTGCAAGTCACCTCCGACTACAGTTTCTGTTATTAAACCTTTTAAACGTGTCCTTGAAAATAATGAGGGCTTTCAGCTGTTCTGGCATTTGTTTTATGCTGCTGTCGTTAAAATACAAGTGGTCTGAACAAACAGAACAAAACTGAAAATTTCTGATGAAGATTCAGTAGAAATGGAGTTGGGGTGGTAATCTGTCTTTTATGTGTTTTCACTCCTTTTTCACATATTATACTTTTATACTGTCTGCTTGGCATTTTAATTTTCTTTCTTATTGTGGATCCAGTTGGTGTTTTCAATTTGTAATTTACACTACGTCTCTGGTTCTGATATGCCTTCTTGATCTTTGGTTGATTGAAAAGGGGACAGACGAATTAAGAGAGGAAGGAGAGAGCAGGATATTTCAGTGTTCTCTAGCCTTTATTAGCATGGTATCTTCTTGCCTTTGCAGGACTTCGGAGCTTCGCCCGCCAGTCGTGGCATTCCAAAAAAAAAGAGAACTTTGTGGTGCCAGGAGACAAAGATCCTCCTGCCTTCACAGCTGCAGAGCCAAGATAGAAATGAAAACCTCCACTGGGTCGGAAGCAGAACGAGGCTCCGAGGCCACACAGGCAGGGATCAGTGGGAAAATCTGGGAAAGGTCTGTGGGAAATATTCTGGGTGAAGATGCCACCAGCTCAGTAGCAGAGATCCATCACTTCAGGCAATTCCGCTACCAGGAGGCTGAGGGGCCCCGAGAGGTTTGCAGCCAACTTCACCATCTTTGCCACCAGTGGCTGAAGCCTGAAAGGCACAGCAAGAAGGAGATGCTGGACCTGGTGATCCTAGAGCAGTTCCTGGCCGTCCTGCCCCCGGAGATGGAGAGCTGGGTGAGGGAATGCCGGCCGGAGACCAGTTCCCAGGCGGTGGCCCTGGCAGAAGGCTTCCTCCTGAGCCAGGCAGAGGGCGAGAACCAGGACCAGCAGGTGAGAAAGTTTCGTCCTGGAGGGTCAAAAGAACAAAATATGGAAAATCCTCCCTGCCGAAGTGCCCAGCATTTAAAGAAACCAGCCTAGCAATATGCCCTTCTCCACCCCTTCCCGGATGTTTTCCCTTCCCTTCCTAATTCCTCTCCCCCTTCCCTGTCTGCTGTTTCAGGGGCTGTCAGAAGAGGCTGCTGATTTCTGCGAGGCAGAAAAGGCGCCATCCGACCTGAGGCAGGGGCCGCTGTTCTGGGGGGCCACACAGGAGAGCGAGGGAGGTGGGTGAGGATTTCTGTTGTCTCTTTCCTCTCGGCCTCCTTCCCTAGAGTAAGCAAGCCTGCCATTTCTGGGCCGCTGTTGGAATCTGCGTGGAAAAGACGATGAGATTCAGGCTCTGTGTCAGGTTCATAATGCTTTGAATTTCAAAGGAATAAAGCTTTGTATCTCCAGAGTATCTTTTTGAACTTTAACCCACGTGGTGGTGGAAAGTGCCATCAAATCATAGCTGACTTGTAGCGACCCCTGCTGGGGGTTGCTAAGGCAAGAGACTAACAGAGGCGGGTTGCCATTGTCTGCCTCTGCAACTCTGGTGTTCTTTGGAGGTCTCTCATCAAAGTGGAGGAGCATGGAAAGAATTGTTTTGGATGAGGGCCTGAAATACAGATAAATTTTTATCAGATGCAGGGCTGGATCTAGGGTTGCCGGTGCCCGGGACAACTCTAGCCCGACCTTGTGCGGGCGCATAGTGTCCGTGCGCTCCCGGCACAGCATGATGACATCATTTGGGTGATGTCATCATGCAGGGTGGCAGTGGCTGGGAAGCCGCCCACGCCGTGCGCCTGCCCCACAGGACAGGGGGTGGCTGGCTGCCCCCTGTCCTGTGGGGCAGGCGAATGGCGTGGGCGGCCGCACTGCGCTTTGCCTGCCCTTCAGGACAGGAGATGTGTGGCAAGCCAACCCCCCCTGTCCTGTGGGGCAGGCAAAAAGCATGCTGCCCATCTGCTCATGCTGCCCACCTTCGCGCTCCAGCAGCTGTCCCCAACATCCCCTCCCTGGGGGCGCCAGGGGCAAACTACCTCCCTGCCCCCCCTCAATCAGGCCCTGATCAGATCTAATGTTTTTTTTTTTAAATGTAAGACATTTGTTATTTCTTTTCATCTAATCCCCCCATAGCTTCCTCCCCAGAATCATCAAGCCCAGAGGCCAAAACTAGTGGTTGCCTCTGGGTTGCCTTAACAGAGAGCAGAGCTTTAAAGCTGTTGGCCCTGGCATCATTCCATCTGATCGACAGTAGACCCTGCCGTCCTGTGTTTGAAGACAGAAGTGGGTATGAGGGGATGTTTCTTGGCCTGGTTTAAATCATTTCTCAGAAAATGGACCCAGAGGGTTGTTGTTAAAGACCTGCTATCCTCGGTGTGGGAATTGTCTCTCTGGGCTCCACAGGGCACAATCTCATCCCCCACGTTATTGAACTTCTATGCAAAGCCTTTAGAGAAATCATTTGTAACTTTGGGATTGGATGCCATGGATCTGCCGATAAACCAGCTGTGTATCTTGGTATTCAAATCCCCTCTTGATGCCGCAGAGGTCCTGAGTCACTGCCTTATAGCTGTGATGCCTGAAAGCATCTCATTCTGCAGTCATTCCGTTAGCTTCCTATCAATTACTGGGCTCAGTTCAAGGTTTTGGCTGTCACATACGAAGTCCTTCATGGCCTTGTTCCCTCAAGCCTACACGACTTCCTCCCTCCCTGTCCCTCACTATGGCAACTTTACTCAGCTGAATGGCCAAAATCAACAGTTGCCCGCACACGTGCAATCTCTGTAGTGGCCTCAGCTTGTGAAATGGTCTGTCTGAAGAGGTCAGAGAGGGTCCCACCCTCTTAGCTTTCTGCAAACTGTGCAAATACAGGCGGACTTTTATAAATGGTTTGGAGAGATACCTTGTTTGGCAGAGAGCCAGTTTGGTATAGTGGTTAAAAGCGGCAGGACTCTAATTTGGAGAACCGGGTTTGATTCCCCACACAAAGCTTGTGTTCAGCCAGGACCATCTTGGTTCTGGATTGTGGACATCTGTGCCTGAATGCTGTCTTTCTAATAAACCTTTTGAAATCAAGAGACCTTCGCTTCTTGCAGAAGGGAGGAAGGCAGACTCTGGATAACTGGGATGCCATAGTCTGACATATTGTTAGGAATCCTACGTTACTCACCCCGACCCCTCATCAGGGAGGGAGGGATACCGGAGAGAATCCGACAGACCTGTCTGTGCCTAGAAAGGAGGGTGCGGGGCCAACTACTCAGCCCAAGCGGGATAGAGCGATGCGAGAAGGCACTCACCCAAAAACCAGCGCGAGTTGGAGCGTCTCTCAGCTGACGTCGTTGCCAACCCCCCGCCAGTGGGACTTGAGGCCATGAACAGCTAGGGAAAGATGCACAAGCACCACGTTCCTTCGCTCCATGGCCGACATGAGCAGACCTGCAGGATCGGAGACGTCGGGGCCCGAAGCCCCAGTTTGGGAGACGAGCAGATCCACGCTCCTGGCCAGCGCAGACCATCCCAGCACTCAGCCATGGTATCACTGGGACTCAGAGGCTGGGGATTGTGTGGAATGCCACCCGCCAGAGATGAGTGAACTTATGAGCTGGGACTATGCTGACTTAAGTTCTAATCTTACGGGGAAGGATGGTGCCAAAGTTTTGGAGGGGAGTGCGTGTTGGAATCGTACCCAAGATCAAGCTGAAGTTATGCAGTGTCCAATACTTGCAGTAACTGGGATCACCAAAGGCTGGCTGACCAGCACTTCGGAGATGGAGAGACCTCCGGCAAGGAGGGTCGTTTCGAGCCAAGCTCTACAGGATTGGCAACCAGGACTGCCGGCGGAGGCAGAAGAGAGGGAGCATTGTGCCCACAGAACCTGGGAGGTGAGCCTGCTACAGTCGAAACCGGGTGAGGACGTGGTGCCTGAGGATCTACCTCTCGTAGAGGACGAAGGCGCCCAGTTGAGGATCAGCGTGGGACGGGGAGTTGCCCCGCTGATAACGTTGCCAACCCCCAGGCAGTGGGGTTTAAGGCCTCGAGAGGGATGGGCCGGCACCTTATTCTCCCACTCTTTGATGGACTTATCTTTGGGCCCCTTGTCAAAAGACTCGGGGAAGATGAGCAGTTGAGTCAGGGAGGCGAGCCGACTGTCCACCCATTTGGAGGGAGACGTTGCCTTGGAAGAGACAGAGAGTCTCCCGGTCTGGGAGGCCTTGCGAGTGGAACTCGAAGGCCCGGATGGCATGGAAGCTTATTTAGCGGGAGCTGAGAGGAGTGGGGCGCTGATTCCTGAGGAGCAGGAACACGAGTCTCAGCTGCCAAGCCAAGCTCCAGAAATACCGTTTGGAATATTTGCCATAAATCAGAGAGTGAGGCGTTGGGTTGACTGTTCGTCTGGAGTTGCAGAGACGGGCCGCCCAAGGGGCAGCCATGGATTCCAAGACCTGACGGGCCAATACGTCGTGGGAGTCAGGCGCAACGCAAGGAAGCAGGCTTCATCTCAACAGAGCTGGGCGGGGAGGTTGCGCCAGCTGAAGCGGGGAAGCCTGACCCCGACAGCCAAGCGGAAGCTCGCTATCGACAGTTGGAGGGGTGGCTGGCAGCGATGACTGAGACCTTGGCCCAGGCTACTGACCTGATTCGCTTGGTAATGTTGGGAGAAAACGGGGCTGTAGCTGGTGGGATGGCGGTGCA
The DNA here is from genome assembly GCF_028583425.1 of Eublepharis macularius. NCBI lineage: Eukaryota > Metazoa > Chordata > Lepidosauria > Squamata > Eublepharidae > Eublepharis > Eublepharis macularius. Next base: position 175,847,099 of record NC_072793.1, read on the forward strand.
GCCGGCTGTTCCAGGGACTCGCCTGCACATTCAAACGCAGCCAACTACTGGGCCCACTACGATCGCACCACCGGCCCTGGGTCTTGCCGAAGCTGCTGCTACGGGGGAAGCGGCACCAACGAGACTGGTGCCCGGAGCCCCATCAGCTGAGCCCGTCATTCCAGAAAGTGGACAAAGGCCTGTCCCTCAAGGTAACATGCTGCTGCCGCTGCCGCCACCAGCACCTGGGGAAGAGGGACTTCTCGTTACTGCGCAGCACCCGCTTGGTGGAGCGCCTGTCCCACAGTCGCAGCCGCAAGTTCTTCTGCCACCTCTGCCGCCACCCATGCCACAACCAGAACCCGGGGAAAAGAGACCTCTCATTCCATCGGGGGCACAAGCCCGGGCAGGAGCCCCCACGCAGCGCCCTCCTGGTGGAGCGCCTGCCCCTCAGTCACAACCCCCGCAAATCCCTGGGCCGTCGCCACCGCTGCCCAGGGCGTAGCGAGCACCAAGAGCACAAGCCAGGGCTGGGGCCCCAGCTCAGCGCCCGCCTGGAGAAGCACTTGCCCCGCAGTCGCAGTGGCAGCAAATTCCTGGGCCGTCGCCGCCGCCACCCAGGGTGCAGTCAGCACCCGGGGAAGCGAGACCTCTTGTCTCGCCGAGAGCTCCAGCCCGGGAAGGGTTCCCCACTCAGCGCCCACCTGGCAGAGCGCCCGCCTCGCAGTCTCAGCCACAGCAAAATCCGGCCCCAGCCACGGGCCAACCGGGAGAGGAGGAGTTACCGAGAGACCGGATTAAGCTGGAAGGTTTGTTGGGTGGAGACGCCCGCAAATTGGGATTTTTTATTGGATTCTTTATTGTACAAGCACTCCAATTCTTCAACCAGTGGGGCCATCACTTTCCCGACGGAGAAAGCCGTAGGATGCACCTGGGGGCCAGGTTGGAGACTATCACAGCGGAATGGTATGTGACTCCTTTCTATACTGGGGCTCCTGAACTGACCAGTTTGCAAGCATTTATAACGGCCTTAAGAGACCAGCATGAGGATCCATTGGAAGGGGAGGGGGCCCGCACGGAAATACAGCAAGCCCGGAGGGCTCTGCCAGTGCCAAAGGGGGGCAGTGACGCCCTTGTGAACCAGGGAGCTAGAGAAACTCGATGGAAGCAAGGTTTATGTCTGGAATGTGAGCAAGATGGACAGTTCACAACTCAAAGCCCTCAGGGCCCTCTCTGAGACCTCTCCCCACCACCTCCGGCTTGCCCACTTCTGGCCCCGCGCATGGATCGCGGACATGGGGCGCTGGAAAAGGGGCATTCAGAAAAGGGGCTGGAAGCCGCTGAGGCAGTATCGGAGTCTGATACCCAACTGTCAGGCCAGGAGCTCACCGTCGGGAAACGAGCGGGAACTGTCATGAGGAGGCCCCAGCTGCAGATCAAAAAGAAAATCACTTCAGAGAACGTGAGAGACCCCGGGGCTGTTTTATTTATACCAGTGGCATTTCCAAATTCCAAACGGGACACTCTTATCGTCTTTGAACAAATGACTGGCTCCAATATGAACCCAGGCATGCTGGAAATGGAGCAAGTCCCAGTGGGGCTACACATTTGGGACATTAAATGGCTATGGGGTCACAACCCTTACGTCAACTGGACTGCAGGAGTAATAGTGTTCAACAGAGAGATCTGCCAAGAGCGACAGTGGAGTACGGAATGGGGTGGGGAAGCCCCAAGAGAACCAAATAAACCCCTTTTAACTAAAGAGGAATCCAGCCTGATCCCAAGCGAGTACAGGGATCTGGTTAGTGAGGAGGAGGCGGATAGCTTGCATTGAAAGACAGACTGTGCAACTGAACTGATACTGGGAAGGAGCCTTCCCAAAAGAAAACTTTATTCACTGAGCCTAGCAGAGAGAGAGGAGCTTCGAAAGTTCATGGATAAAAACCTAATGAAAGGTTTCATCCCCCCACACTGCTTCCCCCACGCAGCGCCAAAGCTGTATGTGAAGGAAGAGGATGGGAAACTGAGACTTTGGTCAAAAAGGAGCACCAATGCCTGTACCTGTACCAATGACTTTCCAATTCCCCTGATTTGAGACCTACTAAGTGTGGTGGCGCAGGGTAAGATCTTTCCAGAACTGGACTTGAAAGATGCTCATTTCCTGAAAATGATTATGTTCAATGAAATGTTGCATGAAATTTTATATAAGGGAGTGGTCGTTTTCCTACATGACGTGCTACTTTTTGCAGAAGCAAAAGAGGGAAATGCTAAGTTGGTCAGAGAAGTCTTGGCCAGTCTGCTACAGGATAAACTCCCTTTTAAATTGTGGAAAGGTGGGTTTCTCAAAGTTAAATGGGACAATCTGGGCTACCGCATTTCTAGGCAGGGGTTTAAAATGGGGCCTGCTAAAGTCCAAGCAATTAAGATCTTGCAAGCACCCGCTACCCGAAGGCAGCTGCAATCTTTTCCGGGCTTTGCCATTTTCTATAGGCAATTTATCGAAGGGTTTGCCCAAACCGCCCTCCCGCTAACAGACTCGCTCAAGACAAAAGGGAGGGAGAAGCGAGCAATTAAATCCGCAAGCAAGCTTATCTGGGACCCTAAATGCCAGGCAGCATTCGAGAAGTTGAAGGACCAATTTACCTCCAAACGGGTTCTACAACATTTAGATGAAAGCCAAACCTTTCTGGTGCAAGCAAATACAGGCGAGGCAGCCATTGGCGGAGTCCTCTTGCAAAAAGGGGAAGACAGGAAAGTACGGCCGTGGGCGTACTTGTCCAGAAAATTCACCAAGGCTGAGCGTAATCGGAATGCACGGGAAAAGGAGGCTTTTGTTGTTAAAATAGCCCTTTCTAGGGGGAAACACTGGCTGGAGGGAGCACTCCGCCGGTTTGAAGGGTGGACTGACCAGGAAAAATCAGAAACTCTGCGCACAATTCGGAGGCTTCATCTTAAGCAGCTTCTGTGGGCCGAAAATCGTTCAAAGGCTGATTTCACCCTAAAGTTTCCTCCGGGCAAATCTAACTTTCTAGCAGACGCTCTGTTGCGCATGCCCCAACCTCAAAGGAAAAGGGTGGAGACTATTAATATTGGCTTTTCTCCACGTCAGGGGGAAGGTGTGATCACTACTCGTAACCAAGCAACCCAAAAGCAGATCGGGCAGAAGGGGTGGAGAGATGAAGTGGAAAAAGAGGGGGAGCGAGCGCCCACAGGAAAAAAGTCTCAAACGGCAACAGGAGACTGGATTAAGGAAGGCGAACTTTATATTCCAGCTATCCTCAGAAAAGAAGTGTTACAGCAATGTCACGATGGCCGCACCGCAGGCCATTTCAGTTCTCGAAAGACTCTGCACTTGGTTCAAAAGCGATGCTGGAAGCCAGGAAAGAGAAGGGCTGTGTCACACTACGTGTCTTCCTATCCTATTGGCATTATAACCAAACCAAGAAGGGGAGAGTCGCCCAGATTGCCTTTGAAAGTTCCCAAACAGCCCTGGGGGGTGGGCTCTGCAGCCTTTAACCCTGAGTTGCCCCCTTCAAAAGGCTGTACCTACATTTTAGTGGTGTTGGTCTTGTTTGCAAAACAAACTCAGTTCATTCTGTGTACCACGATACCTTCAGCTAAGAACCTAGCCAACGTGTTCATGAAACATACTGTCAGAATTCACTCATTTCCCAAACTGGTAATCTCTGATCGCGTTGGATATGGTGGAATAGTGTCTCCTTTTGGTATGCAACCAGAAAGTAAGCCAAACAGAGACCTGCGTAGGCAGTGGAGCTCCCTATCCATGCACTGGACTGTAGTTCAAAAGACGTTGACCAAAGTGAAGGCAGGTTATAAAAAATACACTGATTGCCACCCCATGGAGCAACGGAAGTTACCATCTAAGGACAAAGTCTCCACCATCTCCACCAAAAACTTCAAATCAGAACACACCTGCACAAAGTTGGCCTTGATGTACTCAGGACCGTTTCCAGTCAAAACAGCGATCAACAATGTGACAGCAGAAATTGAACTCCCAAAGAATCTGCGCCATGTACACCCAACTTTTCACATCAGATTGCTGAAACGTGCTCCTCCCCCAGATAAATGGCATCCTACGCCAACAGCACCTACTTCAACCCTAATCCATGTTCACATACACTATGAAATTGAAAACATTTTGGACTCTAAACGCAGATACAATAATCTTTCTTACCTAGTCAGGTGGAAGGACTTTGAGGAGAAGTACCGGGAGTGGGTGGAATCTATCCATATCCGAGCCCCCAGGCTCCTAAAACAGTTTCATCAACAATGCCCTGAAAAACCGGGGGGGGGGGGAGGAGGTGGAGGGGGGCCTTAAGGGGGGCAGAATGTCAGGATCTGTCATGTTTTGGGTTCTTAACCTGAGTTACGCCATATTAAATTGGGTAGTTGTTAGTCTTTCTCTCCCTCCAGGTCCGAGCAGTACCATGACCACAGTTTCCATGGGAGAGGATGTCGCGTCTTATCTGTTTTCTCCAGTTTCGACCTTGAGGAGCCCGCTTTCCCACAGAGGAATGCTCAGCAATGTGAACTCTGAGGGGAGGCTGGGAACTAAGGGTTTGATGTGTAACAACTTTCATTCTGTGCCTCATTCCTAACAAAGCTTGTGTTCAGCCAGGACCATATTGGTTCTGGATTGTGGACATCTGTGCCTGAATGCTGTCTTTCTAATAAACTTTTTGAAATCAAGAGACCTTGGCTTCATGCAGAAGGGAGGAAGGCAGACTCTGGATAACTGGGATGCCATAGTCTGACACAGAAATGGGTCATATTGTCCTCCACAGTGTAATCCATCGTGAGTCTCAGTGAGAAAGGCGAACTATAAAAACCAGAAATAAATAGAGTTATGTAGATAAGAGCATGAAAGCAGACGAGAAACGATCTGTCCTCTTTGTAATGGTTACTTCCATTCTGGTTCATGTCTCGGATTCTGGCAGGTGGGATCATGTTAATAGCAGCAGACCGACCGTTACTCTTTTAATATTTTTTCTTAATGTTTACTTTTCAGCACATGCATACAGGAAAAGCAGTCTAAACATATATGAAATCAATAAAATGTAGGGTTCAGACCTGTTCGAAGGATAAAACTAATCAAGTCAAAAAAACCCTGCCCTTTCTAGAGCCCGTTGTATTTTTTGCTACAACGGGCTTTGTTTCTAGTATGAAATAAATAAAATGAAGGGTTCAGACCTGTTCGAAGGATAAAACTAATCAAGTCTCAGTAATTCAGCCTCAGTAGCACAAGGTGGATCCAGCAAATATCTTAGGGGGAAGAAAGATTTTCTCCTGGTGACAGAAGCTCTACATGGAGGATGGCAGCCTGCCCTCTTGGCAAGAGGAAGCTCGAGATGAGGGGGAGTGGACGAATCCCCTTTATTTCCGGAGTTTGGGCTTGACAAAATCCTCCCATTAAGTCTTACAAGCCTTTCTCCCTCCTATCAGAAGAAACGCAGGAGTATGGAAGTCAGTTCCTTCCAAGCATCACCCAGGCACCAACCATCAAAGCTTTGGATAAGTTAATGGCTGGGGACAAGGAACGGCCAGCTGGAATCTGATGCCTGGTAGCTCACACAGCAAGTTGCGAGGGCTCGGTGACATCTTCCAGGGATTTCAGGAAAAGATGTGTTGGTCAGCAAGTGGTGGGGGGAAAGAAAGATAAACTCCCTTGGCCCACATGTGGAGGGTCCAGTTTGGATTACTCTCTTTGGCTGGTTCCATCAGGGGAAAGGAGCTCTCACACCTGAACTCCGTCTTGGTTGCCACCCTTGCCACGTGGCACACACAAAGGAGCTGGCTGCCTGGACAAAGACTCCAAGCTAATCAGAAGCTTTTAGGACATGACCCAGCCCGGTTTTGAACCACACCCTTTAGGGCATGCATAGACAGAGGAATTGCGTGTTTGCTGCTTTCTTTTATATCCCGTTCAGTCTGTCGCTATACTTTTAATAAATTGTTCCTTATTTTAAACACTAGTAGCTCTTCTCCATACCACATGGACCTCTGCTGTTAAAGCACGCTATTTAAAACTGGCACCAGGGAAGAGAAGCTGTCAGCTGCTAAATCCCTAATTCTCTTGGAGCGTGCAAATTGGAGTACTGGCCCTCTTGGCATGTAATTCCCAAAATGACCACTTGGTGGCAGCCTTACCAGAAAACCCCTCTGAAGGGCTGGGGAGGCTGGGAGAGTGGAGAATTATTGGGCGGGGGCTCAGGGAACCACTATTGCCTGAACGCTTCAGAGGGCTGAATGGAGCGGCGCTTGTGGGTCAGTGGGGCTGTTCCACTGAGGGTTGCCAACTGCAAGTAGGGAAATTCCTGGAGATTTGGGGGGTGGAGCCTGGATAGGGCTGGGTATGGGACCTCAGCAGGGCATAATGCCGTAGAGTCCACCCTCCAAAGCAGCCATTTTCTCCAAGGGAACTGATCTCTATGGCCTGGAGATCAGTTGTAATTCTGGGAGATCTCCAGCTACCCCCAGTTCGACCAAAGGGACCTAAGGAAGAAAAGGCTCTCTGAAGTATGCAGGTCATCAGCCATTGAAATCTAAAAACTCAGAATTTGACCAGGCAATTTTTCAGGATCTGACTCTTCTCGCCTCTTTTCCTGTCTCACAGATGGTGGAAGGACACTAGTGGATGGAGCTGGAGCTTTGAGACTTTGTGGTGGACATCAAGCAGCCTCTGAGAAGCAAGGCCAGGTAGGGCAGGAATCTTTGGGGGCATCCCAGGGACCTCAATCCTCTGCCCCCTCCTGTCTTTTCTCTTTCTGTCAAAGTGGCTGACCAGGGATGTTACTGTGAAGAAGCTTTGGATCCTTCAGGGCTGTTGTAGCATAGTGGTTAAGTGGTTGGGCTGTGAATCAGCATTCCGCTAGTTCGACTCCCTCCCCTGCCACGAGGCACTCCACTTGTCAATCTTCTCCAAGACGATGAGGAACCATTAAGAAGCACTTTTTCAGTGCATTTTGTCAACCAACTACCAACTTGTCAACAAGGATATTATGTCGAACCTTATCAAAAGCTTTAGTAAGATCCAGAGAAACTCTGTCTATCCTTTTTTTAAAAAAGTTATTTGGAAAAAGAAATAAAAATAGCAATTAAAAGTGCATAGAACCTTATGCAAAGAACATTAGGTTACATCAAAAGGTATATATATACTAGAGAGAGAGAGAGATAAACTGTGTCTACAGCATTCCCCTGATCCAAAAAAAGAGATGTTAGTCGGACATGACTTGAAACCCATGCTTGCTCTTAGTAATCACAGCCATCCTTTCTGAATTCTCAAGGACTGACTGATGATTTATTCTAAAAGTTTTCCAGGTATAGACCTCAAGATGACAGGTTGGTAGACAGGTCATCAAGCACCTTCTGAACAGCCAGACCAGGTAGGGGAGGAATCCTTAGGAGCTTCCCGGGGGCCTCAGTCCTCTGCCCCCTCCTGTCTTTTCTCTTTCTGTCAAAGTGGCTGACTAGGGATGTTACTGTGAAAAAGCTTTAGATCCTTCATTGCTGATGTAGCTTAGTGGTTAAGTGGTTGGGCTATGAATCAGCACTCTGCTAGTTCGATTTCCACTCCTGCCATGAGGTCAGCAGGTGGCTTTGGATAAGCCACTAACCCCAACTCCCCAGATGTATTGTGGGGATAATGATAACACTGACTTTGTTCACCATTCTGAGTGTGGAAGTAATCTGCATAGAAGAATGATATGGAAGCGTTGTTGTTGTTGTTATTACTCTTCCCCACAAGACTGGTTTTAGAGTGTGCCATTACCTGTAAGGGGAAAATGTTTCTTTCTTTCAGGGGCTGGTGACTCTCGAGGAGGTGTCTGTCTATTTCACCCAGGAGGAGTGGGTGCTGCTGGATCCGGACCAAAGGGCATTGCACAGGGAAGTCATGGTGGAGAATCGCAGGAATCTGGCCTTTCTCGGTATGGCTCTCTTTTGGCCTTTAGTTGATCGATATGGAAAGTAAGAATTGGTGGTCTTGTCAGCTTGTCTCAATGCATGGTACATCCGATTTTCATTTATTAGTCAAATCTCTTTGTCAGTTAATACTCTGGAGCTTAAAGGGCAATATCTTGCAAAAATGGTGATGGACAGGACTGGCTCCAGCTCCTGCGAGACAGCCAATGAGAATGGGCAGAATTCTGGGCCAATGGGAGTGAGCATCAGTTGGAGGGAGGGAAAAGGAGGGGGGCTTTGGGGGCTGCTGAGAGGAGGCAGCAGAGAGGCATTTCAGCGTGTTCAGATCTGTTGAAACCTTCCCTGTTAACCACAGCTTAGGAGTTTAAAAATCATTCAGTCTTATAAATAAAAGTTGTTATGTTTTTGTTTTAATCCTGGCTGGCCTGTAGTTGTTAATTGAGGGGAAATAAGACACACAAACACTCTGGTCACCACCAATGGGCTAATACATCTAAACTGAATGGTGGCAGCATATATATCTTACTATATAATTGAGTTAAGTGTATTTCAGACAACTCACTTTATACCTTGGTGCACCAGCAGAGGGCACTGCCATGGAGGGAGGCCTAGGCAAAGCACCATGCTCCTCCAGAAAATGTGCCATGGTGGGAAGCCCAGGCCGGGAGAAGGAGTAGAGCAAGTAGTAAAGCCCACCACCCACTTTCACCTGTCAAAATCATGCATGGAGGAGGAGGCAGTGCCCACCCACTTTCACCCACCTGGAGGAGGCAATGCCCCCTCCTTTACTCGGCATGTATCAGGCATGGAGCAGGTAGCAAAGCGCACCACCCTTTCACATGGCCGAGAGCAGGCCGATCGGGCATGGAGCAGATGACAATACCCACCCCGCTCCTTCACCAGCTGGAATCAGTGACAGAGGAAGAGTGAATGCCTGCTTGCCCGCCCTCCCCTTTCTAGAGCCTGTTGTATTTTTTCCCCAGAATGGGCTTTGCTGCTAGTGGTAAATAACCTCTAAGTTCCCTTTCTCCAAGAGCCCTTGGCAGGAGCTGGGTGAGGGGAAGTAAAGAGTGGGAAGTGGCTGCTTGTCTGACGGCGCCTCTTGGAGAGGAGAGAGGGGCCCTGTGAGGGTTTGGGTCAGTGATCTCAGCCTTAAAATGAGGGTTTAAACAGGGGGCACGTGGTGACTGTCCTATAATGCCTGAGAAGCCACCAAAGATGTAGATGAAGGTTTGTGGTGGCTGGCAGTGTTTGAAAAGGCTAGCTTGCTCTAATAACATGTGGAGAATCCGTTTAGAAATGTAGATGAATACTTTCAGCACATACACTCTGTTGCTGTTTTTTTTTAATTTTTATGAAACTTGTTTTTTTTTAAAAAAGCCATTAATTTTGTTTATCCAATGACAGGACGATCAATTTCTTCCTCATCCATTTTTTTCTTCATTCCTGCAGAGCATGACTGCAAGACAGCGGGAGAAGTGCATAAAAGAGGAACTGAAGGAATATCAAAGTGGAGAATGGAATCCATTGTTTCTGAAGATCCTAATTCCCCTGAAATTCAAGTCCAGGAAGAAAGTCACAAAAGAAATAAAATGATTCTCACTCAATGTGCTAAAATCTTAACTGGAAAATCAAGTATTAGCTCACATCAGAGAATGCAAAAACAGGATGAGTCAGAGTGTCTGAAGAACTTCATCTTGGTCCAAAACCATATTTTACATGATAAACTGCACACCCAGAAGACACCACAGTGGGAAAACAGTCATAAAATGGGCCGCTTAACGCAACAAGAAAGAGGGCACACAGGGGAGAAATCCAACAGATGTCCAGGTGGCAAAAAGGGTTTCAGCTGTAGCTCAAAGCATTCTTCGCATCATAGAGGAGAGAAACTTTATAAATGTTCAGATTGCATGAAGTGCTTCAGATATAGATCCCAACTTCTTTGCCATCAAAGAATCCACACAGGAGAGAAACCATTTAAATGTTCAGAATGTGGGAAGAGCTTTTGTGATAATCACACTCTTATTGTCCATCAAAGAACTCACACTGGAGAGAAACCACATAAATGTTCAGAATGTGGAAAGAGCTTCCATAGTAAGAAAAACTTCACTTACCATCTAAGATCCCACACAGCGGAGAAACCATATAAATGCTCAGAATGTGGAAAGAGCTTTTCCTTTCCTTCAGGCCTTGTTCGTCATCACAGAATCCACACAGGGGAGAAACCACATAAATGTTCAGAATGTGGAAAGAGCTTCAGTCAAAAGAATAATCTCACTTACCATCAAAGAATCCACACAGGGACGAAGCCCTATAAATGCGCAGAATGTGGAAAGAGCTTTTGTGATAATCACCGTCTTTTTTTCCATCAAAAAACTCACACTGGAGAGAAACCATATAAATGTTCAGAATGTGGAAAGAGCTTCCATCATAAAAGAAACCTCACTTACCATCAAAGATCCTACACAACGGAGAAACCATTTAAGTGTTCAGAATGTGGAAAGAGCTTTTCCTTTCCTTCAGGCCTTGCTCATCATCACAGAATCCACACAGGGGAGAAACCACATAAGTGTTCAGAATGTGGAAAGAGCTTCAATAGTAATCAATATCTTATTGTCCATCAAAGAATCCACACCGGGGAGAAACCATATAAATGTCCAGAATGTGAAAAGAGCTTCCATCGTAAGACAGATCTCACTTCCCATCAAAGATCCCACACAGGAGAGAAGCCACATGTATGCTCAGAGTGTGGAAAGAGCTTCCCTCATAAGAATAGCCTCACTTACCATGAAAGAACCCACACAGGGAAGAAACGATATCAATGTTCAGAATGTGGAAAGAGCTTTATCTCCTCTACAGGCCTTGCTTATCATCACAGAATCCACATAGGGGAGAAACCGCATAAATGTTCAGAATGTGGAAAGAGCTTCAGTCAAAAGTATAGTCTCACTTACCATCAAAGAATCCACACAGGGGAGAAGCCATATAAATGTGCAGAGTGTGGGAAGAGCTATAGCTCCCAATCTGGACTTGCTTATCATCACAGAATCCACACAGGGGAGAAACCACATAAATGTTCAGAATGTGGAAAGAGCTTCAGTCAAAAGAGTACTCTCACTTACCATCAAAGAATCCATACAGGGGAGAAGCCATATAATTGCGCAGACTGTGGAAAGAGCTTTAGCTCCCAATCGGGACTTGCTTATCATCACAGAATCCACACAGGGGAGAAACCACATACATGTTCAGAATGTGGGAAGAGCTTTTGTGATAATCACACTCTTATTGTCCATCAAAGAACTCACACTGGAGAGAAACCACATAAATGTTCAGAATGTGGAAAGAGCTTCCATATTAAGAAAAACCTCACTTACCATCAAAGATCCCACACAGGGGAGAAACCATATAAGTGTTCAGAATGTGGAAAGGACTTTACTTCCTCTACAGGCCTTGCTTATCATCACAGAATCCACACAGGGGAGAAATCACATAATTGTTCAGAATGTGGAAAGAGCTTTTCATAATCGCCTTCTTACTGTCCATCAAAGAATCCACACTGGGGAGACGCCATATAAATGCACAGAATGTGGAAAGAGCTTTACCTTTTCTTCAGGCCTTGCTCTTCATCACATAATCTACACAGGGGAGAAACCACATAAGTGTTCAGAATGTGAAAAGAGGAACTTGTACCGGGGAGGGCGCGGGGAGTAGGGCAACTGCCAGAGGTGGTACAATCGGTGCTGGGACTATGGCAGGAGTAAGCACTAGTGGAGTGACTGTCGTGGCGATTGTAGGTGTCACCATTGCTGGCGGGGCGGTGGTGACCTGCGCTGGGTGAACCAGCCTGGGCTGTGTCGGACACCCCGTGGCTCCCTGGACAATCAGCCTCATAAGATAGGCAGCTTGTGCTAGATCTCCTCTCATGGCCTCCACTCGCACCTCTAGAACAGCATAGCGCGCCATGTCCTCTCTTCTTTTATCCTCCTCCGCTGCCCTCTCTGCTTCTTGGCGCAGGCCCTCTTCCCAGGCCTGTTGCATCTGGTGAGTTTTCTCCACTTCTCCTTCTGCAAAGCCGACGGCACCTCCGGCTCCCAGGGTCAGCCTTGGGTTTAACTCCAATGGTGGCTGCTCCCCCACCTCATGGTCGCTTGACGTTGACGAGGCTGAATCCCCCCCCCCAATTCCTTTCAGAGTTTCCATCGGGCCCGATTGCTCCTCCACAGGAACCTCCTGGTAGGGTTCATGAATCTCCATCAGTTTCAGCGGCTGGGCGGTCTCCGAAGCACTTGCCGTCCAGCCTTTAGTGAAACCGGTAACGGCTAACAGTTCATACTGCATAACATGTACTTTCTCTGAGAGTACACTCCACCCGTCCCCGGTGGGCTGGACAGTATCACCTCCCCAGGTTCCGACGGAGCCTATATCAGCATTGTTCCAGCTCAGTTGCTCCGTCCGGGGAGTGGGCCACACTTGGGATCCAACCTCCTCCGGTGCTACGTGATACTCCACTAGACAGCCGGCCTCTTCATCCCACCAGAACTGGGGAATTGTGCTGGCCCTCGCAGGGTTCACGGTAGCAGTGGACGCTTGCAAAGCCTCCCATCCCGGTTGTTCATGGACACCCGGGGTCTCTGCAACCGGGGGTAGCTCTTCTTGGCCACTAGCTCCAGACGGGCAGGAAAACATAGCTCCCAGGCATCGTTCCTGACTTTCCGAGGGTCGAGGTCCCCACCGTCGAGGTGTAGGTAATGAAATCACAGGCTGAATGCCTCTTCCGATACTGCTTAGAGGCCGGGCTCCAAGGGTGCTCCACAATACCCCTCCAAGCTGGACCACCTCGACATCAGGTTTAGAAGAAGAAGAAGAAGTCTCTCCACCCTCCGTTCCAGGAACAGGAGGCTCATTCGGATTAGATCCGGTATCCATCCTTCCCAGATGGGGGTTAGGGAGAGCAGGGTGATTCTCAACAAAATGTCAGTTTATGGAATTCAAGTTACTCTGATTTCATCTCCCACCCCCTTGCTGCAAGAAATCCAAGGTCTCTTGGTTCAAAGGTTATTTATTGAAAGATTATATTCGAAGTACAGGTGTCCATAAGTAATCCAAAGGCATGAAAGCTTCTGGCTGACAGTGAAGCTTTGTTGAGAATGACATGTTAGTTACAAAAAGCAATATATCAAAACCTCCCTCTATTTCCTGCCCCCCCATTGCCTGACTACAGTTGATGCCTGGGAAGGCGAGGGATGCTCCACCAAGGTCGATGTCTAGTCCTAGTAAATAAGGCCTTCCTGCCTCCCTGGGAACACAGCTGTGAACCTGTGGAGAGAAAACACTGGAAAACTACAGCATGAGAAAGCATCTGAAAAACAATATGGAGTTACTGTGGATAGCAGGCCTGACAACTGCCATCGAGCCGTATTCCTTAAGGTGGTGCATTAATTGCTCTATTGAGTCCAAAAGCTCTTCTAATATAAATAATAAATCATCCGCAAATGCTTGTATTTTGTGTTTATAACCTTTAACTGATACTCCTTTAATTGCTAGATCACTCCTTACAGATCTCATCAATATTTCCAACATCAAGATAAATATTAATAGCAAAAGAGGGCACCCCTGACTTGTCCCTTTTTCAATCCATATGGCTTGAGTCAAATCATCATTAATAACTATTTTTGCTTTCTGCTTCTTATATGTGGCTTCAATAGCTTTTATAAAGCCTGTTCCAAATTCCATCTCTCTTATCTGCTCAATGAAGAATTGCCAGTTGATGTTATCAAAAGCTTTTTCAGCGTCCAAAAACACCATGGCCACCTGCTTCTCAGGACGTGCTTCGTAATATTCTAATAGATCTAAGGCAATCCTAATATTATTTCTCAGTTGTCTTTTAGGGGGGAAATCCTGTCTGGTCATGATACATTATATCAGGTAGTACTTTTTTCAATCTTGTAGCTAATCTTGTAGCAAATATTTTATAGTCGCAGTTGAGAAGGGATATAGGTCGGTAATTCTTAATTTGCTTCATGAATATTCCCTCTTTATGTTTTAATAAAATTGTCACCTCCATCCATGATTCGGGCAGGGATGATTCTTCTAGTGCTATGGTATTCATGTTTTTATAAGATAAAAGGATGACATCTTCTAGTGCTTTATAGTATTCTACTGGAAGTCCATCTGGTCCAGGTGTTTTCCCATTCTTTTGTTTCTGTATGGCCTCCACTATTTCCATTGCTGTGATGCTAAGTCATCTTGAAGGGCGGTATATAAATCAAATGTTATTATTGTTATTAAAACTTACGAGAAATTGAATGAGTCACACAAGGAAGAAAAATGCCTAAAAGTCCAGAGGGAGGAAAGAGCTTGAAAGCCCAGAACTCTTTTGGTACATCAAGGAAGGGAGAAACCATGTACACAGTCTGAGCTTCTGGCATAGGAGTGCTGATCACAAAGAATCCTGACATCTCTGCCATTGTCTCCTTTTGCAAGATGGAGGGTAACTTGGAGGCCCCCTGTGATCATTTGGCTAAACAAAGTGGAGGTGGCTCGATGGAGGAGCCTCTCCTTTGCATGCAGAATATCAGGGGCTTCTCCAGTTAAAAGGAGCAGGTGACAGACAATGTGAAAGTGCTGCACCTCAGACCCTGGACACCCTGTGCCAGATGGGGTAGACAATACTCTCCTGGTTTGACTGATGGTCTGATTTGGTAGAAAGCAGCTTCACATGGGTTCATGTGAACAGCAGATGAGAGGCATCTCATCTGTCACTTGCATCAGTGACAGCCTGTATTAATTCCGGGGAACTCAAAATAATTTTCATGGGTATTAAAACTTACGAGACATCGAACGAGGTACACAGGGGAGAAAAAAGGTTTCAGTGTCCAGAGGGGGGAAAGAGCTTTAAACCCTGAACTTCTTTTGGTACATCAAGGAAAGGAGAAACCATGTACACGGTCTGAGCTTCAGGAATAGGAGTGCTGATCATAAAGAATCCTGATATTTGTGCCATTATCTCCTTTCACAAGAAAGGAGGATTTCTTGGTGCCCTCCTGTGACCATTTGGCTAAACAAAGTGAATGTAGCTCAGTGGAAGAACCTCTGGCTTGCAATCAAAGTATCCGTGACATCTCCCGTTAAAAAGAGCAGACAGTAGACAACGTGAAAGATCTGCACCTCAGACCCCAGACACCCTGTGCCAGATGGGGTAGACAATACTGTCCTGGGTCTGATTCGGTAGACAGCAGCTTCATTTGCGTTCATGTGAACAACAGATGAGTGGCACTGTTGCATAATCATATCAATGCATGATAACCTCTATGTATCGGGATGCAGTTTCATAACCTATGTAAGGTTCAGCAACTAGTCTGGAAAGGTACAGGACCCCCTCTTAACCTGAAGAAATGGTAAATGTATTGTTTTTCTTCTTTGCAAGTAAGTATCGAGTTTAGCTTCGTACCTTTGCTTTGAGAATTTAAGGAGAGTTACCAAGATGTCTCTCAGTGCACCTGTTGCTTACTTTTATAATCACTTTGGGGACCAATCATTTTATTTAAAAGACAAATCACATATTAACATTGGAAAGATTCATCTGGCCCTAACTGTCACCTTCTCTGTCAAACATGTAACGTAAGATGCTAATCACCCTGACCTGGACAGCCCATGCAAACCCAATTTTGTCAATCTTGGAAGCTAAGTAGGGTCGGCCTGGGGTAGTCATTGGATGGGAGACCTCCAACAGAGACCAGGGTTGCACGCAATGGAAAACCACCTTTGTTAGTCTGTTGCCTTTGAAAACACCAGCACGGGGCCCCATAAGTCAGTTAGAGCTTGACTAAACTCTTCCCCAAGGGGATAATCAGGCTTTAAGTGAGATACATCTTGGGGCGGGGGGGGGGGGGAGGACTCAAAGATTTCCATAGCAGTCTGCCGATCTGCTAAAATCTTATTTGCCTTTACCTTCATGCATTTAGCTAAGTTTGAGAAGTGTTAGGATACCTCATTTTATTGCATGCATTTTTTCCTGTACTGTATAAAATAGTAATGTTTTATTTTAATAAAACGATTACCTTAAGCAAGTTGTCTATTCTGCTGGCCAAAAGATCTGATGCCAGAGCCCCCCTTGTTTCATTATGATGTAAGAGAGAATTCCTCCTCTGAGAGGTTGTCTTAAACAGACCCAGTTGGAGAGTTTTGCAGGTGGGTTAAGCTAATGAGGATACCACTTCAAGAGCAGAGCTCAGTGCAGGGGTCCTCAGAGGGCAATTAATTCTGACAAAACAGAGATGGGGGCAGTTGTTGATCTTGCCCATATACAGGATGGCACCTGGACAAGGCCTTGTTCAGAGGAGCCAAATTGGCAGGGTGAGGCATAGAAGGAGAGGAGGTCCAGCAGAAATGAGGGCCAGAAGTCAGGCTCTCCACTCCTTGCTTCAGCCCACTTTACACACCTTAAAGTCTCTCACACATGAAGCTACTAGATATTAAATATGACCCTCACTCCATCAAGGTCAGTCTTGTTTACTCAGACTGGGAACGGCTCTCCAAGGTCTCAGGCAGAGGTTTTCCCCACCTCCTCCTACCTGATCCTTTTACCTGCAGAGGCTGGGAATTGAACCTGGCATCTTCTGCATACCAAGCAGATCCACCATGAACTAACACCCTCCATCATGTAAGGAAGGGGCTTGACTCTGCCCTGGTCCAAGCCCTTATGCCAATCTGAAGCTTAGCCTAATCTGCGGCCATTTTCTTTGCTCCTTGTCTGCTTCTTGGTCTGGGCAGGAACGTCAGTCCCTTTCACTTACGTTATTATTACTTGTGGACAGACCAGCCTGTGTACTGTTCGGAAATAAGAAACCCCTTCAGGCGATGTTGAGTCACACTAGCCACTTTGAGGCCAGAAGGAAAAGGAAAATCTTCTCAGGCCTTGACTCCTCCTGTACCTTCCAGCTGTCACCAGCCCCATTTTCCTTTCCCATCTGGGCCATGACCCACAACTCCACCCTCCCTCTTCCCATTGGAATGCTGTCACAATGTTTATTTTTTTTAAAAAAAAATTATTAGCTGCTTTTGTACCTTGCAGGCACTCTTCCTGGAGCCCCTCTTGGCAAAGAGTTTGGCTGCCAGCCAGAAGTGCTGCTTTGGCTGCCCTGTGATACCCTCCTGACCTCCCAAAGAATCTGCAGAAAGAAAAAGTCCTTCCTGGACAGCCCCAGACAGAGGAAGGGTGATGGACAGAGAGGCTGCCTCTCCTGCCAGAAGGCGCAGCCCTCTCAAGGCTGGGGCACGTCTTTGCCCTCATCCCTTCCTTTCCTGTCTCCATCCGCAACAGCTTCTTCCCCTTCCGTCCTCTTGCTGAGCTTGCAGCTCTTCCAAGAAGAACCAAAAGGAGAAAAAAGAGGGGCCCCCTCAAGTACTTTTCCTCACCTGAACCTGCAGCAGGAACCAAGGGACAGCTTCTCCCAAAGAACCTCCAGCACATGCCTCGGGCAGCTTGCTAGACAGGCCGGACAGTGCAACCATTATGGATGCCCCCTCCTCCACCATTTCCTTCCTCTCTAGGAAGCAGGGCTCTCTTCATTTTCACCATTAGAGGACTGAAATCCAATGTCTCTGCAGGATTCTCTCGTTCTGGCTGACCCAGGGGCTTCTGCACCAATAAGAACCTCACCACCACCACCACCGCCACACACGCCCCATTCTCCAAAGGGAACCAGAGCCCACAACAGCAGCAGCTGCGCCTCCTTTGCTAGGTCTTCAGTTAGGCACGGTTCTGTCTTGCTCTTGACTAGGGAAAGCTTCATTTGCGCTAAGCAATAAACAATGTGGAGGGAAATTGATTTATCTCTCATGAAAGTGGTAACCGAGGGAGGCATTGTTAGTATTGGTTATTTAGAGGGGAATTTAGCGGTTCCGCGACATCTTTAAAATTTGAAATTGGCCACTTGGCTCACAACTTACAGCTTAAACTAGAAAAGGTAGGAGAAATCGGCATCGGCCACCCTGCTGATGTGATAAAAAGCTGAATTAGAACTCGTCAAGAAATGAAACACTTCAGGAATCCTGGCCTAAACAAAGAGCGGAACCACAAGTGACAAAAGGCACAGGTTGGACAGGCATCCTAGTCTTGCAGCTTGGCTCTCTGACTGCTGTCCAATGGACTTTTCAACTGTCACTTGTCCAACATTCCACCAAGCTGCCTACATTTCCCATCAAAACTTGAGGGAAGCTGACAAGTGTCCAACCTGTGCCTTTTGTCACTTGTGGTTCCACTCAAAGTCTACTAATTTCTGTTCCTCCGTTCCTCCTGGAGAATTTATTATTTGGACGATCGATGATCTGGCCTTCCGAACTCAAGTCTTCTCTCCCCCCTTTACACTGCTGATACCAGCCAGGGGTTGCCAGCTCCAAGTTGGGAAACTCCGGGAGATTTGGGGGTGGGGGGTTGGGACAGCAAGGGACCTCAGCAGCGTATCATAATGCCATAGAGTCCACCCTTCAAAGCAGCTCAGGGGAACGGCTCCCTCTGGGCTGCAGATGAGTTGCAGTCTCGGGAGACCTCCAGCCACCCCCTGGAGGTTGGCAATCCTTCACACCTCCAGTGCTCCTTCTGCAGGAAGCGCCGCGCTCCACGAATTCGTCTATTAGAAGACTGGAGGGGAGGGGGCGGTTCCCGGAGACTTCTGCCCTGTGCGTGGCCTTCTTTTCAGCCTTTCAGATTTGCACGGCTGCGTTGTGTTGTGTTGGGACTTCTGGGAAAGGGCGCGGGGTGACTGAATAAACGTCCCTCAAACTGGCAGCAGCGCCGAGCCAAGCGCCCCCTCCCCGCGATCTGTGCTTCCCCCACCCCCCAAACCGCGCTTGCAAAGGAGGGGAGGGGGCGGGCCAGCCGAGGGAGGACAGGGAGCGAGGGGCGTGCCTAGAACGGCGGGCAGGAGGGGGAGGGGGTTCCGGTCTCCTCCCCCTCCTTTCCTGGTGCCCGGGATTTCTCACGAGGAGGAGCAGCAGCGGCGCGTCCCCAGATCGGGTGAGCTGCGACTGCCTTTGCGGGGAGGGGAGGCAGGTCCAAATGCCCCCCCCCCGCCCCGGCGGCTCTTTGGAGGCTGCGGTCCGGGCAGGGGGCGTGGAGCGCGCAGCCTTGTACGGGCGGGACTTCGTGCGAGGGTTGCAAAGGGGCGCCCCGGCCAGGCAGGGTGCCGAAGTCCGGCCTGGGTGTCGGTTCCCAGGGCCGGATCCTGCGCCTCCCGGAAGGGGCCTCGATCGCAGATCTGGGCTGTCAGGCGTGTCTTAGGGAGCCGTACTTAAAAGCCCCCCCTAGCTCCTTAAGGGAGGGGGTCTCCCAGCGTTGCCAAGTCTGGATTGGGGGATCCCGGAGAGTTGGGGGCGGAGATCCATTCCCTCCAGGTCTCTCTCGTCCGGTGATCAGTTGGGATTCCGGGAGATTTCCAGCCCCCACCTCGAGGCTGGCCACCTTAGGGCTGCCCCAGCTACAGGCAAACGGGACCTCCGTCTCAGTGAGCCCTGCGGGAGGGTCGGGGTGTCAAAGCGTATTGATGCAAGTGGGGCTTTTTAATGTTTAAATTGCGCCAGTGCTGCCATAATCAGTGGATCCCAGTGAGGTCAGGGAAATGCAGCTGCAGCTAATACAGAGAAACCAGGCGGGTTCAAGCTCCCCTGGCTCTGCCTTTCTGGTTTTTATTTCTTTATAGCCCAGTTTCTCACTGATTCTCTAGGTGGATTTACACAGCGCAGAAGAATGGAATCAGAGAGCACAAAACATCCAATAAAAATGCAATAGGACTGAGTGTGTTATTTTACTTATTGATTGATTTATTTCATGTTTCTATTCCGCCCTCCTCGCGAGCGGGCTCAGGGCGGGTCACAACCTGTTAAAATACAATACACTTCCATTTCCATAAAATCTTTAAAAGCATCATTAAAATAAAAGCATATTTCTAATTCTGAAGTCAGCCTTACAAGCGAAAACAGGATGGTGGACAGTCTTCGCAGGGAGGGTTGGATTTTATACACCCCTTGGCGTTTCAGGCCAGCGCAGGCCCAAACCTCAGCCATGTGCCTGGCAGAACAGCTCTGTCTTACAGGCCCGGCGAAAAGATAGTAGGTCTTGCTGGGGCCTGGAGTCAGTAGACGGAGCATTCCTCCAGGTGGGGGCCAGGACCGAAAAGGCCCTTGCTCTGGTCGAGGCTAAGCAGGGACTACCAACAGCTGTTTTTTTTTAAAATAAAATTTTATTGGTGAGTGGAAAAACAAAAGAAAATTTTCCAAATTTAACACATATAATCCCATTTTCCCCCTTACTCTGTCCCCCACCCTTTCCCTCCCCCCTCCCTATTGACTTCCAACAGCTTTCCAACCCTTAACCCTTCTTATTACTTAAATCTATTTCATTTATATTTTCCTGCCAACTTTGAATCATAATATCTCTCACTCTAAGCACATTCTTAGTCTTTTACATAAACTCTATCAAACATACTATCAGCTGTTGATCTCCTGATTGGAGTGTCCTCCAGGGAATATATGGGGAGAGACGGTCCCGCAGATACGCTGGTCCCAGTTTGCATAGGGCCTTATAGTCAGTACTAAAACCTTGAATCAGATCCAGTACTCCACAGGCAACCAATACAGCTTGCGTAATATTGGCGTTATATGTGCCCCATTTGGCATTCTCATAATAATGCATGCCGCTACATTTTGGACCAGCTGTAATGCCCGGGTCAGGCTCAAGGGCAGCCCCACGTCGAGCCAATTTCAGTAATCTAGTCTAGAGGTGACCGTTGCCTGGATCACTGTAGTTAAGTCATGAGTTGACAGGTACAGGGCAAGTTGTGTGGTCTGGCGCAGGTGGAAAAAAGGGGACCTGACAACCGCTGTGACCTGTGCCTCCATTTTCAGGGAGGCATCCAGGACCACCCCCAGGCTCCTAACCCTCAGAACTGGCACCAGCGGTGCCCCATCGAGGGCCGGGAGCCGGAGGCCCAAACCCAATCCGCCACAGCTCAAGTACAGGACCTGCGTCTTTGTCGGGTTCAATTTTATCCAACTCTGTTTCAACCAACCAGTCATGGCTGCAAAAACACGTTCCAGGACATCTGGGGCCGAGTTGGGCCGGCTGTCCATCCTCAGATACAACTGGGTGTCATCTGCATATTGATGGCACCCCTGCAAGTCACCTCCGACTACAGTTTCTGTTATTAAACCTTTTAAACGTGTCCTTGAAAATAATGAAGGCATTCAGGTTGTCTGCAAACCAATCTAGCTGTTCTGGTATCTGTTTTATGCTGCTGTCCTTAAAATACAAGTGGTCTGAATAAACAGAACTGAAAATTTCTGATGAAGACTTAGTAGAAATGGAGTTGGGCTTCTAATCTGTCTTTTATGTGTTTTCACTCCTTTTTCACATATTATACTTTTATACTGTCTGCTTGGCATTTTAATTTTCTTTCTTATTGTGGATCCAGTTGGTGATTTCAGTTCGTAATTTACGTCTCTGGTTCTTATATGCCTTCTTGATCTTTGGTTGATTGAAAAGGGGTAGACGAATTAAGATAGGAAGGAGAGAGCAGGATATTTCAGTGTTCTCTAGCCTTTATTAGCCCGGTATCTTCTTGCCTTTGCAGGACTTTGGACCTTCGCCGGCCAGCTGTGGCATGCCAAAAAAGATAACTGCGCTCCCAGAGCACGGAGATCCTCCTGCCTTCACAGCCCCAGAGCCAAGATGGAAAAGAAAAACTCAGCTGGGTCGGAAGCAGAACGAGGCCCTGAGGCCACACAGGCAGGGATCAGTGGGAAAATCTGGGAAAGGTCTGTGGGAAATATTCTGGGTGAAGATGCCACCAGCTCAGTAGCAGAGGTCCATCACTTCAGGCGCTTTCGCTACCAGGAGGCTGAGGGGCCCAGAGAGGTTTGCAGCCGACTTCACCGTCTTTGCCACCAGTGGCTGAAGCCTGAAAGGCACAGCAAGATGGAGATCGTGGACCAGGTGATCCTGGAGCAGTTCCTGGCCATCCTACCCCCGGAGATGGAGAGCTGGGTGAGGGGATGCGGGCCGGAGAGCAGCTCCCAGGCGGTGGCCCTGGCAGAAGGCTTCCTCCTGAGCCAGGCAGAGGGCAAGAGTCAGGACCAGCAGGTGAGAAAGTTTCGTCCTGGAGGGTCAAAAGAACAAAATATGGAAAATCCTCCCAGGCAAAGTCTCCAGCTTTTTTTTTTTTTTGATGATGATGATGATGAAATTTTATTGAATGGGTTAACATACAATCAAATTAAAAGCAACTACATTTCTTTTCAGTTCCCATAGGTATATGTTCCCGACCCTCTCCCCTCCCCCTTTTCAATGTTGACTTCCCACAGCACGCCAACCCCCCATTTTCTGATCTTATTTCTACACTGTAATTATTAGTCTGTTACTACTGGTAAAGATCTAAAGTATATCTTATCTTATTTAATATACTTCAAAAGACCACAATTGTCCTTTAACATCCCATTTTCTTTCTAAATACTTTCTCATTTTCTTCCAAACTTCAAAAAATCCCTTTGGATCTTGATCTCTCGGTTTTCTCGTTAATTTGTCCATTTCAGCCACGTACAACAGTTTTCGTATCCATTCTTCAATTTCAGGTGTTTCTTCTCTCTTCCAGAATTGTGCATATAATATTCTTGCCGCTGTTATCATATAGTACAATAATATCCTATCATTTCTATTAACGTCTTCCAAATGTAAAGATAACAGCAACATTTCTGGATTTTTAACAACATTATTCAAAGTCTCCAGCTTTTAAAGAAACCAGCCTTCAAATATGCCCTTCTCCACCCCTTCCAGGATGTTTCCCCTTCCTAATTCCTCTCCCCCTTCCTTGTCTGCTGTTTCAGGGGCTGTCAGAAGAGGCTGCTGATTTCTGCGAGGCAGAAAAGGCGCCATCCGACCTGAGGCAGGGGCCGCTGTTCTGGGGGACCACACAGGAGAGCGAGGGAGGTGGGTGAGGATTTCTGTTGTCTCTTTCCTCTCGGCCTCCTTCCCTAGAGTAAGCAAGCCTGCCATGTCTGGGCTGCTGTTGGAATCTGCGTGGAAAAGACGTTGAGCTTCAAGCTCTCTTTCAGGTTCATAAGGTTTGAATTTCAAAGGAATAAAGCTTTGTATCTCTAGAGTATCTTTTTGAACTTTAGCCCACGTGGTGGTGGAAAGTGCCATCAAATCATAGCTGACTTATAGCGACCTCTGCTGGGGGGTTGGTAAGGCAAGAGACTAACAGAGGCAGGTTGCCATTGTCTGCCTCTGCAACCCTGGTGTTCTTTGGAGGTCTCTCATCAAAGTGGAGGAGCGTGGAATGAATTGTTTTGGATGAGGGCCTGAAATACAGATAAAGATTATCAGATGTAGTGTGTTCTTTTTAATGCAAGACATTTGTTATTTCTTTTCAGCTATTATGTCATGGAAAATCCCCCCATAGCTTCCTCCCCACAATCATGAAGCCCAGAGGCCAAAACTAGTGGTGGGTATCTCTGGGTTGCCTTGCAAGTGGCAGGGCCCTTTAAACGGCCCAAACTCCAAAATACCTTCTATTTCATGATGTCCATTCACCAGGATGGGGTGAGGGGCTTCCCGTTTAGGATGCCTCTTCTCAGGTGGGGGAGCTTTCTTTAAAAGACTGAAGTGGAAGACTGGTTGGATTTGGCCTAAGTTCTTTGGTAATTCCACCTCTACTGTTACTTTATTGGTTAACTCCTTCACAGGGAAAGGCCTCAAAAATTTCCAGCTGAGTTTTTTACTACGAGATATGTTAATGGCCAGCTGGAGTCTGATGCCTAGTAGCTCACACAGCGAATTGTGAGGGCTCGGTGACATCTTCCAGGGATTTCAGGAAAAGATTTGTTGGTCAGCAAGTGGTGGGGGGAAAGAAAGATGAACTCCCTTGGCCCACATGTGAAGGTTCCTTTTGGATTCTATTTTTGGCTGATTCCATCGGGGGAAAGGAGCTCTCACACCTGGGCTCTTGTCTTGGTTGCCACCGTAGCCATGTGGAGCACACAAAGGGGCTGGCTGCCTGGACAAAGACTCCGAGCGAATCGGAAGCTTTTAGGACATGAACCAGCCCGGTTTTGAACCACGCCCTTTAGGGCATGCATAGAGTAAGAGACAGAGGAATTGCGTGTTTGCAGCTTTCTTTTCTATCCCCTGTTCAGTCCGTCGCTATGCAGAGAATATGTGTGTCTGAAAGTCTCTCTCCAGCTGTTGAAATCTAAGAAAACTCAGAATTTGACCAGGCAATTTTTCAGGATCTGACTCTTCTCGCCTCCTTTCCTATCTCACAGATGGTGGAAGGACACTAGTGGATGGATCTGCAGCTTTGAGACTTTGTGGTGGACGTCAGGCAGCCTCTGCGCAGCCAGATCAGGTAGGGGAGGAATCCTTGGGGGCTTTGATTCCCTGCCCCCTCCTTTTCTTTTCCCTTGAAGTGGCTGACTAGGGCTGTTACTGTGAAAAAGCTTTGGGTCCTTCAGATCTGCTGTAGCTTAGTGGTTAAGTGGTTGGGCTATGAATCAGCACTCTGCTAGTTCGACTTCCTCTCCTGCCATGAGGTCAGCAGGTGGCTTTGCGTAAGCCACTCCCCTCAGCTTCAGCTCTACAACTGTATTGTGGTGATACTTGATAACACTGACTTTGTTCACCATTCTGAGCTGAGCAGAGTAATCTGTATAGAAGAGGGGTTTGGAAGCACTGTCATTCTTGGTGTTATTAATCTTACCCCATGTGATTGTTTTTAGAGCGTGCCTTTACCTGTAAGGAGAAAATGTCTCTTTCTTTCAGGGTGTAGTGACTCTCGAGGAGGTGTCTGTCTGTTTCACCCAGGAGGAGTGGGCGCTGCTGGATCCGGACCAAAGGACATTGTACAGGGAAGTCATGGTGGAGAATCGCAGGAATCTCGACTTTCTCGGTACGGCTCTCTTTTGGCCTTTAGTGGATCAGTACAGAGAGTAGGAATTGATATTCTTGTCAGCTTGCTGAATGCACGGTACATTCATGTTTAATTTATTCAATGAATCATAAAACCCATTTGTCAGTTAATTGTCTGGAGCTGATAGGGCAATATCTTTAAACCTCAAGCAATAGCTCAGACGGACAGAACTAGCTCCAGCTGCGCCAGCAATGGCTGCCCCCCTGCCATAACCCAGTTGGAATTAGGAGTGGAGCAGGTGGCAATGCTCGCCCCGCACCTTCACCTGGCTGGGGTCAGACGCAGACCAGGAGGTAATGCCCTTCTTCCCTTCACCCAGCTGGGATAAGGAGCAGAGCAGGTGGCAATACTCATTCCCTTCAACCTACCAGAACAAGGCACTGAGCAGGCAGCCATAACCACCCCCCTTCACCCATTTGTTATCAGGCGTGGGGCAGAAGGCAATGCCTGTTTCTCCTTCACCTGTCTGCGATCAGGAGCAGAGCAGATGGCAATGCCACCCCTCTTTACCCAGCAGTATCAGACGTGGAGCAGGAAGCAATGCCTGTTCCCCCTTCACCCAGCTCGAATCAAGAACAGAGCAGGTCGCAATGCCCGCCCCCAGACTGTATCAGGCGTGGAGCCCGTAGCAAAGTCCAGCGCCCTTCACGTGGCTGAGATCACGTGTGGAGCAGGTGGCAATGCCCACTCCCTCCTTCACCGGCCAGGATCAGTGACGGAGGAGGAGGAAATGCCTGCCTATCCGCCCTCCCCTTTCTAGAGTCCGTTGTATTTTTTCCCACAAGGGGCTTTGTTGCTAGTGGAGAATAACTTCTAAGTTCCCCTTTCCCAACAGGCCTGGGGAATTGCTGGGTGAGGGGAGGTAAAGAGAAGGAAGCGCCTGCCTGTCTGGTGGAGCCTCTGATAGAGGAGAGAGAGATCCTGTGAGGTTTGGGGTCAGGGCTGTCTGGCCTTGGAAGGGGCACGCGATGACTGCCCTTTAATGCCTGGGAAGCCCCCAGACCTGTGAAGGGAGATTTGTGCTGGCTGGCAGAGTTTGAAAAGGCTTATCTGCTCTAATAACAGAGAGTCAGTTTGGGAATGCCAATGAATACTTCCAGCACATACACTCAGTTGCTGTGATGTACGTTCTCCTCTCCTGTTCTTCCAAGCTGGCTGGGTTTTCCCCAAGACGCTCCCTCCACTTCCTGAAGATGCATTGGGGGCCTTCCGGCTTGGCTCTCAGCTGCTGCCTCCTGGCTTGTCTTTTGCGGAACTGGGGGAGTCTGAGAGAGATCTTTCCTGTGGGCTGGTCCTGGGGAGGGGCCCTGGCTGAGCGGCAGAGCCTCTGGTTTGCACGCAGAAGGTCCCAAGTTCAATCCCAGGACATGAGCAGGATCAGAGAGGAAGCGTTATGCACGATCTCTGCCTGCGACTCTGAAATGCCGCCACCTCTCAAGAGGAGACCGTCACAGCCTCGGCAGACCAGGAGGCTTCTTCAGTCTCAGGCACCTTTGGAGAGTCAGGTGTGTTCCTTTGCCTGCTGCTGGATGAACCCAGATCACACCAACACACGGCCGTTGCTCTGAACTCTCTACCCTGCGATGTGTTTTTTAATGACAGGGAAAAGAGTTTTGTGGCATTAGTTTTCTAATCTTTTCCCGATTAAAAGTCCCGGCCATCGGCCACCTGGTGCCATCTGCCAGCACATAATTTGGCCATCTTCCCATGCAATAACTCATTAGGCTCTCAACCGGATAATCCCTTGCTTCTGTGCCTGTTCCCACAATTAAGGTCCAGTTCTTAATCATACATTCTAAGGGGGAACCAGGGGTCTTGGTCTCGCACCATTTGCTTCCTTGGTTACCCATCTCCTCCCATTTTGTTACCTATCAGGCAATGAAATAATCTCAATCACAAGTGCCCAAAATTCAGCCTCCCCCGTCCCGAACAATACAATGTACAGTGCCAAGACGGGAGGGGAGGAGTGCTTCCACAACACACTAGGCTGAGCCAGTCAGGTCAGCGGATCGCCCTTCTTCCGAATCTATTTCTAGGAGCTACAAGCCCCCTTCGAAAAGGGCAGCTGCGGTGTCTCCAAGAGACGTATGCTCGCGGCTGTCAGAAGTCCCAAGACCACTGGCAGGCTATACCATGTAGCCACTGAAGCGGCCCCACACCGGTTCCTTCAGCAGGAGGAGGAGGGGTGGTGGAAAGGAATTTTAAAGCTTTAGCTTGAAGGAGCTACCAAGAGAAGCACGAGACACCCTCTCGAAGGGGGGGAGGGATAAAACCCCTTTGAAAGATACACCCAGCTTTGGTCTGTTGATCTTTGGTTCCCGTCTAATCCAGCATTCCATTTTCTACAACGGCCAACTATTTTTTTTTGAGAAACCAACACACTTTCCACCCTTCTACAAAGTCTAGGCAAGCGGCGTTGTGAAGTATGCAACCTTTGTATATGAGAGCTACACTCCGGCCTTTGACCACCCTGTTAGTATCCAGTACTCCCTCTAACCCCCTTTAAGATTCTAAGAAACTCACTTTAATAACTCCTAGTCACATTTTACTTGATTCTTCATCAATCAACATATATGTGTGTGCAGTGAAGAAAAAAATACCAACTAATGAATGACACGGAAGATGCTGTTTCCAGGGTCAGGCCTTATTGGGCTGATACTGGGGAGGATCTTAGCCACTTGGTTAATCTTACATATAATTAATTGGTAGTGTGTGGAGGGGCAGGGAGATTTTAATGAAATGGTGGAGGATTCCGCATGATCAATTTTGATCGGACTTTCTGAGCAGTCATGCCGCGGTGGAGTCCTACGAATCCACTTCTCCCCGATTCCAATATTAGGCTTTTGTTTCACACATTTCATCGGCTCAAAGTCCATCGTGTGGAATTTTTGACAGGATAAAAATCGATTCCTCATTGCTTTTCCCGGGGGAAGTGTCAAATGATGCACATCTTCATTCCTCCCCCCCCAAAAAAGTTGCTACACATAAACGTTGCATCAAACCAACACATTAGAAAAAAATTCCCACAAAAAAACATTGCTACACATAAACGTTGCATCAAATAAACGTATTGGATAGGCCAGAGCACTTCCCACCGATATTGTGGAAGAGTATTGGCTATTGACATTTGGAGGGAAAATTGTTACCAATGACCCCACGTCTATCTTTCCTGCTTTCTTCGTGAGCGGTGTGGTTTAGTGATAGGTGTTGTGTTGAGGACGGTCTCTTTCTCCCTCCATGAAATGCCTAGACAACTAGTTGAACGCTGAAGTCCCTCCATCACACTTTCACTCTATCTCAGAAGCTGTCAGCTGTCAGCGAGCAACAAGTAACAAATTTGGTGTGTTGTAAAATGGACCCATTATTGGTCAGCTGTTGTCATGTGACACAGGATATGTTTCTGCATAGATTTGTAGAAATGTTGCAACGTTTTTTTAATTTTTTTAAAAAAAAAAGAGGGGAAGGGAAAGGGTAGTGTGTGTAGCTTAGAAAACATGATTGGCCAATCAAATTAAGTTGATTCAAAGGGCGAGAGAAAAGAGCAAGGGTGGGAAGAACATCGGATAAAGACTTCCGCATGATTAAAATCCCTAATCTGCTGCGCATGGACAAATAAGTCGGGGGAAAGCAGGATGGAAAAAAAACGGACAAAACGTGCAGTGACTTCGAATCTGCTGCTAGGATTGCCTTCCCACGTGTGGAAACACAAGAAAAAATCGAGGTCATTTAGAAGCTAAAGCAGGGAAAACTGTTCATGCGGAATCAACCATTAGCTGCAGTGTTAGATCGAAGCGCATACACCCCACATAAAGAATATTCATTGACTAGCAACAAAGCCCATTGTGAGAAAAAATACAAGAGGCTCTAGAAAGGGGAGGGCGGATAGGCAGGCATTCCCTCCTCTTCCGTCACTGATCCTGGCCGGTGAAGGGGGGAGTGGGCATTGCCACCTGCTTCATGCGTGATCCCAGCTGGGTGAAGGGGGAAACGGGCATTGCTTCCTGCTCCACGCCTGATCTCGGCAACATGAAGGGGTGGTAGGCTTTGCTACCTTCTCCACACCTGATATAGGCTGGGCAAAGGGGGGTGGGCATTACCACCTGCTCTGCTCCTGATCACAGGGGGTGAAGGGGAAACGGGCATTGCATCTTGCTCCATGCCTGATTACAGATCGGTGAAGGGGGGTGGGTATAGCCTCCTGTTCAGTGCCTTATTCCAGTACGTTGAAGGGAGTGAGCATTGCCAAGAGCATTGCCATTTTCTAGAGGGACATGGTGCCTTGTCTGGGTTTCCCTCCGCGGCAGCGCCCTCTGGTGGTGCACCAGGGTATAAAGTGAGTTGTCTGAAATACGCTTACTCAATTATATAGTAGGATGAGATCTAAACACAAAGCTTATATACCTGAATCTGGTCCATTCCTCTCCCAGATCTGGGGTGCAAACTAATGGCATCTTTTCTGTGCCATTTCTTCTTGAGACAGGTACTAGAAAAGATTGTCCTCTTTCTCCTCTTATTTTTTCTTGTATGTTTGTAACTGTTGCCTTGTGCCTTTAGACAAAATAATAATATTCATGGCTTGGTTCACAACTTTATGGAATTTAACACTGTTTTTTATACAGACTATTTGTTTTTTTTGGAACTTCAGTCTTCCATTCTGGTATTAATGAATGGGATTAATGCTTTTGGCGAGTTGTTTGGTTATTCAGTCACTTGAATAAAATCTGAGTTGATGCCATTAGGAGACAATATAATATGGAGTGTGGTGGACATTTTTGATGGTGTCAAAATCCTCAGATGGGGGATTTTTAGTTTGCATCAATTGATAGGCTATGATGATGAATTTTTCACATTTTATCAGCTAAGGTCTAGATATGAATTCTCAACTTTTCCTGAATGGCAATATTTACAATGGCAACATTTATTGCTATCCAAATATGGCCTTACAACAGTGATTATTTCAGAGTCTCCCCCACTTTGGGAAACTTTAATTGAATCAATACAGAAAATGAAACCTACAATATTTGTTTATAGATACTTGATGTCTGTTAATAAATATGGCCTTCAACTGCTCAGGGATGAATGGAATTAGATCACCCAGTTTTGCCAAGGCAATAGGATATGGTCTTAAATTCTATGCCTGTTATTCTGTGGATCTTAAGCTATAACTCAATAAA
This sequence comes from Eublepharis macularius, assembly GCF_028583425.1. Taxonomy (NCBI): domain Eukaryota; kingdom Metazoa; phylum Chordata; class Lepidosauria; order Squamata; family Eublepharidae; genus Eublepharis; species Eublepharis macularius. The sequence goes on from NC_072793.1 coordinate 175,877,154, forward strand.
AATTGTTTTTAGGTTATATTGAACACTGCAGTGCATTTTTAGTAAAGGATTAAGTACAGTCTCTAATTGTTGCCATGATAACTTACAGGATGTGTCTCCCAAGTTCTTGGAACACATCCAGTTACTCGGTCTTTTGGGGAGGAAGTTACCATTCATATGAATTTTGTATTAGAACAGTCATAGATTTTTGATAGTATCTATAATCTTCTAAAGTATTTGCCTGTTTCCTGGAGTCCAACTAATGCTCAACGAAAATGGACCCTCCATGCCCTTCCTATTAGTAAAATACTTATATTACAGCACTGGACAGACTGATGCCCACCTCCTGTAATTAGATAGATTGAGGACCTTACAGCTTTATCAACATTTGTACATATGACATATACACAACAACAGCATGTGGAATTTATTTTTAGATATTTGCAGACCTTTCGTAGAAGCTACATATATACATGGCAATATACATGGCAGCTTTATTGTTGTTGCTGTTTACTTTTTCTGAAAATTAAAAAAAACCTTTTAAGAAATCAGTTAATTTTGTTTATCCAATGACAGGACAATAATTTTTTTCTTCATTCATTTTCTCCCTTCATTTCTGCAGAGCACAAGTGCGTGAGAATGGGAGAAGAAGATAAAAAGGGAACTGAAGCAATATCAAAGTGGAGAATGAATTCCATTGTTTCTGAAGATGCCAATTCCCCTGAAATTCAAGTCCAGGAAGAAAGTTACAAAAGAAATAAAACGATTCTCACTCAATGTGCTAAAATCTCAACTAGGAAATCAAGGTTTAGCTCACGTTTGCAAATGCAAAATCAGGGAAATCATGTGGAAGGGTCAGAGTGTGGGAAGAGCTTCAGCCTGGGCCAAGACCTTATTTTACATGAAAAACTGCACACCCAGGAAACGGTACAGTGTGAAAAAGATCAAAAAATGGAACACCTAACTCAACAACGAAGAGGGCACATAAGGGAGAAACTTAATAGATGTCCAGATGGCAGAAAGAGCTTCAGCCGTAGCTCAAAGCACTCTTCCCATCATAGAGGAGAGAAACCTAATAAATGTTCCGATTGCGGAAAGATCTTCAAAAGTAGGTCCTACCTTACTTTCCATAAAAGAATCCATACAGGAGAGAAACCATATAAATGCTCAGAATGCGAGAAGAGCTTCAGATGGAAAAGTGACCTTTCTGTTCACGAGAGAATGCACAATGCTGAAGATGCATATAAATGCTCAGAGTGTGGAAAAAGCTTGAAATGTAGAGCAAGCATTATTTCCCATCAAAGAATGCATGCAGGTGAGAAACCATATAAATGCTCAGAGTGTGAAAAGAGCTTCATCTGTAGGTCAAGTGTTATTTACCATCAAAGAATCCATGCAGGGGAGAAACCACATAAATGTTCAGAATGTGGGAAAAGCTTCCATCATAAGGGCCAACTTACTTCCCATCAAAGAATCCACAGAGAGGAGAAAACTTATCACTGCTCAGAATGTGGAAAGAGCTTTAGTGGCCATTCAGGCCTTGTTTATCATCACAGAATCCACACAGGAGAGAATCTATATAAATGCTCAGAATGTGAAAAGAGCTTTACTTCCCATTCCGGTCTTGCTTATCATCTCAGAATCCACACAGGGGAGAAACCATTGAAATGCTCAGAATGTGGAAAGAGCTTTAGGTCCCATTCCGGACTTGCTTATCATCACAGTATCCACAAAGGGAAGAAACCATATGAATGCTCCAAATGTGGGAAGAACTTCAGTAAGAAGGCCATCCTTATGTCTCATCAGAAAACTCACACAAGGGGGAAGACATAAAAAATGCTCAGAGTGTGGAAAGAAGTTCAGACGGAGTGACAACCTTACTTGCCATCAGAGAATGCACACAGGGTAGAAACTATAAATGCTTAGAAAGTAGAAAGTGCTTTAGTCAAAGATGTACTCAAACTATCCATTATAGAACTCACATGGGGAAAACCTTATAAATATTTGGAATGTGTAGTGAGATTCAAACAGAATGTGCAGTTTACATCCTATTAAAAACCTGACAGCCCGTGATAATTCCTGGGAACTGGAAGAGCTTTTCTTGGCTGTTTGGTGTAGTGGTTAAGAGCACAGGACTCCCATCTGGAGAACCGGGTTTGATTCTCCACTCCTGCACTTGAAGCCTGCTGGGTGACCTTGGGTCAATCACAGCTTCTAGGAGCTCTCTCAGCCCCACCCACCTCACAGGGCATTTGTTGTGGAGATAATTATGACATACTTCGTAAACTGCTCTGAGTGGATGTTAAGTCATCCTTTCTTTTGAATAAATATTTTATTAGTTTTCTCATAAAGATAGGAATAGGGGAAGGGGAATGGGGAAAGGAAGGGCAACAGGAACATCCTAAAGTCTGCTTGCATCAGCATTCTACTTATCTACTTATCATATCATATGTCACTCTACAAATCCTTCAACTGTGATTAGTAGTAACAGTTATAATATTGCCTTCATATGTTTACTACATTCAAGTCTTTATATTTGTTTTTAATCCAGTTATAAAAAGGAATCCAAGAGGGAGCAAAATCTTCTTCCATCTGTCCTTTCGTTAGTGACTAGGGGTGTGCAATTTGGGTATATGATACCCGAAAAAAACCCGAAACAGGTTGTTTCGGGTTTTTCTGAAACGTTTCAGAAAACCCAAAATGTTTAGGGTAATCCGAAACAGCAATTTCTGAAACGTTTCGGTATTTCAGCTTGTTTTAGTAATGCATTTCAATGGGAAAAAGCCTCCCCCAGGCTTCCCGGCAGCCTGGGGGAGGCATTTTCCCACTGACTCAAGCCAAACTTGGTGGGGACCTTACTCTAACCCCCCTCTAACAACCCCCCAAGTTTCAGAAAGATTGGACTTTTGGGGGCCAAGTTATGGCCCCCCAAAACAGGTCCCCCTATCCTCGCCCAATAGGGAAAGGTTTTTACTTGCTGCTGCTGATCTCTTACTTTGTGGATGCTGCTGCTGATCTCCATGTTTCCTATGGAGGAAAAATGAAGAGGCAGGCTTGTCTTTCTAGGGGGGCATTTTGCATGCAAAATGCCCCCAACCCTCAGGGGCCCTTCTCCTACCTTTCCTCCCACCCCTCACCAAAGCGCAGCCTGCTCCCACTTGGGGGGGGCATTTCATGGCCTCCCAAAGTAGGTGCTCTCAGCCCCCAAAGTCCACTCTGTACAGCCCCACACATACCCAATTCTCCCCCAGCTGCCACACACAGATCCAGATCCCCACAGTAGCTCCTCACAGGCCCAAATCCAGCCCCAGCAGCCCCACACAATCCCAGGAACAGGCTGGCCAGCCTTCTCCCTTTATTTCCTATGCTGTGAACTATAACACTCTGTTTTCCAGAGCAAATGTGCACAGTCCAGGGATGCCACAATGGTGGGCACACTTCTGTGTGCCAGCTTGTCCCTGTGAAAGAGCACCTGAACCACAGACACCCTCCTTCAAATTCCCCCACCACCTACAGAGATGGCTGGCCAGCCAGCCCCATTGTTCTCTATGATGGGAACCAACTGGACAACAAAGAATAAAACACAAACAACACAAAGTTTTTAAAAAAACATTTATCACTTTCAAAGTACAAGTAGGCAAAGCATTATGACACATTACACCAGCAGTCCCCCACACAGAAAAGTAACATGACTCACTTAACATCAGAGAATCACAGAAACACAATTCCTGTCAAAAACACTTTATTTCTTGAACAGCTTTACGTTACACAGCAGGGGGGCACACCAAAGGGCATTCCAGCATTCCACCTCACAAAAATAACACAACTCACTTAACATCAGAGAATCACAAAAACACAATTGCTGTCAAAAAAGGTGAAATGGGCTGTTTTATTTTGTGTAGTATGCTGCTTTCGTGCCCTGTTGTGCCCTCCTACTGTGTAACCTAAAATAGTTAAAGAAATAAAGTGTTTTTGAAACCAATTGTGTTTTTGGGTGATTCTTTAATGTGAAGTGAGTTGTGTTATTTTTGTGTAAGATACTTCTGGCATACCCTTTGGTGTGCCCCCCTGCTGTGTAACCTAAAGCTGTTCAAGTAATAAAGTGTTTTTGACAGGAATTGTGTTTTTGTGATTCTCTGATGTTAAGTGAGTCGTGTTATTTTTCTGTGTGGGGGACAGCTGGTGTAATGCGTCATAATGCTTTGCCTACTTGTACTTTGAAAGTGAGAAAATAATTTTTTTAAAAAAATATTTTGTTGTTCATGTTTTATTCTTTGATGTGCAGTTGGTTCCCATCATAGGAAACAGTGCGTCAGGCTGGCCAGGCTTCTCTGTAGGTGGTGGGGGTGTCAGGGGGTGGTTGTCTGTGTGTCAGGTCAGGTGCTCTTTCCCAGGGACAAGTTGGCACTCAGAAGTTTTCCCACCATTCTGGCACCCCTGGGCTGTGTGGAATTGCCCAGGGAAAGAAAGTTTAGAAGTTCCCAGCATAGGGAACAAAGGGGGAGGTCTGGCCTTTGCCAGCCTATTCCTGGGGTTATGGGTGTGGGGCTTCTGGGGGTGGATTTGGGTCTGTGAGGGGCTAATGTGGGGAATCGGGATTTGAGTCTGTGTGGCTGCTGGGGGGGAATTAGGTTTGTGTGGGGCTGTGGGGGGTGGACTTTGGGGGCTGAGAGCACCTACTTTGGGAGACCATGAAATGCTCCCCCAAGTGGCAGCAGGCTGAGCCTTGGTGGGGGGTGGGAGGAGGGGTGGGAGAAGGGCCCCTGAGGGCTGGGGGGCATTTTGCATGCAAAATGCCACCCCTGGCAAGACAAGCCACTCCCAGCTGTAAGTAGTAGAGAAAAGATCTCCTACTTGGGGAGGCCATGAAATGCCCCCCCCCAAGTGGGAGCTGGCTGAGACTTGGTGGGGGGTGGGAGGAAAGGTAGGAGAAGGCTCTGTTCATTTTCACCATTAGAGGACTGAAATCCAAAGCCTCTGCAGAAATATCTCATTCTGGCTGACCCAGGGGCTTTTGCACCAATAACAACCCCACCACCACCACACACACCCCGTCCCCCCCATTCTCCAAAGGGAACCAGAGCCCACAACATCAGGGACTACCAGAGCCCACAACAGGAGCAGCTGCGCCTCCTTTGCTAGGCCTTCAGTTAGGCACGGTTCTGTCTTGCTCTTGACTAGGGAAAGCTTCATTTGCGCTAAGCAATAAAAAATGTGGAGGGAAGTTGATTTATCTCTCATGAAAGTGGTAACCGAGGGAGGCATTGTTAGTATTGGTTATTTAGAGGGGAATTTAGCGGTTCTGCAACATCTTTAAAATTTGAAATTGGCCACTTGGCTCACAACTTACAGCTTAAACTAGAAAAGGTAGGAGAAATCGGCATCGGCCACCCTGCTGATGTGATAAAAAGCTGAATTAGAACTTGGCCGATTCCAGATGACTAACCTTAAGTCGCTTCATGCCGCCCTCTTCCGGATCGCGACGGGGAAAATGTGAAATATCGCATTTCCTCGCGCGAGTTTTGCGCGCAAAACTCGCGCGAGGAAACACGATATTTCGCATTTTCCCCGTCGCGATCCGGAAGAGGGCAGCATGAAGCGACTTAAGGTTAGTCATCTGGAATCGGCCCTTGTCAAGAAATGAAACACTTGAGGCATTCTGGCCTAAACAAAGACTACTGATTTCTGTTCCTCCTGGAGAATTTATTCTTTAGAAGATCGAGCTGGCCTTCCGAACTCAACTCTTCTCTCCCCCCTTTACGCTGATAATGTCAGCCAGGCGTTGCCAGCTCCAGGTTGGGAAACTCCTGAAGATTTCGGGGTGGGAGGTTGGGGCAGCAAGGGACCTCAGCAGAGTATGATAATGCCATAGAGTCCACCCTCCAAAGCAGCCCAAGGGAACGGCTCCCTCTGGCCAGGAGGGCAGTTGCAGTCCCGGGAGACCTCCAGCCACCGCCTGGCGGTTGGCAATCCTCCTTCACACCGCCCATGCTCCCCTTCTGCAGGAATTCGTCTATCAGAAGACTGGAGGGGAGGGGGCGCTTCCCGGAGACTTCTGCCCTGTGCGTGGCCTTCTTTTTAGCCTTTCAGAGTTGCATGGCTGCGTTGTGTTGTGTTGGGACTTCTGGGAAAGGGCGCGGGGTGACCGAATAAACGTCCCTCGAACTTGCAGCAGCCCGAGCCAAGCGCCCCCTCCCCGCGATCTGTGCTCCCCCCCCCGCCGCGCTTGCAAAGGAGAGGAGGGGGCGAGGGGCGTGCCTAGAAGGGCGGGCAGGGGGCGCTTCCGGTCTCCTCCCCCTCCTTGCCTGGTGCCCGGGATTTCTCACGAGGAGCAGCAGCAGCGGCGCGTCCCCAGATCGGGTGAGCTGCGACTGCCTTTGCGGGGAGGGGAGGGGAGGGCAGGCGGGTCCAAATGACCCCCCCCCGGCGGCTCTTTGGAGGCTGCGGGCCGGGCCGGGGTCTTGGAGCGCGCAGGCTTTTGCACCAGGGGCTTCTGCACCAATAAGAACCACCACCACACACACCCCGTCCCCCCCCCCATTCTCCAAAGGGAACCAGAGCCCACAAGAGGAGCAGCTGCGCCTCCTTTGCTAGGCCTTCAGTTAGGCACGGTTCTGTCTTGCTCTTGACTAGGGAAAGCTTCATTTGAGCTAAGCAATAAAAAATGTGGAGGGAAGTTGATTTATCTCTCATGAAAGTGGTAACCGAGGGAGGCATTGTTAGTATTGGTTATTTAGAGGGGAATTTAGTGGTTCTGCGACATCTTTAAAATTTGAAATTGGCCACTTGGTTCATAACTTACAGCTTAAACTAGAAAAGGTAGGAGAAATTGTTATCGGCCACCCTGTTGATGTCATAAAAAGCTGAATTAGAACTCATCAAGAAATGAAACACTTGAGGCATCCTGGCCTAAACAAAGATAACTAATTTCTGTTCCTCAGTTCCTACCAGAGAATTTATTCTTTGAACGATCGATGAGCTGGCCTCCCGAACTCAACTCTTCTCTTCCCCCCTTTACACTGCTGATACCAGCCAGGGGTTGCCAGCTCCAGGTTGGGAAACTCTGGGAGATTTGGGGGTGGGTGTTTGGGGCAGCAAGGGACCTCAGCAGAGCATCATAATGCCATAGAGTCCACCCTCCAAAGCAGCCCAGGGGAACGGCTCCCTCTTGGCTGGAGATCAGTTGCAGTCTCGGGAGACCTCCAGCCATCCCCTGGAGGTTGGCAATCGTCCTTCACACCTCCAATGCTCCCTTCTGCGGGAAGCCCCGTGCTCCACGGATTCGTCCATCAGAAGATTGGAGGGGAGGGGGCGCTTCCCGGAGACTTCTGGCCCTGTGCATGGCCTTCTTTTTAGCCTTTCAGATTTGCATGGCTGTGTTGTGTTGTGTTGGGACTTCTGGGAAAGGGCGCGGGGTGACCGAATAAACGTCCCTCGAACTTGCAGCAGCGCTGAGCGGAGCGCTGGGCCCGGCTGCGCCCCCGCCCTGTGCCCCCCCCACCGCGCTTGCAAAGGAGGGGATTGGGTGGGCCAGCCGAGGAAGGAGTGAGTTGTGTGCCTAGAAGGGCGAGCGGGAGGGGGCGCTTCCGGTCTCTTCCCTCTCCTTGCATGGCGCCCGGGATTTCTCACGAGGAGCACCAGCGGCGTCCCTCGATCGGGTAAGCTGTGACAGGATGTACTAAAACAAATGACAGGATTGCCCATTGGAAATAATGGGAGAGGCTTGAATGCCCATTGGAAATAATGGGAACCTGGAATGGCCTTTGGCTTGCATGGGCTTCATTAAAACACATTAGAGCAAAAACGGCGGTGCAACGAAAACGTGGAATGGATTTTGAAGGAAACTGTCTGGGCCCAGATAGACTGTTCTAGGACTAGATTGACAGGCCCCATGCTGGAATGACGGCCCCTGGGTGTGACAGAAGGGCTCTGGGACAGGAATGACAGGCCTTTGACTGGAATTGTGGCGGAACGGGCGCTAGCTCTCAGTCCGGGCAACTGAGCCACCAACAATGGCCTGCTAGCCCGGCTATCCGCCTCCCACCGTCCCTGGTGGGCATGGCTCACACTCTCCGTTGCTGCCACCACTCACTGAATTGTACATCACCTGACTGGCAGTGAGACCCTTCTGGCTGAATTTCCCTACTGGGAAGTGAATTCCCCAATCTTTGGGTGGCCCCTGGAGAATTGGGAACCCAGCAAAGTCTGGCCTGATCAGTTCTCCTGGGCTCCCTCCCTTCCTGTAACATGCCAAGTGGGGAAGCTTACGTAGTCAGAGCACCACAAGGTTCCTTATATTCCAAAAAGTATAATTTATTAACGATATACAGAGCACTATATGCAAAGCAGATAAAGGCACAACGCATAGGGGTAGACTCTCCTGTTGAGAACTCACAGGGCAGAAAATCAAACTGAAGAGAACCGCTGTCTACTTTCCCTACCACACTGTTCCCTACTCTACCTTAAGGGGCTGGTGATCTGAGGGAAAGTTCACCTTTTATTTCCTTTCTGCTGCCTCCCAGGCCTTCCACATTTAGAGCCTAGGCAACCGGGTTTCACCCAGCAGCAGGAGCCTCTCCTTCTTCAACCAAGAAGGAGCCTAACTAACTTTTCCCCCTCAGGATCGGCTGAGAGCGGGACCACAAGTGACGCCTGACACAGGTTGGACACTTGCCAGCTTCCCTCAAGTTTTGATGGGAAATGTAGGCAGCTTGGTGGAATGTTGGACAAGCGACAGTTGAAAAGTCCATTGGACAGCAGTCGGAGAGCCAAGCTGCAAGACCAGGATGCCTACATTTCCCATCAAAACTTGAGGGAAGCTGACTAGTGTCCAATCTGTGTCAGGCGTCACTTGTGGTCCCGCTCTGAGTCAATTCAGGCTCCACCCCTTATTTTTCCCACACTTTCTTGGGCCGGGGCAGCTGGGAGTTGTAGTCCAGGAAGATGGGCGTCCCACACCAAGACTCCTGCAGGCCTCTCCCTGGCCCTTTAGCCCATCAACCCTCAGGGGGAACATTTCCTCCCCTTTCTTTAAAGACAGATTAACAGCAACTGGAACTCATTTCACCCCTGGTAACGATTTCGTTACAGGAATGATGGCCCCTGGGTGCACCAGAAGGGCTCTGGGAGTGGAATGACAGGCCCCTAACTGGAATGACGGCCCCTGGGTGCACCAGAAGGGCTCTGGGAGTGGAATGACAGGCCCCTAACTGGAATGACGGCCCCTGGGTGCACCAGAAGGGCTCTGGGAGTGGAATGACAGGCCCCTGAGTGCAATGACAGCCCCTGGGTGTGAAAGAAGGACTCGGGGACTGAAATGGCAGGCCCTTGACTGGAATGACGGCCCTGGGTGTGCAAGAAGGGTTCTGGGACTGGAATGACAGGCCCCTGACTGGAATGACGGAACCTGGGTGTGCCAGATGATGACAAGGGCCTGTCATTCCAGTCCCAGAACCCTTCTTGCACACCCAGGGCCGTCATTGCACTCAGGGGCCTGTCATTCCAGTCCCAGAGCCCTTCTGGCACACCCAGTGGCCGTCATTCCAGTCAGGGGCCTGTCTTTCCAGTCCCAGAGCTCTTCTGTCTCACCGAGGGGCCATCATTCAAGCATGGGCCATGCCAATCCAGTCCCCAAGCCCTTCTGTCACACCCAGGGGCCATCTTTCCAGCATGGGGCCTGTCAATCCAGTCCCCGAGCCCTTCTGGAACACCCACGGGCTGTCATTCCAGCATGGGGCCTGTCAATCCAGTCCCAGAACAGGCTATCTTGGCCCAGACACTTTCCTTCAAAATCCATTCCACGTTTTCATTGCACCTCTTTTTTTGCTCTAATGTGTTTCAATGGAGCCCATGCAAGTCAATGGCCTTTTCAGGTTCCCATTATTTCCAATGGGCATTCAAGCCTCTCCCATTATTTCCAATGGGCAATCCTGTCATTCATTTTAGTACATCCCGCTGTGACTGCATTTGGGGGGAGGGGAGGCAGAGGTGGGTCCAAATGCCCCCCCCCCGCCCCGGCGGCTCTTTGGAGGCTGCGGTCCTAGCAGGGTGCTTGGAGCACGCAGCCTTGTACGGGCGGGACTTCGTGCGAGGGTTGCAAAGGGGGGCCAGGGAGGGTGCCGAAGTCCGGCCTGGGTGTCAGTTCCCAGGGCCGGATCCTGCGCCTCCCGGAAGGGGCCTCGATCGCAGATCTGGGCTGTCAGGCATGTCTTAGGGAGCCGTACTTAAAAGCCCCCCCCAGCTCCTTAAGGGAGGGGGGCTCCCAGCGTTGTCAAGTCTGGATAGGGGGATCCCGGAGAGTTGGGGGTGGAGATCCATTCCCTCCAGGTCTCTCTCGTCGGGAGATCAGTTGGGATTCCGGGAGATTTCCAGCCCCCACCTCGAGGCTGGCCACCATAGGGCTGCCCCAGCTACAGGCAAACGGGACCTCCGTCTCAGTGAGCCCCGCGGGAGGGTCGGGGTGTCAAAGCGTATCGATGCAAGTGGGGCTTTTTGATGTTTAAATTGCGCCAGTGCTGCCATAATCAGTGGATCCCAGTGAGATCAGGGAGATGCAGATGCAGCTGATGTCAGAGAAACCAGGCGGGTTCCAGCTCCCCTGGCTCTGCCTTTCTGGTTTTTATTTCTTTATAGCTCACGTATCTCACTGATTTCCACTGAATCTTCATCAGAAATTTTCAGTTTTGTTCTGTTTGTTCAGACCACTTGTCTTTTAACGACAGCAGCATAAAACTAATGCCAGAACAGCTGAACGCCCTCATTATTTTCAAGGACATGTTTAAAAGGTTTAATAACAGAAACTGTAGTCGGAGGTGACTTGCAGGGGTGCCATCCATATGCAGATGACACCCAGTTGTATCTGAGGATGGACAGCCGGCCCGACTCGGCCCCAGATGTCCTGGAACGTGCTTTTGCAGCCATGACTGGTTGGTTGAAATAAGAGTTGGCTGAAATTAAACCCGACAAAGACGCAGGTCCTGTACTTGAGCTGTGGCGGATTGGGTTTGGGCCTCCGGCTCCCGGACCTCAAGGGGGCACAGCTGGTGCCAGTTCTGAGGGTTAGGAGCCTGGGGGTGGTCCTGGATGCCTCCCTGAAAAAGGAGGCACAGGTCACAGCGGTTGTCAGGTCCCCTTTTTTCCACCTGTGCCAGACACACAACTTGCCCTGTACCTGTCAACCCATGACTTAACTACAGTGATCCAGGCAATGGTCACCTCTAGACTACATTACTGAAATTCGCTCGACACGGGGCTGCCCTTAGGCCTGACCCAGAGATTACAGCTGGTCCAAAATGCAGCGACATGCATTATTATGAGAATGCCAAATGGGCCACATATAACGCCGATATCACGCGAGCTGCATTGGTTGCCTGTGGAGTACTGGATCCGATTCAAGGTTTTAGTACTGACTATAAGGCTCTATGTGAACTGGGACCAGTGTATCTGTGGGACCATGTCTCCCCATATATTCCCTGGAGGACACTGCGATCAGGAGATCAACAGCTGTTGGTAGTTCCTGGCCCCAAGGAGGCCTGCTTAGCTTCAACCACAGCAAGGGCCTTCTCGGTCCTGGCCCCCACCTGGAGGAACGCTCCGTCTACTGAGTCCAGGCCCCAGCAAGACCTACTATCTTTTTGCCGGGCCTGTAAGACAGAGCTGTTCTGCCAGGCACATGGCTGAGGTTTGGGCCTCCGCCGGCCTGAAACACCAAGGGGTGTATAAAATCTAACCCCTCCTGTGAAGACTGTCCACCATCCTATTGTAGTTTGCAAGACTGACTGCAGAATGAGAAATATGCTTTTATTTTAATGATGCTTTTAAAGATTTTATGGAAATGGAAGTTTATTGTATTTTAACGGGTTGTGACCTGCCCTGAGCCCACTCGCGAGGAGGGCGGAATAGAAACATGAAATAAATAAATAAATAAAATAACACACATAGTCCTATTGCCTTTTTATTGGATGTTTTGTGCTCTCTGATTCCATTCTTCTGCACTGTGTAAATCCACCTAGAGAATGGTGTTGGGCTGGTAATCTGTCTTTTACGTGATTTCACTCCTTTTTCACATATTATACTTTTATACTGTCTGCTTGGCATCTTAATTTTCTTTCTTATTGTGGATCCAGTTGGTGATTTCAGTTCGTAATTTACACTACGTCTCTGGTTCTGATATGCCTTCTTGATCTTTGGTTGATTGAAAAGGGGATAGACGAATTAAGAGAGGAAGGAGAGAGCAGGGTATTTATTAGCACGGTTTCTTCTTGCCTTTGCAGGATTTTGGAGCTTCGCCCGCCACAAAGAGAACTTTGTGCTGCCAGAAGACAGAGATCCTCCTGCCTTCACAGCCCCAGAGCCAAGATGGAAAAGAAGAACTCAGCTGGGTCGGAAGCAGAACGAGGCTCCGAGGCCACACGGGCAGGGATCAGTGGGAAAATCTGGGAAAGGTCTGTGGGAAATATTCTGGGTGAAGATGCCACCAGCTCAGTAGCAGAGATCCATCACTTCAGGCAATTCCGCTACCAGGAGGCTGAGGGGCCCCGAGAGGTTTGCAGCCAACTTCACCATCTTTGCCACCAGTGGCTGAAGCCTGAAAGGCACAGCAAGATGGAGATCGTGGACCAGGTGATCCTGGAGCAGTTCCTGGCCGTCCTGCCCCCGGAGATGGAGAGCTGGGTTCGGGAATGCCGGCCGGAGACCAGTTCCCAGGCGGTGGCCCTGGCAGAAGGCTTCCTCCTGAGCCAGGCAGAGGGTGAGAATCAGGACCAGCAGGTGAGAGGGCTTCATCCTGGAGGGTCAAAAGAACAAAATATGGAAAATCCTCCCTGCCAAAGTCTCCAGCTTTTAAAGAAACCAGCCTAGCAATATGCCCTTCTCCACCCCTTCCTGGATGTTTTCCTTTCCGTTTCTAATTCCTCTCCCCCTTCCTTGTCTGCTGTTTCAGGGGCTGTCAGAAGAGGCTGCTGATTTCTGTGAGGCAGAAAAGGTGCCATCCGACCTGAGGCAGGGGCCGCTGTTCTGGGGGACCAGACAGGAGAGCGAGGGAGGTGGGTGAGGATTTCTGTTGTTCTCTTTCCTCTCGGCCTCCTTCCCTAGAGTAAGCAAGCTTGCCATTTCTGGGCCGCTGTTGGAATCTGCATGGAAAAGGTGCTGAGATTCAGGCTGTCTTTCAGGTTCATAAGGTTTGAATTTCAAAGGAATAAAGCTTTGTATCTCTAGAGTATCTTTTTTAACTTTAGCCCACGTGGTGGTGGAAAGTGCCATCAAATCATAGCTGACTTATAGCGACCTCTGCTGTGTTACCAGAACTGCTCTATTTGAATGGGGAATTAGCTAGCAGTCTGGAACTAAATTTAGTGCGAATCTTTTAATCAATATATACCGGGGTCCCTCTCCAGACTCTCATGCAATAAAGAGGCAGACTAAATAAAGATACAACGTGTTTTACTAAATAATTTGTCGTATGCCTGAACTAGCACATGCATACAAGGTTACACACAAGAGCTAGGAAAACAGAGTAGGAAAATAGAGACGGTTGGATTAGCGGGGTAGCCCACTTGAGAGCGATGAAGTTGGGTATACTCACAATCCTGAAGCGGAGCAAAGACGTAGCAGCGAGATGAGGTGGTCTATTGCCTGCACTAGATCCGAGATAGAGTGACAGCAAGGAGTCTGGATAGGAATGGCACGCACACCATGTGGCCTGGAAGACCAGCTTAAATACCCCAAAACGTACCCTGGGGCTGGTGCAGTTTCTAGTGGTTCTCACGGGCGAAACAAAGGTTTTAATGGCTCTACAACTACCCTAGATGGGCCACATTAGGAATCTGATTATATTATTGTGACACCTTGGGAAGAGGGGACAAAGGAGGGAGGGGGAGATCCGAGCATGTTGAATGGATGTTCCAGCGGACAGGGCTTGTCCCCACATCATCATCTCTGGAATGCGGAGGCTGCTTTGAGATGCATTCTCTAAGTGCTTGGGATGGCGGGCACTGAGTGTCTTCTCCGGGGCGGCTATTAAGATATGCAGAGCAGGGTGAGGTTTGCCGCTGCGGACGTGGTCTGCTCGCTTCTCAGGAATGGCTTCTCTCAGCAGGCTGCTTCTCTGGGTCTTCTGGCTGCCTGGGAACATGGCTACTGGCTGGGCATGGCTGGGGCTTGCTAGCAGCCTGCCCGGTAGCGAGGGCAAGCTGGGTGACCGGCCCGCGGGAGTCTCCAGAGAGGGACTGGCCAGGGGGTGCCTGGTCAGGCTCGCTGGAGGTTTCCCTGGCTGGCACCTGGCTGCTAACAGCGCGGCTTGGGCCCGGGTGAGGCAGGCTTCCATAGAGGCAGGGAACAGCAGGTATAACACAGTCCATAGCAGAGATAGGGGCAGCCCGGTGTAGGTAATCCGTGGCAAAGAGCGTAGGCAGGAAACAGACACGTGTAGCGGGGTCCAGAGACGCAGGAAAGTCAGGATACTGACATGGGCAGTGTTTCCCAGAAAGATAGTCTCTAGTGTAGTTTTAGTCCATAACTTTAGTCCCTAGCAGAGGCAGGAATAGGCATAGTCCGTGGTAGATAAACAGGCAGGAAATAGACACGTGTGTTAAAGTGCGCATGTGCAGGTCAGTCTCTGGTGTAGCAGTAAAACGGCAACGCAGGAAACTCAAACACAGTTCATGGCAGGCCTTGGAGCAGGAGAGGGGGGCTACTTGGCAACAGCTGGGGGGTTGGTAAGGCAAGAGACTAACAGAGGTGGGTTGCCATTGTCTGCCTCTGCAACCCTGGTGTTCTTTGGAGGTCTCTCATCAAAGTGGAGGAGCATGGAAAGCATTGTTTTGGATGAGGGCCTGAGATACAGATAAAGGTTATCAGATGTAGTGTGTTCTTTTTAATGTAAGACATTTGTTATTTCTTTTCAGCTATTATGTCATGGAAAATCCCCCCATAGCTTCCTCCCCAGAATCACGAAGCCCAGAGGCCAAAACTAGTGGTGGGTGCCTCAGGATTGCCTAACAGAGAGCAGAGCTTTAAAGCTGTTGGCTCCGGCATCATTCCATCTGATCGACAGTAGACCCTGCCATCCTGTGTTTGAAGACAGAAGTGGGTATAAGGGGATGTTTCTTGGCCTGGTTTAAATCATTTCTCAGAAAATGGACTCAGAGGGTTGTCATTGAAGACCTGCTATCCTCAGCGTGGGAATTGTCTTGCTGGGTCCCACAGGGCACAATTTTATCCCCCACATTATTCAACTTCTATGCAAAACCTTTAGAGAAATCATTTGTAACTTTGGGATTGGATGCCATGGATCTGCCGATAAACCAGCTGTATATCTTGGTATTCAAATACGCTCTTGATGCAGCAGAGGTCCTGAGTCACTGCCTTACAGCTGTGATGCTTGAAAGCAAACAAATGGAAACTGAATGGGAAGGTGGAGGCTTTGAGTGTGGGGAAGGTGGAGGCTTTGACTTTCAGTGGGGTTCAGTTGACCCTTGCAGACTGGGTTGAGAGCCAAGTCTCGATCCAGTTAATGCGACTACAAAACTGACCTTCTCCAAACTTAATTTTACTAGAAGATGGCCCCCTACCTAGACGAGGCTAATCTGGCCACTGGAATCCGTGGCATGGTAACATTGAGTCTAGACTACTGTAATGCACTCTAGATTAGAGATGGGCATGAACCGAAATACGAACCAAAGAAACACATGAACCAGTTCAGTTCAGGGTTTGCGAACCAGTGGTTCGTGGAAGCTCATTTCCAGAAACTTCCACGAACTGGTTCATTTAGTTCGTATTAAAGGGGCAGTTTAAATGGTCATTTCCCTGGGGAAATATATATGCATATTCAGCAAAACCCAGAAAATCACTCCCATTATCGTGTTGATAATTAATATAGCATCTTAGGAACTGTTCCAATACTTGATTAGTTTTTTCTGTTTGCCCGTCCGTCTCTGGATGATGGGTGGAGCTAAGTCCTTGTTCCGTCCCAGTTACTTGGAGTAGCTCCCGCCAGAAGTTGGCAACGAATTGTTCTCCGTGGTTTGAAATGACATTAGGAAGTGAGAGCAAAGCTGCTAGCTTTTTCACTGTGGGGATGGTGGCACAGGGTATGAAATGAGCTTGTTCGGAAAACAAATCTACCACCACCCAGATCACAGTATTCCCCTTGGAGGGGGGGTAGGTCAGTGATCAAGTCCATTGAGATTACTGACCAGGGTCTGGCAGGGGTTTCTAGTGGCTGCAGTAATCCTGGGGGCTTTCCTTTCCTGGATTTCCCCATGATGCACATTTGGCAGGATGACACATCCTGGGAAATGTCTTTTCTCCTTTTTGGCCACCAAAATTGCCTTTGTACTAAATGCAATGTTTGCAAATATACAAAATGCCCAGCCAACGGGGAATCGTGGCATTGTTTTAGTACCTCTCCCCTGAGGCTGGCTAGAATGTACAGTCTATTGTTTTTGTACAAGTTGCCATCTTCCCCTTCTTTCAGCTTGGCTTTTGGTACATTTGGCCCCTCCTGAACCTCAAGGCCGGGTTCAGGTTTAGTCCGCTTCTAAGTAGGTCTCTTCACTGCCAGTTTTGGAGTCGGTGGCTTTTGGGCAGGGGGAGGTTTTTTAGGGGGAGCCTCTCCCACTCGGGCAATCAGTGGCAAAGTATCCAACACCTCCGCATTGCATACATTGTCCTCGCTGCCAGCACAGGCTTCTTTCTCCCCCTGGAGGGTTTTGGAGCCCAAGATTGTCCCTGGCTCCCACTGTTGAGCGTGCCAGTTTTGTCTTGATTTCAACAGTTTCACTATGTGGTCACGGTTCTCCACTTCACACGTCAGTTGAATCCATCCAAGTAAGGTGTCGGGGTCATCTTGTACTAGGGCTTTTGCGACTAGTTCAGCACTTAGTCCATCCCAAAAGTACTCTATCTTCATCCCCTCATTCCAACGATGTATTTTGATGGCGAAACGTCTGAATTCTGCTGCATCCTCACGCACTGGTTGGTGTCCTCGTGGGATCATTTTGATTTTGGTTCTGGCCCTCTCCTCTTCGATGGGATCTTCAAATTGAGCTCTTAGCGCTTGCACAAATGCATCAAGAGTCTCTAGTTCTGGTGCCTCAACTTGGTACAGGGTTACATACCAATCTGCCGCTGCACCTGTCAGTCGCAATCCCAAGTGACTCACACGACGGTATTCATTTGGAAACAGATGGCCCTGACTCTGGAAAAACTCCAAAGTCTGTACCATAAAAATCCCAGTTTCCCAGGGGCCCCATCGAAGCTTGCTTCCAGTTTCAGCCAACCCAGACTCATTCTTGGTGCCACCGGCCCTGGTAGTGCTGGTCCTTGCCAGTCTTGGCGGTGGAGGGACTGTGCATCGTATCCTAGGTTGATGGGGGGGGGTATTTGTGGAGGCGGAGGAAGTTGCGGTAGTGGCGGAAGTCCCAGGACCGGTCTGGGTCTCCCTGGGGCTGGAGCTTGTGGCTAGGCTGGAGCTGGAATTTGGCCCACTCGGGTGCCAATATTCCCGGGCTGCGCAGCTCTTGTCCTCTGATCCCGAGGTAATTACTCTTGGCATGTAATTCCCGAAATGACCATCTGGTGGCAGCCTTACCGGAAAACCCCTCTGAAGGGCTGAGTAGGCCGGGAGAGTGGAGAATCACTGGGCGGGGCCTCGGGGAACCACTATTGCCTAGATGCTTCAGAGGGCTGAATGGAGTGGCACTTGTGGGTCAGTGGGGCTGTTCTGCTGAGGGTTGCCAACTGCAAGTAGGGAAATGCCTGGAGATTTGGGGAGTGGAGCCTGGATAGGGCTGGGTATGGGACGTCAGCAGGGCATAATGCCGGAGAGTCCACCCTCCAAAGCAGCCATTTTCTTCAAGGGAACTGATCTCTATGGCCTGGAGATCAGTTGTAATTCTGGGAGATCTCCAGCTACCCCCAGTTCGAACAAAGGGACATAAGCAAGAAAAGGCTCTCTGAAAGGCTCTCTTCAGCCATTGAAATCTACTCAGAATTTGACCAGGCAATTTTTCAGGATCTGACTCTTCTCATCTCCTTTCCTATCTCACAGGTGGAGGAAGGACACTAGTGGATGGATCTGCAGCTTTGAGAGTTTGTGGTGGACATCAGGCAGCCTCTGCGCAGCCAGATCAGGTAGGGGAGGAATCCTTGGGGGCTTTGATTCCCTGCCCCCTCCTTTACTTTTCCCTTGAAGTGGCTGACTAGGGCTGTTACTGTGAAAAAGCTTTGGGTCCTTCAGATCTTCTGTAGCTTAGTGGTTAAGTGGTTGGGCTATGAATCAGCACTCTGCTAGTTCAACTTCCTCTCCTGCCATGAGGTCAGCAGGTGGCTTTGCGTAAGCCACTCCCCTCAGCTTCAGCTCTACAACTGTATTGTGGTGATAATTGATAACACTGACTTTGTTCACCATTCTGAGCAGAGCAGTGATCTGTATAGAAGAGGGGTATGGAAGCACTGTCATTCTTGGTGTTATTAATCTTACCCCATGTGATTGTTTTTAGAGCGTGCCTTTACCTGTAAGGAGAAAATGTCTCTTTCTTTCAGGGTGTGGTGACTCTGGAGGAGGTGTCTGTCTGTTTCACCCAGGAGGAGTGGGCGCTGCTGGATCCGGACCAAAGGACATTGTACAGGGAAGTCATGACGGAGAATTGCAGGAATCTTGATTTTCTCGGTACGGCTCTCTTTTGGCCTTTAGTGGATCAGTACAGAAAGTAGGAATTGATACTCTTGTCAGGTTGCTGAATGCACGGTACATTCGTGTTTAATTTATTCAATGAATCATAAAACCCATTTGTCAGTTAATTGTCTGGAGCTGATAGGGCAATATATTTAAACCTCAAGCAATAGCTCAGACGGACAGAACTAGCTCCAGCTGCGCCAGCAATGCCTGCCCCCCTGCCATAACCCAGTTGGAATTAGGAGTGGAGCAGGTGGCAATGCTCGACCCGCACCTTCACCTGGCTGGGGTCAGACGCAGACCAGGAGGTAATGCCCTTCTTCCCTTCACCCAGCTGGGATAAGGAGCAGAGCAGGTGGCAATACTCATTCCCTTCAACCTACTGGAACAAGGCACTGAGCAGGCAGCCATAACCACCCCCCTTCACCCATTTGTTATCAGGCGTGGGGCAGAAGGCAATGCCTGTTTCTCCTTCACCTGTCTGCGATCAGGAGCAGAGCAGATGGCAATGCCACCCCTCTTTACCCAGCAGTATCAGACGTGGAGCAGGAAGCAATGCCTGTTCCCCCTTCACCCAGCTCGAATCAGGAACAGAGCAGGTTGCAATGCCCACCCCCAGACTGTATCAGGCGTGGAGCAGGTAGCAAAGTCCAGCGCCCTTCACGTGGCTGAGATCACGTGTGGAGCAGGTGGCAATGCCCACTCCCTCCTTCACCGGCCAGGATCAGTGACGGAGGAGGAGGGAATGCCTGCCTATCCGCCCTCCCCTTTCTAGAGTCCGTTGTATTTTTTCCCACAACGTTCTTTGTTGCTAGTGGAGAATAACACACTAGGCTGAGCCAGTCAGGTCAGCGGATCGCCCTTCTTCCGAATCTATTTCTAGGAGCTACAGGCCCCCTTCGAAAAGGGCATCCGCGGTGTCTCCAGGAGACGTAGGCTCGCGGCTGTCAGAAGTCCCAAGACCACTGGCAGGCTATAGCATGTAGCCACTGAAGCGGCCCCACACCGGTTCCTTCAGCAGGAGGAGGAGGGGTGGTGGAAAGGAATTTTAAAGCTTTAGCTTGAAGGAGCTACCAAGAGAAGCACGAGACACCTTCTCGGAGTGGGGGATAAAACCCCCTTTGAAAGATACACCCAGCTTTGGTCTGTTGATCTTTGGTTCCCATCTAATCCAGCATTCCATTTTCTACAACGGCCAACTATATTTTTTTTGAGAAACCAACAAACTTTCCACCCTTCTACAAAGTCTAGGCAAGTGGCGTTGTGAAGTATGCAACTTTTGTATATGAGAGCTACACTCCGGCCTTTGACCACCCTGTTAGTATCCAGTACTCCCTCTAACCCCCTTTAAGATTCTAAGAAACTCACTTTAATAACTCCTAGTCACGTTTTACTTGATTCTTCATCAATCAACATATATGTGTGTGCAGTGAAGAAAAAAATACCAACTAATGAATGACATGGAAGATACTGTTTCCAGGGCCAGGTCTTATTGGGCTGGTACTGGGGAGGATTTTAGCCACTTGGTTAATCTTACATATAATTAATTGGTAGTGTGGGGGGGGGCAGGGAGATTTTAATGAAATACTAGCTGCAGTGTTAGATTGAAGCGCATACACCCCACATAAAGAATATTAATTGACTAGCAACAAAGCCCATTGTGGGGAAAAATACAACGGGCTCTAGAAAGGGGAGGGCGGATAGGCAGGCATTCCCTCCTCCTCCGTCATTGCTCCTGGCCGGTGAAGGAGGGAGTGGGCATTGCCACCTCCTTCATGCGTGATCCCAGCTGGGTGAAGGGGGAAATGGGCATTGCTTCCTGCTCCACGCCTGATCTCGGCAACATGAAGGGGTGGTAGGCTTTGCTACCTTCTCCACACCTGATATAGGCTGGGCAAAAGGGGGTGGGCATTGCCTCCTGCTCTGCTCCTGATCACAGGGGTTGAAGGGGAAACGGGCATTGCATCTTGTTCCATGCCTGATTACAGATCGGTGAAGGGGGGGTGATTATGGCTGCCTGCTCAGTGCCTTATTCCGGTAGGTTGAAGGGAATGAGTATTGCCACCTGCTCCGCTCCTTATCCCAGCTGGGTGAAGGGAAGAAGGGCATTGCCTCCTGGTCTGCGCCTGATCCCAGCCAGATGAAGGTGCGGGGCGGGCATTGCCACCTGCTCCACTCCTGATCCCAACGGGGTGATGGTCAGGGCGGGCACTGCCACCTGCTCTGCTCCTGATCCTAGCAAAGTGAAGGGGGACAGGCATTGCCATCTGCTTCATGCGTGATCCCAGCTGGGTGAAGGGGGAAACGGGCATTGCTTCCTGCTCCACGCCTGATCTCGGCAACATGAAGGGGTGGTAGGCTTTGCTACCTTCTCCACATCTGATATAGGCTGGGCAAAGAGGGGGTGGGCATTGCCTCCTGCCCTGCTCCTTATCATAGGGGTTGAAGGGGAAACGGGCATTGCATCTTGCTCCATGCCTGATTACAGATCGGTGAAGGGGGGTGGGTATAGCCTCCTGTTCAGTGCCTTATTCCAGTACGTTGAAGGGAGTGAGCATTGCCACCTGCTCCACTCCTTATCCCAGCTGGGTGAAGGGAAGAAGGGCATTGCCTCCTGGTCTGTGCCTGATCCCAGCCAGATGAAGGTCCGAGGTGGGCATTGCCACCTCCTCCACTCCTGATCGCAACCGGTCATGGCAGGGGGGGCATTACCACCTACTCTGCTCTTTTTTTAAAAATAAAATTATTGGTGAGTACATAAAGTATTATTAAATACACAAATTCCCCGTCTTATCTAAATTATATCAGCCCCCACCCTTTCCCCCACCCTCCTTATTGACTTCCAACAGCTTTCCAACCCCTAACCCATCTTATTATTTAAATTACTCTTAACTATAATTTTTCTAAATCTTATATATATTGTATCACTTATTCTAAGCATATTCAAATTCTTCTATATCTCCAATTTTCTAATATATCAATCTACATTTCACTGTGTCAACTATCTATTTTTAATACAATTTTTTATTATTAATATTAGATTAGATTAATTAATAACTAAATTTCCCCATTAATGGTAAAGTTACTTCTCTCTCCCCTTTATAAAGTCACATGTTAATAATTCTCAAACTGCCACAGTTCTCCTTTCACATCCCATTTTTTTTTCTAGATATTGTTTCAGCTTCTCCCAGTCTGCAATGTATTCTCCTGGATCAAGATCTTTCAATTTTCTTGTCATTTTGTCCATTTCTGCCATGTACAACAATTTATAAATCCAATCTTCTATAGTTGGTATTTCTTGCACTTTCCATTTCTGCGCATACAAAAGTCTTGCTGCTGTAATCATATACAATAGCAATGTTCTATGCTGCTTTGGAACATCTTCCATTCCCAAGTTCAGTAGCAGCAATTCTGGGTTCTTATTTATTTGGGTTTGCAACACCTCATTAATTATTTTAATTATATCTCCCCAGTATTGCTTAGCTACCTCACAAGTCCACCACATATGATACAATGATCCTTCGTGTTTTTTACATTTCCAGCATTTATCTGACATATTTGCATTTCCAAGCGCAATCTTCTTAGGCGTTAAATTCCACCTATACATCATTTTATAAACATTCTCTTTAATATTGGTACAAGTTGAAGTCTTCAAAGTATTTTTCCACAAATATTCCCATGATTCCATTGTTATTTCTTTATGAAAATTTATTGCCCATTTCACCATCTGGACTTTGACTGTCTCGTCTTCCGTATGCCATTTTAGAAGTATTTTATATATTTTCGAAATGTCTTTTTTACCTTCTTGTAAAATCACTTCTTCTAGCTCCGAGTTTTTCAGTCTTATTCCTCCTCCAAGTCCGAGTTGTAGAGATCCCTGATTTGCCTATATTGAAACCATCCATATTGAGGAGATAACTCTTCTTGTGTCTTTATTTTTAATATTCTATGTTCCATCGACATTATCTCTTTATAAGTTAAACATTGTTGTTCATTATAAACAGCTCTCGGGTATATTACTTCATATGGTACCACCCACGACGGGATACCACTTTCCATATAATTCTTATATTTCTTCCAGATTGTGAAAAGGCTTCTTCTGATATAGTGATGCAAAAACATAGAGTCCGCTTTAACTTTATCGTACCACAAGTAGGCATGCCATCCAAACAATTTTTTGTGTCCCTCCAAGCCCAGCAATTTGCGGTCTTTTAATGTTAGCCAATCTTTTAACCAGGCCAGACAAATTGCTTCGTAATATAATCTTATGTTTGGCAGTTGCAGTCCCCCCCCCTTTCTTTCGAATCTTGTAATACTTTCATTTTCACTCGGGGTTTCCTGCCTGCCCACACAAAGTCTGAAATTTTTCTTTGCCATTTGTCAAATTGTTTGAAGTCTCGGATAATTGGAATTGTTTGCAGCAAAAACATCACTCGTGGTAACACATTCATCTTCACTGCTGCTATTCTTCCCAACCATGACAAATTTAATTTATTCCATTTTATCAAATCTCTTTCTATTTGTTGCCACAGTTTCTCATAGTTATTCTTAAATAAGTCTATATTTTTCGCAGTCAGCTCAATACCTAAATATTTCACTTTATTAGTTACCTCGCAGTCTGTTGTCTCCATTAATTCTTGCTGTTTTTGCTTCGTCATATTCTTACACAATATCTTCGACTTCTTTTTATTCACATAAAATCCCGCCAAATCACCAAATTCCTTTATTTTATCCATTATTTTTGGCATGTTATCTATTGGATCTTCCACTATCAACATTACATCATCCACAAATGCCCTGACTTTGTAGGAAAATTCCTTTATTTTTATGCCACGAATTGTGTCGTCCTCTCGAATTTGAATCAGCAAAATTTCCAAAATCAAAATAAACAACAATGGAGACAATGGGCAGCCTTGTCTTGTACCTTTACTTATCTTCAACTTTTTAGTCAAATCCTCATTAACTACAATCGCTGCACACTGGTCTTTATAAATTCCTTTAACTGCTTGTATGAACTTTTCTCCCATTTGCAGCTTTTCCATAGTGGCAAACATAAAGTCCCAGTTCAAATTGTCAAAAGCTTTTTCCGCATCCACAAAAAAGAAACCAACTTCCCCATCACAGTGCTTATCGTAATATTCAATAGCGTTTATTACTGTCCTTAAATTGTCCTTAATTTGTCTATTAGGTAGGAATCCAGCTTGTTCTTCTGCAACAAATTCCGACATCCATCCCTTTAATCTTTCCGCCATAATTTTCGCAAATATTTTATAATCATTGTTCAGCAACGAAATTGGCCGATAGTTCTTAACGTTGGTCAAGTCCTGTCCATCTTTCAGAATCAATGATATATTAGCTTCGTTCCATGAATCAGGAATCTTTTGGCCTTGCAAAATTCCATTGATTACCTCCCTTAGAAATGGTGTCAGGTCATTAGCCATCATTCTATAAAACTTTGCTGTTATTCCATCCGGTCCAGGCACTTTCCCTAATTTTGTTGATTGTATAGCTTCTTTTATTTCTTCCTCTGTCACTTCCCTATTTAACTTCTCTTTCCATTCCTCTGAAATTGTTGGAAGCTTCATTTTCTCCAAATATTCCGCTATTGAATCTCTATTCACCTCCTTTTTTTGGTACAGTTTTGCATAAAATTTAAAAAAGGCTCTACTAATGGCTGATTGATCCGTCAATATATTATCCTCTTCTCGAATCTTAGTTATGGTTTTCTTCTCCTTTTTTTTCTTTAGCTGCCATGCTAAGTATTTCCCAGGTTTATTTGCACCTTCAAACGACTTCTGCTTCATTTTTTTAAAATTCCACTCCAATTCCTTGTTATTCATTGCCGTCAATTGTTCCTGCAGGATTTTCATATCCTGATATATTTTCTTTTTCCCTGGTCTTTTCTTAAGTTGTATCTCTTTGGCTTTAATTTTTTCCATAATTTCAAGTCTCTTTTCTTCCTTTCTCTTCCTAGCTCTTGCATTCAGATCCATTAGTATTCCTCTAATCACAGCTTTATATGTGTCCCATACCTTATAAGTTGATACATACTTGTTCAAATTGTACTGCATAAAGAATTTGGTCTCTCTTCGTAACAATGCAATGTTTTCTTCCGTCTGCAGCAAGTCTTCATTTATCCTCCATCCTCTTCTTTTAGTATTTTTTCCAAATCTCCACATGATTGGATTATGATCTGAGCCTACCTTGGGCATTATCTTCACGTCTCTAGTCCATACCACCAATTCTTTGGAGGCCCAGATCATGTCAATTCTTGATAATGTAAAATGTCTTGCAGAGTAAAATGTATATTGTCTATTTTTAGGATTTTGTCTCCTCCATACATCTTCCAGACTTTCTTGTTCCTTAATCGCAAAAAACGATTTTGGCAAAAGTCCTCTTTTTTTCTGTGCACTTTTAGATTTCTTGTCTTCTTCCAAGTTTGTAACTCCATTGAAGTCACCTGCCAGAATTATTTGATCATAGGTCAGTTAATCTAGTTGTTTCGGTAAATCCTTGAAAAAATTTTCTTTTGCCCCATTAGGCGCGTAAATTCCAATCACCAAAATCTTCTTAGAATTCCAAATTATTTCCACTGCTATATATCTGGCTTCTGTATCGCTTAAAACGAATTTTGGCTGCAGCTCTTCCTTTATATACAATACAACGCCTCTCTTCTTCTTTTTGGAAGTTGCTGCAAATTCATTTCCAAGTTTTGCAAGTTTCAAATATTTTACATCCTGCTTTTTAATATGTGTCTCTTGCAAACACACTATGTTACATTTTTGTTTTAAAAGCCAGTGGAAAATAGTCTTGCGTTTAAAAGGTGAATTTAGTCCGTTTACATTCCAAGATATAATTTTACACTCCATGATCAAATTTTAGCTCCTTTTGGTAAGTCTTTTTCATTGTCCTTAATGAACTTTTCCATCTCCTGGCCAGATCTGATGTTTCTCCTTACTCCACCAAATTCGAAAGCCAGTCCTTCAGGTATTTCCCATATGTATCTAATTTTCAAATCTTTTAACATCTGTACCAACTCTCTATACTTTTTCCTCTCCAACAACACCGATCTGGGCAGCTCTTTCATAATTCTCACCACTTTCCCATCAACTTCTAATGGATCCTGAAATTATTTACTCACAATTGACTCTCTTGTATTTCTAGTTGTAAATTGCACAATCATATCTCTTGGTAACTTCTTTTGAGCTGCAAATTTTGAATTAATTCTGTATGCCACGTCCAGAAGCGCTGCAATCTCCTCTTCTTCTTTTCCCAGGTATTCCGCCAAAATTTCAGTAATCTGCTCTTGGGCTGTTTTTTCCGAAACTTCCGGGATTCCACGAAATCTAACTTGTCTTTCCATTTGTTTACATTCAGCTACGGCCATTCTTCCCTTCACGCCACTCAACTCCATTCTCTGCACATCTGCCAAGGTGTCAGCTGCATTTTCAACTGCGTTAACTCTCTGCTGTGTGACTTGCATATCTTTTTGAACTTGATCCATATTCTTAGCTAGTTCTGCCATCTCCAATTTAAGTGCCTCTTTAAAGTCTTTCAAATTTTTCGCCATCTCTTGCATCATATCTTTAAGCTCTTTATTTCCTTACAAAACTTTTTTATCTAAGTTTTCCAGCACCATTTGCCATTCCTTCTTTGACATCGTGGGGCTAGCTCTACTTAGCTCCCACGAGTCTGCCCTTTTCCTTAACTCCGTGGCGCTGCTTAATTATTTTATTTTATTTTTAAAAGTCCAGATTTAGGTTGTTTTCATGAAAATTAGTGTTTGCAGAATCCAAAATGTCAGGCGTCTTTTCTCTATGGTTTTATTTTGACGCAACCGCCCTTACCCTTGTCAAAGATGGCCTTCTTCCGTTTTCCTTGAAGCCGCAGCTTTGCCCTACTTCAAAATGGCGATATTCCACTTCTGTTGTTTACAAGCTGCTTCTCGCCAGTCTCTTTATGTTTCTGACGCACTTCCTGTTCCTCTCCGTTTCACAGCAGTTCTCGCGATGTTAAAACTTTCTCACAGTCCGCTATCTCTTCCTAGCCGCAGGTATGTAAACAATAATCGTTTTTCCGCGCTAACTTCTCTTTACAATGTCACTTTTTAGTAATTTATTTGCCGGAGTTTTCTCAGTAATATATCAAGTCTCTCGCAGTTTTCTAATTCTCTTTGTCACTTTATTTCTTATTGTATTCTGTCCCGTATTGAGAGATAGCAATCTTTACCTTCTTAGATGTTTCTCTTGGGTTGTAGTCACTGCTTCGATTATCCAATCGATTCAGGTTCCCTTCTTGGTTTGCTGAAGCTTGGGCATGTAGGTCTTATGCCACAAATTGACTCCAGAGCCGCTGCAGAGATCTTGGCTACCTTTCTTCGGGTGGGACCTCAAGGGTGGACAGGGGCTCGTTGCGTAGAACCCCCCTCACACCTGAGATCAACGCGCCCTCAAGGTCTTGAGCGTACTTGCCTGTTCTCCGCCTGAGAACAGGGGGCTATGGGCAGTTTGCGCCCCTCCAGCCCCTACAAACAGCGGCACGGACAGCTCAGCTCCATGAGCTGCGTTAGACCTCCATGAATCCCAAACCGGAAGTCCCCACCACCTACTCTGCTCTTGATCCCAACTGGCAGAAGTTGGAGTGGGCATTGCCATCTGCTCCCTTCTAATACCAGCTGTGTTAAGGTGGTGGGTGGGTATTGCCACCTGCTCCACTCCTAATACCAGCTGTGTTAAGGCGGTGGGTGGGCATTCAGTGGGCATGGTGGCCTGCTCAGTGACTTATTCCAGTAGATTGAAGGGGATGGGCATTGCCACCTGCTCTGCCCTTATCCTGGCTGGGAGAAGGCCATTGCTTCCTGTTCTGCTCCTGATCCCAGCCAGGTGAAAGCATGGGGTGACCATTGCCACCTGCTCTGCTCCTGATCCCATCTACTCACTAACTGTTAAGGTTTTGGCGTGCAGGTTTACATGGGTCCTGTGAGAACCCTTCTTAGTTATGGCTAGACTTTCAGTACACAATCATACATTCCCAGCATCTGGGTAAAGTAGGATATCTGGCATCTAGACACTCCAAGGTCAGGGCTAGCTGAGGCTGGCATATTTCTCTAAGATAACATGGAGGCCCATTCTGGGTCCTAAAAGTAACACGTACAATATGGCTATAAACTGTCAGAAAGAGAATACATCAGGTTAGCAATTAGGCATTATAATTTCAGCATATTGTGACAGAAGCATTATAACAGACAGACAACCATGGCATGGCTGTACACAGACATGACACCCAGCCAAATGAAGGCATGGGGTGGGCATTGCCACCTGCTCCACTCCTAATCCCAACTGGGTGATGGTGGGGGTAGGCATTGCCACTTGGTCCCCTCTTGATCCCAGCCAGCTGAAGTGGGGCAGGCATTGCCATCTGCTATTCCTGATCTCAGCTGGGTGAAGGGGGGTGGGCAATGCCACCTTCTCTGCTCCTAATACCAGCTGGGTTAAGGCGGGGGGTCATTCCCATCTGCTCCGCTTCTAATACCAGCTGGGTTAGGCAGGAGGGAGGGTGTTGCCACCTGTCCACTCCTGATCCTAGCTGGCTGAAGGGGGGGGGTCGGTATTGCCACCTGCTCTGCTCCTAATACAAAGTGGGTTAAGATGGGTATAGGCATTGCCACCTGTTCCGCTCCTAATACCAGCTTGGTGAAAGTGGGGGGGCTGGTATTGCCACCTGTTCCTATCCCGATCCCAGTCTGGCCTTCCTGCCATGGCACATTTTCTTTCTTTTTTAAAAAAAAATTATTGGATGGGGTAACATACATTCTACCAATCATTTTACAACATGTTTTCCCATTATATTGATATATGTAGCCCACCCCTCCCCCTCCCCCCTTTTCTATGTTGACTCCCAACAGCACTATGACTCCTTTATTTCTTATCATTAACTCTACATTACTTTCATTTGTCCCTATCATTAAAGGCAAAATTCTAGCTTATTCTTTATCATTACATTTCTATAATTATCAATAGACTACTCTTATCCTATCAGATCCCCTTGAATTCCAAATACATTTTGATTTTAAATTTCCCTCATTCTATAAAAAAAGTTCACCTAAATTTATTCTCATAACTTCATTATTAACATATACAACAGTTTAAATCCAATCTTCAATCTATTACAATTTGTTTCTTTAACCAATTACATATAACTTTACACTTTTGCTTTAGATTCAATCCCTTAAATAGCACTTATAACTTGGAACTAGAAACTTATTCCTTCAGGTATTTCCATCTGTAGTTTCATTCTTATATTTCTATCTCTCCACATCTTTTGCAAATAAATTTTACTTTTACATTTTTCCCAATCTATAGAAAAAATTTTTTGGGGATCTGGACAGATGGGCATGGTAGAGTAAATACACTCAAAATGAACATTATACCTTGAATTATGTATATTTTGCATGCAATTCTTTTTTATATATCTTGTAGATATATTTATAAAATTAATATGTTATTTCAAGGATTTATGTGGAGTTCTTTAAAGAGGATGCAACTTCCATTTAATGAAGGAAGATTTGGCGTTCCTGGTCTTAGTTTACATCACCAGACATACTGGTTAATTTACGTTAACTAGTAAGATTGCTGTTCTCAGACAGACTACCCACCTTGGACCCTTTTGGGGGTTCTTGTCCATTGTCCCTCCTTAAATGGAGTGCATTAGTGTCTATTCCTTGCACAATTTCTACTGTTAGAAACTTTAGGCACATGACGTCATGACAATATCAATTTGATCAATTTTGACCTGCTAAATCAACATTATGGACCAGTCCAGATTTAAAAATTGGGAAGAAATCTTTTTTTATGGAAGGTTTGCTCAGATGGGGGATTTTTAGTTTGCATCAATTGATAGGCTTTGATGATGAATTTTACACGTTTTATCAGCTGAGGTCTAGATATGAGTTCTCAGCTTTTGCTGAATGGCAATATTTACAACGGCAACATTTGTTGTTATCCAAATATGGCCTTACAACAGTGAGTATTTCAGAGTCTCACCCACTTTGGGAAATTTTAATTGAATCAATACAGAAAATGAAACCTACAATATTGGTTTATAGATACTTGATGTCTGTTAATAAATATGGCCTTCAACTGCTCAGGGATGAATGGAATTAGATCACCCAGTTTTGCCAAGGCAATAGGATATGGTCTTAAATTCTATGCCTGTTATTCTGTGGATCTTAAGCTATAACTCAATAAAAATTATTTTTAGGTTATATTGAACACTGCAGTGCATTTTTAGTAAAGGATTAAGTACAGTCTCTAATTGTTGCCATGATAACTTACAGGATGTGTCTCCCACGTTCTTGGAACACATCCAGTTACTCGGTCTTTTGGGGAGGAAGTTACCATTCATATGAATTTTGTATTAGAACAGTCATAGATTTTTGATAGTATCTATAATCTTCTAAAGTATTGGCCTGTTTCCTGGAGTCCAACTAATGGTCAACGAAAATGGACCCTCCATGCCCTTACTATTGGTAAAATACTTATATTACAGCACTGGACAGACTGATGCCCACCTCCTGTAATTAGATAGATTGAGGACCTTACAGCTTTATCAACATTTGTACATATGACATATACACAACAACAGCATGTGGAATTTATTTTTAGATATTTGCAGACCTTTCGTAGAAGCTACATATATACATGGCAATATACATGGCAGCTTTATTGTTGTTGCTGTTTACTTTTTCTGAACATTAAAAAAAACCTTTGAAGAAATCAGTTAATTTTGTTTATCCAGTGACAGGAAAATAATTTTTTTCTTGATCCATTTTTTCCCTTCATTTCTGCAGAGCACGAGTGCATGAGAATGGGAGAAGAAGATAAAAAGGGAACTGAAGCAATATCAAAGTGGAGAATGAATTCCATTGTTTCTGAAGATGCCAATTCCCCTGAAATTCAAGTCCAGGAAGAAAGTCACAAAAGAAATAAAATAATTCTCACTCAGTGTGCTAAAATCTTAACTAGGAAATCAAGGTTTAGCTCACGTCTGCAAATGCAAAATCAGAGAAATCATGTGGAAGGGTCAGAGTGTGGGAAGAGCTTCAGCCTGGGCCAAGACCTTATTTTACATGAAAAACTGCACACCCAGGAAATGCTACAGTGTGAAAAAGATCAAAAAATGGAACACCTAACTCAACAACAAAGAGAGCACATAAGTGAGAAACCTAATAGATGTTCAGATGGCAAAAGGAGCTTCAGCCGTAGCTCAAAGCATTCTTCCCATCATAGAGGAGAGAAACCTAATAAATGTTCCGATTGCGGGAAAATCTTCAAAAGTAGGTCCTACCTTACTTTCCATAAAAGAATCCATACAGGAGAGAAACCATATAAATGCTCAGAATGCAAGAAGAGCTTCAGATGGAAAAGTGATCTTGCTGTTCACAAGAAAATGCACAATGCTGAAGACGCATATAAATGCCCAGAGTGTGGAAAAAGCTTGAAATGTAGAGCAAGCATTATTTCCCATCAAAGAATGCATGCAGGTGAGAAACCATATAAATGCTCAGAGTGTGGAAAGGGCTTTTATTGGAAGGCCCACCTGACTAACCATCAAACAGCCCACACAAGGGAGAAAACATTTAAATGTTCAGATTGCGGAAAGATGTTCAGATATAGATTCTACCTTACTTTCCATCAAAGAATCCACACAGGAGAGAAACCGTATAAATGCTCAGAATGCGAGAAGAGCTTCAGATGGAAAAGTGACCTTTCTGTTCATGAGAGAATGCACAATGCTAAAGATGCATATAAATGCTCAGAGTGTGGAAAGAGCTTCAACTGTAGAGCAAGTATTATTTCCCATCGAAAAATGCATGCAGGTGAGAAACCACATAAATGTTTAGAATGTGGAAAGAGTTTTACCAACCGTTCCGGCCTTGCTATGCACCACAGAATTCACACAGGGGAGAAACCATATAAATGCTCAGAGTGTGGAAAGAGCTTTTATCAGAAGGCTTACCTGACTAGCCATCAAAAAACCCACACAGGGGAGAAACCATTTAAATGTTCAGATTGCGGAAAGATGTTCAGATGTAGATCCTACCTTACTTTCCATCAAAGAATCCACACGGGAGAGAAACCATATAAATGCTCAGAATGCGAGAAGAGCTTCAGATGGAAAAAGTACCTTTCTATTCACAAGAGAATGCACACTGGTGAAAAACTCTATAAATGCTCAGTTTGTGAAAAGAGTTTCATCTATAGGTCAAGTGTTATTTCCCATCAAAGAATCCATGCAGGGGAGAAACCACATAAATGTTCAGAATGTGGAAAAAGCTTCCATCGTAAGGGCAAACTTACTTCCCATCAAAGAATCCACAGACAGGAGAAACCTTATCACTGCTCAGAGTGTGGAAAGAGCTTTAGTGGCCATTCAGGCCTTGCTTATCATCACATAATGCACACAGGGGAGAAACCATATAAGTGCTCAGAATGTGAAAAGAGCTTTACTTCCCATTCCGGTCTTGCTTATCATCTCAGAATCCACACAGGGGAGAAACCATTGAAATGCTCAGAATGTGGAAAGAACTTTAGGTCCCATTCCGGACTTATTTATCATCTCAGAATCCACACAGGGGAAAAACCATTTAAATGCTCAGAATGTGGAAAGAACTTTAGGTCCCATTCTGGACTTGCTTATCATCACAGTATCCACAAAGGGGAGAAACCTTATGACTGCTCCAAATGTGAAAAGAGCTTCAGTAAGAAGGCCGTCCTTACGTCTCATCAGAAAACTCACACAAGGGGGAAGCCATAAAAAATGTTCAGAGTGTGGAAAGAAGTTCAGATGGAGTGACAACCTTACTTGCCATCAGAAAATGCACACAGGGTAGAAACTATAAATGCTTAGAAAGTAGGAAGGGCTTTAGTCAAAGATGTACTCAAACTATCCATTATAGAACTCACATGGGGAAAACCTTATAAATATTTGGAATGTGTAGTGAGCTTCAAACAGAATGTGCAGTTTACATCCTATTAAAAACCTAACAGCCTGTGATAATTCCTGGGAACTGGAAAGAGCTTTTCTTGGCTGTTTGGTGTAGTGGTTAAGAGCGCAGGACTCCCATCTGGAGAACCGGGTTTGATTCTCCACTCCTCCACTTGAAGCCAGCTGGGTGACCTTGGGTCAATCACAGCTTCTAGGAGCTCTCTCAGCCCCACCCACCTCGCAGGGCATTTGTTGTGGAGATAATTATGACATACTTTGTAAACTGCTCTGAGTGGATGTTAAGTCATCCTTTCTTTTGAATAAATATTTTATTAGTTTTCTCATAAAGATAGGAATAGGGGAAGGGGAATGGGGAAAGGAAGGGCAACAGGAACATCCTAAAGTCTGCTTGCATCAGCATTCTACTTATCTACTTATCATATCATATGTCACTCTACAAATCCTTCAACTGTGATTAGTAGTAACAGTTACAATACTGCCTTCATATGTTTACTACATGCAGGTCTTTATATTTGTTTTTAATCCAGTTATAAAAAGGAATCCAAGAGGGAGCAAAATCTTCCATTTGTCCTTTCATTAGTGAAGTTAGTTTGTCCATTTCTGCATTTTCCATTATCTTCGCTATTAGTTCCTCTTGCTGGGGTGTTGTTGGTTGTTTCCAATAGTACGCTAATAAAGTTCTTGCTGCTGTTACTCCATGTATTATGAAATATTTCAGGTCTTTATTCAGCTCTTCTGGTATGCAGTTTAACAAAAAATATCTCTGGTTTAAAGGGAATTGAAATCTGTAAAATTGTAATAGTGTATGTACCATTATCTAAAATTTATGTATCTCTTTATACGTCTGCCGCATATGATAGACTGTCCCTGTATATTTCCCACATTTCCAGCAGTTATTTAACATATTTTTATATCATTTTGGCAAGTCTATCCAGAGTTAAATGCCATCTATAAAGAATCTTATATAGATTCTCTTTAAAAGCAACTGACTTAGTTATTTTAACATTCACTTTCCATATCTTATTTCATTGTGTCGAATCAATATTATATCCTAAATTGTGTGTCCATTTAACCTTATATTCCTCCATCCCCTCATTTTCTGTCTTCATTTGCATTAAGAAGACATACATTTTAATCAGTTTTTCATCAGAACCACAAAGCAGTTTTTCAAAAGAATTTTGTTCTAAGTAAAAACTTCCTACTTTTTAATCTTTATTATATCTA
Organism: Eublepharis macularius; assembly: GCF_028583425.1. Classification (NCBI taxonomy): domain Eukaryota; kingdom Metazoa; phylum Chordata; class Lepidosauria; order Squamata; family Eublepharidae; genus Eublepharis; species Eublepharis macularius. The sequence continues at coordinate 175,911,040 of NC_072793.1, forward strand.
GACTCAACCTGGGCCCTTGGCCACCAGTCTAAGTAAACGCCTTGTCTCTGTAATTCTTTTGTTTTTAATGTTCTTTTATCATCTAAAAGGTCTTTATATCTAATAATCCTATTTAGAGTGAATACATTTGGCTGTGAAAATGCTTCTAACGGTGACACCCATTGTGGAATTTTAGAATATATTAGCGGTCCAATTCTTTTCCATGTTGTTATAAGGGATTTTCGAATCAAAAGGTTCTTAAAATACTGATGTACATTTGTTTTTCCATGGCATACAAATGTGCGCCATCCTAACTGCAGATCATGTCCTTCTAACACCAAAAGTCTTTGATGTTCTCTCATCCAAACTAAACAACACGCTTTATAGTAAATTTTCCAGTCCGGTAGAGTAAAACCAGCATTTTCTTTCAAAGCTTGGAGTATTTTCAGTTTAATTCTTGGCAGTTTCCTTTGCCAGATAAATTTGGACACTGATTTATTTGGCTCTTCAAAGAAAGATTTACTAATACCAATCGAGATGGGTTGATATAGAAATATAATCCGTGTTAGTATATTCATTTTGATAGTTGCAATCCTTCCCAGCAATGACAGATGTAATCCTTTCCATCTCGCTAAATCTTTCTGGATCTCTTGAAGTGATTTGATTTCAAAGGCTCTTCTAATATAAATAACAAATCATCCACAAATGCTTGTAACAACAAGATAAATATTAATGGTGAAAGAGGGCACCCCTGACTTGTCCCTTTTTCAGTCCATATGGCTTGAGTCAAATCATCATTAATAACGATTTTTGCTTTCTGCTTCTTGTATATGGCTTCAATAGCTTTTATAAAGCCTGTTCCAAATTCCATCTCTCTTATCTGCTCAATGAAGAATTGCCAGTTGATGTTATCAAAAGCCTTTTCAGCGTCCAAAAACACCATGGCCACCTGCTTCTCAGGATGTGCTTCGTAATATTCCAATAGGTCTAAGGCAATCCTAATATTATATCTCAGTTGTCTTTTAGGGAGAAATCCTCTGGTCATGATACACTATATCAGGTAGTACTTTTTTCAATCTTGTAGCTAATCTTGTAGCAAATATTTTATAGTCGCAGTTGAGAAGGGATATAGGTCGGTAATTCTTAATTTCCTTCATGCCCGTTCCCTCTTTATGTTTTAATGAAATCGCCGCCTGCATCCATGATTCAGGCAGGGATGATTCTTCTAGTGCTATGGTATTCATGTTTTTATAAGATAAAAGGATGACATCTTCTAGTGCTTTATAGTATTCTGCTGGAAGTCCATCTGATCCAGGTGTTTCCCCATTCTTTTGTTTCTGTATGGCCTCCACTATTTCCATTGCTGTGATACAAAGTCATCTTGAAGGGCAGTATATAAATCAAATGTTATTATTCCTGTTAAAACTTATGAGACTTTGAATGAGTCACACAAGGGAGAAAAATGCCTAAAAGTCCAGAGGGAGGAAAGAGCTTGAAAGCCCAGAACTCTTTTCGTACATCAAGGAAGGGAAAAACCATGTACACAGTCTGAGCTTCTGGCATAGGAGTGCTGATAACAAAGAATCCTGACATCTCTGCCATTGTCTCCTTTCGCAAGATGGAGAATATCTTGGAGGCCCCCTGTGATCATTTGGCTAAACAAAGTGGAGGTGGCTCGATGGAGGAGCCTCTCCTTTGCATGCAGAATATCGGGGGCTTCTCCAGTTAAAAGGAGCAGGCAGTAGACAATGTGAAAGCGCCGCACCTCAGACCCAGGACATCCTGTGCCAGTTGGAGTAGGCAATACGCTCCTGGCTTGACTGATGGTCTGATTTGGTAGAAAGCAGCTTCACATGTGTTCATGTGAACAGCAGATGAGAGGCATCTCATCTATCACTTGCATCAATGACAGCCTGTATTAATTCTGGGGAACTCGAAAGAACTTTTCATGGGTATTAAAACTTATGAGACATCGAATGAGGTACACAGGGGAGAAAAAAGGTTTCAGTGTCCAGAGGGGGAAAAGAGCTTTAAACCCTGGACTTCTTTTGATACATCAAGGAAAGGAGAAACCATGTACACGGTCTGAGCTTCTGGCATAGGAGTGCTGCTAACGAAGAATCCTGATATTTGTGCCATTATCTCCTTGCACAAGAAAGGAGGATTTCTTGGTGCCCTCCTGTGACCATTTGGCTAAACAAAGTGAATGTAGCTCAGTGGAAGAACCTCTGGCTTGCAATCAAAGTATCTGTGACATCTCCCGTTAAAAAGAGCAGACAGTAGACAACGTGAAAGATCTGCACCTCAGACCCCAGACACCCTGTGCCAGATGGAGTAGACAATACTGTCCTGGGTCTGATTTGGTAGACAGCAGCTTCACGTGCATTCGTGTGAACAACAGATGAGTGGCACTGTCGCATAATCTTATCAATGCATGATAACCTGCATGTATCGGGATGCAGTTTCGTAACCTATGTAAGGTTCAGCAACTTGTCAGGAAAGGTACAGGACCCACTCTTAACCTGAAGAAATAGTAAATGTATTGTTTTTCTTCTTTGCAAATAAGTATCGAGTTTAGCCTTGTGCCTTTGCTTTGAGAATTTAAGGAGAGTTACCAAGATGTCTCTCAGTGCATCTGTTGCTTACTTTTATAATCACTGGGGACCAATAATTTTATTTAAAAGACAAATTACATATTAACATTGGAAAGATTCATCTGGCCCTAACTGTCACCTTCTCTGTAAAATATGTGACATAAGGGGCTAATCACCCTGGGCTGTCCAGGTCCTTATGTCACATGTTTGACAGAATCGAAAAGAGTCCAGTAGCACCTTTAAGACTAACCAATTTTATTGTAGCATAAGCTTTCGAGAATCACAGTTCTCTGGATCTATGTCTGACAGAGAAGGTGACAGTTAGGGCCAGATGAATCTTTCCAGTGTTAATATGCGATTTGCTTTGGCTGCCCTGTGATACCCTCGTGACCTCCCAAAGGATCTGCAGGATCTCCTGCCTGGAGAGCCCCAGAGAGAGGAAGGGTGATGGGCAGAGAGGCTTCCCCTCCTGCCAGAAGGAGCCGCCCTCTCCAGGCTGGGGCACGTCTTTGCCCTCATCCCTTCCTTTCCTGAGGGGCCCCCTCAGGTACTTTTCCTCACCTGAACCTGCAGCAGGATCCAAAGGACAGCTTCTCCCAAAGAACCTCCAGCACATGCCTTGGGCAGCTTGCTAGACAGGTCGGATGGTGCAACCATTATTGATGCCCCCCCATCCTCCACCATTTCCTTCCTCTCTAGGAAGCAGGGCTCTCTTCATTTTCACCATTGGAGGACTGAAATCCAATGTCTCTGCAGGCTTCTCTCGTTCTGGCTGACCCAGGGGCTTTTGCTCTTGACTAGGGAAAGCTTCATTTGCGCTAAGCAATAAAAAATGTGGAGGGAAGTTGATTTATCTCTCATGAAAGTGGTAACCGAGGGAGGCATTGTTAGTATTGGTTATTTAGAGGGGAATTTAGCGGTTCTGCAACATCTTTAAAATTTGAAATTGGCCACTTGGCTCACAACTTACAGCTTAAACTAGAATAGGTAAGAGAAATCGGCATCGGCCACCCTGCTGATGTCATAAAAAGCTGAATTAGAACTCGTCAAGAAATGAAACACTTGAGGCATCCTGGCCTAAACAAAGACTACTGATTTCTGTTCCTCCTGGAGAATTTATTCTTTAGAAGATCGAGCTGGCCTTCCGAACTCAACTCTTCTCTCCCCCCTTTACGCTGATCATGTCAGCCAGGCGTTGCCAGCTCCAGGTTGGGAAACTCCTGGAGATTTGGGGGTGGGAGGTTGGGGCAGCAAGGGACCTCAGCAGAGTATGATAATGCCATAGAGTCCACCCTTCAAAGCAGCCCAGGGGAACGGCTCCCTCTGGCCTGGAGGTGAGTTGCAGTCCCAGGAGACCTCCAGCCACCCCCTGGAGGTTGGCAATCCTTCACACCGCCCATGCTCCCCTTCTGCAGGAATTCGTCTATCAGAAGACTGGAGGGGAGGGGGCGGTTCCCGGAGACTTCTGCCCTGTGCGTGGCCTTCTTTTTAGCCTTTCAGATTTGCATGGCTGCGTTGTGTTGTGTTGGGACTTCTGGGAAAGGGCGCGGGGTGACCGAATAAACGTCCCTCAAACTGGCAGCAGCGCCGAGCCAAACGCCAGGCCTGGCTGCGCCCCCTGCCCGCGATCTGTGCTCCCCCCACTAACACCGTGCTTGCAAAGGAGGGGAGGGGGCGAGCCAGCCGAGGGCGCGTGGGAGGGGGGGTTCCGGTCTCCTCCCCCTCCTTTCCTGGCGCCCGGGATTTCTCACGAGGAGCAGCAGCAGCGGCGCGTCCCCAGATCGGGTGAGCTGCGAATGCCTTTGCGGGGAGGGGAGGCAGGTCCAAATGCCCCCCCCGCCCCGGCGGCTTTTTGGCGGCTGCGGTCCGGGCAGGGGGCTTGGAGCGCGCAGCCTTGTACGGGCGGGACTTCGTACGAGGGTTGCAAAGGGGGCAGCCCGGCCAGGGAGGGTGCCGAAGTCCGGCCTGGGTGTCGGTTCCCAGGGCCGGATCCTGCGCCTCCCGGAAGGGGCCTCGATCGCACATCTGGGCTGTCAGGCGTGTCTTAGGGAGCCGTACTTAAAAGCCCCCCCCCAGCTTCTTAAGGGAGGGGGTCTCCCAGCGTTGCCAAGTCTGGATTGGGGGATCCCGGAGAGTTGGGGGCGGAGATCTATTCCCTCCAGGTCTCTCTCGTCCGGAGATCAGTTGGGATTCCGGGAGATTTCCAGCCCCCACCTCGAGGCTGGCCACCTTAGGGATGCCCCAGCTACAGGCACACAGGACCTCCGTCTCAGAGCGGAACCACAAGTGACAAAAGGCACAGGTTGGACCCTTGTCAGCTTCCCTCAAGTTTTGATGGGAAATGTAGGCAGCTCCGCAGAATGTTGGACAAGTGACAGTTGAAAAGTCCATTGGACAGCAGTCAGAGAGCCAAGCTGCAAGACCAGGATGCCTACATTTCCCATCAAAACTTGAGGGAAGCTGACACGTGTCCAATCTGTGCCTTTTGTCACTTGTCGTTCCACTCTCAGGGCCAAGCTACAAGTGACGAATGACACTTGCTTGGCAAGTGAACAGACTCGTGTATTCCTCCCTGTTCACTTGCCATTCACTTGAGTTCCACTTGATCAAGTGGAGCGCAAGTGAACGGCAAGTGAACAGGGAGGAATACACTTGAGTCTGTTCACTTGGCAGGCAAGTGTCATTTGTCACTTGTAGCTTGGCCGTCAGTGAGCCCTACGGGAAGGTCGGGGTGTCAAAGCGTATCGATGCAAGTGGGGCTCAGAAATCCCAGCTTCGCCTTCATCTTGTGCCTGAGCAGGAAAAGGACCCTGAGATTGTCATAAGGGAAGGTGGGATTAATCTGCCTCCCCTCTGAAGAAAGGGCTCGGAAATACACAGGTGCAAATAGCTCCATGCAAAGTCCAGAACAAGACAAAACCACCCCGGGCGTGCCTTTTTAGGAGGGCCAGCCGTAAGGCCGCAAAACGTTGCATCGGCTTTTTGTGGGAACTCCTCATTGTGCAGATGTAAGAACATGAAAAAGTGAAGGGAGGAAGAGGCAGGCGCTTGTGCCACCGCTCCTAGTGCTGGATGGGGCCATGGCTCAGTGGCAGAGCGTCTGCATGGCGCCCAGAAGGTCCCAGGTTCAATCCTCAGCATCTCTGGTTAAAAGGATCAGTTGATGGGACCCAAGAGATGGCCCAAGGTTCTGATTCACTCTCAGGCAGCTTCAGGTGTCCACGTGGATGCTGACGGGCTCTCAGTCTTGTTTGGCTGTTGGAGGTGTGAAATTCTGGCAATTGCATTCTGCGACAAAGAAGGGGAAAATGGACGCATATTTCAAAGGAAACAAGAAAGTCATGCTTGGGCACACTCTATCCCCCAAGCCCACTGCAAATATTTTAACAAAATTGTTGAGATGTTCTGGGAAGTAGAAGTCAGTGAAGTAGGATTCCCAGGTGCCTGCTGGTGTCGGGGAAACTCCCGGAGCTTAGCACCCTCGCTGGGAGACTGGCAGAGCGGCAAGGTCCCAGAGGTTGTCTGTCAGCAGCAGGCAGTTCTGGAACACGCACTCGCGCTCCCAACCAGAGTGGCAATGTCACTTCCAGAAATGACGTCACCGCGCCAGCTGTAGGAGTGTTCCTGCGCTTTGGGGGGGGGGCGCAATTTGGGCCTCAAATGGGCCGATTTGTCCCTGTTCAGAGTGCGGGAGCGCTTGCGTAGCCAGCGCAGTAGACGGAGCGTTCCTCCAGGTGGGGGCCAGGACCGAGAAGGCCCTTGCTGTGGTCGAGGCTAAGCAGGCCTCCTTGGGGCCAGGGACTACCAACAGCTGTTGATCTCCTGATCGGAGCGTCCTCCGGGGAATATATGAGATGAGACGGTCCCACAGATACACTGGTCCTAGTTCGCATAGGGCCTTATAGTCAGTACTAAAACCTTGAATTGGATCCAGTACTCCACAGGCAACCAATGCAGTTCGCATAATATCGGCATTATATGTGCCCCATTTGGCATTCTCATAATAATGTATGCCGCTGCATTTTGGACCAGCTGTAATCTCCGGGTCAGGTTCAAGGGCAGCCCCACGTTGAGCCAATTTCAGTAATCTCATCTAGAGGTGACCGTTGCCTGGATCACTGTAGTTAAGTCATGAGTTGACAGGTATGGGGCAAGTTGTGTCTGGCACAGGTGGAAAAAAGAGGACCTGACAACCGCTGTGACCTGTGCCTCCATTTTCAGGGACGCATCCAGGATCAACCCCAGGCTCCTAACCCTCAGAACTGGCACCAGCGGTGCCCCATCGAGGGCCGGGAGCCGGAGGCCCAAACCCAATCCGCCACAGCTCAAGTACAGGACCTCCGTCTTTGTCGGGTTCAGTTTCAGCCAACTCTGTTTCAACCAACCAGTCATGGCTGCAAAAGCACGTTCCACAGCAAGGGCCTTCTCGGTCCTGGCCCCCACCTGGAGGAACGCTCCGTCTACTGAGTCTAGGCCCCAGCAAGACCTACTATCTTTTCGCCGGGCCTGTAAGACAGAGCTGTTCTGCCAGGCACATGGCTGAGGTTTGGGCCTCCGCCAGCCTGAAACACCAAGGGGTGTATAAAATGTAACCCTCCCTGTGAAGACTGTCCACCATCCTATTGTAGTTTGCAAGACTGACTACAGAATGAGAAATATGCTTTTATTTTAATGATGCTTTTAAAGATTTTATGGAAATGGAAGTTTATTGTGTTTTAACGGGTTGTGACCCGCCCTGAGACCGCTCGCGAGGAGGGCGGAATAGAAACATGAAATAAATAAATAAATAAAATAACACACACAGTCCTATTGCCTTTTTATTGGATGTTTTGTGCTCTTTGATTCCATTCTTCTGCACTGTGTAAATCCACCTAGAGAATGGAGTTGGGCTGGTAATCTGTCTTTTACGTGTTTTCACTCCTTTTTCACATATTATACTTTTATACTGTCTGCTTGGCATCTTAATTTTTTTTATTATTGTGGATCCAGTTGGTGTTTTCAATTTGTAATGTACACTACGTCTCTGGTTCTGATATGCCTTCTTGATCTTTGGTTGATTGAAAAGGGGATAGACGAATTAAGAGAGGAAGGAGAGAGCAGGATATTTCAGTGTTCTCTAGCCTTTATTAGCACGGTTTCTTCTTGCCTTTGCAGGACTTTGGAGCTTCTCCCACCAGTCGTGGCATTCCCAAAAAAAAGATAACTTTGTGATGCCAGGAGACAGAGATCCTCCTGCCTTCACAGCCCCAGAGCCAAGATGGAAATGAAAAGCTTGGTCAAAAGCATGACGAGGCTCCCGAGGCCAACCAGGCAGGGATCAGTGGGAAAATCTGGGAAAGATCTGTGGGAAATATTCTGGGTGAAGATGCCACCAGCTCAGTAGCAGAGATCCATCCTGGCCGTCCTGCCTCCGGAGATGGAGAGCTGCGTCAGGGAATGTGGACCAGAGACCAGTTCCCAGGTGGTGGCCCTGGCAGAAGGCTTCCTCCTGAGCCGAGGAGGGATAAATGGGGAATTCTGGGGAAAACTCGTGCAAAATATTCTGGACGAGGATGCCACCAGCTCAGTAGCAGAGGTCCATCACTTCAGGCAATTCCGCTACCAGGAGGCTGAGGGGCCCCGAGAGGTTTGCAGCCGACTTCACCGTCTTTGCCACCAGTGGCTGAAGCCAGAACAGCACAGCAAGATGGAGATCGTGGACCTGGTGGTTCTTGAGCAGCTCCTGGCCATCCTGCCTCCGGAGATGGAGAGCTGGGTGAGGGAATGCGGGCCAGAGACCAGTTCCCAGGCAGTGGCCCTGGCAGAAGGCTTCCTCCTGAGCCAGGCAGAGGGCGAGAGTCAGGACCAGCAGGTGAGAGGGCTTCATCCTGGAGGGTCAAAAGAACAAAATATGGGAAAGGCTATCCTAAAAATCCACCCTGCCGAAGTGCCCAGCATTTAAAGAAATCAGCCTTCAAATATGCCCTTCTCCACCCCTTCCTGGATGTTTTCCCTTCCCTTCCTAATTCCTCTCCCCCTTCCCTGTCTGCTGTTTCAGGGGCTGTCAGAAGAGGCTGCTGATTTCTGCGAGGCAGAAAAGGCGCCATCCGACCTGAGGCAGGGGCCGCTGTTCTGGGGGACCCCACAGGAGAGCGAGGGAGGTGGGTGAGGATTTCAGTTGTTCTCTTTCCTCTCGGCCTCTTTCCCTAGAGTAAGCAAGCCTGCCATTTCTGGGCTGCTGTTGGAATCTGCGTGGAAAAGACGCTGAGATTCAGGCTCTGTGTCAGGTTCATAATGCTTTGAATTTCAAAAGTATAAAACTTTGTCTCTCCAGAGTATCTTTTTGAACTTTAAACCAGGTGGTGGTGGAAAGTGCCATCAGATCATAGCTGACTTATAGTGACCCCTGCTGGGAGTTTTCTTTCTTTCTTTTTAATTAAAAAATATTTTCAAATACAGATTGAAACTATATACAAAAAAGTTAATAAACATATACATCATATAGAAGAATTGTTGGTATATTAATGTACATAGGTCAGATTAGATTATGTATATATATAACATATATTCATACTGGATGTCATGAATTCAGAGCAATGTGGACCTTGAGAAAATTTAGTTTGGTACTAGTTTGTTTAGTCTTTTCCACCTTAAAGATATAATTCAAGGAAATTCATGTACGGTGATATTGTTGTTTGTGTGTTGTTGAATATAGGGTAATTTATAAATGGTTGCCACTTTTCTGCAAAGTTTGAGAATTTGGGGTAGTATAGTGCCTGTTGTAGTCTGTCAGTTATTTTCTCCATTGCCGTATGCTCCCATCCTTTGTTGAATCAAAAGTTCAGGTTAGATGGATATGAGGATTTCCAGCAAGAGGCGATAGCAGTTTTAACAGTGACTAGAAGTGAAGTAATCAGTTCTTGCCTTGTTTGTGGAATTGACATGTTTAGCCATAAGTCCAGGAAGATGAGTTCGGGTTGTAGGAGTATATCATATTTCATTATGTATGCTATCTGTTGTAGTACCTTATCCCAGAATTCTGCAATGTGTGGGCATTGCCACCAACAGTGTACAAAAGTACCTATTCTGCCACAACTTTTCCAACATCATGATGAATTCTTTGATGTTATCTTAGACAGTTTGTGTGGGGTGAGATACCAACGATGTAATATTTTATAGGTTTGGAGGTTTGTATTGATAACCTGGGATTTGATTAATTTTTATGACCAGATGTTTTCCCAATTTGATGGTGAAAATACAACATTGCAATCTTTTTGCCATTTTTCTTGTAAGGATAGATTATTCATATTATCAGATTGTATAAGTATATTATATAATTTGGAAATAAGACCTTTTCGAGTGGGATTATGAGCACCTAATATTACTTCAAAAGCTGTTTTGGGTTTCTTCAATATTTCTTTAGAATCAGTCTGGTTTGTGAAGTGTGTTAGTTTAGCGTAGTTTATTTTCAAAGTTCTATTTTTTCGATTAGACCTTTTTTTTAGGTTCTGTCATTCAATTGTGTATTTTCTAGTAATTTAAATGGGAATAATAGCTTAGGGAATTTTTCATGTACCCTCACTAACAAGTAATGTGATTAATTTGGTATTAACTTGTTTTTATATTTATCCCATGCTTTGGTAATACTACTAAAAAGGATGTTATTTTTTGCATTCTTTGGGTCTCAGCAAATGATTAGGCCATATTACTTCTTGTATTGTATATGAAGAGCTTGAGACTTGAACCATATCTATCCTATCTAGTTTTATTTTATTTTGTAATATGTGGACCACAATGGAGAGCCTCGTCGCTATATTATAAAAAGCAATATCAGGGTAATTATATCCTCCATGTTGTTCTTTCTTTTTGATTATAGCAAACGCTATTCTTGGTTGTTTGTAACGCCATAAAAAGCTATTAAGGATAGCTTGCTGTTTTTTTAATAATTCATTTCGGATAAGTATGGGAAGGGTCCTGAAAAGAAAAATAAATTTGGGTAATAGACAGGATTTAATTATATTGTATCTCTCATACCAAGTTAGGTTTAATTTATTCCACCTGTCTATATCCTTTTTTAATTCCTTAATCTTTTGTAGGTGGTTTATCTTGATTAATTTATCAAGATTATGAGGAATGATTGTCCCTAGGTAGGGGATGTGAGAATTGGACCATTGGAATTTGAATTGTTGTTTAATTAGTTGTATTTCTTGGTTGTTCATCTTTAAAGGAAGGATTTGCAATTTTGATTTATTTTTAGTCCTGATATTTGTCCAAATGCAGTTAATGTGTTTTGTAACTCTTGTAAGGAGTTTATGGGTTTTGTTATGTAAAGCAGCATATCATCTGTGAATAAACTCATTTTATAGGTGTTGTTGCCTATTGACAGTCCTTGTATTTGATTATTCATCCTTATTGATTCCACTAGTGGCTCCAGGGCTACTGAGAACAGGATGGGGGATAATTGGCACCCTTGCCTCGTGCCTCTTGTAAGGTTAAAGATATCTGAAGATACTCCATTGGTTTTGATTTTTGTCCATGGTTGTGAGTATATAGATTTTATAGCTCTTAAGAATTTGTTCCCAAAGTTCATATTATATAGTAAGATTTGTAAGCAGGCATCATTTTGTAGAAAAAGAACTGCAGGAACTCATTACCATAACTCATTAACATACGTCGCACCCCATGATTGGGCCAAAATAGCCAGGATTCAGCTGTTGCCAGATGGGGGAGTGTTTCCCCACCTGGCAGTGGCCTGATCAGGGCTGTTTTGCCCCCAGTCCAGGCCAAAAGGCACCAAATGGCTCAAAACGGCCATTTTGGGCACGTTTTGGCTTGGATCAGGCCGCAAACGGCCCAGATTGGGTTGGTGCCAGACAGAGCAGGGGTCCCCAGCATGCACCAACCCAATCCTGTTGGTTTGGGCTCCGATCCCAGCCAAAAAGGGCCACAAGTGGCCAAAAATGGATAGGAGAAGACCAGGGTTGCAGAGGCAGGTAATGGCAAACTGAACTTCTATGCAAAGGCTTTAGAGAAATCATTTATAACTTTGGTATTGGATGCCATGAATCTGCCAATAAAACAGCTGTATATCTTGGTATTCAAATACCCTCTTGATGCAGCAGAGGTCCTGAGTCACAGCCTTACAGCTGTGATGCTTGAAAGCAAACAAATGGAAACTGAAGGGGAAGATGGAGGCTTTGAAGGACCGTGCCTCCTCCCCCAACTTTCAGTGGGGTTTAGTTGACCCTTGCAGATTTGGTTGAGAGCCAAGTCTGGATCCAGTTAATGAGACTGCAAAAATTACCTTCTCCAAACTTAATTTTGCTAGAAGATAGCCCCCTACCTTGACGAGGCAAATCTGGCTGCTGGAATCCGTGGCATGGTAACATTGAGTCTAGACTACTGTAATGCACTCCAGATAGGTCCACCCTTGAAGTCAACTCAGAGACTCCAGTTTGTACAGAACAGAGTAGTTCAATTGATCTGGAGCTAGGTGAAGTACGGCTATTACTCCCATTCTGCAGTCATCCCATTAGGTTCCTATCAATTACTGAGCTCAGTTCAAGGTTTTGGCTGTCACATACAAAATCCTTCATGGCCCTGTTCCCTCAAGCCTACAGGACTTCCTCCCTCCCTGTCCCTCACTATGGCAACTTTACGCAGCTGAATGGGCAAAATCAACAGTTGCCCGCACACGTGCAATCTCTGTAGTGGCCTCAACTTGTGAAATGGTCTTTCTGAAGAGGTCAGAGAGGGTCCCACTCTCTTAGCTTTCTGCAAACTGTGCACATACAGGCGGACTTTTATAAATGGTTTGGAGAGATACCTTGTTTGGCAGAGAGCCAGTTTGGTGTAGTGGTTAAAAGCGGCAGGATTCTAATCTGGAGAACCGGATTTCATTCCCCACTCCTGCACTTGAAGCCTGCTGGACGACTTTGGGTCAGTCACAGCTTCTAAGAGCCCTCTCAGCCCCACCCACTTCACAGGGTGTTTTGTTGAGGGGATAATAATGACATACTTTGTAAACCTCTCTGAGTGGGCATTAAGTTGTCTTGAAGGGCAGTATATAAATCGAATGATATTATTTTGTTATTATTGTTTAAGGAGATAGACAACTGTGAACTACTATGGACGATACTACAGTATACTATCTGTTGACTCCTGCCAAATATTTTCCTTGTCTTGTTGTTAGCCAAACTGCCTCAAAGATGGGGAATTAATAGACAGTAGGCTTATATTAAGGGATCATGACCTGTGTGTACCAGGGTCAGAGTTCCTGGAACATGCCCAATAAGAGAGGTGACTAATATTTCAATGAATCAAAGTCTTTACTTAATAATCTTGAGTGTACAGGGAACAAGAATCACACGTTCATTCACTACAAGGCTAGGAAATAAAGGTGGGGAAAATATAGAGACGGTTGCATTAGCAGGAAGATGGTTGTTTGGGAGATACTCACTTGTCTGTCAAGAAGTAAGATTCAGCAGCGGGGGGAAAGATCACCTAGCATAACACCTGGACTACTCAAGGCGGGGTAGGGACGAGATCTCTCCGAGCAACCCACGAGGGTCTTCTTAAATAGCCAATTCCTTTCTGGAGGCAGGAGCCAAGGTGGGTACATGCCTCAAAAGTGGTTCCAAGGCACTTTTACAAAGGAAACGATGTGTTGTGCTAGGATGATTGGCATGATTGATATATTGGTTAGAGCAGTATCTAACATTTGGTGTTGGTGATACCTTGGAATGATCTGAGGGGCCATCAGGAAGGGTGGGTGAGAACGGATCAGATCTCAAGATAGTCAGTCACGCTTTGCATCTCAGAGGCAAGACCTTTATTACCTGATCTGCACGTCAAAGGTCTGTATATCAAACGCGAGTGGTGCATGACTGGAGCGCTTGTAGGTGATTGCTCCGGCAGAAAGGTAGTTGCTCCGTTAAGCTGTCTCTGGAACGTGGCTTCTCCTTGGTTCACTGCTAGCCCCAGCACTTATAGGGGTCTCAGCAGCAATGGCTGGCATCTTGGCAGCAGGCACGCGGATCTGGGCACACAGGGTAGCTACACCAGAGTGGTGACCTCAATACCAAGCCGTGCACAGCTCATATATGCCTATGTCCAGCTGCTATAGGCAGCATTGTAATACGGCATGTCAGCTTTTTGCTTCAGCGTTGTGTTCCGCTCTGAATCTGATTTCTGCTTGTTTTTTTCTGTAATCCTTACCATCAGGGATCATTTCCTGCCGGAAAAGAGATTATGTGGCTGCCCCCTCACTCTCTTTGAAAAGAGTGCCTGCCCCAGGATTTTTTATTATATAAACTTTAATAAAAAGTTAAAATAAAATATTAAAATGGTGGCGGGCCGAGCGATGTCTCCTCCGCTTCTGTTGAGAGGCCTCCGCGCTGGGCCCTGGTGGGGGGGCAGCCACCGTCAAGAAGCCTTCCAGGATCCCAGCCAGACGGTGAGTTTGGTCTTCCGTTGGGAGGGTGTGCAGTGGGGGAAGGCGGCCAAGTGGCCACTGCTTCGCGCTGGACTAGTGGGCTGGCCGGGCATCATCTCCAGTGAGAGGGAAGCAGGGTGGGGAGGCTAGACAAGATGCAAGCAAATAGTCTCCCGCTTGTAATCTGAACTAAGTCATAGACTGGATCAGGCAGGTCGCTGCACTTTGGATAGCCTCCTGCATTCAGGATGTACCTTTCAATGTCTGAACTAAGTACAGCTGTTGTGATTCTGGGGGACTCTCTCTCCAGAGACAGACTGCTTCCCCCGCTACCCAATTTAGACCCTCTTTGTCTCCCAATGAAGGTTTTTTTTTCCAGAGAGTGATTTGGCAGATTATTTTGTATTCTTGCCCAGTTTGGCTATCATATGTGCTGTTGTTGAGCACAATGTGGTCGCTAGAGTTTCAGGTGAGGTTTCCACTCCCCGCTCTGCCATTGGGCCTAGCCGCAGGGTAGTTGTGTTGAGAATAAAATGGAGAACAATGCTGCATGCTACTTTGATTCTCCACTGGCAAGAAGAGCAGGCTATGTGTAAATTAAAGTAGTGCAGTTGTCTGAGCTACCTTTGATTATCATTCTGATGGTGAATTTGTTGAGTTTTACCTTTTATGGAAGACAAAGATACTATAACACCTTTTCTAAGAAGTTGGTAAAAGAGCCAGCAGCCTTCTGACACATTTCTGGTGATGTCAAGGGTATGTGGCGCACGCAAGTCAGTTATGCCAATGATACACTTCTGGTGATGTCAAGGGGTGTGGCATATGCTAATGAGTTATGCTAATGATACACTTCCGGCGATGGCAAGGGGTGTGGCATATACTAATGAGTTATGCTAATGAGTTCCTGCAGCTCTTTTTCTACGAAATGACCCCTGCTTACCATTATATTCTTTATTGAATGTTCCAGACATTGATCATATTGGCCTCCACTGTGTAATCCATCGTGCGTCTCAGTGACAAAGGTGAACTATAAAAAACAAAAATAAATAGTTATGTAGATAAGAGCGCGAAAGCAAAAGAGAGAGGATCTGAACTCTTCATAATGGTTTGTTCTATTCTGGTACGTGTCTAGGATGCTGGCAGGTGGAATCACGTTAATTGCGGCAGACCCACCGTTAATCTATTAATATTTTTTCTTAATGTTTACTTTTCTGTAAAGTAAGAAAAGGCTCTCTGAAGTATGCAGGTCTCCAGCCATTGAAATCTAAGAAAACTCAGAATTTGACCAGGCAATTCTTCAGGATCTGACTCTTCTCGCCTCCTTTCCTGTCTCACAGGTGGTGGAAGGACACTAGTGGATGGATCTGGAACTTTGAGACTTTGTGGTGGACATCAAGCAGCCTCTGAGGAGCAAGACCAGGTAGGGCAGGAATCCTTGGGGGCATCCCAGGGACCTCGATTCTCTGCCTCCTCCTGTCTTTTCTCTTTCTGTCAAAGTGGCTGACCATGGATGTTACTGTAAAGAAGCTTTGGATCCTTCAGGGCTGTTGTAGCATAGTGATTAAGTGGTTGGGCTGTGAATCAGCATTCCGCTAGTTCGACTCCCTCCCCTGCCATGAGGCACTCCACTTGTCACTCTTCTCCAAGAGGATTAACAAGCACTTTTTCAGTGCATTTTGTCAACCAACTACCAACTTGTCAACAAGGATATTATGTTGAACCTTATCAAAAGCTTTAGTAAAATCGAGATAAACTATCTGTCCTTAAAAAAAAAATTACTTGGAAAAAGAAAAAAAAGCAATTAAAATTGCATAGAACCTTATGCAAAGAACATTAGGTTACATCAAAAGGTATACTGGAGAGAGAGAGAGAAACTGTGTCTACAGCATTCCCCCGATCTAAAAAAAGAGATAAGATTAGTCTGACATGACTTGAAACTCATGCTTGCTCTTAGTAATCACAGCCATCCTTTCTGAATGCCGAAGGACTGACTGATGATTTATTCTAAACGTTTTCCAGGTATAGACCTCAAGATGACAGGTCAGTAGACAGGTCATCAAGCACCTTCTGAACAGCCAGACCAGGTAGGGGAGGAATCCTTAGGAGTTTCCCAGGGGCCTCAGTCCTCTGCCCCCTCCTGTCTTTCTCTTTCTGTCAAAGTGGCTGACTAGGGATGTTACTGTGAAAAACCTTTGGATCCTTTAGAGCTGCTGTAGCATAGTGGTTAAGTGGTTGGGCTGTGAATCAGCACTCTGCTAGTTTGACTCCCACTCCTGCCATGAGGTCAGCAGGTGGCTTTGGATAAGCCACTCCCCTCAGCTTCAGCTACCCAGCTGTATTGTGGGGATAATGATAACACTTTGTTCACCATTCTGAGTGGGGAAGTAATCTGCATAGAAGAATGATATGGAAATGTTGTTGTTATTATTACTCTTACCCTACAAGACTGGTTTTAGAGTGTGCCATTACCTGTAAGGAGAAAATGTTTCTTTCTTTCAGGGGCTGCTGACTCTTGAGGAGGTGTCTGTCTGTTTCACCCAGGAGGAGTGGGCGCTGCTGGATCCGGACCAAAGGACATTGTACAGGGAAGTCATGGTGGAGAATCGCAGGAATCTGGCCTTTCTCGGTATGGCTCTCTTTTGGCCTTTAGTTGATCGATATGGAAAGTAAGAATTGGTGGTCTTGTCAGCTTGTCTCAATGCATGGTACATCCGTGTTTCATTTATTAGTAAAATCTCTTTTTCAGTTAATTGTCTGGAGCTTATAGGGCAATATCTTTAAACATCAAGCAATAGCTGAGATGTACAGGACTGGCTCCGGCTCCGCCTCTCCTGAGAGACAGCCAATGTGAGTGGGCAGAATGGTGAGCCAATGGGAGTGAGAATTGGTTGGAGGGAGAGAAAAGGAGAGAGGGGCTTTGGGGGCAGCAGAGAGGCAGTTCAGCCTGTTCTGATCTGTTGAAAGCTTCCCTGTTTAACCACAGTTTAGGAGTTTCAAAATCATTCAGTCTTGTAAATAAAAGTTGTTTTCTTGTTTTTGTTTTAATCCTGGCTGGCCTGTAGTTGTTAGCTGAGGGGAAATAAGACACATAAACACACACAAACACTCTAGTCACCACCAATGGGCCAATATATCTAAACTGACTGGTGGCAGCATATATATGGAGAATAACCTCTAAGTTCCCTTTCCCCAACAGCCCTGGGCAGGAGCTGGATGAGGGGAAGTAAAGAGAGGGAAGTGGCTGCCTGTCTGGTGGAGCTTCTGGGAGAGAAGGGCTCTGTGAGGTTTTGGGTCAGGGTTCTCTGCCTTAAAATGAGAGGTTTAGACAGGGGGCACGTGGTGATTGCCCTTTACCACCTGGGATGCCAGCAAACTGGTAAAGGGAAGTTTGTGGTGGAAGGCAGTTTTGGAAAGGGCTTGCTTGCTCTAATAACATGTGGAAAATCAGTTTGGAAATGCAGGTGAATACTTTCAGCACATATGCTGTGTTGCCGTTGAATTTTTGTTGTTTAATTTTTATGGAAGTTAGTTTTTTTTTTTAAGCCATTAATTCGATGACAGGACAGTTTCTTCCTCATCCATTGTTCCCCTTCATTCCTGCAGAGCATGACTGTAAGAAAAAAGATGAACAGCATAAAAGGGGAACTGAAGCAATATCGAAGTGGAGCTCAAAGCATTCTTCCCATCAAACAGGAGAGAAACCTTTTACATGTTCAGATTGCGGAAAGGTCTTCAGCTGGCATGCTGACTTTGCTCTTCACAGAAGAATTCACACAGGGGAGAAGCCATATAAATGCGCAGAGTGTGGAAAGAGCCATAGCTCCCAATCTGGACTTGCTTATCATCACAGAACCCACACAGGGGAGAAGCCACATAAATGTTCAGAATGTGGAAAGCACTTCTGTGATAATAGTGGTCTTATTGTCCATCAAAGAACCCATATAGGGGAGAAACCATATCAATGCTCAGAATGTGGAAAGAGCTTCCAGTATAACAAGAGCCTCACTTACCATCAAGGAACTCACACAGGAGAGAAACCATATAAATGCTCAGAATGTGGAAAGGGCTTCATTTCCTCTGCAGGTCTTGCTTATCATCACAGAATCCACACAGGGGAGAAACCACATAAATGTTCAGAATGTGGTAAGAGCTTCTATGATAATCGCCATCTCATTGTCCATCAAAGAACCCACACTGAGGAAAAACCATATATATGCTCAAAGTGTAAAAAGAGCTTCTATGATAATCGCAGTCTTATTGTCCATCAAAGAACCCACACTGAGGAGAAGCCACATATATGCTCGAAGTGTGGAAAGAGCTACAGTCAAAAGCATGGCCTCACTTACCATCAAAGATCCCACACAGGTGAGAAGCCGTATAAATGCCCAGAATGTGGAAAGAGCTTTACCTCCTCTTCAGGCCTTGCTTATCATCACAGAATCCACACAGGGGAGAAACCACATAAATGTTCAGAATGTGGTAAGAGCTTCTATGATAATCGCCATCTCATTGTCCATCAAAGAACCCACACTGGGGAAAAACCATATATATGCTCAAAGTGTAAAAAGAGCTTCTATGATAATCGCAGTCTTATTGTCCATCAAAGAACCCACACTGAGGAGAAGCCACATATATGCTCAGAGTGTGGAAAGAGCTTCCATCATAAGGAAAGCCTCACTTCCCATCAAAGATCCCACACAGGGGAGAAGCCACATATATGCTCAGAGTGTGGAAAGAGCTTCCCTCATAAGAATAGCCTCACTTACCATCAAAGAACCCACACAGGGGAAAAACCATATAAATGTTCAGAATGTGGAAAGAGCTTCCCGCATAAGAATAGCCTCACTTACCATCAAAGAACCCACACAGGGGAGAAACCATATAAATGTTCAGAATGTGGAAAGAGCTTTATCTCTTCTAAAGGCCTTGCTTATCATCACAGAATCCACACAGGGGAGAAACCACATAAATGTTCAGAATGTGGAAAGTGCTTCTGTGATAAGGGCACTCTTATTGTCCATCAAAGAATCCACACTGGGGAGAAACCATATATATGCTCGAAGTGTGGAAAGAGCTTCAATCAAAAGAATAGTCTCACTTACCATCAAAGAACCCATACAGGGGAGAAACCATATAAATGCTCAGAATGTGGAAAGAGCTTCTCTGTTAATCGTTGTCTTATTGCCCATCAAAGAACTCACAAGTAAATGGAAAGAAGTCTGCCCAATCAGGGAAATCTGGAAAGACAAAATGTCAGAATATGGGGTGATGGCAAAACTGACAAGTTACATAAATTGAAGGCCAATTAAAGAATTTGAAGACAAATGAGGAAATTATTTGGCATACACCAGATAAAATTTATAAGGTGTCTTAGTCCTGTAAATTTGTTTTTTTTTTTTATAATATTTTTTATTTTTCAATGTCTAACATACAAAACTACTACATACATACATAACCTACAAGACAGTAACTACAAAAGACTACAATAGCACAAGGGATGGGAAAGAAAGGGAAAAAAAGAGAAAGGGAAGGAGGGGTGGAAAAAAGGGGAAGGTGACCTACAAACACTAAAAACTACACTTCAATGCTTTCCCTTCATACTGCCATAGTAAAAAATAGCTTAATAAAATAGTGACGGAGTGGTTGATCATACAAATTACAAATTACAGTTCAAATTAAATCTTTTTCCCTCCCCTGGGCCTCGGGCGCAATTCCCTCTGCGCAGCTACCGCCGGAGCGCTCATTGCCTCCCCCCTCCCTTCAGGCTTCGGATCCTCTTCTTTTTGCTTGGTGTCTGGTCCAAATTCTGGATTTTTATCCACAAAATCCCTTAGCTGATCTTCCGAATTAATCTTGTAAGCTTTATCTTTATAACTAAACCCGATTCCTTCCGGGAGTAGCCATTTGTACTTTATATCCCGTTCCCTCAAAAGAGCTGCCAACATCTTGTACTTAAATCTTTTCTTCCGCACTAAAAATGGAACGTCCTTCAATATCTTGACTTTATTTCCCAGAAAGTCCAATTCCGCATTGTATGAATTATATAGGATACTGTCCCGGACCCTCCTAGATGAAAACTCGATAACAATCTCGCGAGGCAGCTGCTGCTTCGTTGCATATTTTGAAGATGCCCGATGGACTCCCAAAATGGCGCTTTTCACTTCTTCTTTAGTTGACTTCGCGGGTGTCGCTAAAAGTTCCGAGGCGAGATCCCATCAATCCTCTTTTTCCTCCTCTTTAACATTCTGGAGACGCAAAATGGTTTGTGTTCGCTCCACTTGCAGTCCGATCAGCTGGTTTTCCACCAACTTTAATTCCCTGTTCGTTGCTCTCGTAAGTGACGCACTTTCCCGGGCAGACTTCTCTGCCCCCCCCCCGCTGCTTCTTTAATGGCTTTCACATCGCTTTCAATTAAGCCCACCCTTTGATCTGTTTCATTCAGCTTGTCAACAAAGGGTTTTATGGCTTCCATAACCGCTCTTTTAACCAGTTCCTCAAGCGTCTCGCCCCTCTGCAAGGCCGCCGTAACTGACTTGCCAAGAGAAGGACTCTGCTTTTTCGCTGCCATTTTAGGGGGGGGGGAAACCGCCAATCTTCCGAGACTCTATGAGGGGGGGAAAATCCGAGTCTTCTAACCTTCAGACCCCACCACTCCTCGCATGCACTTGTAGTAACAGAAGGGATTCGCTTACTTGCAGGCTTTCGCCTAATCCTGCTCCTTGCCGTTTTCCATAGTCCGGCAGCACACTGGGTGCCGCGCTCGTCTGCCGGCCTCCATAGGGACAAACGGGCGATTTACCCCCTGCCTCGATCTGTCAGAGGGCTCTTCCCGCCGCGTCCCGGACTCAGACTCCCTGCCTGAGAGTCTGGGGGCTAACCTTTGCAGATCAGCCGCCCGGCCAGGTGGCTCGGCCGCTTCCTCTCGGACCTGCCGAGAGGAGCGTCCGACATGGCTGCGAAACCGAAACCGAAATCTTAGTCCTGTAAATTTGAATTTGATGGCACATTAATATATTTTTATAATTTGACTGTAAGATAATTAATTATACAAGATAATTGTTAGACTAGACTGTATGGTAGATAATATTGAAATATTGGCAAAAAAGTCAAAATTGTTATTGTTAAGAAATGCATAAGTAAAAGGTAATGAGAAAATATGAGAAATGAGGACTTTTCATTTTTAAGATAAGAAGTAGAAACAGTTTTGAATTCCCAATATTACTTTAACACTCTTAAAGATTATGACAGTTATATTAGGTAATAAGCGTTGTTATTGTTAAGAAAAGGTAATGATAAGATAGGAATAATAATGGAATAATGAGCTTTTTATTTTTTTAATTAAGAGTAGAAATAGGTTTGAATTCTGCATGTGTTGTTTATTTGGAAGGATAAACACTAAATAGGATATATTATTATTCTAATATCTATAGAGGTTATGATTTTTTTACTCTGTATTTTAATAATCCTTGTAGCACACATCTTTATATTGGTTTTGCTTGTACCCTTTCTGTATTTCATTTTTGTTTTAATTATATATATATATATATATATTTAAAAAATAACCCACACCGAAGAGAAGCCATATATATTTTCAAAGTGTGGAAAGAGATTCAGTCAAAAGAATGGCCTCACTTACTCATACAAGGGAGAAACCATATAAATGATAAAAATGTGGGAAAAGATTTACGTCCTATTCACGCCTTGCTTATCATCACAGAATTCACACAGGGAAGAAACGATATAAATGCATAGAGTATTGAAAGAGCTTTAATCAGAAGGCCCATCTGATTCGCCATCAAATAACTCACACAGGAGAAACCATTTATGTGCTTGGAGTGTGGAACAAGCTTCAGTAAGAAAACCGTCCTTACATCTCATCAGAAAACTCACACAAGGGAGAAGCCATAAATATGCTCAGAGTATGGAAGGAGGTAAAGCCGGAGTGATGACCTTACTTCCCATCAGAGAATTCACACAAGGTAGAAACTATAAATGTTTAGAAAGTAGAAAGTGCTTTAGTCAAAAATGTACTCAAACTAGAACTCACATGGGGAAAACTTTATAAATATTTGGAATGTGGTGTGAGCTTCAGTCAGAATCTGCAGCTTTCATCTTATTAAAAAACTGCATCAGTGACAGCACCTATTAATTTCTGGGACTTGGAAAGAGCTTTTCTTGGTTTTCAAAACCTACGAGGCATTAAACAAGTCATACAAGGGAGAAAATTGCCTAAAGGTCCAGAGGGAGCAAAGAGCTTCAAACCCTAGACCTCTTTTGATACATCAAGAAGGAGAGAAACAAGGTATACGGTCTGAGCTTCTAGCATAGGAGTACTGATCACAAAGAATTCTGACATCTGTGCCACTGTCTCCCTTCTCAAGATGGAGGGTATCTTGGTGGCCCCCTGTGACCATTTGGCTAAATAAAGTGGAGGTGGCTCAGTGGAAGAACCTTTGGTTTGCAATCAATCATCTCCAGTTAAAAAGAGCAGGCAATAGACAACGTGAAAGATCTACACCTCAGACCCCTGACACCCTGTGCCAGGATGGAGTAGACAATACTGGCCTGGGTTGACTGATGTTCTGATTCAGTAGACAGCAGCTTCATGTGCGTTCATGTGAACAGCTAATGAGTGGCCCTGTCACCTATTCATATCAATGCATGATCATCTCTATATATTGTGATGCACTTTCCTAACCTATGTACAGGACCCCCTCTTAGCCTGAAGAAATAGTAAATGTATTGTTTTTCTTCTTTGCAAATAAGTACCGAGTTTAGCCTCATACCTTTGCTTTGAGAATTTAAGGAGAGTGACCAAGATATCTCTATGTGTACCTGTTGCTTACTTTTATAATTGCTTTGGGGACCAGTCATTTTATTTAGAAGACAAAGCACATATTAACATTGGAAAGATTCATCTGGCCCTAACTGTCACCTTCTCTGTAAAACATGTGACATAAGATGCTAATCACCCTAACCTGGATGGCCCAGGTAAACCTGATTTCATCAGATCTCAGAAACAGGGTCGGCCTTGGTTAGTCATTGGATGAGAGATTTCCAACGAAGACCAGGGTTGCAGAGGCAGGCAATGGAAAACCACCTCTGTTAGTCTCTTGCCTTCAAAACCTCCACCAGAGGTTGGGGGAAGTCACTTATAATTTGACAACACTCACCACCAAGGAGATAATCAGGCTTTAAGTGAGACTAGCCACAAAACCCGTTGTGGGGAAAAATACAACAGGCTCTAGAAAGGGGAGATTGGATAAGCAGGCATTCCTTCCCTCTCCATCACACATCCTGGCCGGTGAAGGAGGGAGTGGGCATTGCCACCTGCTCCATGCGTGATCTTGGCCACGTGAAGTGGGGGGTGGGCATTGCCATCAGCTCTGCTACTAATCCCAGATGGGTTAAGGTGGGGGTGGGCATTGCCACCTGCTCTGCTCCTAATATTAGCTGGTTTAAGGTGGGGGATGGGAATTGCCGGGGGTTGGCATTATCACCTGCTCCACTTCTAATACCAGCTGGGTAAGGTGGGGGCAGGCGTTGCCCCCTGTTCTGCTCCTGATCCAAGCTGGCTGAAGGTGTGTGGGCATTGCCACCTGCTCTGCTCCTTATACCAGCTGGGTGAAGATGGAAGGTGGGCATTGCTACCTGCTCCGCTCCTGATTCCAGATGGCTGAAGGGGGTCGGGTATTGCTACCTGTCCCGCTCCTAATACCAGCTAGGTTAAGGTGGAGGTGGGCATTACCACCTGCTTTGCTCCTAATACCACCTGGGTAAAGGCAGGGGATGGACATTGCCACCTGCCCTGCTCCTAATACCAGCAGGGTTGTGGGGGGTGGCCATTACCACCTGCTCTGCTCAAAATACCAGCTGGGTTAAGGCATTGTACGGGCACTGCCACCTACTCCGCTCCTAACACTAGCTGGGTTAACACAGGGGTGGGCATTGCCATCTGCTCCACTCTTAATATTACCTGGGTTAAGTTGGGGTGTGGGAATTGCTGTGGGTGGGCATTGCCACCTGTCCCGTTTCTAATAGCAGGTTGGTTAAGGTGTGGGGGGGGTTGGCATTACCACCTGCTGCGCTCTTAATATTAGCTGGGTTAAGGTGGGGGGGTAGGTATTGCCACCTGTTCCGCTCCTAATACCAGCTGGGTTAAGGCATTGGACGGGCATTGCCACCTTCTCTGCTCCTAATACCAGCTGGGTTAAGGCAGGGGTGGGCATTGACACCAGCTCCTAATATTAGCTGGGTTAAGTTGGGGAGTAGGTATTGCCACCTGTTCCGCTTCTAATACCAGCTGGGTGAAGGCAGGGGGCTGGTATTGCCCCCTGTTCCCCTCCTGATCCCGGCCTGGCCTTCCTACAACAGCACATTTTTTGTAGTGACATGGTGCCCTGCCTGGGCTTCCCTCTGCAGCAGCACCCTCTGGTGGTGCACCAGGGTATAAAGTGAGTTGTCTAAAACATGCATACTCAAATTATATAGTAGGATACGCTGAGGGGGGGGGGGGAGGTGCTGAAAGCTTTACACAGCAGTCTGCCAATCTGCTAAAATCTGATTTTCTTTTACCTTCATGCATTTAGCTAAGTTTGAGAAATGTTAGGATACCTGATTTATTTGCATGTATTTTTTCCTGTACTGTATAAAATAGTAATGTTTTATTTTAATAAAATCATTAATGGGGGGGGCGCGGGTGGCATCGTGCGATCATGGCAGATGCTTGAGAGCATTGCTCTGAGTCCCAAATCCCAGCGCCGGCCAAAAGCAAGCAGCAGAAACAGCTTGTCAGCCAAAGAATAATGGGAAAAGTCGGGGGAGGCAAGTGTAAACCTCCCGGTTCCCATGAAAGCTTTCCTGATGTCTACTGAGGTGAGCCAACAATCACAGGGACGAAGCAGACACAGGCTAAAATGGCTGCCGCTTTACCCCCTGACGATGAGGAAGGAAAACCTGCTCTAGAAATCAAATTAAAAGCCTCTATAGATAAAATGGAGGGGAACATAGAAACACTAGAAGAAAAGATTGTCTCCAGGGTTGAAAGCTTACTTAAACCTATCACTGATCAACTCTAAGACATTAATGAAACATTACACCCAGTAACGCAGATAGCAGACACAGCTTTTGAGATGGGGAAAACACTGCAAGACGAGGTTGTACATTACAAATAAATGAAAGTGAAATTCAGGAAAAGCTTATAGAACTAGACAACAAAATAAGATATAATAATGTTAAGCTTCATGGTTTTGAGGAATCTGATGGGGCCATGACTGACCTGGTAGCCTTTTTGGCAAGCTGGTTTGCCCATGAGCTACAATTAGAAGAGGACATTACCCCTATCAGACAAAGCATACAGACTGGGCCCTATTGCAGACTCACAAACAAAGAGACACAGAGACATAATTGTGAGATTTGCAGACAGCAGAACAAAAGAAAAAATAATGTATGAAGCAAGAAAAAGAGGCTCCCTTTCATACCAGGGGAAAAAGATCTTAGTCTTTCAGCGAAACCCTGGCCAAGCAGAAGGAACTAAAACCCATCATTGAAAAACTAAATGAAGCCAACATACGTTATCATTGGGTGTCATCTGCAAAACTGATTGTGAGATCGCAAGGCAAGACCTACCAAGCTACAGGTGTAGATACTGGAATTAAGCTACTGCAAGATCTGGATTTGGAATTTCAGCTGGATCCTCCAAGAAAAATAAAAAAGGGACAGAATGCACCTCTTCCACTAGATGGAGCAGAATCCCAGTCAAAAAAGACTCATGAAGGAATCTTTGCACAAAACTTTTCTTCCTTTACTTTAAAGGTAAATTGAACATTGCATGCCAGGATGTTGGTAGCAAAGCTGTCATGTAAAGTAAATACAAAATGGGGGGGGGGAGGGAGGAAGGGACAATGTAAACTCTCTAACCTCCCAAAAAGTAAAACCTCTGGAGAAGGGATACAGAGTAACCCTAGGGAGTGAAGGTTTCCCAGAAGACCCCCCTCCTATAAGGAGGGGAAATGTTGTATTGTCGAAGGCTTTCACGGCCGGAGAACGATGGTTGTTGTGGGTTTTCCGGGCTGTATTGCCATGGTCTTGGCATTGTAGTTCCTGACGTTTCGCCAGCAGCTGTGGCTGGCATCTTCAAAGGTGTAGCACCAAAAGACAGAGATCTCTCAGTGTCTGAGCGATCGGCAATACAGCCCGGAAAACCCACAACAACCAGGGGAAATGTTCTTACTTGTTATGGTGTATTTTGGTTTTAAAAGGTTTATTGTTGTAAGTGGGAAAGGGGGTGGGGGAGGAGAATGAGGGAGAAGGGTGGGTGGGTGGTATTGGGTTATATTCGGAACACACTTGAAATTGGTTTGTAAAAGGAGTAGACAAACACAAAAAGTATGCTATTTCCCAAAACTTGGAAAGCAAAAATGGATTTTGTTACTAATGACAGAGTACATGCAGTACAAAGTTTTTGCACTAAAAGTAGCAATTGTATTTTATTTTAGCTATGACTTTTAAAGTTCTTTCGTTAAATTGCAGAGGTTTAAACAACAAAATAAAATGTAAAAGAGTTTCAACGATGGTCCTCAAACAATGCCCAGAAATACTAATTCTGCAGGAAACACACTTGAATTCAACGTCAGAACTGGTATTTAAATCTTCCTGGTGGGCACACCAATTTCAAGCTCATGGGTTGTCAAAGTCTAGAGGAGTAGGTATACTCATTTCAAAAAATATAAGATTTGATCTTAGTGACATAGAAAGAGATGCTAGAGGCAGATATGTATTCCTTAAAGGGATCTTAGAATCATCCAAAATAACTATTGCTTCAATTTATGTACCCCAAACCAATCAAGCCCAATTTATAAAAGAAACTTTAACTAAACTAAAAATATTTCAGTACCTAAATTTAATAGTAGAGCCCAAATTAGATAGCACAATTGGAGCTAAATTGAAAATATACAACCAAAAGAAAAAAGGGAAATCACAGTTGGCAAAAATATTGGAAGAATTCAATCTGCTTGACGTATGGAGAGTTCACTACCCAAAAGAAAGAGATTACACTTATTATTCACCTCACCATAAAATTTACACCAGAATTGATTATCTCTTAATTTCAGAAAACTTAAGCAAAGTTTCTCTCCTAAAATTGGATTAAAATTGTGGACTGACCATTCATGGATGGAATGCTCCTTAAACTTGACAAACACAGAAAGACCAAGATCCACTCGGGGATTGAACAAATCATTTTTATTTGAAAATTCAGCATTTAAAGAAATAGAACAAGAGATTCAAAATTACTATAACATTAATTTAAATGGTGGTGTCTCGCTGGATAAAGTGTGGGATGCAATGAAAGCAGTAGTCTGAGGAAAATATATCTCGATCACATCTGCCTGTAAGAAAAGAAAAATATAAACTTGAATTAATAAGCAATATAACAGAATTAGAGTTAGAGCATAAAAGAAAATGCAGTAAAAAAATCTATAAAAAGATCCTAGCAGAAAGGAAACAGCTGGAAGCCCTTGAAATATCAAACATTCACAAAAAAATCTTGTTCCTAAAACGGAACTATTGGCGCAAAAATCCAAAATGTTGCAATCTAGCCAGAGTACGCAGTCCAACAGAGGGGCGGGCAGGCAAGGGTTCAGAGCAAGCCAAGGGTCAGAGCCAAGGTATCAGTCCAGCAGAGGCGCAGACAAGTGTGAGTCCAGTAAACAAGCCAGAGGTCAGAGCCAAGGAGTCCATCAGATAGAGGAGCAGGCAGCAGAGAGGGTCTAGGAGGCAGGCCAAGGTCAGAATCCGGTCAGTTGTTCAGCAGGGCAAGGCGCTTCCAGGCACAGGGCTCTGGTTGCAGGGAGTGGTGAGCAAACTTGCTTCCACGCTTGGCTTCTTCAGCTTCTCTCTCTTATACTGTCCTAACGAGGAGCAGGTGTTGTCTCTTTGCTTGATAGCTCCAGCTGGTGGTGTGCCTGCAAACAAGCACTCTTTCTCCTCTCCCACAGAGCTGCCTTTGCTTTATTCTTCCTCTTCTCGGCTGGCCCAGGGAGCTCAGGTTTCTCTTTTGCTCTGGGGGAGTCTTCGTTTCCAACAGCCTGTGCAGAAGTTTCTGGCTGCTCCTGCTGAGTTTCCTCTGGAGCAACAGCTGTCCCAGCTGGCTCTGGCTCCAGAGTAGACCCTGCTGGCTCTTCCATGGCTGGCTCTGGCTGTAGAGTAGCCTCTGCTGGCTCTTCCTGCTCGTCCTCTGAGGAGGACTCTGGGGCAAGAGGTAAGGTGGCCAGTCAAGGCTGAGGCTGACTCATGATACCATCCCCCTCCCAAAGCCCCCCCACCTGCGGCGCAGAAGGCCCTGGTTTTCCAGGATAGACTTGGTGGAACCACCGGACAAGGCAAGGAGCATGGAGGTTCTCAGCCGGCTCTCAGGAATGATTGCCGGGCCCATAATCTTTCCAGTCCATAAGATATTGTAGTTTGCCCTGGTACAGGCGGGAGTCAAGGATCTGCTGTACTTCAAATTCTTCTTGGCTGCCCACCAGGACTGGCGGAGGTGGTGGTGCCAGGTCACGAAGCGAGTGTGGTGGTGCCACCGGGGTATGCAGGGACCTGTGGAAAATTGGGTGGATGTGCAGCGTGGGCAGGAAGTCTAGCCGGTATGCCACTGGATTGATCTGATCCTGGATTCAATATGGCCCAATAAAGCACGCATCCAGTTTCCAGGATGGCTGTTGGCCACGGAGGTGTCTGGTAGAGAGCCAGACTGAGTCCCCGACTTGCAGAGTCGCTCCCTTCTGCCGATGTTGGTTTGCCATTGCCTTGTAGGCCCTCTTAGCCCAGTCCAGTTGCTCCGGCAGCACCTGGTGGAGGGCCTGCAGTTCTTGCACCAAGGCGTCTGCCCCAGGCGGTGTTGTGCCAGTCGAGGCTGAGGCTGACTCATGACACAAAATCATTACAATTGTTAGTCTGGAAGGGAAAACAGAAAAACAGTAAGAGCTAATAATAGAGCTCTCCCAGTCTTCATTCCTGAAAAAACATATATAACCTGGCAAAGGAAAATAAATAAATTTATTTGGAATGATAAAAAAGCAAGAATTCATTCAGAGACATTGAAAAGACCAAAACATTTAGAGGGCTTAGATGCCCCTGATTTGAAACTCTACTATGAGGCAACACAGCTCAGCAGCATAGTACGCCTATTGAGCAGCTCGGACAGGATGGATTGGCAAAAAATAAAACAGCTTTACGTTCCTGACAAGACAGTACAAGAAAATATATGGAGCCATAAATCAGATAGACCAGATTCTATAAAATAAAACCAATTCCTAGACAGTAATCTTAAAATCTGGGACAGAAACAGACTAAAACTGACAAATAAAATATCCCAAGTCTTGCCTTTTGTAGGCCAGAGCTGGTTTAAGCTGGCCGAAAGCCAAAATTCATTTAGGTGGTGGAGACAGCATGATAAAATAAGGCTAATTGACAGAACAAAAAAGGGATCACTTCTAGACAAAATACTATTAGAAAAAGATTCAGATACTTCAATACCTTGGTATGAATACTTACAAATTAAACACCTTATGGAAGACAAAAACATCAGAGAAAGCCTTAAACATCCGATCACAGAATTTGAAAGGCAGATAAAAAGAGACAAAGGTAATCAGACAGGTCTGATATCTCAATTATACATTTTGTTAGAAACTAAACTAAAAATAAACATCCTTCTTACCAAGATATCTGGCAAAAAGAGTGTTACTTAAACTTAACAGATGACGACTGGATAGAAATTTGGCAATCTTATAGCTTCAAAACAAACATCATAAACATAAAACAACAAATGATAAAGTTATTGACACACTGGTACATGACACCAGTTAAGTTGCACCACATAAACAAAACAAACTCACCAAAATGCTGGAAACATTGCGGTGAAAAAGGGTCATATTTACATTGTTGGTGGGACTGCGTACATATCTGGAAATTCTGGGAGTCAGTAGTGAAGGAAATAAAATCCCTATTACATGATGACATTCCGCTAAACCCTGAAATTATACTGTTAAATCATTGGTCAGAAAATGAAATACCAAAAGTCAGGATTAAGTTAATTTGGATACTTTTGTCTATAGCGAAGTCGGTAGTTGCATCAAAATGGAAACAGACGACACCTCCATCACTCACCGACTGGCACAACCGAATTTGGGACTATTTTATAATGGAAAAAATAGCTGATTGTTTAGCTCACTATGACAATCCAAAATATAAATCTTGCTTTTCAGAACAACGGTTCCCAGTTATGGAACACTTATTAACAAATGAAACAGCAATACAAACAAGACCCAAAAGTGACTGTTATAACCAACTGTTAACGAGAAGAAGGATCCGCGTGTTATATATATATATATATAAACTGGACCAAAATGTACGGTCTGGAAAAATGCCTACTCAAAGAACAAAAAAGTTTGTTAACAGAGTGTTTCTATGTTTATTGTTATGTAAAAGATTTATAAAAATCAAATAAAGTTCTAAATTAAAAAAAAATGTCTAGCATTGCCAATTAACCAAGTGTGCCCTGATTGGCTTTTGGCTGATAGCTTCACATTGGCAAAGCAGAAAAGATGGCTCCCTCCTGTATACCGGCCCTTCTCTAAGGCATTATTCCTTTACAATCGTGTTAGAGAGAAGATTGCTTCCATGTCTGTTACCAAGAAGATGCCAACTTGCTTGGCATAAAAATAGACTCCTTTGCTAAACCGAATTGTGAGAATTTGTCAGCCAAGAAGCTATATCAAAGAAGCAAAAGCTTGCTATCTTAGCTTAGTGTTTAGTCAGATAGTTCTACCTAGCAGTAGTAAGTGTTATTTGTTTTATCTTGCCTACTGCCTAGGAGTGCTTTGTGCTTTGCAAACACTCTCTGTAACTTGTATTTTATAAACAAAAGATATTTTTTTAAAAAAATCATTACCTTAAGCAAGTTGTCTGTTCTGCTGGCCAAAAGATCTGATGCCAGAGCCCCCCTTGTTTCATTATGATGCAAGAGATAATTCCTCCTCTGAGAGGTTGTCTTAAACAGACCCAGCTGGAGATTTTTGCAGGTGGGTTAAGCTAATGAGGATACCACTTCAAGAGCAGAGCTCAGTGCAGATTTCTAAATTGTGTGTAAATTATAAAACAACGCACAATTACTTAAGAACGAACTATTTCTAGTGGAAGCTTTGTCAGATTTTGTTAGTCTTCACTAGACACTACTTCACTTTTGTTATGAGACGCTCTCATAACAATTCTCTCTGGAATAATTTTTCTAAATGTTTGGCAGATAAAACTATTCCTATCCTTTCTCTTCCGAGTGCTGTATTATGTACATGGTTCAAGGTGGTTTTTCTCACTTCATGCGCCTAGCTGACTGGACTGGATGGGTGCTTTTCACGTTGTACAATTCAAAGGTGGGAGCAACGTCCCGGGCAGAGTGAGACTGTTCTACCTCCTGAGCCCAGAGTCACCTGGGCTCAGGAGCACATGGTCTGCAGCTGCTAGAGGAGGTAAGGGCTTTTTGCCTTTCTTGGCTGTGGTGGGTTAAGCTGAGAAGCTAAGGGTGGTCCTCTCTAGCTTTGGGGCTTTTTGTGTGTAGTTTTGTGTTGATTTGAGTGTAGTTTTGAGGCTGAGTGTGTTTGGGCTTGATTGTGTTTGAGGGTGAGTGTGTTTGTAAGGCTGCTGGGGGTTGCTGGAGTACAAGGCACACACCCCTTTGTGCTCACCTCCTGTGCTTAGCAGGAAGTGACCTTTTGCATTGAAAAGGCAACTGCTGGGCAGGGGTGCGAGCCTTTGGCGCGAGCCGAAGGGCGAGAGCTAAAGGGCTCTTGGCCTGTGGCTCTTAGCCGAGGGATCATAGCCGTTTTCTTTCCTCTTAGTGTGTTATTCCTAAAACAGAATAATGAAGTCAGAATGCCAGCAGGGGGTTGGGGGCTTTCCAGTGTATTGCACTGAGTGTCACATGTATGACTATCTGCCTTCTGGTCAGAAGTCCTGGATGTGTGCTCGCTGCAAGGAGCTCCTGGTTCTCAGGGAACGAGTACGTACCCTTGAGGCCAAGGTGGCTGACCTGGAGAAGCGGAGACAGTTAGATAGGCACGAGGACAAGATTCTCAGGGACAGGATAGATGTGTCCCACTCTAAAAATGGCAGCGTTCTTGTTGTCAAGGAGAATGAGGATCTTGTGGAATCAGGGCACCGTACTGAGAATAAGGGGAACATGCCCTCAGAAGGGACCTCTTCTTCAGTTGGTGAGCAGGTTTCCTTTCGCATCAAGGAACCATCCCTGGGCGGGGCGGGAGGGAGGCTCTTGGTAGTTGGTGATTCGATCCTTAGACAAGTAGATAGCTGGGTGGCACAACCGCGTTCTGACCGTATGGTGACTTGCCTGCCTGGTGCGAAGGTAGCGGACATTACGCGTGTTATAGATAGGCTGGTAGATAGTGCTGGGGAAGAGTCAGCGGTCGTGGTCCATGTTGGAACCAACGATGTTGGGAAATGCAGTCGTGAGGTCTTGGAACAAAAATTTAGGCTGTTAGGCAGGAGACTCAAGGCCAGGACCTCCAAGGTAGCCTTCTCAGAAGTGCTACCTGTTCCACGCGCAGGGCCAGAGAGACAAACGCAGATCAGGAGTCTCAATGCGTGGATGAGACGATGGTGTAGGGAGGAAGGGTTCAAGTTTGTTAGGCACTGGGATTCTTTTTGGGACAAGCGGGAGCTGTACAAGAGAGATGGTCTCCACTTGTCCCGAGAAGGAACCCGGCTGCTGGCACTTAAAATCAAAAAGGTGGCAGAGCAGTTTTTAAACTAAATGCTAGGGGAAAGCCGACAAGAGATAAAGTGTCTCTGGTTCAGGATGGTTCATCTCAGAGAGATGAAGGGCTAGGTATAACACTTCTACAGGGAGATAGATTAGAGTTGTCAACTGAGATGGAGACAAACAGTGCAGATGACCTAACTACGTCTTGAGGCAAAGTGTGCCGGGGAAGTTACAGGTGTTTATATACAAATGCTAGAAGTGTCCGAGGTAAAATTGGGGAGCTGGAATGTTTAGTGTTGGGCGAATCCATAGACATTGTGGGCATATCAGAAACTTGGTGGGATGAGGAAAATCAGTGGGACACGGTGATTCCTGGATATAAATTATATCGGAAGGATAGGGAGGGAAGGGTTGGTGGTGGGGTGGCTCTATATGTCAGAGAAGGTATACATTCCAGTAAGATTGAGAAGGTAACTGAATTAGATTCGCTTCTGGAAATGCTATGGGTTGAAATTACGGGCCCAAATGGAAACTTAACTGTGGGAGTTTGTTATCGCCCTCCAGATCAGAAAATAGAGGAGGATTATAAAATGATGACAGGATTAAAGATGGCTGCTAAACAAAAAAACTGTGTTGTAATGGGTGATTTTAACTACCCACACATTGACTGGGCCAATGGGTGTTCGAATCGGGGGAGAGAAAGTGAGTTTCTAGACTGTCTCAATGACTGTGCTATGGAACAGATGGTTACAGAACCTACTAGGGGAGAGGTGATCCTGGATTTGGTCCTCAGTAATGCTGAAGACCTGGTGAGAGATGTAAATGTGATTGCACCACTTGGGAACAGTGACCATAATGTTATTGAGTACAACATATGTATAAATAGGAAATTGCCAAATAAGACCAACACAGCCATGTTTAACTTCAAAAGGGGTAACTTTTCTGAGATGAGGGGGTACGTGAAGAAGAAACTGAAAGGGAAAGTAAAAAAGGTCAAAACACTTGGGGAATCTTGGAGACTATTTAAAACTACAATCCTGGAAGCTCAAATTAAATATATACCGCTGGTTAGGAAAGGCACAAATAGGTTTAGGAAAAGGCCAGCATGGTTAACAAGCAATGTAATAGAAGCTGTAAAAGGTAAAAAGGATTCTTTTAGGCAGTGGAAAACTAGTCGGAGTGAGGTTGATAAAAAGGAGCATAAGCTGTGGCAAAAAAAGTGCAAGTCTGTGATCAGACAGGCAAAAAGGGAATATGAGGAGCATATTGCAAAGAACATAAAGAAAAACAATAAACAATTCTTTAAATATATTAGAAGTAGGAAACCAGCTAGGGAGGCAGTGGGGCCCTTGGATGACCAAGGCGTAAAAGGATTACTAAAGGGTGATAGGGAAATGGCCGAGAAGCTGAATGCGTTCTTTGCTTCTGTCTTCACTGTGGAAGATAAGAAGTGCATGCCCACTCCGGAAGCACTGACTTTGGGAGGGGTTTTGAAAGACCTGAGTCACATTGAGGTGACGAGAGAGGAGGTTATGCGACTGCTAGATAATTTAAAAACTGATAAATCACCGGGCCCAGATGGCATACATCCAAGAGTTCTGAAAGAACTCAAGTGTGAACTTGTAGATCTCCTCACAAAAATATGTAATCTGTCATTAAACTCTGCATCTGTTCCTGAGGACTGGAAGGTAGCTAATGTTGTCCCCATCTTTAAAAAAGGTTCCAGGGGAGATCCGGGAAATTACAGGCCAGTCAGCCTGACGTCAATACCGGGTAAGTTGGTGGAAACTATTATCAAAAATAAAATTAGTGGGCACATTGATGACCAAAAGCTGATGAGGAAAACTCAGCATGGGTTCTGTAAGGGAAGATCTTGTCTCACCAATCTGTTAGAGTTCTTTGAGGGAGTGAACAAACAAGTGGACAAGGGAGACCCGATAGATATTGTTTATCTTGACTTCCAGAAAGCTTTTGACAAAGTTCCTCATCAAAGGCTCCTAAGTAAGCTCAGTAGCTATGGGATAAAGGGCCAAGTCCTCTTGTGGATCGAAAACTGGCTAATTAATAGGAAACAGAGAGTGAGTATAAACGGGCACTTCTCACAGTGGAGGGTGGTGAGCAGTGGGGTGCCACAGGGGTCGGTATTGGGTCCAATGCTTTTTAACTTGTTTATTAATGATTTGGAATTGGGATTAAGCAGTGAAGTGGCTAAATTTGCAGATGACACGAAATTGTTCAGGGTGGTGAAAGCCAGAGAGGATTGTGAGGCACTCCAAAGGGATCTGTCGAGGCTAGAAGAGTGGGCATCCATGTGGCAAATGAGGTTCAATGTAGCCAAGTGCAAAGTAATGCACATTGGAACCAAAAATCCAAAATATAAATACAAGTTGATGGGGTCTGAACTGGCGGAGACTGACCAAGAGAGAGATCTTGGAGTCATGATAGATAACTCACTAAAAACGTCAGCACAGTGTGCGACTGCCATAAAAAAAGCTAATGCTATGCTAGGGGTTATTAGGAAAGGGATTGAAAACAAATCAGCCGGTATCATAATGCCTCTGTATAAATCGATGGTGAGGCCTCATTTGGAGTACTGTGTACAGTTCTGGTCGCCACACCTTAAAAAAGATATCATAGCACTGGAAAAAGTACAGAGAAGGGCAACTAAAATGATTAAAGGGTTGGAACACTTTCCCTATGAGGAAAGATTGAGGCGCTTGGGGCTCTTTAGCCTGGAGAAAAGACGACTGAGGGGAGACATGATAGAGGTTTACAAGATAATGCACGGGTTAGAGAAGGTAGAGAAAGATGTGTTTTTCTCCCTTTCTCACAATACAAGAACTCGTGGGCACTCTATGAAATTATTGAGCAGTCGGGTTAGAACAGATAGAAGAAAATACTACTTTACACAAAGGGTGATAAACACATGGAATTCGTTGCCACAGGAGGTGGTGGCAGCTACAAGCATTGCCAGCTTCAAGAGGGGACTGGACAAATATATGGAGCAGAGGTCCATCAGTGGCTATTAGCCACAGGAGATAGATGGTATTCTCTTTGTGGGGAGGTGGTGCTCTGTTGTCTTGGTGCTGGAAGGAAGGCAGTGGGAGGGCATCTGGTGTCCTGGCCTCACTGACAGTCCTTTAGATGGCACTGGATTTCTAGCCACTGTGTGTGACAGAATGTTGGACTGGATGGGCCACTGGCCTGATCCAACATGGCTTTGCTTATGTTCTTATGTTCTTATGTACCTTGACATTTCTTGGTTGTTTAAAGGGACCGGAAAGGGAATTGGCTTTGTGGACGAGCTGTAGTTGAAAAACGCCTCCTTGAGAGAAGGGTTGGTCCCAGCAGCGTGTAAATTACAAAAATACAGTCACTTAAGCACAAACAATTTCATTCTAGAATAAGTTTTGTCAGATTTTGTTAGTCTTCACTAGACATCACTTCACTTTTGTTATGAGACGCTAAGACTATTTCTCTCTGGAATAATTTTGTTAAATGTTTGGCAGATAAAACTGTTCCCATTCTCTTTCCAGTGCTGTATTGCTGAGCTTCTAATACCCACTGGCTAAGGTGGGTGGGCATTGCCACCTGCTCCACTCCTAATATCAGCTGAGTGAAGACAGAGGTGGGCATTGCCATTTGCTCCACTCCTGATCACAGATGGCTGAACGGGGGGCGGGTATTGCCACCTGCCCCACTCCTAATACCAGCTGGGTTAAGGTTGGGGGTTGGCATTACCACCTGCTCTGCTCCTAATACCAGCTTGGTTATGGCTGGGGTGGGCATTGCCACCTGTTCTGCTCCTAGTATTAACTGGAT
Source organism: Eublepharis macularius (assembly GCF_028583425.1). Classification (NCBI taxonomy): domain Eukaryota; kingdom Metazoa; phylum Chordata; class Lepidosauria; order Squamata; family Eublepharidae; genus Eublepharis; species Eublepharis macularius. The sequence goes on from NC_072793.1 coordinate 175,947,620, forward strand.
TACGGTGGGATGGGCATTGCCACCTGTTCTGCTCCTAATACCAGCTGGGTGAAAGTGGGAGGCTAGTATTACCACCTGTTCCCATCCCAATCCTGGCCTGGCCTATCTGCCACGGCACATTTTCTGGAGTAACATGGTGCCTTGCCTGGGCTTCCCTCTGTGGCAGCTCCCTCTGGTGGTGCATCAGGGTATAAAGTGAGTTGTCTGAAATACGCTTACTCAATTATATAGTAGGATGGTTGGGTGGAGATCTTCATTTTATCACTTGGCAGGTTTTTCCAGTCATACTCGTTCATTGGTTTGCTGTATTTTACACTGCTCCAGGCACGAAACATGACAATGCCTGCCCCCTGTCACCTGGCCACACCCTTGAACTGTACACCAAACTGGACTTCCTATGGACTTGGCACCTCAGTGCATTGACTAGTGAATGGTGACAATTAGCATTTTGTCTTGGTGAAATGAATATTTACTATTGTTCAAAATCCATATTTTAGTCGGGTTATTACTATACTGTATATTAGCACTTTAAGGATTTAGCTCATAGGATTTTCTTAATTGTTTACTATATTTATGCATTAGCACTTTAATAAAGTCTTGGGTGTTGTCTTTTGCATGTCTGGAGAAGCAGCTGGTGTATAGAAGTATATACATCTTTAAATCATTTTCTAAATGAGTAAAAATACGAGCATAATTATTGGCTAATTTTCTTAGCTTTCATGATTACTTCTGGTATTTTCGGAATCAGGAGTGGAGCAGGAGGCAATGCCTGCCTCGCCACTTCACCCAGCCAAGGTCAGGCGTGAACTAGGTGGCAATGCTTGCCCCTCTTCACTCAGGGGAATCAGGCATGGGAAAGGTGGCAATGCCCCCCTTCACTTGGTTGGCATCAGGCGTGGAGCAGGAGACAATGCCTGAAACCCCTTCACCCAGTCAAGATCAGGCGCAGAGCAGGAGGTAATGCATGCCCCCCACTTCATCTGGCCGTGATCAGGTGCAGAGCAGGTAGCAATGCCTGCCTCGCCCATTCAACCAGAGGGCATCAGGCCAGAATAGGTGGCAATGCCTGCCTCACTTCACCTGGCTGGAGTCAGGGGTGGAGCAAGCGGCAATGCCCCCCCTTCACCCGGTAGCAATTGGGCACAGAGCAGGAGGCAATGCCGCTCTCCCCTTCGTGCGCCTGGGATCAGATGTGGTGCAGCTGGCAATGATTGCCCCCCTTCACCTGGTGGGAATCGGGCATGGAGCATGTGGCAATGCCCGGCCCCCTTCACCCGGCCGAGATCACAACGGGCTTTGTTATTAGTTCCTTTATAAAAATGTCCTCCTGAGCAATTCTGTTTGCAGAAAGCACAAAGCAGGGGAGCCTTCCACACCTCAGGGAGGCCATACCATACCGTGGGGGCCACAACAGAGAATGTGCGAGTATGGGTAGTTGTTGAACTTGCCCATATACAGGGTGGCACCTGGAGAAGGTCTTGTTCGGAGGAGCCAAGTTGGCAGGGTGAGGCATAGAAGGAGAGGAGGTCCAGCAGAAAAGAGGGCCTGAAGCCAGGCTCTCCACTCCTTCCTTCAGCCCATTTTACACACCTTAAAGACTCTCACATATGTAGCTACCACCAGATACTGGATCCGACCCTCCCTCCATCAAGGTCAGTCTTGCTTACTCAGACTGGGAACGGCTCTCCAAGGTCTCAGGCAGAGGTTTCCCCCACCTCCTCCTACCTGATCCTTTTACCTGCACAGGCTGGGAATTGAACCTGGCATCTTCTGCACACCAAGCAGATCCACTATGAACTAACGGCCTCCATCATGCTGTGAAGGGGCTTGACTCTGCCCTGGTCCAAGCCCTTATGCCAATCTGAAGCTTAGCCTAATCTGCGGCCATTTCCTTTGCTCTGTGTATGTTACTTGGTCTCGGCAGGAACGTCAGTCTCTTTCACTTACATTATTATTACTTGAGCACAGACCAGCCTGTGTACTGCTCAGAAATACAAGTTACCGAAACCCCTTCAGGCGATGTTGAGTCACACTAGCCACTTTGAGGCCAGAAGGAAAAGGAAAATCTTCTCAGGCCTTGACTCGTCCTGTATCTTCCAACTGTCACCAGCCCCATTTTCCTTTCCCATCTGGGCTATGACCCACAGCTCCTGCCACCCTCTTCCCATAGCAATGCTGCCACATTGTTTATTATTATTTTTTTAAAAAAAGTATTTGCTGCTTTTGTACCTTGCAGGAGCCCCTCTTGGCACTGGGTGCCCCTCAAAGAGTTTGGCTGCCACCCAGAAGTGCTGCTTTGGCTTCCCTATGATACCCTCCTGTCCACCCAAAAAATCTGCAGAAAGTAAAAGTGCTGCCTGGACAGCCCCAGAGAGAGGAGGGGCAATGGAGGGAGAGGCAGCCCCTCCTGCCAGAAGGAGCCCTCTCAAGGCTGGGGCACGTCTTTGTCCTCATCCCTTCCTTTCCTGTCTCCATCCACAACAGCTTCCTCCCTCCCTCAGTCCTCTTGCTGAGCTTGCAGCTCTTCCAAGAAGAAGCAAAAGGAGAAAAAAGAAAAAAGGCCCCTGTCCCCCCCATGCACTTTTCTCCACCTGAACCTGCAGCAGGAGCCAAAGGACAGCTACTCCCAAAGAACCTCCAGAATATGGCCGGTGCAATCATTATTGATGCCCCCCATCCTCCACCATTTCCTTCCTCTCTAGGAAGCAGGGCTCTGTTCATTTTAACCATTAGAGAACTGAAATCCAATGTCTCTACAGGATTATCTCGTTCTGGCTGACCCAGGGGCTTTTGCACCAATAACAACCCCCCCCCACACACACACCATTCTCCAAATGGAACCAGAGTCCACAACATATGGGACTAGAGTCCACAACAGGGGCAGCTGTGCCTCCTTTGCTCGGCCTTTAGTTAGAGCGGGACCACAAGTGACGCCTGACACAGGTTGGACACTAGTCAGCTTCCCTCAAGTTTTGATGGGAAATGTAGGCATCCTGGTCTTGCAGCTTGGCTCTCCGACTGCTGTCCAATGGACTTTTCAACTGTCGCTTGTCCAACATTCCGCCAAGCTGCCTACATTTCCCATCAAAACTTGAGGGAAGCTGACAAGTGTCCAACCTGTGTCAGGCGTCACTTGTGGTCCCACTCTTAGACTCTGTTCTGTTATGCTTTTGATTAGGTAAAGAATCACATGCACTAAACCATATCAATTTGGGGAGAAATGAATGTGTTTTTTTTGAAAATGGTAATGGATGGAATCATTATTAGAGATGGTTTTTTATAGGGGAATTATTTAGTAGTTTTCCAGCTTCTTTAAAATTTGAAATTGGTCACTTGGCTCAAACTAGAAAAGGTAGCAGAAATTGGCACCGGCCACATTGTTGATATCATAAAAAGCTTATGATACAAATCAGCAGGCTATCACATCAAAACGTAACACATAAAGAAACATTCCAGAAACACACAAAGAAGTTTTGCCAACTTATCTGATACTGATATGTCAGTGTTTGGCTCTTAGCCCATGGACTATATAGTGTTACAAGTTAGACCCAAAGAAGACAACAGCTGAACACCACAGGTTGTCACCCACAGTTCACAGCTGAAAGCATTGCGACTACGATCAGTAACCTACAACCTCTCCTAGATATGGTTGTTGTGGATTTTCCAGGCTGTGTAGCCGTGGTCTTGGCATATACAGCTCGGAAAATCCACAACAACCATCGTTCTCTGGCCATGAAAGCCTTCGACAATACATCTCCTAGATATATTTATCTTTAAAAAAAAAAAAAAAAAATTATTGGGTTAGGATCAGTTTTAATTCACATTACAATCAATTCTCCCCATTCCTAGTTTCTAACCCCCTCCCTTTCCCCCCCCTTTTTGTTGACTTCCAACAGTTTTCCAACCCTTTGTCCCTTTTCCCTTACTCCTTTTAATCTCCTCTATCTGACAAATGTATATTCTCCCTTTATTCTAAGCAATACTTCTTTAACTTTTTAATAATCTGTACCCTAACTATGCGTCCCTTTTTCCATATTAGATAAACAATTTATCCCTTTTTTCATAATTCCCATTTCAATTATTTCCATAAATCATAAACCATATGAACCATACATCCATGTAAATCAGCCATTTTAACTTATACTCCATATATATTACTCATTCTATCTTCTTCTTTCTATTTTAGTTATACTTTAGTTGTATTTAATTACATTAGTATTTCTATTTCCCTTAGTAAATCTATATATCTGTCATCATATGATATCAATCAATTTGACTCATATATATCTTCAGTTAACATATTCAGTTTGGTACATTATGCAAATCTTACCAGAAAGAAAATATTATTAGTTAGTCAATCCTTATAATTAACCCTTATAATTAGATATTTTCTATCAATATTCTATTTGTTGTTCTGTATATGTCAATCTAGTAACCTAGCTGCTTAGCAATTCACGTTTACCTATTCTCCCCCCCCCCCCCCGGTAAAGTCACCCCCCCTGCATTTTATTATATTTCAATAGTTCTCAAACTGCCACAGTTCACCTCCTAGATATATTTATCTTTCACAGGCCTCCAGGGTCTTTCCTTGTTTACAGGCAGCTCCCCCTCACTTTAAAAGGGTTTCTCACCAAAAACCATGGATCACCCAACAACAACATAGGAAGCAAACCTTACAATGGTAAACATTTGGGTCTCTGCATGAGAAAATCAATGGACACAAATCTGACACGAGAAATCATCCACAAACGAGTAGGGGAACTTTGTAAATCTGCCTGGACATACTAGTACAGACCTGAAAAGTCACCATTCTGTCCAAAAAAAAAAAACCCTTCAGAGGGAATACACAACATGAAAGTGCTAAATCAGAACTCATCAAGGAATCGAACACTTAAGTCATCCTGGCCTAAACAACAATTCGTATTTCCTTACTCAATCTAACTCTTACAACTGTAAAAGACCCTCTTTTAAGAAATGCTAATGAGTTATACTAATAAGTTCCTCCAGCTCTTTTTCTACAAAATGACCCCTGGGGAAGACTGATGAGTTAGAAGCAACTCTTCTCTTTCCCCTTTACACAGAGAATTTACTCTCGAAAGATCCATGATGGGATTCGCCTCAAAACTGGGCTTGACAGCTCCAGGTTGGGAAATTCCTGGAGGTTCAGGAGGAGGAGCCTGGAGAGGGTCGGATTTGGGGAGAGGAGGGGAGGGACCTCACAAGTGTATAATACCATAGAGTCTACCCTCCAAAGCAGCCCAGGAGAACTGCTCCATTTGGCCTGGAGATCGGTTGCAGTTCTGGGAGATCTCCAGCCACCACCTGGAGGTTGGCAAGCCTCCCTCACACCTCTCTGCCTCAGCTCCTCCCTACCGTGAAACCTTCCGCATAAGAGGGATTCTGACCTCCCCTTCGCCTCATATTGCAATCAATGCGGTTAGTCTTGAAGGACCTGCTGGACTGTCGATTGCACGCCCGGAACATCTCCACCTTTTTGCGATCTCTTCCATCCTCGCCCTGCCAGAGTCTCTCCTATTATTCCCAACGGGCAATCCTGTCATTCCTTTTAGTGCATCCCCACCCCCTGCCAGGCCCCCTCCCGAGAAAAAACAGCCCCTCTTTCTCGGCCGATCCTGCGGCCAGAGTCCCATCTCCTCCCGAAGTAAAGCAAAGCCCGTTTTGCAGAGATATTGGAGGAGGGGGTGAGAGGCGGGGAAGCGAATCTAGTATTGATGCCCCCCCCCATGTCGATCTTCTGCAGGAAGCCGAGCTCCACCGACGTATCTTTTAAAGCGGGGGGGGGGGGAGTTAATGGTGATTTCTGTTCCTGTGCTTGACCCTCTTTTTAGCATTTCATTTTTTATATTCTTGTGCTGGGGACTTTTTGGGAAAGGGGGTGGGTGGGCGATGGCATCAATGGCACTAAAACTTGCAGCAGCGCCGAGCCCAGCGCCGCGCCCCTCCCTCTGCAGCCTGCGAAGGGCGATCAATGCCTCGCAAGCGAGGGGAGGGGGTGGCCCAGGCGAGAGAGGACAGGGAGAGAGGGGCGTCCCTAGAAGGGCGGGCAGAAGGGGGCGCTTCCGGTCTCCTCCCCCTCCCCCTCCTTGCATGGCGCCCGGGATTTCTCACGAGGAGCAGCAGCAGCGCGTCCCCAGATCGGGTGAGCTGCGACTGCGTTTGCGGGGAGGGAGTGCAATGGCGGGCGGGGGAGGGGTGGCGGAGGAGGGTCTAAATGCGCCCCCCTCCCCCGGGCGGCTCTTTGGAGGCTGCGGTCCGGGCAGGGGGCTTGGAGCGCGCAGCCTTGTACGGGCGGAACTTTGTGCAAGGGTTGCAAAGGGGGCGCCCCGGCCAGGGGGGTGCAGAAATCTAGGCTGGGTGTTGGTTCCCAGGGCCGGATCCTGCGCCTCCAGGAAGGGGCCCGGTTCGCAGATCTGGGCTATCAGGCGTGTCTGGAGTGGCCGGATTTACAAGCCTTCCCAGCTCCTCAAGAGGGGGCTGCCCACGTTATGGATTGGGGAATTCCTGGGGGTGAAGAGCCATTCCCTCCAGGGGAGCTGGTCTCTGCCCTCCGGAGATGAGTTGGAATTCCGGGAGATTTCCAGGCCCAGCCTGGAGGCTGGCAACCTTAGGTAGGGTTGCCAGCCTCCAGGTAGTGGCTGGAGATCTCCCGGAATTACAACTGATCTCCAGGCCACAGAGATCAGTTCACCTGGAGAAAATAGCTACTTTGGAGAGTGAATTCTATGGAATTATGCCATGCTGAGGTTCTTCCCCAAACTCCACTTTCTCCAGGTTTTTCCAGGTTTCGCTCCCCAGATCTCCAGGAATTTCCCAACTTGGAGCTGACAACCCTAACCTTAGGGCTGCCCCATCCACAGGCAAACGGGACCTCCCGTCTGAATTCAGCTTCTCTGTGAGCCCAAAAGGAGGGGCCCAAAATCCCAGTTTGGCAAACAGTATTGCATTGTTTCTTTCTCCATTAGGTTTGGCTGGCAGTCAGAGGGAGGTCGGGAAAGGGTGGGGACATGGGGAGGGCAGCCATCACTGATGGTGTGACATCACTTCCAAGGAAAACTGAAAGTGATGTCATGCCATTCTAGGAATCATCACAAACTCTATGGTAAGTTTTCCAGGTTTTCCTGAAAGTGATAACATACTGTTGCCAATGGTGATTTTTTCCCGTTTTTGTTCTACAGGTCATTGAGAGCAGGAGATCTCCCACCCCAGGATGCACATGGCAACCTGATTCCCCACTGAGGAGAAAGGCCTTTATAATGTTTGTTTCAAATCAAAGGTTGGTTACAGTTTGCTGAAAGGGATGGTCACTCTTGGTTTTGCTTCCTCTGGTATCGCTGCGGCTATTTGGCACTGCTCCTTCAAACCGTCATTAAATGTGGCAAGTGCAGGAAGCTCCCGGGTTCACCAAAGTCAACAAGAGTAGAGTCCCTAATAAATACATAAAACTCCAGAGAGAAGCATTTTGGATTTACGTTTGGACGCTGTTCACCCGAAGGGGTTGAACGATAGATTGGATTTGACTTCTTTTATCAAAAGTACTTGGGTCGGTTGTGTCTTCTTAGGATGAGGGTTAATTGCCCCGTTGAGATGAGGATCATCTTGTTCATTTGAGGCAGGGCTGATGTTCTTCTGTGTCTTGTACAGCAGAGGCAAGACACCTTTTTTGGCTCCTTGATTTGAACTGAGAAGTTCTCTTCTTGTATGTTTTTTTTTTAAACTTGAGGGTATGTTTTTTTTTTAAACATCAGGTTATTGTGTATGTGTACACCTTTTATAGTTACATTGTATTAATGTTTTGGGTGGGGAGAGTTTTTCAAGTTAATAATTTTTGGTAATTTTTGATTTTTGATAATGCCTTCTTGTCCTCTGGTAAATAAAAATGAGGATAGACAAATTAAGAAAGGAGGCAGAGCGTGATCATTCAGTGTTCTCTTTCCTTTAGTAGCAAGGTATCTTCTTGCCTCTGATGGACTTTGGAGGCCTGCCTGCCAGTCGTGGCATTTTGAAAGAACTTTGTAGCGCCACAACACAGAGATCCTTCTGCCTTTGCAGTTCCAGAGCCAAGATGGAAATGAAAAACTCAGCAAGATCAGAAGCAGAACGAGGCTCCGAGGACACACAGGAAGGGATCAGTGGGAAAATCTGGGAAAGGTCCATGGAAAATATTCTGGACGAGGATGCCGCCAGCTCAGCAGTAGAGGTCCATCAATTCAGGCACTTCCGTTACCAGGAGGCTGAGGGGCCCCGAGAGGTTTGCAGCCAACTTCACCATCTTTGCCAGCAGTGGCTGAAGCCAGAAAGACACAACAAAATGGAGATAGTGGACCAGGTGTTCCTAGAGCAGTTCCTGGCCATCCTGCCCCCGGAGATGGAGAGCTGGGTGAAGGAATGCCGCCCGGAGACCAGTTCCCAGGCGGTTGCCCTGGCAGAAGTTTTCCTCCAGAGCCGAGGAGGGATAAGTGGGGAATTCTTGGGAAAATCTGTGCAAAATATTCTGGACGAGGATGCCACCAGCTCAGTAGCAGAGGTCCATCAGTTCAGGCACTTCCACTACCAGGAAGCTGAGGGGCCCCGGGAGACATGCAGCCGACTTCACCGTCTTTGCTGCCAGTGGCTGAAGCCAGAAAGGCACAGCAAGAAGGAGATCGTCGACCTGGTGATCCTGGAGCAGTTTCTGGCCATCCTGCCCCCGGAGATGGAGAGCTGGGTGAGGGAATGCCGGCCGGAGACCAGTTCCCAGGCGGTGGCCCTGGCAGAAGGCTTCCTCCTGAGCCAGGCAGATGGTCAGAATCAGGACCAGCAGGTGAGAGGGCTTCATCCTGGAGGGTCAAAAGAACAAAATATGGAAAATCCACCCTGCCGAAGTGCCCAGCTTTTAAAGAAACCAGCCTAGCAATATGCCCTTCTCCAACCCTTCCCGGATGTTTTCCCTTCCTAATTCCTCTCCCCCTTCCCTGTCTGCTGTTTCAGGGGCTGTCAGAAGAGGCTGCTGATTTCTGTGAGGCAGAAAAGGCGCCATCCGACCTGAGGCAGAGGCCGCTGTTCTGGGGGACCACACAGGAGAGCGAGGGAGGTGGGTGAGGATTTCTGTTGTTCTCTTTCCTCTCGGCCTCCTTCCCTAGAGTAAGCAAGCCTGCCATTTCTGGGCTGCTGTTGGAATCTGCGTGGAAAAGGTGCTGAGATTCAGGCTCTGTGTCAGTTTCCGAATGCAGAAAATTTTGAACTCTGGTAGCTCTTTCCCAAACCAAATGGTCGTCTGCTGTTCAAGCACGCCATTTAAAACCAGCACCAGGGGAATGAAGGCTGCTAAATCAATAATCTCCCCAGGGGTGTGCAGCTGGGAGTACTGGCCCTCTTGGCATGTAATTCTTGAAGCTGGGGGCAGCCTTAGGATCATAGAGTCGGAATGGACCTCCAGGGTCATCTAGTCCAATTGCCTGCACAATGCAGGAAATTCACAACCACCTCTCCCCCACACCCCCAATGATTTTTCCAACCTAAATGCAGAACTTTACATTTATCTGTGTTGAAACTCATTTTTTTTGTTCTAACCCAGTTTTCCAGCCTGCCAAGACCATCCTGTATCCTGACTCTGCCTTCTGTCGTATTTGACACTCCTCCCAATTTAGTTTCATCTGCAAACTTAATAAACATTCCCTCTAGTCCTTCATCCAAATCATTTATAAAAATGTTGCTCAGAAGAGGTCCAAGGACCAATCCCTGAGGCATGTCACTCTTCTCCAACAGAATCATAGAATCATAGAGTTGGAAGGGGCCATACAGACCATCTAGTCCAACCCCCGTGCAGGATCAGCCTAAAGCATCTCTGACAAGTATTCATCCAGCCTCTTCTTGAAGACTGCCAGTGAAGGGGAGCTCACCACCTCCCTAGGCAGCTGATTCCACTTTTGAACTACTCTGACTGTGAAAAAGTTTTTCCATCCTGGAAAGTTTTTCCCAGGATGAGGAACCATTAACTAGCACTCTTTGGGTGTGATTTGTCAATCAGTTACAGATCCACCTAATAGTACTAGGATCCAAACCACATTTTAACAACTTGTCAACAAATATGTTATGTGGAAACCTTATCAAAAAGCCTTGTTGAAATTGAGATAAACTATGTGTACAGCATTCCCCTGATCTAGCAAAGAGGTAAGGTTAGTCTGACATGACTTGTCCTTGAGAAACCCGTGCTGGCTCTTAGTAATCACAGCCATCTTTTCTAAATGCTCAAGAACTGACTGATGATTTGTTCTAAAAGTTTTCCTGGTATAGACATCAAGCGGAGAGGTCGGTAATTACCTGGATCCTCCTTTTTCCCCTTCTTGAAGATGGGGACAACATTTGCCCCCCTCCCATCTTCTGGCACCTCGTCTGTTCTCCAAGTATATTCAAAAACAATGGACAGAGGCTCAGAAATTACATCTGCGAGTTCTTTTAGGACTCTTGGATGCAGTTCAGCTGGCCCTGAGGACTTAGTTTCATTGAAAGAAACTAGGTGTATATGTACTACCCCTATGCCGATCCTAGGCTGCAGCTCCCTTTCCTACAGAACGTGTTCTGTTTTTGCCATGTTGATCTCCATTTCCCTTGCCAGTGAGCCTTACCGAAAAACTGATAGGGATAAAGCCCCTCTGAGGGTTAGGTAGCCCAGGAGAGTGGTGAATCACTGGGTAGAGTCTAGGGGAGCTACTATTGCCTAGATTCTTCAGAGGGTTGAATGGAGTGGAGCTTGTGGGTCAGTGGGGCTGTTCTGCCAAGGTTTGCCAGCTCCAAGTTGGGAAATTCTTGATGATTTTGAGGGTGGAGCCTGGAGAGGGCAGGGTATGGGGAGGGAAGAGGAGGGACCTCAGTAAGACATAATGCCACAGAATCCGCCCTACAAAGCGGCCATTTTCTCCAGGGAAGGTGGTCTCTATGGCCTGGAGATCAGTTGTAATTCTGGGAGATCTCCAGCTCCCACCTGGAGGCTGGTAACTCCAGTTCTGCCAGAGAGACATAAGGAAGAAAAGGCTCTGTGAAGTATGCAGGTCTCCAGCCTTTGAAATCTAAGAATCAGAACTCGGAAGTGGACTAGGCAATTTGCAGGAACCGAGTTTCCTCTTCTCCTTTTCTATCTCACAGGTGATGGAAGAACTCTGGTGGGTTCATCTGGAGCTTTGAGACTTTGTGGTGGTCGAGCAGCCTCTGAGCAACCAGATCAGGTAAGGGAGGTATCCTTGGGGGTATCTCAGGGGCCTCGATCCTCTGCCTCATCCTGGGGCCAGGAAGACCCTGTCTTTTCTTTTTCTGTCAGTGTAGCTGACTAGGGATGTTACTGTGAAAAGGCTTTGGGTTCTTCAGAGCTGCTGTAGTATAGTGGTTAAGAGGTTGGGCTATGAATCAGCACTCTGCTAGTTCGACTTCCACTCCTGCCATGAGGTCAGCAGAAGGCTTTGGGTAAGCCACTCCCCTCAGCTCCAGCTCTCCAGCTGTATTTTGGGGATAATGATAACACTGTTTTTGGAACATGCCATTACCTATAAGGGGAAAATGTTTCTTTCTTTCAGGGGCTGGTGACTCTCGAGGAGGTGTCTGTCTGTTTCACCCAGGAGGAGTGGGCGCTGCTGGATCCGGACCAAAGGGCATTGCACAGGGAAGTCATGGGGGAGAATCGCAGGAATCTGGCCTCTCTCGGTATGGCTCTTTTTGGCCTTTAGTTGATCGATACGGAAAGTAGGAATTGGTGGTCTTGTCAGCTTGTCTCAATGCATGGTACATCCGAGTTTCATTTATTAGTCAAATCTCTTTGTCAGTTAATACTCTGGAGCTTAAAGGGCAATATCTTGCAATAACTGTGATGGACAGGACTGGCTCCAGTTCCGTTTCTCCTGAGAGACAGCCAATGAGAATGGGCAGAATGCTGGGCCAATGGGAGTGAGTGTCGGTTGGAGGGATAGAAAAGGAGAGGGCTTGGGGGGGGGGGGGTGCTGAGAGGAGGCAGCAGAGAGGCAGTTCAGCCTGTTCTGATCTGTTGAAACGTTCCCTGTTTGACCAGAATTTATTTAGGAGTTTAAAAATCATTCTCTCCTTGTAAATGAAAGTTCTTTTTTTGTTTCTGTTTCAACCCTGGCTGGCCTGAAGCTGTTAGCTGAGAGTAGATAATACACAATCACCAACAATCTGGCCACCACCAAGAGGCCAATGTATCTAACCTGAATGGTGGCAGCTTCTATATGGAGCATAACTTCTAAGTTCCCTTTTCCCAGCAGCCCTGAATAGCTGGGTAAGGGAAGGCAAACAAAGGGCTGGCTACTTACCTGATGAAGCCCCTTGGAGAGGAGAGAGGGGCCCTGTGAGGGTTTGGGTCAGGGCTCTCTGCCTTAAAATGAGAGGATTAGACAGGGCGCACGTGGTGACTGCCCTTTACTGACTAGGGAGGCCACCAAACTGTGAAGGGAGGTTAGCGGTGGCTGGTAGTGTTTGAAAAGGCTAGCCAGCTCTAATAACACATTGAAAATCAGTTTGGAAATGCAAATGGATACCTTCAGCGCATACACTCGGCTGCTGTGATGCATGTTTTCCGCTCCTGTTCTTCCAAGCTGTCTTTCCCAAAGGCTTGCTGAAGCTGCCTCTGCTCATACTGAGCTTCAGCTTTTCTAACGCTCTCCCCATAAGCACTAGTTGTTAGTTTATACTCTTGCTTGGTTATAAGGCCCTCCTTCCATCTCTTCAATGAGTGTTTTTTACTTCTCAACTTATTAGAAAGCTGTTTATGGAGCCACCTTGGCTTCTTTAGGCTCCTCCTGTTTTTCCTTCTCATAGGAATCTTGAATTCCCTTCTCCTTAAGTGTTTCTGACAATGGGATTCTTCCCAGCATAACTTTCAGTTTGTGTCAAAGATTCCCGGGGTCCGCCGCTTCCGCCCAGGGCAGGGGGGAACATGCACAGAATGTGATAAACAAGATTTTACAGAACTGCCAGTGAGAGACGATTCTCACATTCGCCTCAGTAGCTGCCACCAGTCCTTTTGTCAATCCCAAGGCCCAGGAGAAAAAAGGACAAACCCCCTAGCCTGTCAGGGAGCTAAGCAGAAGGTCTACCTTGCAAGGGTGACTTGCAAGCAGAGCTTCTTAATGAAGTTTTACCTGGTAGGTGGTTCAGGGTCAAGACACCAGTTTTAGCCTTTTGAAGTTTCAGAGTCGAGAACCACACAGGATAAAAAATTATAATTATTCATTTAAGGTGCAAAGATGTTCAAAAAGACAACACAGACTGTGGGGATAACAAAACCTTAGCATTGGACCTTAGGTTTTGATCAATATGCATATTGATTTTTGTTTGTTTTATTGATGATTTATTTTTGGTAGTGGGCCAAACAATAAATGTGATGGAATTGGGAGATTGGATGAATAGTGTCCACCCCAATATAAAGTTTACTTGACAGTCCAGCATGGAAAGGGTTAATTATTTGGACGTGACCGTTTATTGATCTACTAACAACACCCTTGCGGTGCGTCCCTATAGGAAGGATACAGATAAAAACTCTTTGTTGCATTATAGATCCTTTCACCCCAATCATCTACGAACTAATTTGCTTTATGGGCAGTTTCTTCGAGTGAAAAGAAACTCTACCGATCCAACTGACTTTGATGTTGAGAGTGCTATAATGATGAATGACTTTAGGACACATGGGTACCTGTGGAAGGTCTTAGAAAATGCAAGGCAACGTGCAATTAGCATTAGGAGAGAAGATTTGCTTTCGGCTAGGGACCGTCAAAAAACTCAGTGTCTGGTGGGTGTGTTTGATTATAGTGTGAGGTCCAATCTTATAAAAAGAGCAATCTTAAAACATTGGCCATTTCTTAGTGATATTCTGGGATGTCAGATTCCTCCACTGATAGCGTTTAGAAGAACGTGGAATATCAAAGATACTATTATTCATTTTTTTTTTTTGAAAAAATTTTTATTGGGTTAGAATCCGTTATTTTTTCATTTACATTCAATTTTCCCCAAATTTTTCATCTCTAACCCCCTCCCTTTCCCCCCCTTTTGTTGACTTCCAACAGTTTTCCAACCCTTTGTCCCTTTTCCCTTACTTCTATTAAATTCCTCTATCTAAAACAAATATATATTCTCCATTATACTAAGCAGTACATCCTTAACTATTTTTCTTATTATATACCCAAACTGTAAGTCTTTGTTCCATCTTAGATAAACAATTTATCCCATTTTCCAATTTTAAATATTTCTATATATCATAAACCATAAAAAACCTTACACATTTAAATCAAACAATTTGACTTATTCTCTATATATTACTCATTCTATCTTTTTATAATAATTCTATATAACTCTCATCACATAGTCAATCAATTTAACTCATCTATACCTTCAGACATTCAGTTTGGTGCATTATACAGATCTTATCAAAGAAAGAAAATATTGTTGGTTACTCAATCCTTATATTTAATCCTTATAGTTAATTATTTTCTATCAATATTCTATTTGTTAACCTATATATATCTATATATATGTCAATCTGTTAATCTAACTGCTTATAAATTCACATTTATCTCTTCTCCCCCCGGTAAAGTCACCCCCCTCTACATTTTATTATACTTCAGTAGTTCTCAAACTGCCACAGTTTTCCTCCCACCTCCCATTTCTTCTCCAGATATTGTTTCAGCTTCTCCCAATCTGTGTTAAACTGCCCTGAGTCCAGATTTCTCAGTTTTCTTGTCATCTTGTCCATTTCAGCCATGTACAGCAATTTGTAGATCCAATCTTCGATAGTTGGCACTTCTTGTACTTTCCATTTTTGCGCATACAAAAGTCTAGCTGCTGCCGTCATGTAAAATATCAGCGTCCTGTGATGAGCTGGAATTCCCTCCATTCCCAAGTTCAGTAGCAGGAGTTCTGGGTTCTTATTAATTTGAAATTGTAAAATTTCACTCATTTCTCTTATTATTACCCCCCAGTACTGCCTGGCTACCTCACACGACCGCCACATATGATAGAGGGAGCCCTCATGCTTCCTACATTTCCAGCATTTATTAGAAGTGTTCAAATTCCCTAGCGCAATCTTCTTTGGTGTCATGTACCAACGATAGATCATTTTGTAGATGTTCTCTTTGATATTTGTACATGTCGTTGTCTTCATTGTAGTCTTCCACAAGTATTCCCATGCCTCCATTGTTATTTCTTTATTAAAATTTATAGCCCATTTCACCATTTGTGTTTTAACTGTCTCATCCTCAGTATACCATTTCAACAGTACTTGGTATACCTTGGATATTCTTTTCTTATCCTCTTTAAGAAGGGTCTGCTCTAGTTCCGAGTTCACTATTCGTATACCTCCTTTTACAGAGTCCGAGTTATACAAATCTCTGATCTGTCTGTACTGGAACCAATCGTAATTAGGTGATAGTTCCTCTTGCGTCTTTATTTTAAGTTTAGATGCTTCTACTTTAGTTATTTCTTTATATGTTAAACATTGTCGTTCATTATCAACAGCTCTCGGGTCTATCACCTCATATGGAACCACCCACCAAGGAGTTCCTTCTTGTAGATAAATTCTGTACTTCTTCCAGATTGTATATAGACTTCTCCGTACAAAATGGTGCAGGAACATCGAGTTGACCTTTACTTTGTCATGCCATAGGTATGCGTGCCATCCAAATATTTTTTTGTATCCCTCTAGGGCTAATAGTTTCTTGTTCTTTAATGTCATCCACTCTTTCAACCAAACTAGGCAGATTGCATCATGGTAAAGTCTCAGGTTGGGCAGTTGCATTCCGCCTCTTTCCTTTGCATCTTGTAAAACTTTCATTTTCACTCGAGGCTTCTTGCCTGCCCATACAAAGTCTGATATTTTCCTCTGCCATTTTTCAAATTGTTTAGAGTCTCTGATGATTGGTATTGTCTGTAGCAAAAACATCACTCTTGGTAACACATTCATTTTAACTGCTGCAATCCTACCCAACCATGACAGATTAAGCCTATTCCATTTAATCAAGTCTCTCTCAATCTGAATCCATAGTTTTTCATAATTGTTCTTGAATAAATCTATATTCTTTGCAGTCAGTTCAATTCCCAAATATTTCACCTTACTTGTTACTTCACAGTCCGTTGTTTCCATTAACAGCTGTTGTTTCTGCTTAGTCATATTTTTGCATAGTATCTTTGACTTCTTTTTGTTGATATAAAAACCTGCCAAGTCTCCAAACTCCTTGATCTTATCTATCACTTTTGGCATGTTCTCCAATGGGTCCTCTACGATTAACATTATATCATCCGCAAATGCTCTGACCTTGTATGAATAGTCCTTTATTTTTATTCCTCGAATTTCCTCATCTTGTCGTATTTGTATCATCAGGATCTCCAATACTAAAATGAACAACAGTGGAGACAACGGGCAACCTTGTCTTGTTCCTTTACTTATAATCAGTTTCTTAGTCAATTCATCGTTCACCACAATTGCTGCAGTCTGGTCTTTGTAGATTTCCTTAATTGCTCTGATGAATCTTTCTCCTAATTGTAGCTTTTCCATAGTGGCAAACATAAAGTCCCAGTTTAAATTGTCAAATGCCTTTTCAGCGTCAACAAAGAAGAAACCAACCTCTTTATCACAACGCTTATCATAATATTCAATAGCATCAATCACTGTCCTTAAATTGTCTCTTATTTGTCTGTCTGGCAAAAAGCCTGCTTGCTCCTCCTCTATAACTTCCGAAAGCCACCCCTTCAGTCTCTCCGCCAGTATCTTCGCAAAAATTTTATAGTCATTGTTGAGTAACGATATAGGTCTGTAATTTTTCACATTAGTCAAATCTTGGCCCTCTTTTGGGATCAATGATATGTTCGCTTCAGACCAAGTGTCTGGAATCCTTTGATCCCTTAGAACTCCATTGATCACCTCCTTTAGGAATGGTGCCAGCTCATTGGCCATAGTCTTATAAAATTTAGCTGTAAGTCCATCTGGCCCTGGCGCCTTTCCTAGATTTGCAGATTGTATTGCCTTACTTATTTCCTCATCCGTTACTTCACTATTCAATTTACTTCTCCAAGCATCCGAGATTTCTGGTAGCGTCATTTTCTCCAGATATGACGCTATTGAGTCTTTATTTACTTCTTTCTTGTTGTACAGTTTAGCGTAGAATTTATAAAAGGCTCTACTAATGGTAGTCTGTTCCAAATACGTTTTGTCATCTTCACAAATTTTATTTATTGTTTTCTTTTCCCTTCTCTTCTTCAGTTGCCATGCCAGGTACTTCCCAGGTTTATTTGCACCCTCAAACGCTTTCTGATTCAGCCTTTTGAGATTCCACTCCAATTCTTTATTACTCATTGCTGTTAGCTGTTCTTGCAATATTTTAATTTCCTGGTATAATTTCTTTTTCCCTGGTCTCTTTTTTAACTGTATTTCCTTAGCTTTTATTTTCTCCTCAATCTCTTGTCTCTTCTCCTCTTTCTTCTTTCTTGCTCTACCATTTAAGTCCATTAGTATGCCCCTTATAACCGCCTTGTAAGCATCCCAAACTTTATCAGTTGGTACTTCTTTATTCACGTTGTATTGTATGAAAAACTTTGTCTCTCTTCTCAATATTTCCATATTCTCTTTTTCCTGTAGCAAGTCCTCATTTATTCTCCATGCTTTCCTTTTTCTCCTTTTCCCTAATTTCCACATAATTGGGTTATGATCTGAGCCTACCATCGGCATTATTTCTACATCTTTAGTCCATAACGCCAAATCTTTTGAGGCCCAGATCATGTCAATTCTTGATAATGTGGAGTGCCTTGCAGAATAAAAAGTAAACTGTCTGCTTTTAGGATGTTCTCTCCTCCATACATCTTCAAGAGTCTCTTGTTGAATCAGCTCAAAAAAGAGCTTTGGTAATAGTCCTCTTTTCTTTTGTGCCATTGTAGTCTTTTTATCCAGTTCCAAGTCTGTCACTCCATTGAAGTCTCCAGCAAGAATTATCTGATCATATGAAAGATCGTCTAAATGCTTCCTCAAATCCTCAAAGAAGCTCTCTTTTGCACCATTAGGTGCGTAAATTCCGACTACCAACACTCTCTTTAGGTTCCAAGTACATTCCACTGCTACAAATCTGGCTTCCACATCTTTCATTATGAATTTTGGTTGTAGCTCCTCTTTTACATACAACACCACTCCTCTTTTTTTCTTACTTGAGGCCGCTACAAAGTCCTTGCCCAATTTCCCCAGTTTTAAATATTTTACATCCTGTTTTCGAATATGAGTCTCTTGCAAACAAACAATCTCACATTTTTGTTTTAGTAGCCAATGAAAAATATTTTTTCTCTTATTCGGTGAATTTAGTCCATTTACATTCCAAGATAATACTTTACACTCCATATTCATAATCTTGTTGGTAAGTCTTTTTCATTGTCCCTTATAAATCGCTCCATCTCCCGCTCAGATCTGATACGCTTTTTGGCACCTCCAAATTCAAAGGACAAACCCTCTGGGAACTCCCATCTGTACCTGATTTTCATGTCCTTTAACATCTGGATTAGCACTTTATATTTTTTCCGATCTAGTAACACTGATCTGGGTAGTTCCTTCATTATAATGATTGTCTTGCCATCGATCTCCAATGGATCTTGAAACTGTTTAGTCACAATCTTCTCTTTCATATTTCTTGTTGTAAATTGTACAATCACATCTCTTGGTACTTTCCTCTGGGTTGCAATTCTCGAGTTCACACGATATGCCACATCCAGGATAGCCACAACATCCTCCTCCTCCTTCCCCAGGTATTCAGCTAACACCTCCGTCATCTGCTCTTGCGCTGTCTTTCCTTCCACTTCCGGCAGGCCGCGAAATCTCAGCTGCTTCTCCATATGTCTACTTTCCGCAACCGCCATCCTTCCCCTCATCAGCCTCATCTCTGTTTGTTGCGTATCTGCTAAGTTCTCCATCGCTCCTTCTACTGTTTTAACTCTCTGCTGCGTCCCTTGTAATTCACTTTGTATTGTTTCCATACCTTTCTTCACTTCTGACAGCTCCGATTTTACTTCTGACAGCTCCGATTTTACTGTCTGTTTAACCTCTTTGATCAGCTCCAATTTCATATCTTTAAATTCTTTAATCACCTCCAAAAGTTTTTTATCCAGGTTTTCTATTGCCGATTGCCACTCTTTCTTCGACATCGTGGGGCTTGCTTTGGCTCGCTCCCACGAGTCCGCTCTCTTCCTTAGCTCCGTGGCGTTAAATTTAGTACCTTTTTTATTTCAAATGTCCCGGTCTTCTTGCATAAATTGATTTTAAAGGGTCCAAAATGTCGGGCGTCTTTTCTCTATGGTCTCTCTATGATTTTATAATCCAATATGGCCTACTTCCTTTTTCCGCTGAGGCCGCGACCCTTCCCCTCTCAAAGATGGCGATTCCCTTCTTCCTGCCCTCCAGCAAGGGCCGCTTCTCTCCAGCCGCTCTATTGTTGTTACGCACTTCCTGTCTCCCGTCTTCCCACAGCAGATCTCGCGATGGTGTCTTTTTCTCACAGCTCCAAAGCCACAGGTATTCAAAACAATAGTCCGATTTCTTTAATAACTTCTTTAAACTTAGTCTCTTTTCAAATACAACTCCTGCCGAAGCTTCCCCTCCTTTTCACTAGTCTGTTGCAGTTTAAAAGTCTACTTTTTTTCCTCTCTGTTTTTATCAATCTGTCCCGTATCGGAAGATAGTGATCTTTACCTTCCCTTCACTTTCCTCGGGTTGTAATCGCTGTTTCGATTTCAAGTTCTCCTTTCCACTTCTTCCCCCAATCGAAGCTTGGGTATGTAGGTCTTATGCCAGCCGAATTGGCCCCAAAACTGCCGCAGAGATTGTAGCTGACCCATCGCAAGGTGGGACCTCAAGGATCGGGAGGGGACCCGTTACGCAGAGCCCCCCCTCGTCCGAGATCTAACTCACCCTAGGGTCTTGAGCGTTCTTTGCCTGCTCTCCGCCTGAGAGCAGTCGGCCGCGGGCTATTTTCACCCCGCCGGCCGCTTAAAACGGCAGTCCGGTCAGCTCCGCAAATGGAGCTGCGTTAGACCTCCATGAATCCCAAACCGGAAGTCAAAGATACTATTATTCATTGAAGTCAAAGAAAGAGGGATCAGGATAAACGCCTCCCAGAAGGGTTATACAAATGTGGTATATGTATAAAGTGCCCATTAATAATGAAAAAAGACGAAGTAAAGCAGTTAGGCATTTGTACTCCACATGTATTTATGAACTGCAACACTGAGGGTGTAGTGTATCTTTTGCGATGTCCTTGCAACTCCATGTATGTGGGCAGTACAACACGGCCCATTAGGGTCCGTTTGAGTGAGCATCAATCCCGTATAAGAAATCAGATATTGAAGGCTCCATTAGTTCAACACTATATAGAAAAATCACATAGTGAAACTGACATGCGGTTTACAATACTATATAAGACACAACATAAATATCCTGACATTGCTGAGAGCCAGTTTGGTGTAGTGGTTAAGAGCGCAGGACTCGACTCTAGGGAACCGGGTTTGGTTCCCCACTCCTCCACTTGAAGCCAGCTGGGTGACCTTGGGTGAGTCGTGGCTCTCTGGAGCTCTCTAAGCCCCACCCACCTCACAGGGTGTTTTGTTGTGGGGATAATGATAACACATTTTGTAAACTGCTCTGAGTGGGCATTAAGTTGTCCTGAAGGGTGGTATATAAATCAAATGTTGCTGTTGTTGTGCTATGAGAGAACTTCGAAGGAAGGAGACTTATTAGATGTTTAAGCTGAGGAGTCTGATGCCAGCAGGTTTGAATATTGCTAACGACTACTCATGCTTTTGGGGCTGAATGTGGCAGAATAATAGTGCAGCATGGGTTTCTCCTTTAAGACTGTATCCCTACATATGAAGGTGTGGCTATCAGTGGTATAAAAACATTTGTTAGGATGGTACTGCCCATAAGGAATGGATGTATTATTGGATACCCGTGAGGGACAATGTTGAGAAAATAAACTTAAAAGGAATATTGTAAGTATATTGCATATGGGAACTTGTGAGCAGAATAATGGCTTTTGTTATACTGATTGTTAGAGTGTTATATTGATTATTTTTTCCTCTAGTGATTGTTCTCTTTGAAAAAGATGTTTTGAAACGCGCAATATTGGGATCTAGACAACCCGTTGAGGATTTATTACTCAAGAGGAATATTATTCATCATATTGACCTCACAGGACTTTTATGCTTTGACAGAACTTCAATTTTCTGGAGAGAAGTATCATTGAATAAATTCTTTCTCCCTGCAAGTTGGATACACGGTGCTTTGGAACTGGCAATTATTGAAAGAACTTGTGTACATGGTGCTCCCTTTGCATTTGCACTTTAATTTTTATGTGCAATATATGAATAGCACTTTGGGCACCTTGCACTTTAGCTATTGGTACAGTATCCTGATATTAGCACTGGTATGAATATTATTCTGACTGTTGGGGATGATCTCTAATACTGTGTGGTTATACGTACTGGTTGTGGTATATGTTACTTTATTGAGTTAGTAAGTTGACACGGGTATTTTTGGTTTTGCTGCTCCTAATACCACCAGGGTAAAGGTGGGGGGTGGCCGTTACCACCTGCTCCGCTCAAAATACCAGCTGGGTTAAGGCATTGGAGGGGACTGCCACCTACTCCGCTCCTAACACCAGCTGGGTTAAGGCAGGGGTGGGCATTGCCACCTGTCCTGCTCCTAATACCAGCTGGGTTAAGGTGTGGGGGGTAGGCATTACCACTTGCTGTGCTCCTAATATTAGCTGGGTTAAGGTGGGGGAGTAGGTATCGCCACCTGTTCCACTCCTAATACCAGCTGAGTGAAGGCAGACGGCTGGTATTACCCCCTGTTCCCCTCCCGATCCTGGCCTGGCCTTTCTACAACAGCATGTTTTCTGGAGGGACATAGTGCCTTGTGTGGGCTTCCCTCTGCAGCAGCGCCCTCTGTTGGTGCTCCAGGGTATAAAGTGAGTTGTCTGAAACACACTTACTCAATTATATAGTAGGAGAAGAGAAAAAATAATTGATTAAAAAAACATCAAAAAAGAAAAAATAGATATCAGATATCTACCTATAACAAAAGAACAAAAAAAAGGTTAGGAATAATTAACCAATTTTCTCTGTGAAAAAAATATAAAAGTATTACATATTATACCCTAACTCCAAATTTATCCTCTTGAACAATATTATAACAATTCCAAATTAATCTTGAATCACTACATCTTCTTCATCTCTAGAACATTTTTCTCCACCTTGTAATATTCAAACACAGAAACCATCCATTCATTTTTTTCTGTTTCTGGCAAAAAGTCTATAAAGGGCTTCCTAGTAACAATATCTTTATCCTAACATGAGTTTGGCCATCTTGGCAAAAAAAGTGTACTATGAGTAAATTCCAGTTGTACGTCCATTAATCCCAACAAAAAAGTCTCGTTTCATTTGTGTTAGTCTTTAAAATCTTCTGAATACTTAAATTTGTATCCAATTTTTTTTTGCTCTGTTACATATCCACCATAGATAATAAAATGTCCCCTCTTGCCGTTCACATTTTGGAGTGTATGTTAGACATTTTCTGTGTTGCCCAGATGTCTAGAAATATAAGGTACTGGTTCCTAGAATATAAAGTATAGGATTATGCTAACTTTCAGCAAGTAGATTGCTTGGACAACTTTAAACCTCACATTTCTAGGACACAGTAAATACACTCAAAATGAAAATTATACCTTGAATTATATATGCTTTGCATGCAATTCTTTTTATGTATCTTGTAATATATTCATAAAATTAATACATTATATATTCATAAAATCACATTATATATTACATTATATTATACATTATATTACGTTATTTCCAAGATTTATGTGGGGTTCTTTACCACCTCACATTTCTTGAAAAAGATGCAACTTCCATTCAATGAAGGAAGATTTGGCTTTCCTGGTCTTAGTTGACATCATTGGGAATACTGGTTAACTTGCATTAACTACTGAGATTGCTCCTCTCAGTCAGACTGCCCATCTTGGACCCGTTTGGAGGCTATTATCTGTTGCCTCTCTTTAAATGGAGTGCATTAGGGTCCATTTATGTTAAAACGGACCCTGTTCCTCCCACAGTTTTTACAGTTAGAGAACTGCAAAAAATGATCATAGAATCATAGGGTTGTAAGGAACCTCTAAGGTCATCTAGTCCATCCCCTTGCACAATGCAAGAAATTCACAACTACCTCCCTTCCACTCCCACAATGATGCCTGCTCCACGCCCAGAAGATGGCAAAACACCATCCAGATCCCTAGCCAATCTGGCCTGGGGAAAATTGCTTCCTGACCCCAAAGTGGCAATCAGCATTAATGTCACAACAATATCAATTTGATCCATTTTCATATGTTAAATTAGCATTATAGACTAATCCAGTTATAAAAATTGAGAGGAAATCTTTTTCTATGGACGGCTTGTGCAGTCAAGGGAAAATTTGGTTTGGGTCGATGGAGGCTATGATGAGGAATTTTTGACGTTTTATCAGCTGAGGTCTAGAAATGATTTGTCAACTTTTGTTGAATGACAATATTTATAACTGCAACATTTGTTGGTATCCCAATATGGCCCTGCAGCATTGAGTGTATCAGAATCTCTCCCACTTTTGGAAATTTGAATTGAATCAATACTGGAAACAAAACCTACAATATTCATTTATAGATACTTGATGTCTGTTAATCAGTCTCAAGGATGAATGAAATAGGAAGTAAGATCTCCTAGTTTCACCAAAGCGATAGGACATGGCCTTACGTTCTGTGCATGTAATTTCTGTCGATCTGAAGCTGTGACTTAATCAGCAAAAAGGTTTTTTTTAGGATATTTTGGACACTGCAGTGAATTTTTAGTAAAGTGCAGTCTCTAATTGTTGGCATTGTAACCTACAGAATGAGTCTCTTAAGCGCATGCTTTGGACACATCCGGGTATTCAGTATTTTTAAGAGGACACCATTATTCATATTAATTTTGTATTAGAACACTCATCCGTTTTTGAAGATATCTACGCTCTTCTAAACTATTTACCTGTTTCCTGCCCTTACTATTGCTAAAGTACTTCTATTACAGCATTGGCCAGACAAAAGCACACTCACTGTAGTTAGATGGATTGAGGACCTTACAGCTTCATCAACATTTGAACATATGACATACACACAAAGGCTGCGTATGGATTTATGTTTAGCTACTTGGTCATAGAAGTTACATGTATATCTAGCAACATGTTTGTATTTTTGTTGTTGTTAATTTTTTATGAAATTTTAAAAAGAAAAAAGCAGTTAATTTTGTTTATCCGATGACTGGACAATCAATTTCTTCCTCATTCGTTTTTTCTTCATTCCTGCAGAACGTGAGTGCAAGAGAATGGAAGAAGAGCATCAAAATGGAACTGGAGCAATATCAAAGTGGAGAATGGAATCCATTGTTTCTGAAGATTCTGATTCCCCTGAAATTCCAGACCAGGAAGAAAGTCATAAAAGAAATAAAATGGGTTCCACTAAATGTGCCCAAATCTTAACTGGGAAATCAAGCTCTAGATCACATCAGAGAATGCAGAATCAGGAAAATCATTTAGAAAAGTCAGAGTGTCAGAGTATCAGAAGAGCTTCAGAGTATGAGAAGAACTTCAGCCTGGGCCAAGCTCATATTTTACATAAAAAATTGCACACCCAGAAGACAATACAGGGAAGCTCACAGTGTGAAAATGGTCAGAAAATAGACTGCCTCTCTCAACAAGAAAGAGGAAACAGAGGAGAGAAGCCCGATACATGTCCAGAAGGTGAAAAGAACTTCAGCTGTAGATCCCATCACAGAGGAATGAAACGTTATAAATGTTCAGCTTGTGGTAAAGTCTTCAGATATAGGTCCCAGCTTGTATCCCATCAAAGAACCCACACAGGGAAGAAACCATTTCGTTGCTCAGAATGTGGAAAGTGCTTTACTCTCCATTCCCATCTTGCTTATCATCTTAGAATCCACACAGCAGAGAAACCATATAAATGTTTAGAATGTGGGAAGAGCTTCATTAAGGAGGAGATCCTAACTGCACATCAAAGCATTCACACAAAGGAGAAACTGTATAATTGTACAGAATGTGGAAAGAAGTTCAGTTATAAGGGAAGCCTCACCGTACATCAAAAAAGCCATACAGGGGAGAAACCATATCAATGTTCAGAATGTGGAAAGTGCTTTATTTTCCATTCCCATCTTGCTTATCATCTCAGAATCCACACTGGGGAGAAACCATACAAATGTTTAGACTGCGGAAAGGACTTTCGTAACAGCGCATACCTTACATCCCATCAAAGAACCCACACAGGGGAGAAACCGTATAAATGCTCAGATTGTGGAAAGACCTTCAGCCGTAGGTCAAACGTTATTTCCCATCAGAGATTACACACAGGAGAGAAACCATATAAATGCTCAGATTGCGGAAAGACCTTCAGCTGTAGGTCAAAAGTTATTTCCCATCAAAGATTACACATAGGAGAGAAACCTTATAAATGCTCCAACTGTGGAAAGAGCTTCAGTTATAAGGAAAGCCTCACTTACCATCAAAAAACCCACACAGTAGAGAAACCATATGAATGCTCAGAATGTGGGAAATGCTTTATTTCCTATTCAACCCTTGATCGTCATTGCAGAATCCACACAGCAGAGAAACCATATAAATGTTTAGAATGTGGAAAAAGCTTCATTACGGAGGAGATCCTAACTGCACATCAAAGCATTCACACAAGGGAGAAACCGTATAATTGTACAGAATGTGGAAAGAAGTTCAGTTATAAGGCAAGCCTCACTGTACATCAAAAAAGCCATACAGGGGAGAAACCATATCAGTGTTCAGAATGTGGAAAGTGCTTTACTGTCCATTCCCATCTTGCTTATCACCTCAGAATCCACACAGGGGAGAAACCATACAAATGCTTAGAGTGCGGAAAGGGCTTTCGTAGCAGCGCATACCTTACATCCCATCAAAGAACCCACACAGGGGAGAAACCGTATAAATGCTCAGATTGCGGAAAGACCTTCAGCAGTAGGTCAAATGTTATTTCCCATCAAAAATTACACACAGGAGAGAAACCATATAAATGCTCAGATTGCGGAAAGACTTTCAGCTGTAAGTCAAAAGTTATTTCCCATCAAAGATCACACACAGGAGAGAAACCTTATAAATGCTCCAAATGTGGAAAGAGCTTCAGTTATAAGGAGAGCCTCATTTACCATCAAAAAACTCACACAGGGGAGAAACCATATGAATGCTCAGAATGTGGAAAGTGCTTTACTGTCTATTCCCATCTTGCTAATCATCTCAGAATCCACACAGCGGAGAAACCATATAAATGTTTAGAATGTGGGAAGAGCTTCATTAAGGAGAAGAGCCTAACTGCACATCAAAGCATTCACACAAGGGAGAAACCATATAATTGTACGGAATGTGGAAAGAGGTTCTGTTATAAGACGAGCCTCACTGTACATCAAAGAATCCACACAGGGGAGGAACCATATCAATGTTCAGAATGTGGAAAGTGCTTTACTGCCCATTCCCATCTTGCCTATCATCTCAGAATCCACACAGGGGAGAAACCATATGAGTGTCTTGAATGTGGAAAGAGCTTCAGCCATAAGACACACTTTACTGTCCATCAAAGAACCCACACACGGGAAAAACCATACAAATGCTCAGATTGTGGAAAGTGCTTCAGTAGTTCTTCAGGTTTTGCTTATCATCACAGAATCCACACAGGGGAGAAACCATATAAATGCTCTGAATGTGGAAAGAGCTTTAGTTCCTCTACAAGCCTTGCTTATCATCACAAAATTCACACAGGAGAGAAACCATATAAATGCTCCGAATGTGGAAGGAGCTTTACTTTCTCTAGAAGCCTTACTAATCATCTCAGAATCCACACAGGGGAGAAACCATATAAATGCTCCGAATGTGGAAAGAGCTTTAAGCAGAAGGTCTACCTGACTGTCCATGAAAGAATCCACTCAGGGGAGAAACCATATAAATGTTCAGCGTGTGGAAAGAGCTTTACTTGCTGTTCAGGCCTTGCTTATCATCGGAAAATCCACACAGGTGAGAAACCATATAAATGCTCCGAATGTGGAAAAAGCTTTAAGCAGAAGGCCCAGCTGACTTCCCATGAAAGAAACCACACAGGGGAGAAACCATATAAATGCTCCGAATGTGGAAAGAGCTTTACTCGCAGTTCAAGCCTTGCTTATCATCAGAAAACCCACACAGGGGAGAAACCACATAAATGCTCTGAATGTGGAAAGAGTTTTACTGGATATTCTGCCCTTTCTTATCATCTCACAATCCACACAGGAGAGAAACCATATAAATGCTCTGAATGTGGAAAGAGCTTTACTTCCTCTACAAGCCTTACTAATCATTACAACATCCACACAGGGGAGAAACCATATAAATGCTCCGAATGTGGAAAGAGCTTTACTTCCTCTACAGGCCTGGCCTATCATCACAAAACCCACACAGGGGAGAAACCATATAAATGCTCCGAATGTGGAAAGAGCTTTACTTCCTCTAGAACTCTTACTACTCATCTCAACATCCACACAGGGGAGAAACCATATAAATGCTCAAAGTGTGGAAAGAGCTTTACTCGCAGTACAGGCCTTGCTTATCATTTCAGAATCCACACAGGGGAGAAACCATATAAATGCTCTGAATGTGGAAAGAGCTTCCCTTTCTCTACAAGCCTTGCTTATCATCAGAAAAGCCACACAGGGGAGAAACCACATACATGCTCTGAATGTGGAAAGAGCTTTAGTTCCTCTACAAGCCTTGCTTATCATCAAAAAATCCACACAGGGGAGAAACCATATGAATGTTTAGAATGTGGAAAGAACTTACGTAAGAAGTCCAATCTAATTTCTCATCAGAAAATTCACACAAGAGAGAAACCATATGTGTGTTCAGAGTGTGGAAAGAGGTTCAAACGGAGTGACGACCTTACTTCCCATCAGAGAATGCACGCAGGGTAGAAACTATATAAATGCTTAGAAAGCAGAACAGGCTTTAGTCAAAAATATACTCAAACTATCCATTAAAGAACTGCCATGGGAAAATTTTTATTCTATCTTATTTAAAACCTGCATCAGTGACAGCACCTATTAATTTTGGGGAACTTAAAAGAGCTTTTCTTGGCTATTAAAACTTACAAGACATCCGACAAGTCACACGGGAGAAAATTGCCTAAATGTCCAGAGAGCGGAAAGAGCTTCAAACTCTGGACCTCTTTTGATACATCAAAGACGGGAGAAGCAACATACACAGTTTGAGCTTCTAGTATAGGAGTGTTGATCACAAAAAAACTCTACATTTGTGCCATTGTCTCCTTTTGCAAGAATGGAGGGTATCTTGGCATCCCCCATGCCCACTTGGCTAAATGGGCCATGGATATGGCTCCATGGAAGCCTCTGCTTTGCATGCAGAATATCCTTGGCATCTCCAGTTAAAAGGAGCAGGCAATAGACAATGTGAAAGACCTGCACCTCAGGCCCCGAACACCTTCTCCTAGTTGGAGTAGGCAATACAGATGGACCTGAGTTTGGTTCTATGAAAACCGTCAAGGCATTTGGGAATAAGAAATGTGTTAGATCTGAGTTTGGCTCTATGAGAGCCATAAAGGTATCCTGGTAGAATAAATGTGTCGATCAGTCCATGAGAGGTCCAGACTGACCTCCACAGGTGTTCCAGTAACTGAGCTTATTACCATAGAGAGCCAGGAGGTGAGTCATTTACACTTGCAGGTGATGTATTTGATATGTATTGATCGGATGTTTTTTCAGCATGCGTGTCAGTGCTAACATTCTAGAAGTTCATAATAGTGTGCTGCATATGTCCCTAAGTTTGGCGCAGATCTTAAATTTGTCAAAGTGCTGGAATTGCCATCAAATGCTCCAGGATAGTGCCACGAGATATCCCATGCTATCCAAGCCACTGACTCTCACTGAGATGCAGGCTCCTTATGGATCCGAATTTTGAGGAAATGAAACTTGGGCTATATTGAATAACCATTTATTTTAGCTGAAGTTTCTACCATGGCACTAGTTTGCTGGAGTTATAAAGGAACAGGCATCAGGTGGGTGTCAGTAATTGTTCTGTGAACTGTAAGATAAATAGGCATATGTAAATGGTACCTGGATCCCTGACTTCACCCCCTGGAAATTGTCCCTAACAGGGTATTATATCCAGTGGATGATGCGCCCATAGTGTGACCGAAATTTTGTTGCTCTTGTGGGCCATTATTTTATTTCTGAGAGGAAGGCTTATCAAAGCCTACCAGCTAATTGGTTTGGCAGTTGTTATCTTGGGACGGTATACCCATATGTTTAAAGTTGTAGAGGAACTGCCAGAGAGTAGGGTACAGAACTATCAGGATATGTCTACAGTCAAGGAAATCCTGAAGGCTTATCATGTCCTTACTGAGGGACAACGATTAGGTGGAATTTTGTTTCCCATGTATGGGGTTGCATGAGTAGGGGCTGCATTAATAAGGCTGCAAGCTGTTTTAGAGTTGGAATCGTAGAATCATAGAATCATAGAGTTGGAAAGGGCCATACAGACCATCTAGTCCAACCCCCGTGCAGGATCAGCCTAAAGCATCTCTGACAAGTATTCATCCAGCCTCTTCTTGAAGACTGCCAGTGAGGGGGAGCTCACCACCTCCCTAGGCAGCTGATTCCATTTTTGAACTACTCTGACTGTGAATTTTTTTCCCCCTAATATCCAGCCGGTACTTTTGTGCATGTAGTTTAAGCCCATTGCTTCACGTCCTACTCTCTGCTGCCAACTGGAACAGCTCCTTGCCCTCCTCCAAATGACAGCCTTTCAGATATTTAAAGAGAGCAATCATGTCCCCCCTCAACCTCCTCTTCTCCAAACTAAACATTCCCAAGGCCCTCAGCCTTTCCTCGTAGGGCTCAGTCTCCAGACCCCTGATCATTCTTGTCGCATTCCTCTGCACCCTCTCGATTTTGGCCACATCCTTTTTGAAGTGAGGCTTCCAGAACTGCACACAATACTCCAGGTGTGGCCTGACCAAGGCAGTATAGAGAGGTGCTATGACCTGCAATTTCGACGCTATGGCCCCTTTGATACAACCCAGGATTGAATTAGCCTTTTTTGCCACTGCATCACACTGACTGCTCATATTTAGTTTACAGTCCACTCTTATCCCAAGATCCCTTTCACATATACTACTGCCCAGAAGTGTATCCCCCATCCAGTATTTGTGTTTCCCATTTTTGTGGCCCAGATGTAATACTGTGCACTTGTCTTTGTTGAATTGCATCCTATTCACAGCTGCCCACTTCTCCAGAGTATTCAGGTCTTGTTGAATTTTAATTCTATCTTCTTGGGTGTTTGCTACCCCTCCCAATTTGGTATCATCAGCAGATATAATGAGCAGCCCTTCCACTCCTTCATCCAGATCATTGATAAAAATATTGAAAAGTACCGGGCCCAAAACCGAGCCCTGCGGCACCCCACTGGACACCTCCCTCCAATCTGATGAAACGCCGTTGATCAACCACTCTTTGAGTGCGGTCCTCCAACCAGTTCCCTATCCACCGAACTGTCCACTCCACAGTCTTCCGGTTTGCCCATCAGAATGTCATGGGGGACCTTATCAAAAGCTTTACTGAAATCCAGATAAATCACATCAACAGAGTTCCCCCGATCCAGTAAGCTGGTCACTCGATCAAAGAAGGAAACCAGGTTGGTCTGGCAAGATCTGTTAGGAACAAAACCATGCTGACTTCCCTGGATCACTGAGCGGTCCTTCAGATGCTTACAGATTGATCCCTTTAAAATCTGTTCTAGTATCTTCCCAGCAACAGAAGTCAGACTGACCGGCCTGTAGTTTCCCGGGTCATCCTTCCTCCCTTTCTTAAAGATTGGGATAACATTCACTCTTCTCCAATCTTGTGGCACATCCCCAGTCCTCCAGGAGGCCTTGAAGATGATGGACAGGGGTTCTGCAAGTTCTCTAGAAAGGCCTTTCAGCATTCTTGGGTGCACCCCATCTGGCCCAGGGGATTTGCATTCATCCAGTGCAGCCGGATGCCTCTCCACAACCTCTCTGTCAGTGTCAATTAGCCACTCAGGTGTCCTGCCACCTTTTCTACTATCTCTAGATGTGCCTGATTTCTTCAGGGAGAAAACAGAGGCAAAAAAGTCATTAAGCCTGTCTGCTTTTTCTGTGTCCTGCATCAGAGTTTCTCCATCTACTCCCAACAGCGGTCCAATTGCCTCTTTTACCTTGCGCTTGCTTCTCACATATCTGTAGAATCCAACCACACTGCTCGTGCAAGTTGATTGGGGAAAAGCTTTATGTAAAGCGACAAATGGTCTGACAAAATTGCATGGCCCTAGATATTCTAACAGCTGCGAGTGGTGGTACATGTGCCTTAATAAAGCAGGAATGTTGCGTATACATAACTAGACCATTCTGGAGAACTTGGGGCTCTTGCACGAGAGATTGAGGCCATGGCATGGATACCCCATGATACAACCTTAACTTGGTGGGATAGATTGTGGGCATGGTTGCCCACTGGCAATACAGTCCAAACTGTCCTTTTGGCCAGTGTTGGAGTTTTGGTTCTAGGCTTTTTGGTCTGTTGTGGGATACACTGTTTCCCCCACATTATGGCTTGTTGCCATACTGCTTTACCCAGATCCCGGACCATCCGGGAGGACTGGTTTATAATGCTACAACAGAAATATGAACAGTATGGCCTGGACCCAGTAGGTGACCTAAATGCTTCTAGGGTGAGCGATGAGGTCAAAGGGCGGCGGGGGGGGGCATAAAAGCATCTGGAATGAAAAGCAAGAAGAAATGTAGAAGAATTGAGTTTGGCTCTATGAGAGCCATAAATGTATCCTGATAGAAGAAATGTGTTGATCAGTCCATGAGAGGTCCAGACTGACCTCCATATGGAACTTGTTTTTAACCAGAACAATGAAATGAAACTTTGTAGTTGATATATTGACAGGACTTTGTAAAAGTGAACCTTTGTAGTTGACCAGAATACTGAAATAAAGCTTTTTTGTTGACCGGGATGATGAAGCGAACCCTTGTTGACGGATTGAGAGCTCTGTAAACTTTATAGTTAATGCTCCAAAGCAACAGGACAAAACTCTGTAGTTGAACTAGTAACCACTGAATAAGAGACTCATGAAGTTAATGTATTATTAATGTAATGTATCAATGCTCTAAAGCAATAGAATGATACTCTGTTGTTGAAGTATCAACCATTGAATAGGAGAATTGTGTAATTATTACCTTCTCTGAGGCATTCCAGCAGAACCTCAAAACATATATAAGTCTTGTTTGTAACCTAGCTTCTTGGGAGAACTTGGGATGGGTTTCCCCAGCTGTAATGAATTAAAGCTTTGCTTTTTATTCCAGATTCAGTCCCCTCGTGTGTATTATTGGTTTGTACTTGCAAGGATCCCTATTGGGCTAACAATACTGACCTTGGTGGACTGATTCGGTAGAAAGTCGTTTCATATGCATTCGTTCACATGAACAAAAAATGAGTGACATTATTGCTT
The DNA here is from genome assembly GCF_028583425.1 of Eublepharis macularius. Lineage (NCBI taxonomy): Eukaryota > Metazoa > Chordata > Lepidosauria > Squamata > Eublepharidae > Eublepharis > Eublepharis macularius. Next base: position 175,980,258 of record NC_072793.1, read on the forward strand.
ATTCGTTAGAATGGATAAAAGGAAGTACTTCTTCACTTAAAGAGTGACTAACACGTGGAATTCACTGCCACAGGAGGTGGTGGCAGCTTCAAGCAGAGACAGCTTCAAGAGGGGATTGGATAAACATATGGAGCAGAGGTTCATCAGTGGCTATTAGTCACAAGGTATAGATGGAACTCTCTGTCTAGGGCAGTGATGCTCTACATTCTTGGTGTTTGGGGGGGCAATCAGTGGGAGGGCTTCTAGTGTCCCTTCCCCACTGGCAGACCTCCTGAGGACACCTGGCTTTTTGGCCACTGTGTGACACAGTGTTGGACTGGATGGGCCATTGGCCTGATCCAACATGGCTTCTCTTATGTTCTTATGTTTTTCTTATTTTCATATAGTTTCATACCCTATGTAAGGTTCAGCAGCTGGTCAGGAAAAGTATGGGACCACCTCTTAGCCTGATCGTTAGTAGTGTAGCTGAAGAAATAAGACCAATCGCATATTAATATTGGAAAGATTCATCTGCTCCTAACTGTCACCTTCTGTATAAAATGTGTGGCGTAAGGTACTAACTGCCCTGACTTGGACAGCCCAGGTGTCATGGTTAAGGAAGGGGGGTAAGTGGCTTTCCTTGGTGGGAAGAGCCTTGAACCAAAGTTTCCCTGGAAAGCACTCTAGTAGTCGGAATCAGGAGCGATTCCACAGGGAAGCCCTTCCAAGTCAGTCCTAGAAAAATAATGAAATAACAGGGTGGAGCCCCTGAAAAAATACAGCAAACTAAGCAGCATCCAAACAGTCTGGTGGGTTGGGAAGCGATTCAGAGAAATATTGCTGGGAAACGTGCAAAAGAAGCCCAAAATGCCTTTATAGAAAGATGGTTTATTATAGAAAAAAAGAGGGAGAAAGGGTGGCTGGATTCAAAAGTGGTAGGAAGGAGGACAAAATACAAAATGCAGGGAAGAGCCCGCTATCATACAGCACACATTCTCTCAAATGAAACCATAATGTTGAGCTAACCATGCTAAGTCCATTTTATGTAAGTTGTACCAGGTTCCTCAGAGCATGTGCACGTTTCCTTCAACTACCAAGAAAGAGAAGCAGTCCCTAATCCCTGACCACCTGGTCTTGGAGTCTCCAGATGTTCCAAAGTGGGGAGAATGAAAAGTCCAGAGCTCCCAGATATTTATGGGCATTGGAGTCTGACCTCAGCCAGGCTCCTCGGTGAGATTGATTAGCCGATCTAACGAATCCCAAGCAAAGCTCCATCTCTAATGTCAGAGACTATTTCCACCAATCAGAGAATTATTACAGGTTGGTTCTGCCATTTTAATGGCTCTCCACTAACATGACAAAAAGAGAATCTGGCCCAAGCTGGTTGCTCTTTGCCAAAAAAGGATTAAGTTAGCCAGGTGGCCCCAATGTGGAACCGAGTATAAAGTGATATACTCATGTAGGCCCCAGGGGTCCAAGACCCAAGCGCTCTAGATGGTGCTCTTGAGCCATATTGAATCTTAAGAGATCTGTCACACCAGGCAAACCCAATCTCGTTGGCCTTGGTTATTCATTGGATGGGAGACCTCCAGTGAAGACCAGGGTTGCAGAGGCAGGCGCCTTTGTTAGTTTCTTGCCTTGAAATTCCACCAGTGGTCGCCGTAAGTCAACTGTGACTTGATGGCACTCTCCACCAAGGTGCTAATCATTCTTTTCGTGAGAGACCTCTTGTAAGGGGTGGGGCTCAAAGCTTTACATAGGAGTCTACCAGTCTACCAAAATCCAATTTGCCTTTACTTTCATGCATTTAGCTAAATCTGAGAAATGTTAGGAAACCTGGTTTTATTGCATGCATTTCCCCGTTCTAGTAAGATTACTTAGCGTCTGTATAAAATAGTAATGTTTTATTGTAATAAAATCGTTAACATAAACAGGTTCTCTGTTCTGCTGGCCAAAAGATCTGATGCCAGAACCCGTCTTGTTTCATGGGTGGTGGCATAGCAGACTGAAAGCAGCTGTGAGACAGAGGGCAAGAGGAAGGAAGGCGAGTAATAACTACAAACGTGAACAAGAACAGGAAACGACCCAGGAAAAACGCTGACTTGCATTTACCATCCACCCCGAAGTTGACTAAACAGCTGTTTATAGATAATTAATTTTGGAAAGAGATGGTGAGAGAATTATTCTCCTCCATTAATAGGTTCAAGGTTTTGGAACAAGCAGAAGAGCAAAGTATTCAAAGGCCATCCTCCCCGCACCCTTATGAGACCAACTTAGCTGCAGGAGCAAGAGAAAGCCAGTTTGGTGTAGTGGTTAAAAGTAGCGGGACTGTAATCTGGAGAATCAGGTTTGATTCCCTACTACTCTGCTTGAAGCCAGCTGGGTGACCTTGGTCAGTCACAATGTCTAGGAGCTCTCTCAGCCCCACCCACCTCACGGTGATTGTTGTGGGGATAATCCTATTATATAAAAGGCAAGCCGTATTCCAGATGACTCGCCTCTTATCCTGGTGTGCCTCCAGAAGGCTCTGTTGCGGCGGGAAGCCCAGGCGAGGAAGCCCATGCCTCCAGAAAGTGCACCATGGCAGGAGATGCAGACAAGGCAGCTCGTCCCTCCATCCCGCCCCCCCGCCTTCACCCAGTGGTGATTGGAGCATGGAGCAGGTAGCAATGCCCGTCCCCCTTCACCCTGCCTGTTTTATGAGATCTGGATGTCCAAATGAGATAATGATGTCAGACAAATGAATCAAGGTGGACAGAGAGTTCCACAATGTTAATCACGTCATAGTTGCTGATGCCTTATCTCTGTTTATGCCTGTACTAGCAACAAAGGCCGTTGTAGCAAAAAATGCAACGGGCTCTAGAAAGGGCAGGGGGGTGGGGCTGGCCATTGTCCCCTCCCCAGCACTCCAGTCTGAGTTGGGAGAAGGAGGGCATAGAATCCACTGCCCAAAGCAGCCATTTTCTCCAGGGGAATTGATCACTTTCCCTTGGAGATCAGTTGTAATTCCGGGATATCTTCAGCCTCCACCTGGAGATTGGCAACTGTATGGCACGATCATGGCATGGCGAGGAGAGCAGGGCTTTGGGGAAGCAGAAATTGGTAAATCTAAGGTGGCCTTCAGTTTTGCTGAGGGTTGGAGGGATCCCCTAGGAGGGTACCCTTGGGGCTTAGCTTCAAGTAATAATCCTATAACATAATTGGAGAGTTGCTCCACTGGCAGCTGCCCTCCAGTGCCAACGGGCTGGAACCAGTTGCTGTCGGGCGCAGGAGCTGGGCATATTCTTCAGCGGAATATGCCCAGCTATACATTGGAATACGTGTTCTGGATTTAATACCACCCTTCTGGCCATTGTGCAATGCGACTGAAGAAAAAAGTCTCTATGGACCCACGCACTATATGATTGAAGCATAAGGAATCAATTGATTTATGAACTCTTTGCTTGCATCAGAGGACTATATCACACCACTATATTGTATCTGAGCGTATATATAGGTTCACTTTGATATCTATTCTAGACATTTGTCTGTGCACTTTAGCTATTTAGCAAATACAACTAGTAAAAACTTTTGTACGCATTTGCAAAAATTGTTTTGAGTTGCTTCTATACACCAGTTTTGCTTTGTGTTGTTGACAGTTCTGTATCCGGTGTGCCCTTTTGGTTGTTTTGGATGGCTGCTGCCGGCAAAGCGACTCTCCTTTCAGCAGCGGGGTGGGGGGCGGGGGGGGGGGAGGCTTAACAGGTGAGAGGCTGCCTCGCCACCCCTGATCCCTACTGCAAACAGTAGGGAAACCGCCTTCCCTCCCTCTTTTCCCCACTGGGGTGTGCAAGATCACACCTGTGCAGTGGAATCACTGAGAGCCAAGCTACAAGTGAAGAATGACACTTGAACGGCAAGTGGATCGCATTGAGCGTAAGTGGAGGGCAAAGTGAACAGGGAGAAATACACTTGCTGTTCAAGTGCCATTCGTCACTTGTAGCTTGGCCCTAAGTCTATTCCCAGGGGCTGTCATTCCACTCTGGGGCCTGTCATTCCAGTCCCCCCCAAAAGTCTGCTGCTCACGAGGACTGTCATTGCACTATGGGTCCTGTTATTGCAGTCCTAGAATACTTCTGCTACTCCCAAGGGGCTATCATTGGAGTCTACGGCCTGTCATTCTAGTCCCAGAACACTGAACCTATTTCCAGGGGCTGTCATTCCACTCACAGAGTCCTCTGTCTGGGGCCAGAGACCTTTATGGAAAATCTATTCCGCATATTCTTTGCAACTTTTTTTTTGTGGTGCAATGAATTTCAGCAGATCTCATGCAAGTAAATTGGCATTCCTGGTCTCATTATTTCCAATGGGGCTTCAAGCCTCTCCCATTATTTCCCATGGGCAATTCTGTCATTCCTTTTAGTAGATCCGCATCCCCGCTGCCAGACGCCCTCCCGAGAAAAACCAGCGCCTCGATCCTGCGGCCAGAGTCCTCAACCTTTCACATCCCCCCCCCCCCCAAGTAAAGGCAAAGCCTATTTTGCAGAGATACTGGGGGAGGGGGTGAGAGGCAGGGAAGCGAATCTAGTACTGAAGCCCCCTCACAGGCTGATCTTCTGCAGGAAGCAGAGCTCCATGGACGTAGCTTTTAAGGGGGGGCGGGAGTTAATGGTGATTTCTGTTCCTGTGCTTGGCCCTCTTTTTAGCATTTCATTTTTTGCGTTCTTGTTCTGGGGGCTTTTGGGAAAGGGGGGGTTGGTGGGTGATTGCATCAATGTCACTAAAATGAGCAGCAGCGCCCAGCCCAGCGCTGTACCCGGCTGCCCCACTGCGCTGCGCCCCTCCTTCGGCAGCTTGCGAAAGGCGATCTGTGCCCCCCCTTCCCCTCCCGCCGCTTGCAAGGGAGGAAAGGGAGCGAGGCGCGTGCCTAGAAGGGCAGGCAGGAGGGGGCGCTTCCTGTCTCCCGCCCCTCTTTGCAAGTAGGGATTTTCTCACGAGGAGGAGCAGCCGCAAGGCCCCAGATCGGGTGAGTCACAAATGCATTTGCTGGGAGGGAGTGCAATGGAGGGCCGTCCGAGCGGGAAACGGAGGCGGAGGGAGGCGAAAGGAGGTCGGGCGCAAGTGCCCCCACAGTGGCTTGGAGAGCACAGCCTTGCGAGGGGTGCAAAGAGGGCGCCCCAGCCAGGGATGGTGCAGAAGTCCAGCCTGGCTGTTGGTTCCCGGGGCCGGATCCTGCACCTCCAGAAAGGGGCCTTGATATCAGGTGTGTTTTAGAGATCGGATATAAAAGCCCCCCCCCCCAGCTCCTTATGGGGGCTGCTTAGCGTTGCCAAGTCTGGATTGGGGGATTCCCGGAGACTTGGGGGCAAATAGCCATTCCCTCCAGGTCGCTGTCATCTGGAGATCAGTTGAAATTCCGAGAGATTTCCAGGCCCCATCTGGAGGTTGGCAACCTTAGACCTGCACCATCAAGAGACAAAGGGGACCTCCGTCTCCTCTGGATTCGGCTTTCCCGTGAGCCCTCCAGGAGGGTCGGTGTGTCAGTGTATTGATGCAAGTGGGGGGCCAAAAGTCCCAGCTTTGCCTTCATCTTGTGCCTGAGCAGGAAAAGGATCCCGGGGTTTTCATAGCAGCGTGTGAGATTCTTGGGGATCCCCTCTTAAGAAAGGGCTTGGAAATAAGCAGGTGCAAACAGCTGTCTGGCTCCATGCAGAGTCTCGAACAAGGACCTAAATCCGGGCCGTGCATTTTTATCCGCCGTAATGTTGGAGGGGTGAGATGCTGGCCCTTGCGTTCTGGAACAAAGAAGGGGAAAGTGGCCGTACATTTCCAATGGAGGAAAGAAATACAGGGTTTTTTTAAAATTCAATTTATATACCGCCCATCCCCAGGGGCTCTGGGCGGTGAACAGTTAAAATCGATAAAAACAAAAACTAAAATCAATATACAAATAATAAAACAAATTAACAAGGTGCAGTGGTGGGGAGAACCTTCCCCACCCCAAAGGTGGGAGGCCGACATGGCACCGCCCCCTTCAATCACCAAACGCCTGGCGGAACAGCTCTGTCTTACAGGCCCGGCGGAACGATAATATGTCCCGCTGGGCCCAGGTTTCCATTGACAAAGCGTTCCACCAGGCTGGGGCCAGGACTGAAAAGGCCCTGGCCCTGGTTGAAGCGAGGCGGGCTTCCTTAGGGCCGGGGACCACAAGTAAATATTTATTCGCTGATCAGAGCGATGTCCGGGGAACGTACAGGGAACGTACTCTGTCCCTGTGGCCCTGGCCCCCTGCAAATACTTCAGTAAAATTGTTGAAATGTTCTGGGAAGTAGAAGCGAACCAAGGAGCACGTTTCAGTCGAAGCAAGGAAGGCCAGCGAGATTCAAATGCCACTCAAAACCCCACTGAGGGTGCACCGTTCCCTTTGAAGACGGAGTAGACGGCAACCCCACGCTGACCTCTCTTTTAACGATGTCTGAAGTAAATGACTGAGAGTTTGGTGCAGTGGTTAAGACTCAGGACTCTAATCTGGTAGAACCAGGTTTGATTCCCCACTTCTCCACTTGTAGCCAGAAGGGTGATCTTGGGTCAGTCACAGCTCTCTCAGGGCTCTCTCAGCCCCACCCACCTCACAGGGTGGTTGTTGTGGTGATAATAATAACATACTTTATAAACTGCTCTGACTGGGTGTTAAGTTGTCCTGAAGGGAAGTAAACAAATCAAACGTTATTCTTATTAATGTTACTATTATTAGTGATGTATTTGTTGCTGTCCTTCCTTTTAATCACTGAGGTAAATTAATGATGTATTTGTCTCATCTTTATCGTTCCAGGGTGTCAGTCTATGGCGTGGCCGCAGCGGTTCTGGCATCTCGAAAAGGATATCAAAGATCTGGAAAAGGGACAGAAAAGAATTTTGGGCTCAGTCTAGCCGCGCTTTCGTCTTCTTACGGAGGTAGCTTGCGTCCAGCTTTCCATTCAAAGAAAACAGACTCCTTGGAGGAGAATTGGCAAGATCCTTCTTCTCACTCTTTTCTTAGCTTGAGGACAATTTTTGCTTTGTCCCAAATTTTAGGCATTCTTCCAGACTTTTTAAAATACAAGGTGTCGGAGGGTGAGGGGGCACTACTTGACCTTATCTTTAATTATCTCACTAGCAACCAAGCCCGTTGTGGGGGGAAAATACAATGGGCTCTAGAAAGGGGAGGGTGGATAGGCAGGCATTTCCTCCTCCTCCATCGCAGCTCCTGGCCAGTGAAGGAGGGAGTGGGCATTGCCACCTGCTCCACATGTGATCTCAGCCACGTGAAGGGATGGGTGGGCTTTGCTACCTGCTCCACGCCTGATACAGGCTGGGTAAAGGGAGGCAGGCAGTGCAACCTGCTTCACTCCTGATCCCAGCTTGGTGAAGGGGAAACGGGCATTGCTTCCTGCTCCACACCTGATCTCGGTCACATGAACAGGTGGGGGCTTTGCTACCTGCTCCACGCCTGATATACAGGCTGGGTAAAGGGGGCTGGCATTGCCACCTGCTCTGCTCCTGATCGCAGATGGGTGAAGGGGAAACAGGCATTGCCTCCTGCTCCACGCCTGATTATAGATAGGTGAAGGGGGTGGGTATGGCCGCCTGCTCAGTGCCTTATTCCAGTAGGTTGAAGGGAGTGAGTATTGCCACCTGCTCCTTGTTCCAGCTTGGTGAAGGAAAGAAGGGCATTATTTCCTGGTCTGCACGTGATCCCAGCCAGGTGAAGGTGCGGGGCGGGCATTGCCACCTGTTCCACTCCTAATCCCAACTGGGTCATGGCAGGGGGTGGGCATTGCCACCTGCTCTGCTCCTAATACCACCTGGGTGAAGGGAAAGGACGGGCATTGCCACTTGTTTCTCTCCTGATCCCAGATGGCTGAAGGGGGGAGGGCATTGCCACCTGCCCTGCTCCTAATACCAGCTGGGTTAAGGTGGGGGTGGGTATTACTACTTGCTCCGCCCCTACTATAAGCTACGATAAGGCATTGGACAGGCATTACCACCTGCTCTGCTCCTAATATTAGCTGGGTTGAGGTGGGGGGGATTGCCACCTGTTTCGCTCCTAATACCAGCTGGGTGAAGACAGGAGGTGGGCATTGCTACCTGCTCTACTTCTAATACCAATGTCATGGAAGGCTGCCGGCTTTCCTGCGTGATTTTTGATGCCATCTGTTTACAAAATGCCACAAACAGTGATTTATGGCGTTTTGTAATCGGATGGTGTTAAAAATCGCGCGAAGAAGCTGGCAGCCTTCTGTGAGTCTTGTGCTATTTATAGACAGTGTGAAAATGGCCCTGATCCCAGCTGGCGGAAGTGGGAGTGGGCATTGCCATCTGCTCTGTTCCTAATACCAGCAGTGCTAAGGCAGGCAGTGGGGATTGCCACCTGCTCTGCTCCTAATACCAGCTGTGTTAAGGTGGGGGGAGTGAGCATTGCTGCCTGCTCCACTTCTAATACCAGCTGGCTTAAGGCAGCGGTGCGCATGACCACCAGCTCAGTGACTTATTCCGGTAGATTGAAGGGGGTGGGCATTGCCACCTTCTCCGCTCCTTATACTGGCTGGGAAGGGAAGAAGGGTATTGCCTCCGGCTCTGCGCCTGATCCTAGCCAGGTGAAAGCATGGGGTGGGCATTGCCACTTTCTCTACTCCTGATCCCAACTGGGTGATGGCCAGGGCGAGCAGTGCCACCTGCTCCGCTCCTGATCCCAGCAAGTTGTGTGTGTGTGTGGGGGGGGCGGGTATTGCCATCTGCTCTGCTCTTGATCTCATCTGGGTGAAGGGGTGGTGGGCATTTCCACTTGCTCTGCTAGTAATACCAACTGGGTTATGGTGGGGTGTGGCAATGCCACCTGCTCCGCTACTATGCCAGCTGTGTTAAGGTGAGGGGTTGGCATTGCCACCTACTCCGCTCCTAATACCAGATGGGTGAAGCGGATGCGGGTATTGCCACTTGCTCTGCTCCTCATTCTGGCAGGTTGAAGGGGGACGGGCATTGCTGCCTGCTTGGCACCTGATCCCAGCCAGGTGAAGAGGGGCGGGCATTGTCTTCTGCTATTCTTGATCTCAGCTGGGTGAAAGGGGGTGGGCATTGCCACCTTCTCCACTCCTCATACCTGCTGCATTATGGTGGGGGAGGGCATTGCCACCTGCTTCACTCCTGATACTAGCTTGGTTAAGGCGGGTGGTGGGCATTCCCATCTGATCCTCTCCTAGTATCAGCTGGGTTAAGGTGGGGTGGGCATTGCCAACTGCTCTGCTTCTAATACCTGTTGGGTAAGGCGGAGGGCAGGCATTGCCACCTTCTCCGTTTCTGATCCCAGCTGGCTGAAGAGGGGTGGCCATTGTCACCTGCTCTGCTCCTAATACCAGCTGAGTTAAGGCAGTGGGTGGGCATTGCCACCTGCTCTGCTCCTAATACCACCTAGGTGAAGGGAAAGGACGGGCCTTGCCACTTGCTTCACTCCTGATCCCAGATGGCTGAAGGGGGGAGGGCATTGCCACCTGCCCTGCTCCTAATACCAGCTGGGTTAAGGTGGGGGTGGGTATTACTACTTGCTCCGCCCCTACTATCAGCTGCGATAAGGCATTGGACGGGCATTACCACCTGCTCTGCTCCTAATATTAGCTGGGTTGAGGTGGGGGGGTATTGCCACCTGTTTCGCTCCTAATACCAGCTAGGTGAAGACAGGAGGTGGGCATTGCTACCTGCTCTACTTCTAATACCAGCTGGGTTAAGGCTTTGGGTAAGCATTGCCACTTGCTCCGCTCCTAATACCAGCTGGGTTAAGGTGGGAGTGGGTATTGCCATCTGCTCCGCTCCTAATATTAGCTGGGTTAAGGAGTGTGTGTATTGCCACCTGTTCCACTCCCAATACCAACCGGGTGAAAGCAGGGGGCTGGTATTTCCACCTGTTCCCATCATGCTCCTGGTCTGGGCTTCCCACCATGGCACGTTTTCTGGAGGGACCTAGTGCCTTGCCTGGGCTTCCCTCTGTGGCAGCGCCCTCTGGTGGTGCACCAGGGTATAAAGTGAGTTGTTTGAAACACGCTTACACTATTATATATAGTAGGATGGGGGGATAATATCAGCTGGGCCTGGGGCCTTCTGCAATTCCAGGTGGGCTACAAATTCTTCAGCTTCTCCAGTTGAAGAAATCCTTTAATGCTGGTAGAGCAGTTCTGGTCTCAAATTTTCTGACAAAAATGTTTCTCTTATATACAAGCTGGGTTGCAGCATCTAAGGGACTTGATCAGTTACTTAAAGCACCAGACATCCCATGCCAAAATATCTTACAGGGATTGGATAGCAATATATTTTTGAGGAGATGTCCTGCTTCCCTTTTGCTTTGGAATTCCTTTCTCATTAATAACTGTTTGTGTACTCTCTTTTGACATTGGAAATACCGTGATGGCAAACCCTCGAGATTATACTTCGTCTGAAAACAGTAAATGCCATGCCCATGTTTCTTTAGATCAAAGCACTCTCTTTCCAACCAGGAACCTATTTGGTGCATGAGTTGTATTAATTTTAAAAATGGGATGGTGGAGAATTGGTTGTGAGTCTTCCAAGTGCCCTGTTACATTAAGTAATCCAAGGATGTCTGCTTGCCAAGTCATGAATTTGTGGGGCTGTAGCAGACTTAGTTCTCCGTCTCACGACTTGCAATTCAAACTTTCAGATACTTTGCCCATAGTGGAGATGGGACTTCTCTGAGAAGTTCAGTAAAGGAAGGAGAAGCATGTGGTCAATGCCGAGACGATTGCCAGCCTCTGATTTGCCAGAGATCACGAAATAATCCACTACGGTGGCTCCACTGGAGGACACAATATTCTCCTGATTTCTCAGAGGATTCTGAGCCATTTGCAAGGCTGTGACCAAATCTTATAGAGGGAATACTTAAATTGATCCTAGCTGAATTAGGTCCTTGATTTTTGCAGAGTATTGGAGTTGCATCTATAGAATCCTTTAAGCTCATAAAGAGTAATTCATCCTTGGGTCATATCCTAACATTAAAATTACTTGCGAAGATCAGAGAGGCTGATGGAAATTGATCGTTCAGGTCAAGAATATGATGCTCCAACTTTCTCTCCTTGACCAAATTATTGATAGCAACGAACATATAAATGTTGAGCGTTAAGAATTTTTTAATGTTTAAATTGCACCAGCACTGCCATTATCAGTGAATCCCAATAAGATAAAGGAGATGCAGATGCAGCTAATGTCAGAGAAACCATGCAGGTTGAACCTCTCTTGGCTCTACCTTTTCTATTCATTCATTTATTTATTTATTTACAGCCCACCTTTCTCACTGAGATTCTAAGTGGATTATATATTGCAGAACAATGCAATCAAATAGCACAAGACATACAATGAACAATGAAATATGACTGTTTGTCTTTTGTGCTGTCAAGTCATCTCCAACCTATGGCGACCCTATGAATGAAAGCTCTCCAAAACGGAGGACTGCATTGTTAGTTTCTCCATTAGGTTTGGCTGCAAGCCAGAGGGAGATCGGGGGAGGGTGGGGACATGGGGAGGGCAGACATCACTGATGGTGTGACATCACTTCTGAGGAAAACTGAAAGTGATGTCATGCCTCTCTAGGAATCATCACAAACTCTATGGTAAGTTTTCCAGGTTTTCTTGAAAGTGATAACATACTGTTGCCAATGGTGATTTTTTTCCAGTTTTTGTTCTACTGGTCATTGGGAGCAGGAGATCTCCCACCCCAGGATGCACATGGCAACCTTATTTCCCACTGGGGAGAAAGGCCTTTATAATATTTGTTTCAAATCAAAGGTTAGTTACAGTTTGCAGAAAGGGATGGTCACTCTTGGTTTTGCTTCATCTAGTATTGCTGCGGCTATTTGGCAAGAAGCAAAGTTGCTCCTTCAAACCACTGTTAAATGTTGCAACTGCAGGAATCTCCCGGGTTGGTCACCAAAGTCAACAAGGCTAGAGTCCCTAATAAATACATAAAACTCCAGTGAGAAGCATTTTGGATTTACGTTTGGACGCTGTTCACCCAAACGGGTTGAACGATAGATTGGGTTTGACTTTGGTTGGGCCTCCTTAAACTGATGGTTCATTGCCCCTTTGAAATGGGGATCAGCAGCTCTTATACAAAAAATCCCAGTCCTCATTTGAGGCAGGACTCGTGTTCTTCTATGTCGTGGGCAGCAGATACAGGAGACCATTTTTGGCTCCTTGATTTGAACCGGGAAGTTCTCTTATTGTATCTAAGGTTTTTTTTTTAAAAAAACATCAAGTTATGGTGTATGTGTACACCTTTTATATTTACATTTGTATTAATGTTATGTTTTGAGTGGGGAGAGATTTTCAAGCTAATAATTTCTATTGTTAAATGTTTTTAAAGTATCCTTGAAAATAATGAGAGCTTTTTGGTTGCCTGCAGATTAATTCAGCTGTTCTGGCCTTTGCTTTATGGGGCTGTCCTTAAAATACAAGTGAACAGGACAACAAAAAAAATAATCTGATGAAGATTCAATAGAAATGGAGTTGGGCTGGCAGTCTCTCTGTATTGTATTTTAACTCCTTTTTGCTACATTATATGTACATTTATACTATCCACTTGCCACCTTTATTTTTTCATATTGTGGATCCAATTGGTATTTTCAGTTTGTAGTCGACAGTACATCCCTATTTGTGATTTATCTTCTTGTCTTTTGGTAGATTAAAAAGGGGATAGACAGAGAGCAGGATATTTCAGTATTCTCTAGCCTTTATTAGCAAGGTATCTTCTTGCCTTTGCAGGACTTTGGAGCTTCGCCCGCCAGTCGTGGCATTCCAAAAAAAAGAGAACTTTGTGGTGCTAGAAGACAGAGATCCTCCTGCCTTCACAGCCCCAGAGCCAAGATGGAAAAGAAAAACTCAGCTGGGTCGGAAGCAGAACGAGGCCTTGAGGACATACAGGCAAGGATCAGTGGGGAATTCTGGGGAAAGTCTGTGCAAAATATTCTGGATGAAGATGCTACCAGCTCAGTACCAGAGGTACATCACTTCAGGCACTTCTGTTATCAGGAGGCTGAGGGGCCCCGAGAAGTTTGCAGCCGACTTCATCATCTTTGCCACCAGTGGCTGAAACCAGAAAGGTGCAACAAGATGGAGATCCTGGACCTGGTGGTTCTTGAACAGTTCCTGGCCATCCTGCCCCCGGAGATGGAGAGCTGGGTCAGGGAATGCCAGCCGGAGACCAGTTCCCAGGCGGTGGCCCTGGCAGAAGGCTTCCTCCTGAGCCGAGGAGGGATAAGTGGGGAATTCTGGGAAAGGTCCGTGGGAAATATTCTGGGTGAAGATGCCACCAGCTCAGTAGCAGAGGTGCATCACTTCAGGCACTTCTGCTACCAGGAGGCTGAGGGGCCCCGAGAGGTTTGCAGCCGACTTCACCGTCTTTGCCACCAGTGGCTGAAGCCAGAAAGGCACAGCAAGAAGGAGATGCTGGACCTGGTGATCCTAGAGCAGTTCCTGGCCATCCTGCCCCTGGAGATGGAGAGCTGGGTCCGGGAATGCCGGCCGGAGACCAGCGCCCAGGCGGTGGCCCTGGCCGAAGGCTTCCTCCTGAGCCAGGCAGATGGTCAGAATCAGGACCAGCAGGTGAGACTCAAAAGAGCAAAATATGGAAAAGATTGTCCTAAAAATCCTCCCTGCCAAAGTCTCCAGCTTTTAAAGAAACCAGCCAAATATGCCCTTCTCCAACCCTTCCCGGATGTTTTCCCTTCCTAATTCCTCTCCCCCTTCCCTGTCTGCTGTTTCAGGGGCTGTCAGAAGAGGCTGCTGATTTCTGCGAGGCAGAAAAGGCGCCGTCCGACCTGAGGCAGGGGCCGCTGTTCTGGGGGACCAGACAGGAGAGCGAGGGAGGTGGGTGAGGATTTTTGTTGTTCTCTTTCCTCTCGGCCTCCTTCCCTAGAGTAAGCAAGCCTGCCATTTCTGGGCTGCTGTTGGAATCTGCGTGGAAAAGATGCTGAGTTTCAGGCTCTGTGTCAGTTTCCGAATGCAGAAAATTTTAAACTCTGGTAGCTCTTTTCCATACCAAATGGTCCTCTGCTGTTCCATCAAACTATTTAAAACCAGCACCAGGGGAAGTGAAGCCTGCTAAATCAATAATTTCCCCAGGAGTTTGCAACTGCGAGTATTGGCCCTCTTGGCATGTAATTATTGAAGCTGGTGGCAGCCTTAGGATCATAGAGTCGGAATGGACCTCCAGGGTCATCTAGTCCAATTGCCTGCACAATGCAGGAAATTCACAAACATTCTGAAGCACTGATGTCGCCCTTCCTGCCCTCCCTCTCCTGATCTGCCCAGGTTCACAGAATCAGCATTGCTGTCAGATGGCAATCTCGCCTCTGCTTAAAAACCTCCAAAGAAGGAGAGCCCACCGCCTCCCGAGGAAGCCTGTTCCCCTGAGGGACCGCTCTGACTGTCAGGAAGTTCTTCCTAATGTTTAGCCGAAAGCTCTTTTGATTTAATTTCAAGCCATTGGTTCTGGTCTGAGCTTCTGGGGCAATGGAAAACAACGCGCCATCCACTATATGGCAGACCTTCCAAGTACCTGAAGATGGTTATCATATCAACTCTCAATCGACTCCTCTCCAGGCTAGATTTACCAATCTCCTTCAACCTTTCTTCCTAGGGCTTGGTCTCCAGACCCCTCACCATCTTCATTGCCCTCTCTGGACACGTTCTAGCTTGTTTATATTCTTAAACTGAGCACAGTACTCTAGGTGAGGTCTAACCAGAGCAATACCATCACTTTGCGTGATGTGGACATTACACTTCTGCTGATACAACCCAAAACCACATTTGCCTTTTTAGCTACCACTTCACACTGCTGACTCATGTTCAGTGTATGGTCTACTAAGACCCCTAGATCCTTTTTGCATATACTACTGCCAAGACAAGCCTCCCCCATCCTATAATTATGCATTTGATTCTTCCAACCTAAATGCAGAACTTTACATTTATCTGTGTTGAAACTCATTTTATTTGTTCTAACCCAGTTTTCCAGCCTGTCAAGACCATCCTGTATCCTGACTCTGCCTTCTGTCGTATTTGACACCCCTCCCAATTTAGTTTCATCTGCAAATTTAATAAACATTCCCTCTAGTCCTGCATCCAAATCATTTATAAAAATGTTGATCAGAAGAGGTCCAAGGACCGATCCCTGAGGAGCTCCACTTGTCACTCTTCTCAAACAAGATGAGGAACCATTAACAAGCACTCTTTGGGTGTGATTTGTCAACCAGTTACAGATCCACCTAATAGTACTAGGATCCAAACCACATTTTAACAACTTGTCAACAAGGATATTATGTGGAATCTTATCAAAAGCCTTGCTGAAATTGAGATAAACTATGTGTACAGCATTTGCCTGATCTAGCAATGTAGTAACTTTCTCAAAAAGAGATAAGGTTAGTCTGACATGACTTGTCCTTGAGAAACCCGTGCTGGCTCTTAGTAATCACAGCCATCTTTTCTAAATGCTCAAGAACTGATGATTTGTTCTAAAAGTTTTCCTGGTATAGACATCAAGCGGAGAGGTCGGTAATTACCTGGATCCTCCTTTTTCCCCTTCTTGAAGATGGGGACAACATTTGCCCCCCTCCCATCTTCTGGCACCTAGTCTGTTCTCCAGGAATTCTCAAAAATAATAGCCAGAGGCTCAGAAATTACATCTGTGAGTTCTTTTAGTACTCTTGGATGCAGTTCATCTGGCCCTGAGGACTTAGTTTCATTGAAAGAAACTAGGTGTGTATGTACTACCCCTATGCCGATCCTAGGCTGCAGCTCCCTTTCCTACATAACATGTTCTGTTTTTGCCATGTTGATCTCCATTTCCCTTGCCAGTGAGCCTTACCGAAAAACTGATAGGGATAAAGCCCCTCTGAGGGTTAGGCAGTCCGGGAGAGTGGTGAATCACTGGATAGCGTCTCAGGGAACCACTGTTGCCTAGATTCTTCAGAGGGTTGAATGGAGTGGAGCTTGTGGGTCAGTGGGGCTGTTCCGCCAAGGTTTGCCAGCTCCAAGTTGGGAAATTCCTGGAGATTTTGAGGGTGGAGCCTGGAGAGGGCAGGGTATGGGGAGAGAAGAGGAGGGACCTCAGTAAGACATAATGCCATAGAGTCCGCCCTACAAAGCGGCCATTTTCTCCAGGGAAGGTGGTCTCTATGGCCTGGAGATCAGTTGTAATTCTGGGATCTCCAGCTCCCACCTGGAGGCTGGTAACTCCGGTTCTGCCGGAGAGACACAAGGAAGAAAAGGCTCTGTGAAATAGGCAGGCCTCCAGCCTTTGAAATCTAAGAATCAGAACTCGGAAGTGGACAGGGCAATTTGCAGGAACCGAGTTTCCTCTTCTCCTTTCCTATATCACAGGTGATGGAAGAACTCTGGTGGGTTCATCTGGAGCTTTGAGACTTTGTGGTGGTCAAGCAGCCTCTGAGCAACCAGATCAGGTAGGGGAGGAATCCTTGGGGGTATCCCAGGGGCCTCGATCCTCTGCCTCATCCTGGGGCCAGGAAGACCCTGTCTTTTCTTTATGTGGCTGACTAGGGATGTTACTGTGAAAAAGCTTTGGATCCTTCAGAGCTGCTGTAGCATAGTGGTTAAGAGGTTGGGCTATGAATCAGCACTCTGCTAGTTCGACTTCCACTCCTGCCATGAGGTCAGCAGGTGGCTTTGGGGAAGCCACTCCCGTCAGCCTCAGCTCCTCAGCTGCATTTTGGGGATAATGATAACACTGACTGTGTTCACCATTCTGAGTGGGACAGTAATTTATCTAGAAGAGTGGTATGGAAGCACTGTTGTTGTTGTTGTTGTTGTTGTTGTTATTACTCTCACCACTCAAGATTGTTTTTGGAGCATGCCATTACCTATAAGGAGAAAATGTTTCTTTCTTTCAGGGGCTGGTGACTCTGGAGGAGGTGTCTGTCTGTTTCACCCAGGAGGAGTGGGCGCTGCTGGATCCGGACCAAAGGGCATTGCACAGAGAAGTCATGGGGGAGAATCGCAGGAATCTGGCCTCTCTCGGTATGGCTCTCTTTTGTCCTTTAGTAGATCAGTACAGAAAGTAGGAATTGGTGGTCTTGTCAGCTTGTCTCAATGCATGGTACATCCGAGTTTCATTTATTAGTACAATCTCTTTGTCAGTTAATACTCTAGAGCTTAAAGGGCAATATCTTGCAATAACTGTGATGGACAGGACTGGCTCCAGCTCCAGCCAATGAGAACGGGCAGAATGCTGGGCCAATGGGAGTGAGTGTCGGTTGGAGGGAGAGAAAAGGAGAGGGGCTTTGGGGGCTGCTGAGAGGCAGTTAAGCCTGTTCTGATCTGTCGAAACTGTCCATATTTAACCAGAATTTATTTAGGAGTTTAAAAATCATTCACACTTGTAGCCTAAAGTTGTTAGCTTAATGGCTAATGGGCCTGAGCCAATTAAGGACCTTTACCCATAAAATAAGTTAGTGGCAGCGGCAGCAGCTGGAGCAACAACAACAACAACAACAACAACAACAACAACATTCAATTTATATACTACCCTTCAGGACAACTTAATGCCCACTCAGAGTGGTTTACAAAGTATGCCACTATTATCCCCGCAACAAAACACCCTGTGGGCTGAGAGAGCTCCGGAAGAGCTGTGACTGACCCAAGGTCACCCAGGTGGCTTCAAGCGGAGGAATGGGGAATCAAACCTGGCTCTCCAGATTAGAGTCCTGCACTCTTAACCACTGGTGAGAGAAAGAGACGAGAGGCTAGAAGCTGGAAACCATCTCAGTTGTTAGCTATGGGGAAATGAGACACACAAACACACACAAGCACTCTGATCACGCCCAGTGGGCCAATATATCTGAACTGAATGGTGACGGTATATATATGGAGAATAACCTCTAAGTTCCCTTTCCCCAACAACCCTTGGCAGGAGCTGGATGAGGGGAGGTAAAGAGAGGGAAGCGGCTGCCTGTCTGGTGAAGCCTCTGGGGGAGGAGAGAGGGGCCCTGTGAGGATCTGGGTCAGGGCTCTCTGCCTTAAAATGAGAGGATTAGACAGAGGGCACATGGTGACTGCCCTTTACTGACTGGGGAGGCCACCAAACTGTGAAGGGAGGTTAGCGGTGGCTGGTAGTGTTTGAAAAGGCTAGCCTGCTCTAATAACACATTGAAAATCAGTTTGGAAATGCAAATGGATACCTTCAGCGCATACACTCGGTTGCTGTGATGCATGTTTTCCTCTCCTGTTCTTCCAAGCTGGCTTTCCCCAAGACTTGCTGAAGCTGCCTCTGCTCATACTGAGCTTTAGCTTTTCTAATGCTCTCCCCATAAGCACTAGTTGTTAGTTTATACTCTTGCTTGGTTATAAGGCCCGCCTTCCATCTCTTCAATGAGTGTTTTTTACTTCTCATCTCATTAGAAAGCTGTTTATGGAGCCACCTTGGCTTCTTTAGGCTCCTCCTGTTTTTCCTTCTCATAGGAATCTTGAATTCCCTTCTCCTTAAGTGTTTCTGACAATGGGATTCTTCCCAGCATAACTTTCAGTTTGTGTCAAAGATTCGTGGGGTCCGCCGCTTCCACCCAGGGCAGGGGGGGGAACATGCACAGAATGTGATAAATAAGATTTTACAGAACTGCCAGTGAGAGACGATTCTCACATTCGCCTCAGTAGCTGCCACCAGTCCTTTTGTCAATCCCAAGGCCCAGGAGAAAAAAGGACAAACCTCCTGGCCTGTCAGGGAGCTAAGCAGAAGGTCTGCCTTGCAAGGGTGACTTGCAAGCAGAGTTTCTTAACAAAGTTTTACCTGGTAGATGGTTCGGGGTTAAGACATCAGTTTTAGCCTTTTGAAGTTTCAGAGTCGAGAACCACACAGGATACAAAACATATTCATTTATTTAAGATGCAAAGATGTTCAAAAAGACAACACAGACTGTGGGGATAAGATAACAAAACCTTAGCATTGGACCTTAGGTTTTTGATCCGTAACAGCAGACAAAAAGATGGTCGCAGTGGAGCAGCCATCTTGCAGAAGAGACTAGCTTCTCTCTCGTAGCCTCTAGCCTGTCATCTCTTTCTCTTCTTCACGTTGCTAACTTATTTTATGAGTAGGTAAAGGTGAAGGCAGTCCCCTGTGCAAGCACTGAGTCATTACTGACCCATGGGGGGGGGACGTCACATCCTTAATTGGCTCAGGCCCATTAGCCAATCAGGTCCCCCCAAAATTGATGTCACTGTTGCTAGCATGAACAGGTGAGTGGACCGAAGTGAAACCAATCTGCAGTTTTGGTCCCAGCCCCTTTCCCACAGGTGCGAGATACGCTTAGTGCTCAAGAATGTGCCAGGGAGGCTCTGCTAACAAGCTAAACTCTTTATCTCCCAAGGTCACTGAGGACTGAAGCTGCTAGCAAGCGCTGTAAACTTTCTCAGGCATTTCTCCTGAACCAAAGATTTTAACATGGCCACAGTGTGAACAGAAAAGCCATTTTCTATACATTTTGTTAAAATTGGTACTAGTTAACTAGTTACTGGTTGCCAGACAGTTCCTTCCTACCCATTATTATTGGGTGGGGGAAGCAAGAATGTGAAAAGCTGGCATGGGGGATGAGGAAAGAAATAAATGCAAAGGGCAGGGTGGCCATTAGGAACTGGTACCCCATTCGGGGTCCTGATCCACAGGTTGGGAAAGACTGGTGTAGAGAATAGGTTGGAGAGGTGATGTGATGTGGTTCTTTTCAGATTCAGCAAATGATAATAGACCTAAATGGTCATTTATTATTTTGGTAGTGAAAATTCTATTTCTGTTCTTGTTACCATTAATGCCTATGGTCCAAACATTTACTCTCCTAATATATGTCACCAATCCTTCAGCCACTTGGTTCATCTTACGTATGATTAAATAGTAGTGTATTTTACTGTAATACTAGATGCTGTCTTAGATTGAAGTGCCCACACCCCAAGTAAAGAATATTCTTTATGAGATCTAAGCACAAAACCTATATGCTTGAATTAGGTTCATTCCTCTTCCAGATGTAGGGCGCAAACTAATGGCATCATTTCTGTACCACTTCCTCTGGAGAGGGGAACTAGACAAGGTTGTCCACTTTCTGTTCTTATTTTTTTTTGTTCTATGTTTGTAAGTGTTGGCTTGGACAAACAAATGACATTTGTGGCTTAGTTCATAACTTTTTGGAATTTAAAATTATTCTTTATACAGATGATCTTTTATTGTTTATTTAGAACCTGTCTTCCATTCTAGTATTAATGAATGGGATTAATGATTTTAGAGAGTTGACTTATTCAATCTATTGGACGAAATCTGAGTTGATGCCATTGGGAGACAATATAATATAGATTGTGGAGTACATTTTCTTTATTTTAATATATGTTTATAAGGAAAAAATAATGCATTAAAAACAGCAAAAAAGAAAAAAGAAAAAAACGATATCAGATATCTACGGATAACAAAAGAACAAAAAAAGGTTAGGAATAATTAACCAATTTTCTCTGTGAAAAAAATATATAAATATTACATACTAGAAACAAAGCCCGTTGTGGGAAAAAATACAATGGGCCCTAGAGAGCGGGCAGGCAGGCATTCCCTCCTCTTCCGTCACTGATCCCGGCCAGTGAAGGAAGGGGGTGGACATTGCCACCTCCTCCACACCTAATCGCAGCAACTGAAGGTGGGTGGGCTTTGCTACCTGCTGCACGCCTGAGACAGGTCGGGTAAAAGGGGGGCTGACATTGCCACCTCTCCGCTCCTGATCCCAGCCGGGTGAAGGGAAAATGGGCATTACCTTCTGCTCTGTGCCTGATTATGGCTGGGTAAAGAGGGGTAGGCATTGCTGCTCTCTCCTAGCCTGATCCTAGCTGGGTGAAGGCGAGTGGGCATTGCCACCTGTTCCCTGCTGGGTGAAGGGAGGAGCAGGCATTACTTCCTGCTCCTCACCTGATCCCGACTGATGAAGGTGGGCAGTGGGCTTTGCTACATGCACAGGAGCAGGCATTGCTGCCTGCTCCAAGCCTGGTCCTAGCTGTGTGAAGGGGGTGCAAGCATTGCCACCTTCTCTGCTCCTGATTCTGACAGGGTGAAGATGGGGTGGGCATTGCCCCCTGCTCAGTGCCTTATTCCAGTAGGCTGAAGGGAGCGGGCATTACCACCTGCTCCACTTCTTATCCCAGCTGGGTGATGGGAAGAAGGGAATTGCTTCCTGCTCTGTGCCTGATTCCACCTAGGTGAAGGCACTGGGTGGGCAATGGCACCTGCTCCACTCCTGATCCCAACTGGGTGAAGGGGGCAGGCATTGCCATCTTCTCTGCTCCTGATGCCACCTGGATGAATGGGGGTAGGCAGGCATTTCCACCTGCTCCTCTCCTAATACAAGCTGGGTTAAGGTGGGGGTGGGCATTGCCACCTTCTCCGCTCTTAATACGAGCTGGGTTAAGGTCTGCTCCCGATCCCAGCTGGGTGAAGGGGGGAGGGCATTGCCACTTGCTTTACACCTAATATCAGCTATGTTAAGGTGGGGGGTGCGGCACTGCCACCTGCTCTGGTCCTGTTCCCTGCCTGAGCTTCCCACCATGGCATGTTTTCTGGAGCGATATAGTGAGTTGCCTGGGCTTTCGTCTGCAGCAGCGCCCTCTGGTGGTGCACTAGGGTATAAAGTGAGTTGTCTGAAACAAGCTTACTCAATTATATATAGCAGGATTATACCCTAAATTTACCTTCTCAAACAATATTATACTTTAACTCCAAATTAATCTTGAATCACTACATTGTCTTCCCGTCTAGAATTTTTTTCTCCACCTTGTAATCTTCAAACGCACAAACCATCCGTTCATTTTTTCTGTTTCCCACAAAAAGTCTATAAAGGGCTTCCTGGTAACAATATATATTTATCCTAATCAAAGATGTGAGTTTGGCCATCTCAGCATACTCCATCATCTCCTCCAGCCAGTCCTCCATTGTAGTTAGTGCTGTTGTCATATACAAAAAAAGTGTATTATGAGTAACATCCAATTGTTTGTCCATTAATCCCAACAAAAAAGCTTCCAGTTTCATTTGTATGTTAGTCTTTAAAATCTTCTGAATAATTAAATGTATTTGTATCCAACATTTTTTTGCTTTGTTACATATCCACCATAGATGATAAAATGTTCCTGCCATTCACATTTCGGAGTGCATGTTAGACTTTTTCAATGGTGCCCAGATTTCTAGAAATACAGGATACTGATTCCTACAATATAAAGTATAGGATTATGCTAAATTTAAGTGAGTAGATTCCTTGGGCAACTTTAAACCTCTAATTTCTAGGACACAGTAAATACACTCAAAATGAAAATTATACCTTGAATTATATAATAATAATTATAACTTCACTTATATACCACTCTTCTAGACAGATTAGTGTCTCACTCAGAGCGGTGAACAAGTTAGTGTTATTATTATCCCCACAATACAGCTGGGGAGTTGGGGCTGAGAGGAGTGACTTACCCAAGGCCACCTACTGAGCTCATGGCAGTAGTGGGATTCGAACCATTGGAGGGTTGATTTGCACTTAACCACAGTGCTATAGCAGCTTTGCATGCAATTCTTTTTTATATATCTTGTAAATATATATAAATAAATAAAATTATGTAAATAAAATTAATACATGATATATTCATAAAATCACATTATATATTACATTATATTATACATTATATATTCATAACATTATTACGTTATTTCAAAGATTTATGTGGGGTTCTTTACCACCTCACATTTCTTGAAAAAGATGCAACTTCCATTCAATGAAAGAAGATTTGGCTTTCCTGGTCTTAGCTGACATCATTGGACATACTGGTTAACTTGCATTAACTACTAGGATTGCTCCTCTCATTCAGACTGCCCATCTTGGACCCGTTTGGAGGCTATTGTCTGTTGCCTCTCTTTAAATGGAATGCATTAGGGGCCATTTATGTTAAAACGGATCCTGTTCTTCCCACAGTTTCTACAGTTAGAGATCTGTGGCACATAATCATAGAATCATAGGGTTGGAAGGAAACTCTAGGGTCATCTAGTCCCACCCCCTGCACAATGCAGGAAATTCACAACTACCTCCCTTCCACACCCGCAATGACCTTTGCTCCATGCCCAGAAGATGGCAAAACACCGTCTAGATCCCTAGCCAAACTGACCTGTGGAAAATGTATTGTCGAAGGCTTTCACGGCCGGAGAACGATGGTTGTTGTGGGTTTTCCGGGCTGTATTGCCAAGACCACGGCAATACAGCCTGGAAAACCCACAACAACCATTGACCTGTGGAAAATTGCTTCCTGACCCCAAAATGGCTACCAGCATTAATATCACAACAATATCGATTTGATCCATTTTCACATGTTAAATTAACATTATAGACTAATCCAGATATAAAAATTGAGAGGAAATCTTTTTCTATAGAAGGCTTGTGTAGACAAGGGAATTTAGGTTTGGGTTAATGGATAGGCTATAATGATGAATTTTAGACGTTTTATCAGCTGAGGTCTAGAAATGATTTCTCAACTTTTGATGAATGGCAATATTTATAACTGCTTTTGTTGTTGTTAATTTTTTAGGAAATTTAAAAAAATTGGAAAAAGCAGTTACTTTTGTTTATCAGATGACTAGACAATCAATTTCTTCCTCATCTGTTTTTCTTCATTCCTGCAGAGCATGAGTGCAAGAGAATGGGAGAAGAGCATCTAAGTGGAACTGGAGCAATAACAAAGTGGAGAATGAAATCCTTTGTTTCTGAAGATTCAAGTTCCTCTGAAATTCCAGACCAGGAAGAAAATCACAAAAGAAATAAAATGGTTTTCACTAAGCGTGCCAAAATCTTAACTGGGAAATCAAGCTCTACCTCACATCAGAGAATGCAAAATCAGGAAAATCATTTGAAAGAGTCAGAGTATCAGAAGAGCTTCAGCTTGGGCCAAGGTCATATTTTACATAAAAAATTGCGCACCAAGAAGACACTACATGGAAGCTCACAGTATAAAAATGGTCAGAAAATAGACCACCTATCTCAACAAGAAAGAGGGAACAGAAGGGAGAAGCCCAAGACATGTCCAGATGGTGAAAAGAACTTCAGCTGTAGATCAAATCTTTCTTCCCATCATAGAGGAAAGAAACATTATAAATGTTCAGATTGTGGTAAGGTCTTCAGATATAGGTCCCAGCTTACTTTCCATCAAAGAATCCACACAGGAGAGAAACCATATAAATGCTCAGATTGCGGAAAGACCTTCAGCCGTAGGTCAAGCGTTATTTCCCATCAAAGATTACACACAGGAGAGAAACCATATAAATGCTCCAAATGTGGAAAGAGCTTCAGTTATAAGGAAAGCCTCACTTACCATCAAAAAACCCACACAGGGGAGAAACCGTATAAATGCTCAGAATGTGGAAAATGCTTTACTTCCTATTCAACCCTTGGTCGTCATTGCAGAATCCACACAGCAGAGAAACCATATAAATGTTTAGAATGTGGGAAGAGCTTCATTAAGGAGAAGATCCTTACTGCACATCAAAGAATCCACACAGGGGAGAAACCATATAATTGTACAGAATGTGAAAAGAGGTTCACTTATAAGACAAGCCTCACTGTACATCAAAGAATCCACACAGGGGAGAAACCATATCAATGTTCAGAATGTGGAAAGTGCTTTACTGTCCATTCCCATCTTGCTTATCATCTCAGAATCCACACAGGGGAGAAACCATATAAATGTCTTGAATGTGGAAAGAGCTTCAGCCATAAGACACACTTTACTTTCCATCAAAGAATCCATTCAGGGGAGAAACCACATAAATGCTCAAAATGTGAAAAGAGCTTCTCTGAAAAGAGGAATCTTATTAACCATGAAAGAACCCACACAGGGGAGAAACCATTCCATTGCTCAGAATGTGGGAAACGCTTTACTTCCTATTCAGACCTTTGTCATCATCGAAGAATCCACACGGTGGAAAAATTATATAAATGTTTAGAATGTGGAAAGAGCTTCATTAATGAGAAAATCCTAGCTGTACATCAAAGCATTCACACAGGGGAGAAACCATATAATTGCTCAGAATGTGGAAAGAGTTTCAGTTATAAGAAGAGCCTCACTGTGCATCAAAGAACGCATACTGGGGAGAAACCATATAAATGCTCAGAATGTGGAATGAGCTTTATTAGCTATTCTGGCCTTGCTTATCATCGCACAACCCATACAGTGGAGAGACCATATAAATGCTCCGAATGTGGAAAGTGCTTTACTTTCTATTCAGCCCTTACTAATCATAACAGAATCCACACTGGAGAGAAACCATACAAATGCTCAGAATGTGGAAAGAGCTTCAGTTATAAGAATGGGCTCACTGAACATCAAAGAACTCATGCAGGTGAGAAACCATACAAATGCTCAGAATGTGGAAAGTGCTTTACTACTTCTTCAGGCCTTGTTTGTCATCACAGAATCCACACAGGAGAGAAACCATATAAATGCTCAGAGTGTGGAAAGAGCTTCAATAAGAAAAGCCGCCTAACTAGACATCAAAATATCCACAAAGGACAGAAACCACATAAATGCATAGAGTGTGGAAAGAGGTTTAAACTGAAGGTCCAGCTGACTAGACATCAAAAAACCCACACTGGGGAGAAACCATTTACATGCTTGGAATGTGGAAAGAGCTTCAGTGCCAAGTCAGTCCTTGTTAACCATCACAAAATCCACACAGGAGAGAAACCATATAAATGCTCCGAGTGCGGAAAGGGCTTTCGTAGCAGCACACACCTTACATCCCATCAAAGAAGCCATACAGGGGAGAAACCATACAAATGCTCAGATTGTGGAAAGTGCTTCACTGGCTCTTCAGGTCTTGCTTATCATCACAGAATCCACAGAGGGGAGAAACCATATAAATGCTCCGAATGTGGAAAGAGTTTTACTGGCTATTCGGGCCTTTCTTATCATCTCATAATCCACACAGGGGAGAAACCATATAAATGTTCTGAATGTGGAAAGAGCTTTACTTCCTCTACAGGCCTGGCCTATCATCACAAAACCCACACAGGGGAGAAACCATATAAATGCTCCGAATGTGGAAAGAGCTTTAATCAGAAGGCCCAGTTGACTACCCATGAAAGAAACCACACAGGGGAGATACCATATAAATGTTCAGAGTGTGGAAAGAGCTTTACTCGCAGTTCAGGCCTTGCTTATCATCTCAGAATCCACACAGGGGAGAAACCATATAAATGCTCTGAATGTGGAAAGAGCTTTCCTTTCTCTACAAGCCTTGCTTACCATCAGAAAAGCCACACAGGGGAGAAACCACATACATGCTCCGAATGTGGAAAGAGCTTTACTTCCTCTACAGGCCTTGCTTATCATCACAAAATCCACACAGGGGAGAAACCATATAAATGTTTAGAATGTGGAAAGAACTTACGTAAGAAAGCCAGCCTAATTTCTCATCAGAAAATTCACACAAGAGAGAAACCATATATGTGCTCAGAGTGTGGAAAGAGGTTCAAACGGAGTGACAACCTCACTTCCCATCAGAGAATGCACACAGGGTAGAAACTATATAAATGCTTAGAAAGCAGAACGGGCTTTAGTCAAAAATGTACTCAAACTATCCATTAAAGAACTACCATGGGAACATTTTTATTATATCTTATTTAAAACTTGCATCAGTGACAGCACCTGTTAATTTCTGGGAACTGGAAAGAGCTTTTCTTGGCTATTAAAAATTAACAAAACATCAAACAAGTCACTCGGGAGAAAACTGCCTAAGTGTCCAGAGGGCAGAAAGAGCCTCAAACCCTGGACCTCTTTTGATACATCAAAGAAGGGAGAAGCAACATACACAGTCTGAGCTTCTAGCATAGGAGTGTTGATCACAAAAAAACCCCTGATGTTTGTGCCATTGTCTCCTTTTGCAAGAATGGAGGATATCTTGGGATCCCCTATCCCCATTTGGCTAAAAAAGTGGCTATGGCTCCATGGAAGAGCCTCTGCTTTGCATGCAGAATATCCTTGGCATCTCCAGTTAAAGGAGCAGGCAATAGACAATGTGAAAGACCTGCACCTCAGACCCCAGACACCCTCTGCCAGTTGGAGTAGACACTGATGGTCTGATTCAGTAGAAAGCAGCTTTGCGTGCATTCATGTGAACAGCAGATGAGTGGCACGGTCACATATTCATTCTCATCATATCTGTGCATGTTAATCTCTATATAAAAAAGGTAAAAGTAGTCAGTCCCCTGTGCAAGCACCAAGTCATTACTGACCCATGGGGGGATGTTGCATCACAACATTTCTGAAGTAATTTCATAACCTATGTAAGGTTCAGCAGCTGGTCAGGAAAAGTACGGGCCACCTCTTAGCCTGATGGTTCAGTAGTGTACCTGAAGAAATCGCAGATGTATTGTTTTTTCCTTTGCCAATAGGTGCCAACTTCAGCCTTATGACTTTGCTTTGATAATTTAAGGAGTGTTATCAAGATATATTTCAGTGCACTTGTTGCTTACTTTTATAATAACTTTGGGGACCAGTCATTTTATTGAGAAGACAAAGGATATGTTTACATTGGAAAGATTCACCTGGCCCTAACTGTCACCTTCTCTATAAACTGTTTGACATAAAGTGGTAATCGCCCTGACCTGGATAGCCTAGGTGTTATGGTTAGGTAAGGGAGAAAGTGGTTTTCCTTGCTGGGAACAACTTCAGACCAAGGTTTCCCTGGGAAGCAGCCTCGTAGTCACTTGCCACACTTAGGTTTCCTCCTGATAACAGCTAATCTGACACATTGGAAATTGCCCTTCCAGATCAGTAACTAACAGGGTGGAAATCCTGAAAAAATATCTTGCAGCAAACTAGGTAGTGCCAAAACTGTCTGTCACACAGGGGAGAGAGTCAGAGAAATTTCACAGAGAAATGAATTGTTCCAAGGAAACAAAAAAAAAACTTTATAGAAAGAAGGTTTATTATAGAAAAATGGAGGAAAGGGTGGGTGGATTAAAAAGGGGTAGGAAGGAGGATAAAATACAAAACCCAAGGAAAAGCACTCTATTTCACAGCCCGCAGTCTGTCAAACAATAATGTTGAGGTAATTCTGCTGAGTACACTTTACCTAAGTTTTAGCAGGTTCCGCAGAGCATGGACAGAGTTCCTTGTACTTGCAAGACAGAGGAGGAGTCCTTAACCCCTGGCCTATGGGTCTTGGGGGTCTCTGAATGTTCCAAAGTGAAAGAAATGGAAAAAGTGGAAGAATTAGCTGAGG
The DNA here is from genome assembly GCF_028583425.1 of Eublepharis macularius. Classification (NCBI taxonomy): domain Eukaryota; kingdom Metazoa; phylum Chordata; class Lepidosauria; order Squamata; family Eublepharidae; genus Eublepharis; species Eublepharis macularius. The sequence continues at coordinate 176,008,537 of NC_072793.1, forward strand.
TTACTGTGTGGGAGGATATTGTTTGGGGTGTGTGTGAGTGTGTATAGCCTACCTGAGAGTGGTACCTGTGTGAGTAAGTGTTGTCTCTGTTTCTTTTTTGCCTGGGTTGGAGCTAATTGCAGAATGTGAGTGTTGCTAATTGGAGAAAGTCTGTTTTACCTGGGACTGACTGCTGGCCCCGCCCTCTGCTGGATGAGCCTTGAATTGAATTAGGCTCCTCCTCACCAGAGGTTCTTGCCCTGTGGCTCTTAGCCTGGGGGTTTGGCCTGAGGGCCCTGTTAGAAGCTGAGTAGCTCTTACATCCTATAGGTGCTACGCTTTTTTTTTTTTTTGCTTCTGCAAGCCTTTCACAAGTAGCCTTGTGAGGCGGTTTGGCAGAGGAGTTATCAGGGAAGTATAATAAAAACTGAACAACTTCTTCAATGGGTTGCAGCAGCATGGCTGGTGAGAAAGCTGAGGCAGTGACATACAAAGACTGGAATGTTTGTATTCTTACCTGAGAGCAACAGCAATTACTCTTGCAGCAAGTTTAAGTTGGTAGCCCTACTGGAGGAGAAGATACAGGAACTTGAGGCACGCTTGTCCCCACTCCATTTCATAAGGGAAGGTGAAGAGTTCATGGACAGAATGCATGAAGCACTCTTGAGAGGGCAACAGGAGGAGGAGGGAAAGGTATCTCAGCATGTGGAGGAGCACCCAACTCAGGAGGGAAGCGTATGGAAGAATGTAACCCACAGGAGCAGGAAAATCAGGAGACATTCTGAGCCTCTGATGCTAAGCAATCAGTTCCAGGATCTCCCCATAGATATTGATTCTTGACCTCTGGATCAAGGGCCACTCCCTCAGCTTCCTTGAACCTTGCAGGAAACTTCTCTGGCCTCCGTGGATGAGAGGACTTGAGCTCCCCGATATAGGAGAAGGTGTGTGCTGGTAACTGAGGATTCCCTACTGAGAGGGGTGACGGGTAAAATGTGCTCACCGGACATTGTCTCGAGAGGTATACTGTCTACCAGGTGTGTGCATCCAGGATGTGACAGAAAGGATAGGAAGACTCATCAAGCCGAAAGATTACAATCCTTTCTTGGTGATCGATGTGGGAACAAATGATATTGCCTGGCACAGCCCAGAATGCATTAAAATATACTCTGTTGCTCTGGGTAAAAAGGTTAAAGACCTTGGAGCGCAGGTTCTGTTTTCATCAGTTCTTCCTGTCGAAGGCCATGGTTTAGGAAGGAAAAGAAGAATATTGCAAATACATGACTGGCTACGTAGATGGTGTCATCAGGAAAGGTTTGGTTTTTTGGACCATGGCTTAAGCTTTCGAGATGAAGCTCTTCTATTGAGAGATGGCTTGCACCTCACGAGGGCAGGAAAAATGTGTTTGGTAAGAGCCTTGCAAACCTGATAAGGGGGGCTTTAAACTAAATCCTATGAGGGAGAGAGACAAACATTCAAAGCCTATAACTGGGGATGAGAACGCTAAAGATTTGCGGGGAGTAGCACATGTGCTAGGAAACATTAACTTGCAGGTAAGTACAGAAACAAAAACCTCAGGGCATGTAACTCATGGATTACAACTCATGGATTCCAATGTCTCACGAATGCACAGAGTATGGGAAACAAGCAGGAGGAACTTGAAGTCCTAATACAGGAAGAGGACTATAATGTAATAGGCATTACTGAAACTTGGTGGAATGACACACAATTGGGATACTAAGATTGAGGGATACAACTTGTTTAAAAGGGATAGACAAATAAGGAAGTGGGGAGGAGTAGCATTATATGTAAAGGAGGCATATACTTGTGAGGAAATAGATGGATCTGAGCATGGAAGTTCAGTTGAGTCTCTGGATAAAAATAATAATGATATTATGGTGGGAGTCTGCTAAACCACCAAGCCAGGCAGAAGAATTGGGTGAGCCACTCCTAGAACAAATTACAAAGTTCTTAAAGAGATGGGGCACAGTGGTCATAGGAGATTTCAGTTACCTGGATATCTGTTGGAAGTCTAATTCTGCTAAAAATGAAAGGTCAAATAAATTCCTGACTTGTCTTGCTGACAACTTCGTATTTCAGAAAGTGGAGAGGGAAACAAGGGGTTCTGCTATCTTGGACCTGATTCTTGTCAACAGGGAAGAACTGGTTGACGAGGTGAAAGTAGAGTAGGCACCCTGGGGAGCAGTGACCATGTAATTTTGGAATCTACAGTCTTGGGGAGGGGAAAAGCTATACATAGTCAGACATATAGGTTGGACTTCAGGAAAGCAAATTTTAATAAACTAAATGCTGAGTAGAATCCCACAACCATAAACGCTTAAGGAGAAGGGAGTTCAAGAGGGATGGGAATTTCTTAAAGGTGAAATTTTGAAGGCACAATCCCAAACGATTCCTATGAGAAGGAAAAATGGGAGGAGCCTAAAGAAGTCAAGGTGGCTCCATAAACTGCTTTCTAAAAAGTTGAGAAATAAAAAAGACTAATTTAGGAAATGGAAGGAGAGCCTTATAACAAAGGATGAAAATAAACAAATAACCAATGCTTATAGGGAGAGGGTTAGAAAAGCTAAAGCTCAGTATGAACTTAGGCTAGCAAAAGTTGCTAAAAACAACAGAAAAGGGTTCTTTGCTTATGTTCAAAGTAAGCAAGGACATGGTAGGCTCGCGGCAGGAACAGGAAAGTGAAATTGTAACAGGCGATGAGGAGAGGGCAGAATTGCTTAATTCCTAGTCCTGTGATTGAAGGACAAGCGAGCAGAGGTGAGGCTAGGCTGCTGCGGGCCAGAGGACGGCTCCTGCTCCACCATGGGTCCCTGCTGGAGAGCTGTGCTTCTGCTGCTCCTTCTCCCAGCTCTAGAGAACGCTGCCTGGGGAGTGCCCATCTCCGAGCCTGCACAGCCAGGAAGTTGTGACCAGTATACAATAAAAACTTATAACGAGTGCCTGAAAAATGTCACATGTTTATGGTGTATCAGCAACAAGAAATGCACAGAATATCCTGTTAGGAGCATCCTTCCTCCCAGCTCTCTTTGCATACCGAGTTCTGCATGCTGGGGTACATTGCGAAGTGAATTTTGAAGCTCTGATTATTACAATGTCTGCTGTGAGAGGACACATTATTATTATATTATTGTGCTGTTTGCTGTTGCTGCTGCTGCTGCAGGAAGAAAAAGAGCAAAATACCAGATAAGGAAGAAGAAAAAGCTGCCAGGGAGAAGGAGCAAAGAAGAGTAAGACAGGAAGAGAGGAGAGAAGAGATGAAATCTAGACATGATAAAATCCGGAAAAAATATGGTCTGTTTAAAGAAGAGAACCCATGTGCCAAATCTGAAAACAACTAAAATACATGAACACTTTGTTTCTTTAAATGGAACTGAGTCCTCAGGCCCAGGTGAATTGCATCCAAGGGTACTAAAAGAACTTGCAGATGTAATTTCTGAACCTCTGTCCATTATTTTTGAGAATTCCTGGAGAACAGACGAGGTGCCAGGAGACTGGAGGTGGGCAAATGTTGTCCTCATCTTCAAGAAGGGGGAAAAGGAGGATCCAGGTAACTACTCACCCACCAGCTTGATTTCTATACCTGGAAAAGTATTAGAACAAATCATCAGACAGTCAGTCCTTGAGCATTTAGAAAGGATGGCTGTGATTACTAAGAGCCAGCGTGGGTTTCTCAAACACAAGTCATGTCAGACTAACCTTATCTCTTTTTTTGAGACAGTTATCTTGCTGGATCAGGTTAATGCTGTACACATAGTTTATCTTGCTTTTATTAAGGCTTTTGAGAAGTTTTCACATAATGTTCTTGTTGACAAGTTGGTAACATGTGATTTGGATCCTGTTACTGTTAGGTGGATATGGAATTGGTTGACAGATTGCATCCAAAGAGTGCTTGTTAATGGTTCCTCATCCTCTTGGAGAAGAGTGACAAGTGGAGAGCCTCAGGGATCATTTCTGGGACCTGGGCTTAATAAGGTGGCATCATTTCCGAAAGTAACATCATTGCATACCGTTTTGCAAGCAAATGAAGATCCCACAAGTTGCCAGGGAGGCAGGGCAACCCTAATTCAATTTCTGTGCATAGTCTTTAGGAGAAATCCTTTGTAGCTGTGGAAATTATGTCATTAATATGCGGATGACACCCAGCTCTATATTTCACTATCCATATCCCGGGGTCTTGAGTGAAAGCAAATAAATGGAAACTGAACCCAGACACGACAGAAGGGATGGTGGTTGAGAAGGAAGAGACATTGAAGAATATCACACTCTCTACTTTCAGCAAAATCAACATTCTTTGTGGTAGTCCCCACCTTATGGAACAGCCTACCTGAAGAGGTGAGGAAAGCTCCCATTCTCCATGCTTTCTGAAAACAATGCAAAACTAAAATATTCATGAGGGCCTTTTTACTCTCTCAGATAAGAGGGCTGTATTATAAGGAAGTAGTTTCAAACAGATGTGTTAGTAAAGGGATAGAGACAGTACTATGTACTGTCTGTTGTAGGAAGTATGATCCTACAGCAAAGTTACTGTTACTCAATATGTCCTGTTTAGAATTGCTTAAGCTTTGTCTCAGCATTGTTTCAGCTCTGTATCGAATTTCTGCTTGTTTTTTGAAATCTGCAAATATATATATACACACACAAACATACAGCCTATTTTGCCCCCCCACACACGCACACACATATACATACATATACATTGTATGGTTTCTTGACTGTCTGTGATGTTGAGTGAATTGACTTAAACTGTCTATTTTGACTTGAGTCTCAGAAACATGGACTAAACAAATAAAATAAAAATGAAACACAGATTGGCCAGAACCTTCTACACATGTCAGGGGTGGGTGGAGAATTGAAAAGGAGCTGTTCTTTTTGTGGTGGGTGGGTAGGGGAGGATGTTCCTCTGAGTGACAGGCAGAGAGCATCCTCTGGAGAACGGTTTGATTCCTCACTCCTCCACTTGAAGCCAGCTGTGTGACCTTGGGTCAATCACAGCTTCTAGCTCTCTCAGCCCCACCTACCTCACAGGGTGTTTTGTTGTGGGGATAATAATGGCATACTTTGTAAACTGTTCTGAGTGGGTGTTAAGTCATTCTGAAGGGCAGTATATAAATCAAATGTTATTATGCATATATAGCCATTTACATGTTCCAGATGTAAGGGAAGAATAGATGCCAGGTACTTTACATTTCAAAGAGAGATTAGAAATATTGAGGGCTCCCAATATGGCAGCTGACTGAGAGACTCATTTTCATGGGCTCTCTTGCTGGTTCTGCTTCCTGGGCTCTATAGCCAGGTAGGGTTGAAGGCATCAGCCTGAAACATGTCTCTTATCTGATGAGAGACACTCCAGCATGTAGTGCCAGATTGATCTGGGGATTACTTGGCTCTTTTTAATTAGAGGGCTGAAGACTCCTTGACTCCCGGAAGATGCAGAAACATCAGCAGAGCAGAATCGAAGTGGCTGGAAAGCCAGATAAGCTGGCCTAGGGCCAGCTGTAAATATAAAAATATTTTTCTGACTGTGCTAGGACCTCTTTCCTTTCCTCTCTCTTTTCTTCCTCTTCTCTAAGAGGAAGGAAACTGTGAACTGTGGTTTATTTTTGCTCTCAGGATGAAGGACACTTGTTAAAAAACTGCACCGATAGACAAAAATAAGAGACAATTATTAACGTTAAGTTTTTGGGATCTAAAACTAACCAGGACGTTGTTTCGCCTTGGCATGTTAACAGTTAATTATGGAACTATTTTAATTGCATTTGGGAATCCAGCCAGTTTCAGGCATTAACTCTTTCTTTTTCCTTGGCTTCAATATATGCTCTGCTTCACTTCACTTTCTTTCCTAAGAAGAAATGAGACAGCCAATTTCAAATTGGATTATTGAAACAATTTTGGATTTTAAATTACATACGAGGAAGGACTTAAAGGATTTAAAGTTGTAGTTATAAAGACCATTCTTTAATCAAAATTCATCTATTCAGCTTATGTTTTAAATATATATTGTTGAATTAGAATAATTGCTTTATAACTTTATTTTGAGAGAGGGAAAAACATGCTGAACATTGAATATTTTGTAAGTTCGTAGTCTAAACTTTGACGTCACAGGCTGACAGAAAATATTTTTGTTATACAATCACCACCTACTGGCTTGAAGAATGAACTGATTTTCACTTTCTTTTACTCAATTATTTCAAGGATAGACTTTTTTAGATATTTAGGTGCTGAAGGAATTAAATTGAAGAAAATGGTTGCAGCTATGAAAAAGGCCAAAGTTGAACTAATCTCAGAAGATATTACAGATATAATCTCAAAAAATACATACTTCTCTCTCAAGCAAAAGTGAAATTTTGTTTATAGAATTAAAGCAAGAGTATGAAAACACCTTAACCCAGATGCAGCAAGTGGATGAGGAGATTCAAGAACTAGTCCTGGAAAATAAGGAATCATCAACTCAACTACAACAAATGGACCAGACTATGAAAGGATTTTTCATTGAATTAAGGGAGGATTACCAGAAGCTGAGATCTGAATTACTTTCTGGACTGCAAAAAACAAACCAGGAAGCAGTCAAGCTATTCAAGAATTTAAGAAACAGCTGAAGGAATCCAGAGAGCTACAAGGAAAAATTGAATTAGTACAAGCATTACAAGCAGGTCCATTATCAAGAGCAGATCGGAGAAAGGGAACCTTGAAAATGGAATTCAGAAGCAATAATTAGGGCTTTGACAAATTCTGGATCACATGGATTTAAAGAATGCATATCAAGGATTAGTATAAGACTAACGTGAAGGTTCAAGGTGACTTTGACCCAGGAGGCCCTCTTTAATGAGAGGACCTAAGGATCATATGGCTTTTTGGAGGCTGACCAAATTACTGTTTAAGGCACAAAAGTTAGAAGATATGAGGAAAAGGAACACAAATGAGATTGAGGGGGAAGATATATTTTGAGCTTATACATTCTGTTACTTACAATTATTGTTGATTTATATAACTATGTTATGGAACTTTCTCCTCTTTAATACTATTCTTATTTCTGTGGATTTTTTCTTCTTTTTTGTATGATTGGATGAACTTTTTAAATATACAATAGGCAACCTATTAAATTTTGGCATGTATTATTAATATTAAAATAGATTAATAGTTAAATAAAATAATTAAACTAATAATCTATGATACTAAATATTATCAGACTGAGTAAAATGTTGAAAACAAAATGTTTGAAGTTTCATCTTGTGACAGACTCCGAAGATATGTTTTCAAATATCTTATTCAGAAGCATTACAGTGGTGATGGAGGGGAAAAATTTATTTGAAGCTTATATATTCTGCTACTTACTGTGATTTATATAACTAGGCCACAGAAATTACTTACTTTCTCTTCTTAAAATTGTTCTTCTTACATTCTTACTGCGTTCTTTTTACATGATTGGATGAATTTTTAATATATACAATAGGTCAATCTATTAAATTTAGAATGTACAATTATTATTAAAATAGACTTAACAGTTGAAAATAGTGAGACTAATAAGTTAATATACCAATTATTGTGAGATAGTATATAATGTTGAATACAAAATGTTTAAAGTCCCACCTTGTACTGAATCCCCCCTCAAAAAACTCCCTAAAAATGGCTTACCAGATACATCTAGAAACATTATAGGTCAGTAAATGTTGTTATCCACCCTGAGCCGACTTGCGGGGAGGGCGGGATATAAATATGAAATAATAAAATAAATAAAATAAATTCTTCATTTCTTTTTTTAAAATAGAATTGAGGGAGAGGAGTAAAAGTATGATGTTCAGTTGTGTTATATATTTTGATGATATCTTTCATGCAGCTCAAATCTATTACTATATACTCTTTCTGATGTAGCCTAATGTATTTCGTATAAGGTTCTATGCACTTTCAATTGTTATTTTTATCTTTTTTCCTAAATAAAATTTATTTTTAAAAAGAGAGATTAGAAATATTTTGTGCTATCATTTCTGTAGCCTGTATACGTGTTAGAGATGTTGATAATAAAATAAAGCTTGTATTTGTTTAAGAGAGAAAAAGAGCCCTGCTGGATTGTCCATCCTGTTTTACATAGTAGCCAACCAGTTACTCTGGAGGGTCTCTTCTTGTGAATAATCTGTAAAACTGTAACCACAGATTTTGACCTCCCTAATAAAGGAGTTGAAGACTAGTTGCAAAAAAACCTTGGACTGGCCATGCTCAGAATTATTCTACCCGAATTGTCCTGTAAGCCTTGTGCTAGGGCATGGTTCATTGTGCATCTTGTCGTGTATGCGGACCCTGTTTTTATTCTGTAATATGCCTTGAGTCTCAGTGATTTATTTATTTATGTCATTTATATTCCGCCATTCTCACTGAGACTTAAGGCGGATTACATAGTTTGAGATTAGTACAATCAGTGGCAAGGACAAGGGCAGGTATTTCCATACAGTGTCAAGAACATTTCCATAAACGATGTCATAGGGCAAATGAATACAGTGTCAAGAACATTTCCATAACCAATGTCATAGGGTAAATGAATACAAGTTTACAAAGACATAGTATCAGCAAGGATCCAATATGGGGTTGAAGAATTGCTGAAACAGAACATAATCAATTCTAGGACTTACATTAAACAACATGAAGCACAGGTAGTATATAGGAGTACAGATAATATGTAAGGCAACATAATGGTGAAATCTATGGTTCCTAACTCATTAGCAAAACATCTGGGACCCCTTCCCTACAAATAAAGTGGTAGTGGTGGAGAAAGCTGTCAAGTCATAGCTGACTCATGACAACTCTTGGTGGGTTTTTCATGGCAAGAGACTAACAGAGGTGGTTTGCCATTGCCTGCCTCTGCAACCCTGGTCTTCATTGGAGGTCTCCCATCCAATGTCTAACCAAGGCCGACCCTGCTTAGCTTCTGAGATCTGACAAGATTGGTCTTACCTGGGCGATTCAGGTCAAGATACAAATAAAGTAAAGTAAGAGTAGCAAAAGTCTAAGTGCTTCCTTCAGTGGAGATTGTCCCGAGCCATGGAATTGGCTGTCACCAACATGCAGATGACACCTTACTACATCTCTTTATCCAAGCCACCAGAAGTGGTGGTCTCAGTGCTGAACTTTTGGCCTGCATTCTAGATTTCTCCCTTTTCTCTCTATTGAATGAGGAAGCTCCCAAACTATACTTTACGTAGGGGGCTAAAAAATCTTTTGCCAACCTTTGACTCCCCCATTGTCTACCAATTCAGCAGACTCAGCCCTGAGACAAAGGCTCTTTCCAGTTGCAATATGAAGGAAACCTCTTGGCCCTCTTGCTTCCATTGTATGGTGCCTTTAAGGCATTGAGGAATGACTTCTCATTCACAGAACAGTCTGTCTTATATGAAGCATGTTACGTTTTCAAAATGAATATTTACGCTACACCAAGATACATTTTTCTTCTCCACTTGAAATCGTTCAAGCCATGTTACTCCACCTGTTATAAATCTAATCCTGTTTCGAAACATAGAAAAATGTTCTGAGGATTGCGTAGGAGGTGTATTGTGTAAACAGTAGTACATTTAGAATTTATTTCTCAATTTCAGACACACATACATTTCAGGGGATTTTTTACTCACTGTAGAGAGAAGAGTAAACTCAACTAAAACATTTGTTTCTTTTGTCTTATGCATTTCTTGTTGAGACTCAAAGTAGATTACAGAGTGATAATAATAGATAATAATAACATTCAATTTATAAACCGCCCTTTAGGACAACTTAATGCCCACTCAGAGTGATTTACAAAGTATATCATTATTGTCCCCACAACAATCACCCTGTGAGGTGAGTGGGGCTGAGAGAGCTCCGGAGAGCTGAGACTGACCCAAGGTCACCCAGCTGGCTACAAGTGGAGGAGTGAGGAATCAAACCCGATTCTCCAGATAAGAGTCCCATCACTCTTAACCACTATGCCAAACTGTCTCTCTGATAAAGAACAATGCAATAGAAATATTATATTACAACACATCAGTTGGGATTTACCTTTACAACTAACAACCCAATAACCCAGTAAACTGAATTTAACATATTAAGCTGCACAAGAGTGTTTGTTTCAGTTCAAGTATTTGTTGCTATTGGGATATAAAATTAACATGAGATGCTTCCAAATTCTTTACTAAAATTTTTCTGCTCCTAACTTTCTTCTAGAAAACCCACATCAAAAATATTCATTGACTAGCAACAAAGCCCGTTGTGGGGAAAAATACAACGGGTTCTAGAAAGCGGAGGGAGGATAGGCAGGCATTCCCTCCTCCTCCATCACTGATCCTGGCCGGTGAAGGAGGGAGTGGGCATTGCCACCTGCTCCACATGTGATCTTGGCCACATGAAGTGGGGTGGGTGGGTGGGCTTTGCTATCTGCTCTGCTCCTGATCCTGGTAGAATGGGAAGGACAAGCCCACGGGGAATACAGTAAAACAATACTTTACAAAATGTTAAGTTTTTAAAGTGCCAGTGCTATATAATTCATACATTCATACATATTTGTGTAACTCTCTCAGGAACAAGAATAAATACATAATACAAAAAGTGCATTCATGAGAATTGCAACATGTCCGGGTGTAATAAAGTCAGATAGAATTCAAATCCTTGCGTTGGTCTCTTTCCTTCTTTCTTATAACTTTTCCATGCACAGAGTAAACACAGAGGTGGGATGGATGTAGAAATCCTCCTCAGGCCCGGGCCTGAGGAGGATTTCTACATCCATCCCACCTCTGTGTTTACTTTGGGCCTGAGGAGGATTTCTACATCCATCCCACCTCTGTGTTTACTCTGTGCATGTATTTATTCTTGTTCCTGAGAGAGTTACACAAATATGTATGAATGTATGAATTATGTAGCACTGGCACGTTAAAAACTTAACATTTTGTAAAGTATTGTTTTACTGTATTCCCCGTGGGCTTGTCCTTCCCATTCTACCAGGTTATAACGGGGTCTGCCACACACACCCCTTTTTGTCCTGCTCCTGATCCCAGCTGGCAGAAGTGGGAGTGGGCATTGTCATCTGCTCACTCCAAATACCAACTGTGTTAAGGCGGGGGTGGACATTGCCACCTGCTTTGCTCCTAATACCAGTTGGCTTAGCGCAGTGGTGGGCATGGCCACCTGCTGAGTGACTTATTCCAGTAGACTGAAGGGGGTTCTGCACCTTATCCTGGCTGGGAAAAGGGAAGAAGAGCATTGCCTTCTGCTCTGTGGCTGATCCCAACCAGGTGAAAACATGGGGCGGGCACTGCCCCCTGCTCCACTCCTGATCCCAGCAAGGTGAAGGGGGTGGGCATTGCATCTGCTCTGCTCCTGATCCCATCTAGATGAAGGGGGACAGGCATGTCCACTTGCTCCACTACTAATATCAACTGGGTTATGGTGGGGTGTGGGCATTGCCACCTTCTCCACTACTACCAGCTGTGTCAAAGTGAGGAGCGGGCATTGCCACCTACTCTGCTCCTAACACCAGATGGGTGAAGGGGGTGTGAGTATTGCCACTTGCTCTGCTCCTGATTCTAACCAGACATCGACCAGAGGCATAAAGCCTCAGAACCCAAGAAAACACTACACGGTGTTAAATTCTATTCAGTGCAATCAAAAATATATGTACAATGAATTACAGTGAATCGAATAAATATATATATCAAAACAATCTCATCAATCGTCCATTTGTTCTGTCACAGTACAGAGTCCAATCCTGGTAGGCAAACCTTCAATGAATACCAAGTTCATATCCGAACTCCAATAATTTCACAGTCTGAATTGTGGCCTGAATGTTCAACCAGAAGACTGGCCAGGAGATTGGCAACGAGCCTGCCAGCTATAACTTCTGCTCGTTTCGGCACTTCTTCTTCATAGCCAATTACCAACGAGGCCAGATCATATGATATCATAAACCATCCTACCATAGTAGGATGCCATAAATCTTTCTCAGGACCGTTACAACAGTTGATTGCAAACTGTTGTAACGGTCCTGAGAAAGATTTATGGCATCCTACTATGGTTTATGATATCATATGATCTGGCCTCGTTGGTAATTGGCTATGAAGAAGAAGTGCCGAAACGAGCAGAAATTATAGCTCGTTTCAGAGCTGAAGCCTCTGAACTAGAAACTTTGCTGCATTATCTTCCCCAGCAGCAGTGAATGTTCTTGTCCAAGAAGGGATGTGTAGGCAGAGAGACTGGCTCCTCTGGACAAAAGAGAGAGTTTTGCTGAGGGATCTGGGTGCCATAGCCGAGACCAGTCACCTGTGCAGCATCCCAGCGAGGAAGCAGGAAAGGATAGGTGGAAATGCACTGAGCAACCCTGAGGGATCCCATCTTAACAGATTCTACCCCAACAGGGAAGCATAAGAAAGGGCCATGGAAGAAAACAGAGGAGATTTTTGCCAGTGATGAAGGAAGTCTCAATTTTACTAAGAAGATAAAGGGATCTTGGGGCATACAGGGTGGTGCTAGTGGAAGTCTAACACCCTGAGAAGTTACCATAGCAGTTGTAAAAAAGGGGGATCTCTGCTGCGGGAGGCTTGGCTACATCTGAGACCACCTCAGCATCTGCAGGCAAGACAAAAATATAATTAAACAATTGCAGTAATTTTCAGTGTAGCTTATATAAGAGAGGAATGGAATGCCTGCCACGGCTGAACTTTGTGGAGGGCTGACGGATCCCTGACTAACGTCTGTTTTGATCTCGATGAGTATGCAGCATGTAAGCCCAATACTATGGCCAGAATGGCATCCAAAGTATAAAAGTTGTCTACGGACAGGATATCTTTGATCCTCTTCTGAGAAAGGGTCTTTGGGTTTTCTTTCTCGCTGCATCTTTCTTGGCCTTTCACAGACAATGCAGTCTTCGCATAGGAACAGTCAAATGCTTTCCCCCAAATCTTCCTGACACGATGAAACATATTTTCAGTTTGTATCCTTGTGTTTTTCTGGATGGGGAAAGAAAAAATGCCATGGCTGTGATGGGAAAATTTAATTTTGTCCCAAAAGAGGTCAGTGTCCCATACGCTGGCTACAATCCAGCTCTTCTCTGCAGACCTTTCAATGAATAGATCTCCCCAAAACCTTGGCTCTTCATAATAAACTAATACAGAGACATTTCTCCATGAGTGTAATACATCACAGGACAAAATAACTTTTTCATATAACGAAAGGTTCTTCTTCGGGGGATGTTCACTGAAAAGGCAGCACAAATGCCGCTGCGAAGGATCATTGGGGGAAAGATTCCCTTGAACTGTTCTCCGTTAACGGAGTCTCTAACAACGAGGCCAATCCACGTCCATCGGAAATACAAGAGCACTTTGATAATCCCCAGGTAATATCGTTCCTCCTTTGGAACCATCCGGTAGAAAAAAGAGGACTGAGTGGGATCGTTAATAACTTGGGACACAAACCCATAACTGACCTAGGAAAGAAAGGAATAGATGGGAAAGAGGCCCATGCAATGCAAGGATTCTTTGGTGTGTGCTAGTAGAAAAAAACCCACCTGAAACCTCAGGGGTATTTTTCTTTATGAGGGTCAGAAACAAGAGTTCAAAAGCTGGGGGAAGTAAGTCCTCACATTCTGGAGTAGTGATGCCACCACTGGGGTTTGCATAACAAAAGAAACAAGCCAAAATACACTCTGAGCTCACTGGTTCAGCATGTTACAGCAGCTTCCAGATCGCTGAACCAAATCTGGAAAACAGGACTGTAATGAAAAGTTTGTGTGTTTCATTTCTGTACTCTCCTCGCAGAGGCTGCACAAGCAGGTCCAGTAGCGAGATGGGCCATTCGCAGGGCTCATGTCATAGAAAAAGATCTGGAGGAACTCATTAGCACAACTCATTAGCATAACTCATTAGCATACGCCACACCCCTTGACATCACCAGAAGCATGTCATTAGCATAACTGATTTGCATATGCTGCACCCCCTGACATCACCTATCCTGGCTGTTTTGGACCCAATCCTGGCCATTCAGGGTCAAAATTGGGCCCAAAATGGCAAAAAGGGGCTGAAAATGGTCGAAAAGGGACCTAAAATGGTCAGGATTGGGCCACTGCTGAGTGGAAGAGTGATCCACCACCCATCAGAGGCCCAATCCGGGCTGTTTCAGCTCCAATCCAGGCCAAAACGGGCCCAAATGGCTGAGAGTCAGGTGGGCGGGGCCACCTGACATGTGACCTCTTTGAGGAACTGCCAGAACTGCGTTCCTGTGCATTCCTCCTCAAAATGAGCCCTGGCCATTCAGCAACATCTTGTTTTCCTTAATGACAAGCCTTTCTGCACTCATGCAACCAATTGGGGGAGAGACTGGTGGGAAGTGGATGTTCATGGCACATGTGTGTGTGTGGTTTTTCCCCCAGTGCTTTCTGGGCAACGGGGTTATGGCATTGGGTGGAGAGCCAGTTTGGTGTAGCGGTTAAGAGCGCGGGTCTCTAATCTGGAGAACCAGGTTTAATTCCCCACTCCTCCGCTTGAAGCTGCTGGGTGACCTTGGGCTAGTCATGGCTCTCTGGAGCTCTCTCCGCCCCACCCACCTCACAGGGTGTTTTGTTGTGGGGATAATAATGACATACTTTGTAAAGCGCTCTGAGTGGGCATGAAGTTGTCCTGAAGGGCGGTATATAAATCTATTATTATTATTATTATTATTATTATCATCATCATCATCATCATCATCATCATCATCATCATCATCATCTTAAGGATGAAAAGTTTGCTTTGCACTGGGGAGGGGAGCAACAGATTGCATGGTGTCATCAGTGCCAGCATCACCAGAGTCATCCCGATTTTTTTGACAAGAGGGGACAATGAGGGGAAATATGTACAAAGGAGAGGAAGCAAAATCTCTCTAAGCTCTCTTGAAGCCTGCTGTCTGCTTCCAACTCCGCAGTTTAATAATTGGCATCAGTGCACCAGAAACCTCAAATCTGGGGGGTCCAAGAGACTGTCAGAACCCAGCAAGAATTTTCCTAAGGAATTAAAAATAGCTGAAATAGAGAGGTGCAGCTGAATGTAAAATAGAAAAGGCTGAGAAAGATAAAATCTATTGCAGAAACATAAATAACCCTATCCTAACAATTGTTCTATAATAAGCACACAAAATATTGGTAAGTATCAAAATATTCATTAAAAAAAAAGAACAAGTGCCTTCTTCAGTGGTCTCTAAAACGTAAAAACTCTATTCCTTCAGAATACATATGTGTAGTGATCAGAGTTCAGCCCAGTGAAAAGGTTTCTATGGGTCTCATCTAGGGATGTGCGTTTCGGCATTCAGAATGCCGAAAGAATGCCGAAACAAAAGTGTTTCGGCTTCTTTCGGGGAATGCCGAAACGTTTCGGGGAATGCCGAAACGTTTCGGGTAGCCGAAAGAAAAAAGCCGAAACGTTTCGGGATTCTTTCTGCTTTCTTTCTGCTTTTCAATGGGAAAATGCCTCCGTCTTCCCGGACGTCTGGGGGAGGCATTTTCCCACCGAATAAGCCCAAAATTGGTGGGGACCTTCCTCTAACCCTTCTCTAACAACCACCCAAGTTTCAGACAGATTGAACTTTGGGGGGCCATGTTATGGCCCCCCAAAGCAGGTCCCCCCATCCTCCCATAAGAAAGCGAAGGAGCAGCATATTGTTAGCATGCTGCTGCTCATCTTTCTTCATTATTTCCTATGGGGGAAAAATGAAGAGGCAGGCTTCCTTTGCCAGGGGTGGCATTTTGCATGCAAAATGCCCCCTTACCCTCAGGGGCCCTTCTCCCACCCCTCCTCCCACCCCCCACCAAGGCTCAGCCTGCTCCCACTTGGGGGGGCCATTTCATGGCCTCCCCAAGTAGGTGCTCTAATCTCTACCACTGACAGCTGGGGGAGGCTTGTGTTGCCAGGGGTGGCATTTTGCATGCAAAATGCCCCCCAACCCTCTGGGACCCTTCTCCCACCCCTCCTCCCACCCCCCACCAAGGCTCAGCCTGCTCCCACTTGGGGGGGCCATTTCATGGCCTCCCCAAGTAGGTGCTCTGCTCTCATCTCTACCACTGACAGCTGGGGGAGGCTTGTCTTGCCAGGGGTGGCATTTTGCATGCAAAATGCCCCCCAGCCCTCTGGGGCCCTTCTCCCACCCTTCCTCCCACCCCCCACCAAGGCTCAGACTGCTCCCACTTGGGGGGGCCATTTCATGGCCTCCCCAAGTAGGTCCTCTCAGCCCCTAAAGTCCACCCCTTACAGCCCCACACAAACCCAATTCCCCCCCAGCTGCCACACACAGACCCAAATCCCCACATTAGCCCCTCACAGACCCAAATCCACCCCCACCTGCCCCACACCCATAACCCCAGGAACAGGCTGGCAAAGGCCAGCCCTCTCCCTTTGTTCCCTATGCTGGGAACTTCTAAACTCTCTTTCCCTGGGCAATTCTGCACAGCCCAGGGGTGCCACAATGGTGGGCACACTTCTGAGTGCCAGCTGGTCCCTGTGAAAGAGCACCTGAACCACAGACACCCTCCCTCAAATTCCCCCACCACCGACAGAGATGGCTGGCCAGCCAGCCCCATTGTTCCCTATGATGGGAACCAACTGCACAACAAAGAATAAAACAAGAACAACACAAAATAAAGTTTTAATTTTTTTTTCTCCCTTCCAAAGTACAAGTAGGCAAAGCATTATGACACATTACACCAGCAGTCCCCCACACAGAAAAATAACACAACTCACTTAACATCAGAGAATCACAAAGCACGATTCCTGTCAAAAACACTTTATTTCTTGAACAGCTTTAGGTTACACAGCAGGGGGGAACACCAAAGGGCATGGCAGCACTATCTTACACAAAAATAACACAACTCACTTAACATCAGAGAATCACAAAGCACAATTCCTGTCAAAAACACTTTATTTCTTGAACAGCTTTAGGTTACACAGCAGGGGGGAACACCAAAGGGCATGGCAGCACTATCTTACACAAAAATAACACAACTCACTTAACATCAGAGAATCACAAAAACACAATTCCTGGCAAAAACACTTTATTTCTTGAACAGCTTTAGGTTACACAGTAGGAGGGCACAACAGGGCATGATAGCAATGTACTACAAAAAATAATACAACCCACTTCACCGTTTTTGACAGCAATTGTGTTTGTGTGATTCTCTGATGTGAAGTGAGTTGTGTTATTTTTGTGTAGTACACTGCTTTCCTGCTCTGTGGTGCCTTCCTACTGTGTAACCTAAAGCAGTTACAGAAATAAAGGGCTTTTGACAGCAATTTTTGGGGTGATTCTTTAATGTGAAGTGAGTTGTGTTATTTTTGTGTAAGATACTGCTTCCATGCCCTTTGGTGTTCCCCCCCTGCTGTGTAGCCTAAAGCTGTTCTGGTTCTGCTGGACATGTGGTGCTCCTGTGAAGTGAAGGACATCAGATTGAGAGGCTCATGTCATTCATATCTTTTGCAACAAGGGTTACAGTTTACCACTCACAAATCTAGATCAGAATGAACAACCACCACACTTGATTTTTTTTTCTTTTTCCTAATTCAGTATTTCAGTCCACGTATTTGTTGTTATTGAAACATAAACATAAAATAAACATGAGGTGTTTTCAGGTTCCTTACTAAAAATTCCTGATCCTAATTTTTTGTGTGTGTGGAAAATCCACATCACTGATAATCGATGACCTTTTTGATTCATGAGTTTTGTCCTTTCATTGACCTTTGTGATTCATGAGTTTTTGTTCTTCCCCGCCCTGAGCCTGTTCGTGGGGAGGGAGGGCTAAAAATCAAATAAATAAATAAATAAATAAATAAATAAATAAAGTAAATAAATAACATATGGAAGAAAGAGACATTTCTTATCACTGTAGATCAGACAAGTCATTCCAAAATGGTATCTGTGATATGCCAGAATAAGAAAGAATGCACTAAGAATCAGAGGCCTTAACTTTTGGTCATTAGATACCTCTTGGTATTCAGGTCGGGCCTCAGGATGATAATGTAGCATTTGGGGGAAAAGATGCAGCCCAGCAGGCCAGCACTGGAGGCCAAGATGGAGAAGACCTGCACGGCTACCATGTATTTCCCCTTTGTGCTTAGGTACGTGGGCACAAAGGACACCCAAACACTGCAAAACACCAGCATGCTGAAAGAGATCAGCTTGGCCTCATTGAAGACCGCAGGCAGCTTCCTGGCCAGGAAAGCCACCGTGAAAGAGACGGCAGCCAGGAAGCCCATGTAGCCCAAGGCACCATAAAACATGGCGACAGACCCTTCGTTGCATCGCAGGATGATGAGTCCAGACTGGGAGTGCATGTCAGCCTCTGGGAAGGGAGGGGAGATGCTTAGCCAGATGATGCAGATACCAACTTGAACAGTGGAACAAGAAATGACAATGGAGTTGGCCAAACTCTTCCCCAACCATTTCCTCATCCTGTTATCTGGCTTTGCGGCCATAAAGGCCATCACCACAGTCATGGTTTTGGCCAACACAGAAGAGAGTGCAGTTGAGAAGATGATGCTGAAGGCGGTTTGTCGGAGAAGGCAGGTCACCTTCCTTGGCTGGCCGATGAATAGAAAGCAGGAGAGAAAGGAAAACTGGAGGGAGACGAGGAGAATGTAGGTGAGGTCCCGGTTGTTGGCTTTGACAATTGGTGTTTCACGGCATTTAATGAAGACTCCTAAAACAAAACCTGATATTAAGGACAAGAGCAGGGCAGAGAAAGCGAGGCTGATCCCCAGAGGTTCACCATATGACAGGAATGTGATAGCCTTTGGGACACATTGCGTTCGGTCCTTGTTTGGATGCTGGCTTTCTGGGCATTTGTCACAACTCTCTGCATCTGGAAAGGACAAGAGTGACTTCAACATCAGGAACATTTGCCTTACATCTACAATAAGCTAATATATGTTGGAGAATGATGCATCCACCAGCCAGACATGTTGAGGACTGGTATACCTCCATGCTCAGGGGTAGTGTAACTCTGAACACCAGCTACTTTACGGTGTGTGTGTGGGGGGGGACACTGTGGCCTCTGCGTCCAGTTGGCGGGCTGCCTTCAACTATTCAGTAGACTTTGTGGGAAAGTGAGAGATGACACGGACTATCATTCAGGGCCCGATATTCTGCAGACATATAGAGACAGGAACTTTTCACTGATAAAGGACTGCAGAAAATCCCAGACATTTATTTATGTGTTCCTAAATTTCAGTGTCCCCTTTCAGCCTTAGCTGCCAAGAAGGCTTGCCAGAGAGCGTCATTTCTCAAACAGGGAATCAATAATAATAATAATAATAATAATAATAATAATAATAATATGATTTATATACTGCCCTTCAGAATGACTTAACACCCACTCAGAGTGGTTTACATTATCCCCACAACAACAATCACCCTGTGAGGTGGGTGGGGCTGAGACAGCTCCTAGAAGCTGTGACTGACCCAAGGTCACCCAGCTAGCTTCAAGTGGAGGAGTCGGGAATCAAACCTGGTTCTCCTGATTAGAGTCCAGCACTCTTAACCACTACACCAAACTGGCTCAGGGACATTTGGGATCCTATGAAAGGACTCTAGCAGGCCCACAAGTCTCTTGTAAGGACAGATGCTCTCAGCTTTCTCAGAATGGGGGAAGGAACTCTACACCAGGAGAAGACAATGGAATATGCTTTGCCCTATAGAAACAGCTACCAAAACGGAAAAGGCTTTTATCCCCATTGGCACCCAGGTAGTCTCCAAGGATAGGACTATGAACAACTCATTGCAGTAATGAAATTGGGTTGTTACCATGGTAAGAATAAATGGGGCAGTTTAGGCTCTATCTACACAGTGCTGTTCTGCTGAGAATAATTTAACCTCATAATCATAAACTACCTTCAGTCTGGGTATTGAGAACACATACAGCTGCCCTGAGCTCAGTAGGTGGTCTTGGGTAAGCCACTCCTTTCAGCCCCAGCTCCCCAGCTGTATTGTGGAGGTAATAATAACACTAACTTGTTCACCACTCTGGGTGGAACACTAATCTGTCTAGAAGAGTGGTATGCAAGTGCAGTTATTATTATTTCTTACCAAACTGAAGAACAAGTGTAAGCCCTGCTTGGAGGACCAAACAGCATACCTGCTGCAGGTTTGTGACGTTACATTGATAATTCCCCGGGCACTTGGTGAAGTTCCAGCACATATAGGGAGCTCCCATGCCAACCATTTTTGTACCCACCCCTGTTGCACTCTATGGATGCCTTGATGGGTCCCCACTATCTTCCCAATCCCGCAGAAACTGGGGCTCGTGCCAGTGGATCTCAGGAATGGACAAAAGACTCTTTAAGGTCAATGGAGTCGCTAAGAGCCACAGAAACTCCGCCTGGGCTGTGCTGGGGATGATAGAAGGAGAAAGCCTTAAGATACGGGAGAGATAGAGAGCAACACCCAATGCTCAGGGATTAGAGGTGTAGAGAAATAGACTTCCAGGCAATCAGACTAGGAAATGGATCCATGTTGTTAATTGGAACCTGTACTCCCAATAAACGTATGAAAACAGTATGATGATGGTGTCCCCATTTTGTACCTGAGAAAGTGTCATTTAATACCCTGCTGACACTAGTAGGTGTCTCATCTAGACATATCTTCTCGCTTTCTAAGAGGCAACAGCTCTTAAGTACTTGGCTTCTGATATCAGAGATCTTTCTTAGATGGGGCTGCAAAGTATTGAACCCCATGACTTTCCCATGCACTCAGAAGAGCCAAAAGGAAAGACGTCTGCTGTGGTGCTAGATGGAGAGTGGCTTTGCCTCCTAGTCTTCCTTCCTTCCTTCCTTCCTTCCTGCCTTGAAAGATTATTTCTTTGCTTTCACCCACCTTTCTGTGTGGAGATCATCCCTTCTGGGCATGGAACACATTCGTAGCAGCAAAATGGCTTCCCTTCCCGAGCCTTCTTAGTGCTTCCTGGGAGACAGCGTGCTGAACACCTGGACTGTGGCACAGACTAACCAGAAAGGGAAGCAGCAGAGAGGGAGAAAGAAATTGTTATTTTTGCGTATTCAAATGCATTGCATTTGATCAGGACAAAAGAGGGCTTCTGATCTAAGGCCTGGTTTTAGTATTGGCAACTTCAAGCTGTGTTTTGATAATTTTTTTTTTAATGTAGACCTCCAGGAAAGGGAGTTTGAGTTTCCTTGTTCTTCAGTGGCAGGCCAGTTGGCAAAGGAAAAGTCAGAGGAGACATGCCATCTCAGTGTGGGTAGTAGGGTTGGTAGATACCCCTCACCTCCCATTGAGAGGGTGGAGTCACTGGCACTTACTTTATGAGCTGCAAGAGGTCCTCTTTCAGAGCCAGTGTGATGATGTAACTTCTGGAAGTGATGTCTCAATGCCGGTCGCACGAGCACTCCCGCACTCTGCATGGGACCGATTCAGCCCTTTGGCGCCCCAATTGGCTCCAAACGCAGCATGGGAACATTCCTTCGGATGGCTCAATGGCATCACTTCTGGAAGTGACATTGCCATGTTGGTTGGGAGTGTGCACGTGGCACAAGCTCCTGAGATGCCTGCTGGTGGCAGGCAATCTCCAGGAGTCTGCCCCATCCCACCGATCGCTGGGCGATTGGCAGATGAGGAGGCAAATTCCTGGGAGTTTGCCTGCCACCAGCAGGCACCTGAGAACCCTACTGGACAGAGGGTAGGTAAGAAGGGAACAGGGAAATATGCAGGATTTGTTCATTTTAGATGCAAGATGTGAGGAAACAAGTGATAAACTGTTGTTAGGTCTGGGAAGCCAAAAAATGTCTTTATAAAAGGAAGTTTATTATTTTAAAAAAGAGAGAGCGAGAAAGAAGAGGGAGGCAAAATTCAAAAAGGGGGAGGGAAAGGGGCCAGAACAAAACACAAGAGGGAAGCACACGTCAAATTGTTTGTACTATTTAAGTGCATGTCTTGCACTTCTAGCCCCAAGACCTCTGCATGCTTTCCCACAACATGATCAGGTGAAGAAGAGATTGGAAAGGGATTCTCTGTGCAAATAGAATGGTGAGTTTTCCCAGGCCTGCTAGACAACAAGTTATCAAAACTTTGAAGCATAAGTTTCAGTTCAGGGGCCTGCATTTCTGACAGGGCAACAGCTAGGCTGAGTATCTCTGTTCCTCCCTTCTGTAGATACTCTTCTTGCAGGTCCCAAGGTAGTCCTGTTCACTCTCTTGTGATGGTTGTATGGCCAAAACCAAGTTGAAGTGATCCTCATGAGGTTTGGGGGAGTTGACATGGTTACTGAGGAGTTGTCAGTCAGGTAATGGACTTCACTGAGGTGCACTAACATAGTGAAGGGCCCTTCCCAGGCTGCCTCTAACTGAGCTTTGAGAGGTTTTAAGATCACGACTCGGTCTCCCTCTTTATACAGCTGAGCCCATGCACTCTGATCATACCACAGGTCAAATTCTCTCCGGCAGGGCTAAACTTTCAGAGAGTTTTCTATCTGGCCCGCATAGCCCAGGCCAGAGCTAGGTTCAGGCTGCTGGGCCTGCACTCCTTCCCACTGCTCTCCCACCAGCTCCATAGGCCCACAAACCTTCTTCCGAAAGACAAGCTCAAGGAGAGGGAAGCCTGGGAGTTCCTGGAGCACCTCTTAATAAACAAAAAGGAGGCATTGCAGAGAACGTTCTGAGCATCTGTGCCAGGATAGCATTGAACCTCTCACTCGTGCCATTTGTCTTTGGGCGGTAAGCTGTAGACGTTAGGCCTTTGGTGCCACACGTTGCCCGCTGCTCTTTCATGAGGGCTGACGTGAAATTCGTCCCTTTGTCTGAGACTAACTCCACAGCAACGCCAAATAGTGCAAAGAAATCAAGTAAAGTTTGCCGCTGATGGGGATTCTGGGGAAGAACGGCCTACTGTTTTGGGGACACTTGTAGAAAAATCCATGATTTTCAGAATATATTTTTCCTCCGTGCAGCTCTTGTGACAATCATAGGAAAGGAGTCTCAGTTATTGGTATAGGTACTAAAGGAGCATGCACTTTATCTTCCCTCTTGTCCGCTTTTTCAAAGATAGGGCAAGATTGGCAATAGTCCCTGGCATTCTGGGCTATACTGGGCCAGAAAAAATGTGCAAAAGTCTCTTCCTAGTATGTCCTGATGCTGAGAAGGGAGTATTGTGGGCTAAGGTCAAAAGTTTCTCTTTATGAAGCAGGGACACTACAAGTTGGCTCATGGTTTCCCCTCCCTTCTTATAGCCTTTAGAAAGGAATTTCCTGTAATAACAACTCTCCCTTCCTCTCAAACCTAGATTTACAAGTCCTTGGAAGGTTTGTGAGCTGCTTCATAGATTTTCTGGAGGCTATTGCCAGTGGAGCTGGTGAAAGTCAGTCAATGAAGCCACTGCAGAACATCGTTCTCCTCAGTTGGACTCTTGGTGCTGTGTGTGTCAGGTTCCTGGGTCTCTGCAGCACTGGAACTTGGCTACCCTGCAATGTTTAGATTTTTTTTTTTGCCACGGGCAACTGCTCTGCAGGGTTCTTAGCTGAGACTGTGACCACCAAAGAGTGCATCTAGTGTCATTTGACAGTGTAGACCCTGGCTTGTGATGCCACGTGATCTGCCAGGTCATTTAGAATGAGGACTGGAGTGCAGAACTTCTTGTGGTTAATTAGCCACCTTCCAAATGCTGTCCCAGCCCTAACCTGAGTTTGGCAATGGGAAGCTAAATGGGGGTGCTCTCAAATGGCGCAAGAGGCCAGGGAGCCCCATAACTGGAGCAAGAAGATCCTCAGAGACGATTGTACTGTCCGACCCAGTGCCCCTTGAGTGGCTTCTCCATTGAAAATAATTCCCTCCTGATGCTTATTAAGGACAGTTTCAGGGCTGGTCAGATGAATTTTCACCCATAAAGGTGGGGATTGCACATTCAGGTCTTTGGGGTTTGGTGGGCTTCTTAGGCACAGACAGAGAGTTTACTACTAGATGCACCATGGAAGGTTGGAGTTGATCCCCTCCCCCTTTGATGCCTTTTTTTGGTGGCAATCAGGCCTACAGCGTCCCTTCTCTCCACAATTAAAACAAGCAATCTCACCTGCCTGTGAGCTGAGCTTGCTGGATGAAGCTGGAATGTTAGGCTCTTTTGCTTTGTAATTCACACGGTGGATTACAGACTGCTGGGGTGGCCTCCAGGGCCTGAAAAAACAATTGTTTCCCCCAACAAACTTTCTCCCTCAGACCTGCAACTCTGTTGCTTGATCCACATATTCCACTACTTGGATAATGGTCTTGGGTCTTTGCTTAG
The DNA here is from genome assembly GCF_028583425.1 of Eublepharis macularius. Lineage (NCBI taxonomy): Eukaryota > Metazoa > Chordata > Lepidosauria > Squamata > Eublepharidae > Eublepharis > Eublepharis macularius. The sequence continues at coordinate 176,032,780 of NC_072793.1, forward strand.
GGTCAAAACACATGATACTCATGGGCACGTGTCAGATCCTGCAATGATCCCTGGGAATTGTAGTTAAAAAAATCATCCGCTCAACGTGATTCTCAGCTGGTGAGGGAAGGGTGAGTTTCACACACACATATGCACACTCTTTTTCAAAAATCCTCTGAGAACTTGGGATGGTGGTGGGGGGATGGAAGACAATGTAACAAGAGACAGGAAAAAAGCTGAGGTGTTTGCAAGCGCGATAGAAATCCAGTCCTTCCATTCTTATTCTCCTAGCAGGAAATTGCAGCTCGGATTCACCCCACCCCACCTCCGTTTCTGAGCTGAAGGAAATCCAGCTGATTGGATTTTTGAAAGAGAATCAGTCTCTCTTTGAGAGAATCTCTTTGAAAGACAATATCTTCAGCTGAGTGGCTGTTCTTTGCAAGAAAATTCACTTTGCACAGAGGGGGTGGGGTTAGACTACCATTCTCAGCAATGATTGCGGGACCAATCGAGTGTTCTTCACATGAAGTTTGTCTCGTGTGTTCTGACCCTTACTCACTTCTTCATATACATTCAGGGGTTGGAATTGTTCTACTCTCATAAGTTCAAACAGTTTATGGCCCACGTCATTGGAGACATTTTAATTCCTTCTTCTTATCACCAGAGAGTTAAAAGGTGTTTCAAATGCTCTTCTAGGAAAATGTCTCTCTGGTGAGCTTTTTAAAAGCCCAGATGTTTTTCATGGCCTGTTCAGGAGTTCATCCAAAGCACATCCTTACACTGTTTTGAAGAAGGCAGGTCTTCCCATGTTCCACTTGTGCCATGTCTTTATAGACTTCCTCCAATCCCCCTGTGACCTGAGAGAATATGTACCTTACATAATGATATTAATGTCTTTAAAAGCGCTTTCAAAGGAGGAAAAGAAGGCCTCTTTATCACTGGCATTTCTATATATGGGGAAATGTTGGGGGTCTATTTGTGGCCCCCTTCCCCCCTTGTCTGGTTTGGCTGCTCTTGCCTTGGCAATTTCCAGCTGGAGTAGAAGAGGACCGCATTGTTTTCCCTCCCTCTCCATTTGAAACTGAAGCAAAATTTCCTCTTCTTTTTTTCCTTCCTTGCCTCCTCTTCCATTTGTAGGGGAAACAGTCGCTCTTCGTGTTGTCTTGCCTCCCTTCTCTCGTCCCAGCTGGGGTTGAGATACATGCCCTACATCTTCAAATGCAACAGCTGCAGCCATGCAATTTGGATCTTCCCGTAGGAATTGGAAGAGGTCTTCAGCTAACTCCTGACCTGACTACACTTCCTATTTCCTAAGTAAAACCAAACAGACAAAAGAAAACTTTATCTGTGTGCATGCATGTGCTTCTCAAAACTGTTAAAATTGGCTTTATGTTTCTCACTTGGAATTTTCCATCAAAACAGCAGTGGGGGGGGGACCCTTTGATTTCATATCCTACCCTATGACTAAATGGTGACAGAAGGAAGGGGGGAAAGGTGCCTTGCCTTGCTGGGGGAACTACATGCTCCGTGGAAACAACCTGGCATTGGCTGCCACCAATCAGGGTTTCCCCTGAGAATATCTAGACTGACCCGCTAAGAAGATTTCCTTCTAGTGCAGTACTAGACCAATAAAGAAATGACATGGTATAAACCCAGGATAATACCTTATAGCAAAATATGTAGCATCTATGCAGTCTAGCAGGTAGGGAAGAGATTTAAGAAGACTATCCCAGAGAAATGTAATGTTCTGAAACAAAGCCAAAATCTGTCTTTATGAAAGAAAGTTTATTTTTTAAAATGAGGGAGAGAAGAGAAAAAGTGTGGTGGTAAGATTTTAAAAAGGGGACAAAACAAAATTCGGGCTGAAACACACTATTAACAGCACACAGATTGTCAAATGAACACAATGAAGTTGGTCTAACTAAGCTAAGCACACATTACTGAGGTTGTAGTAGGTAGAGTTCTTTGCAATGCTAAGTTGACATAGGGGTCCTTAACTTGTACCCACCTAACTTGGGGGGGGGGTGTCACCAGACTTCACCTTATTCCAAATGGAGTTAAGGAAAGATTCCAACCCCACCCCACCCCCCACATTTTTGGGCAATGGAATCTGACTTAAGTGAGCCCCTCTGTAAGAGTGACTAGTTGATTTAAGCCAGTCCAATGCAACGCCCCATCTCTGATTCCAGAGGCAAACTTTACCCATTAGAAATGACTGAAATGATAGTTCCACCCCACCAGATAGTCTTTAATGATTCTGAATAAGCAGGACACACCGTTGGTGTGGCCCAAACTGGTTGGTCCTTTTTTAAAAGGAGGAATAATTCATGCAAGGTGGTCAAATGTGGAATGGAAATGAATTGGCTATTAAAAAGTAAAGCCCAGTGATCCAAGATCCCAGATGCTCTAGGCCAGCGGTTTCCAATCTGGAGAGCTGCGTTTGATTCCTCACTCCTCCACTTGAAGCCAGCTGGGTGACCTTGGGCCAGTCACACAGTTCTCTGGAACTCTCAGCCCCACCCACCTCACAGGGTGTTTTGTTGCGGGGATAATAATGACATACTTTGTAAACTGCTCTGAGTGGGCATTAAGTTGTCCTGAAGGGCAGTATATAAATCAAATGTTGTTGTTGTTGTTATTAAAAGCATTATTTAGAATAGCAGTTTGCATGACCCACTAAGGAAGATAAGATAGTGACAATAGTTTCTTAAAACACGGTATACTGGCCTGACTAGAAATCTGGTTGTTAAAAATTCCAATACTTTCCACCAGATTTCATCAACATGAAGAGGCAGAAAATTCAAGAGAAGAACGTGTTATGCTCTAACCTTTAGCCTGGTCAATCGTAAATAAGCAAAAAACACCCTTGGAGGAGCCCACCTCCAGTGCCTTCCTGCCACACCCTGCATCTTAACACCCCCTAGGTAATTCCACTCCCCCAGGGAATGGTACCACCCACTTTTGGAACTCTGAGCCCTAGTAAAGTTTTAGGGTTTCTGTCACATCACCGTTATCCTGCTGGTTGCTAGCCACAGTTTGGCAACTCTAATAGGTAGGGATGTGTTGTGGGTGGTGTTACGATGATGATCAAAGAAAGCATAGAGTCAGATAAGCTAGAAAACATTAGGAGAAACACCCACAGAATCACTGTGGATAGAGATAGCAAGCTCTAAGGGTGACTTAAAAATGAGAGTGAACTGTCACTCGGCCTGCTCAAAATATGAAGCAGATCTCAAGATGGAGAGAGAAATAAGAGAAGCTACTGAAGTGGAAAATGTTGCAATGATGGGTGCCTTCAACTATCCACTCAGGGGAAATGGGTGCTTTAGTCATGTCGTAGAAATGAGGTTTCTGAGGAACACAAGTGAAGTGATTGTGCATTGGAGCAGCTGGTCATGGAGGCAACCACAATGGTTGCAGCTCTGGGCTTGGTTCTGAGAGGAGTGTGAGACTCGGTGTGAGACTCAAATAATGTTGAACTGAGTGGCAACAATGACCACAGTGCTGTGAAGTTCAGCATTCTTGCCGATAGAAAGGCACCTCCAAAGTTCAAAGGAATCACTTTTTATTTCAAAAGAGGAAACTTCGTTCAAATGAGAGGACTGTTCAGAAGGAACTTACGAGGGAAACTCAAGAGAGTCAGATCCTTCAAGGATACCTGGAAACTCTATAAAACTGAAGTAATTGAGATCCAGATGGAACGTATATCTCAAATGAGGAAAAGGAGCACCAAGAGAAAAAGGCGAATGGCTCCGAAGCCATAAAAGGCAAAAAGTCTTCCTTTAAAAAGTGGAAGGTACATGGTGTCAGTTTTTACTGTGGAGAATGTGGGACACATACCCATGCTGGAGCCACTGTTTGGGGGAACTGAGAGCGGAACTACAAGTGACAAAAGGCACAGGTTGGACACTTGTCAGCTTCCCTCAAGCTTTGATGGGAAATGTAGGCATCCTAGTCTTGCAGCTTGGCTCTCTGACTGCTGTCCAATGGACTTTTCAAATGTCACTTGTCCAACATTCTGCCAAGCTGCCTACATTTCCCATCAAAACTTGAGGGAAGCTGACTTCTTGTTTGGGATCCATGGAGGTCTAACGCAGCTCCACTTGCGGAGCTGACCGGACTGCCGTTTTAACCGGCCGGCGGGGTGAAAATAGCCCGCAGCCGACTGCTCTCAGGCGGGGAGCAGGCAAAGAACGCTCAAGACCCTAGGGTGAGCTAGATCTCGGACGAAGGGGGGCTCTACACAACGGGTCCCCTCCCGATCCTTGAGGTCCCACCTTGCGACGGGTCGGCTATAATCTCTGCGGCAGTTTTGGGGCCAATTCGGCTGGCATAAGACCTACATACCCAAGCATCGATTGGGGGAAGAAGCTGAGAGGAGAACTTAAAATCGAAACAGCGATTACAACCCGAGAAAAGTGAAGAGAAGGTAAAGATCATTATCTTCTGAGACGGGACAGATTGATAAAAACAGAGAGGAAAAAAAGTAGATTTTTAAACTGCAACAGACTAGTGAAAAGGAGGGGAAGACTCGGCAGGAATTGAATTTAAAAAGAGACTAAGTTTAAAGAAGTTATTAAAGAAATGGGACTATTGTTTTGAATACCTGTGGCTTTGGAGCTGTGAGAAAAAGACACCATCGCGAGATCTGCTGTGGGAAGACGGGAGACAGGAAGTGCGTAATAACAATAGAGTGGCTGGAGAGAAGCGGCCCTTGCTGGAGGGCAGGAAGTAGGGAATCGCCATTTTTGAAAGGGGAAGGGTCGCGGCTTCAGCGGAAGAGGAAGTAGGCCATCTTGGATTACAAAATTATAGAGAAACCATAGAGAAAAGACGCCCGACATTTTGGACTCTTTAAAATTTAATTTCTATAAGAAGACCGGGACATTTAAAATAGAAAAACGTTAAATTTTACGCCACGGAGTTAAGGAAGAGAGCGGATTCGTGGGAGCGAGCTAAAGCAAGCCCCACGATGTCAAAAAAAGAGTGGCAATCGGCAATAGAAAACCTGGATAAAAACCTGGACAAAAAACTTTTAGATATGATTAAAGAACTTAAGGACACGAAATTGGAGCTGATAAAAGAGGTTAAAGAGGTTACACAGACAGTAAAATCGGAGCTGTCAGAAGTGAAAAAAGGTATGGAAACAATACGAAGTGAATTACAAGGAACGCAGCAGAGAGTTAAAACAGTAGAAGACGCGATGGAGAATTTAGCAGACACGCAACAAACAGAGATGAGATTGGTGAAGGGGAGAATGTCAGTTGCAGAAACTAAACATATGGAGAAGCAGCTACGTTTTCGTGGCTTGCCAGAAGTGGAAGGAAAGTCAGCGCAAGAACAGATGACTGAGGTGTTGGCTGAGTACCTGGGGAAGGAGGAGGAGGAAGTTGTGGCTATCCTAGATGTGGCATACCGTGTGAATTCGAGAATAGCAACCCAGAGGAAACTACCAAGAGATGTGATTGTGCAGTTTACAACACGAAATATGAAAGAGAGGATTGTGACAAAACAGTTTCAAGATCCATTGGAGATTGATGGCAAGACGATTATCATAATGAAGGAACTGCCCAGATCAGTGTTACTGGACCGGAAAAAATATAAAGTGCTAATTCAGATTTTGAAGGACATGAAAATCAGGTACAGATGGGAGTTACCGGAAGGAGTGTCCTTTGAGTTTGGAGGGGCCAAAAAACGCATCAGATCTGAGCGAGAGATGGAGCGATTTATTAAGGACAATGAAAAAGACTTACCAACAAGATCATGAGTATGGAGTGTAAAGTATTATCTTGGAATGTAAATGGACTAAACTCACCGAATAAGAGGAAAAATACTTTTCACTGGCTACTAAAACAAAAATGTGACATTGTTTGTTTGCAAGAGACCCATATCAGAAAGCAGGATGTAAAATATTTAAAATCTGGAAAACTGGGCAAAGAATATGTAGCGGCCTCCAACAAGAAAAAAAGAGGAGTGGTGTTGTACATAAAAGAGGAGCTACAGCCAAAATTTGTTATGAGAGATGTGGAAGCTAGATTTGTAGCAGTGGAATGTATTTGGAATTTAAAGAGAGTGTTGGTAGTCGGACTTTATGCACCTAACGGTGCAAAAGAAAGCTTCTTTGAGGATTTAAGGAAGCATTTAGACGATCTTGCATATGACCAGATAATTCTTGCTGGAGACTTCAATGGAGTGACAGACTTGGAACTAGACAAAAAGACTACAACGGCACAAAAGAAAAGAGGACTATTACCAAAGCTTTTTTTTGAGTTGATTCAACAAGAGACTCTTGAAGATGTATGGAGGAGAGAATATCCTAAAAGCAGACGGTTTACTTTTTATTCTGCAAGGCATTCTACACTATCAAGAATTGATATGATCTGGGCCTCAAAAGACTTAGCATTATGGACTAAGGAGGTAGAAATAATGCCTATGGTAGGCTCAGATCACAACCCAATTATGTGGAAATTTGGAAAAAAGAGAAAAAGGAAAGCATGGAGAATAAATGAGGACTTGTTACAGGAAAGAGAGAATATGGAAATACTGAGAAGAGAGACAAAGTTTTTTATACAATACAACGTGAATAAAGAAGTACCAACCAATAAAGTTTGGGATGCTTACAAGGCGGTTGTAAGGGGCATACTAATGGACTTAAATGGTAGAGCAAGAAAGAAGAAAGAGGAGAAAAGACAAGAGATTGAGGAGAAAATAAAAGCCAAAGAAATACAGCTAAAAAAGAGACCAGGGAAAAAGAAGGTATATCAGGAAATTAAAATACTTCAAGAACAGCTAACAGCAATGAGTAATAAAGAATTGGAGTGGAATCTCAAAAGACTGAATCAAAAAGCGTTTGAGGGTGCTAATAAACCTGGGAAGTACCTGGCATGGCAATTGAAGAAGAAAAGGGAAAAGAAGATAATAAATAAAATTTGCGAAGATAACAAAACGTATTTGGAGCAGGCTACCATTAGTAGAGCCTTTTATAAATTTTACGCTAAACTGTATAATAAAAAAGAAGTAAACAAAGAATCAATAGCGTCATATTTGGAGAAAACCAAACTTCCAGAAATCTCGGAAGCTTGGAGAAATAAGTTGAACAGTGAAGTAACTGACGAGGAAATAAGTAAGGCAATACAATCTGCAAATCTAGGAAAGGCGCCAGGGCCAGATGGACTTACGGCTAAATTCTATAAGACAATGGCTAATGAACTGGCACCATTCCTAAAAGAGGTGATGAATGGGGTTTTAAGGGATCAAAGGATTCCAGAAACTTGGAGTGAAGCGAATATATCATTGATCCCAAAAGAGGGCCAAGACCTGACTAATGTGAAAAATTATAGACCTATATCGCTACTCAACAATGACTATAAAATTTTTGCGAAGATATTGGCGGAGAGATTGAAGGGGTGGCTCTCGGAAGTCATAGAGGAGGAACAAGCAGGCTTTTTGCCAGACAGACAAATAAGAGACAACTTAAGGACAGTGATCAATGCTATTGAATATTATGACAAGCGTTGTGACAAAGAGGTTGGTTTCTTCTTTGTAGACGCTGAAAAAGCGTTTGACAATTTAAACTGGGACTTTATGTTTGCCACTATGGAAAAGCTACAATTGGGAGAAAGATTCATCAGAGCAATTAAGGAAATTTATAGAGACCAGACTGCAGCAATCGTGGTGAATGATGAATTGACCAAGAAATTGACGATAAGTAAAGGAACAAGACAAGGTTGCCCGTTATCTCCATTGTTGTTCATTTTAGTATTGGAGATTCTGATGATACAAATACGTCAAGATGATGAAATTCGTGGAATAAAAATAAAGGACTATTCATACAAGGTCAGAGCATTTGCGGATGACATAATGTTAATTGTAGAGGACCCATTGGAGAACATGCCAAGAGTGATAGATAAGATCAAGGAGTTTGGAGACTTGGCAGGTTTCTTCATTAACAAAAAGAAGTCAAAGATATTATGCAAAAATATGACTAAGCAGAAACAACAATTGTTAATGGAAACAACGGATTGTGAAGTAACAAGTAAAGTGAAATATTTGGGAGTCGAATTAACTGCAAAGAACATAGATCTATTCAAAAACAATTATGAAAAACTATGGACTCAGATAGAGAGAGACTTGATTAAATGGAATAGATTGAATTTGTCATGGTTGGGCAGGATTGCAGCAGTTAAGATGAATGTGTTACCAAGAGTAATGTTTTTGCTACAGACAATACCAATCATCAGAGACTCCAAACAATTTGAAAAATGGCAGAGGAAAATATCAGATTTTGTTTGGGCAGGCAAGAAGCCTCGAGTGAAAGTGAAAGTTTTACAAGATGCAAAGGAAAGAGGCGGAATGCAACTGCCCAATCTGAGACTTTATCATGATGCAATCTGCCTAGTTTGGTTGAAAGAATGGATGACATTAAAGAACAAGAAACTATTAGCCCTAGAGGGATATAAAAAAATATTTGGATGGCACGCATATTTATGGCATGACAAAGTAAAGGTCAACTCGATGTTCCTGCATCACTTTGTTCGGAGAAGTCTATACATAATCTGGAAGAAGTACAGAATTTATCTACAAGAAGGAACCCCTTTGTGGGTGGTTCCATATGAGGTGATAGACCCGAGAGCTGTTGATAATGAACAACAATGTTTAACGTATAAAGAAATAACTAAAACTGAAGCATCCAAACTTAGAATAAAGACACAAGAGGAACTATCACCTAACTACGATTGGTTCCAGTATAGACAGATCAGAGACTTATATAATTCGGACTCTGTAAAGGGAGGTATACGAATAGAGAATTCGGAACTAGAGCAGACCCTTCTTAAAGAAGATAAGAAAAGAATATCCAAGGTATACCAAGTACTGTTGAAGTGGTATACCGAGGATGAGATAGTTAAAACACAAATGGTGAAATGGGCTATAAACTTTAATAAAGAAATAACAATGGAGGCATGGGAATACTTGTGGAAAACTACAATGAAGACAACGACATGTATTAATATCAAAGAGAACATTAACAAAATGATCTATCGTTGGTACATGACACCAAAGAAGATTGCGCTAGGGAATTTGAATACTTCTAATAAATGCTGGAAATGTAAGAAGCATGAGGGCTCCCTCTATCATATGTGGTGGTCGTGTGAGGTAGCCAGGCAGTACTGGGGGGAAATAATAAGAGAAATGAGTGAAATTTTACAATTTCAAATTAATAAGAACCCAGAACTCCTGCTACTGAACTTGGGAATGGAGGGAATTCCAGCCCAACACAGGACGTTGATATTTTATATGACAGCAGCAGCTAGACTTTTGTATGCGCAAAAATGGAAAGTACAAGAAGTGCCAACTATTGAAGATTGGACTTACAAATTGCTGTATATGGCTGAAATGGACAAGATGACAAGAAAACTGAGAGATCTGGACTCAGGGCAGTTCAACACAGACTGGGAGAAGCTGAAACAATACCTGGAGAAGAAATGGGAGGTGGGAGGAAAACTGTGGCAGTTTGAGAACTACTGAAGTATTGAAGTAGAGGGGGGAGACTTTACCGGGGGGAGAAGAGATAAATGTGAATTAATAAGCAGTCAGATTAATAGATTGACATATATATAGATATATATAGGTTAACAAACAGAACATAGAGAAAATAATTAATTATAAGGACTAAATATAAGGAGCGATTAACTAACAATATTTTCTTTTTTTTCTGACAAGTTTTGTACCAAACTGAATGTCTGAAGATATAGATGGGTCAAATTGATTGACTACGTGAGGAGAGATATATAGAACTATTATAAAAAGATAGAATGAGTAATATATATAGAGAATAAGTCAAATTGTTTGATATAAACGAATGTATGATCTATATGGTTTATGATATATAGAAATACCTGAAATTGAAAAATTGGGATAAATTGTTTATCTAAGATGGAAACAAAGGCTTACAGTTTGGGCATATAATGTTAAAAATAGTTAAGGATGTACTGCTTAGAATAATGGAGAATATATATTTGTTTTAGATAGAGGAAGCTAATAAAAGTAAGGGAAAGGGGACAAAGGGTTGGAAAGCTGTTGGAAGTCAACAAAAAGGGGGGGGAAAGGGAGGGGGTTAGAGATGAAAAAATTGGGGAAAATTGAATGTAAATGTGGAAATAATGGATTCTAACCCAATAAAAATTTTTCAAAAAAAAAAAAAAAACTTGAGGGAAGCTGACAAGTGTCCAACCTGTGCCTTTTGTCACTTGTAGTTCTGCTCTGAGTTAAACTGAGAACTGAGTTAAACTGAGGTGATGAAAGTTGAAGTTCTAGGACTGCTACACAAACTGGAAAGTAATAAGACTGCAAGTTCAGATGGCATCCACCCAATGGTTTTTACAGAGCTTGAATAGGAAATCATTGACTTTCTAACAAGTATATTTAACTTGTTAAAAAATCAGTCTCCGTGCCAGAGGACTGAAAAGTAGCAAATGTCAACCTAATTTTTAAAAAGGGGTCCAGAGGGGATCCGGGGATTTACAGGCCAGTTAGCATAACATGTTTTTTAGTAGAAACAATTGTTTAAGAAAGAATTATTAAGCACATTGAGGAATGAAGTCTGAAAAGGGAAGTCCTGCCTCACCATCCTTTTGGATTTCTTTGTGTAGCTTTGCATGCATGTGGTCAAGGGTGATCTAATTGACATTATATACTTGGACTTTAAAAAGGAAGAGTATCTGAAGAATGGAGTCTAAATGAGGTAGCAAGTGATGAAGTTCTAGGACTATTGGGTTAAATCAAAACTGTAGTGGGTTTATGCATGAAAGACGATTGTTGGGTGAGGAAATAGTGAATCTTTCGGGATCCCCATATATTTGCCCTCTTCTACTCTATTCTAGGCTTCAGACCTGCACTGCCAATTTCCCAGCCAATGAGTGCACTGTTAGAGATACCGCTGAAGGCAGGAAACAGCCTGTGGGAAAGTATATCAAGGGCAGTTTCTGGTGCTTACATACAATTAGGCTGTAGCGATTTTTAGTGAGCTAGGCAAGCCACAAGGCTTTCAGAGGTCTGACCCACAATTAGCCTTACAGACTGAACTCTGAAGGAGACAGAGATCCTCCATTTTCAGAAGAAAGGTGTAGTAAGCCTACCTTGGCTTGACCTTGCATTGCTGTACAACCACCACCATGCTCATAACATCTTGTTAAAACTAAATTAAACACCATGGTAATGACAATGTATTTGTCCTCTTTTCAGGTATCCTTTGAACTTAAAGCAGAAGCTGGCAGGCCCTGACTCTACAGTAAGAGAAAAACTAGTAAGTCTCCAGGATTCTTAAGGACATCAGATGTGAAATTGTTGGTCTTCTGTATTGCAATCGCGGAAGAGACTTGTATTCTGAGGAGGTAGTGGTGCCATAGGTCTGTTCATCTTGCCTAAAGAGCCATCTTTGGCCTATATATGCCTTTGAATATGTGCCTTGTTCAGCTGTCTCACTTTCTGCTGATGCAAGCTCTTGCCAGCTGGTGCTGATTCTTGCTGAGGTATGCTCTGACCTCGAGAAGAGTATATCTTGATTAGGGGAAGACCGGGCAATCAGGCCTTGGATAGGTGCCAGGCGCTTAGCCTTATCAGCTAGGCTTAGATCATCAAGGCCAGCCTTGGCCCTCTGATTAATCATCTTCCCTCTCATCAAGACCTTTCTGGGGAGCATGGTGTTACAGGTGGGCAGATACAGGCTTAAAGAATTTAAGACCGAGCAAGAACCCTCTTAGTGGGGGATTCGGTACAGATGAAAGCCAGTGTCGTGCTGTACAGACCTTGGCCGTGGAGTCTGCCCGTTGCCACCAGTGAGGGTCCCCCCAGTGACTGAAAAGGCATTGTTTGCATCAGGTTGCACCTTTCCTTTATGTTATGTTTTATGTTATGCTATCTGTATGTTTATTCTCTTGTCTTGTATCTTTATGTATATGCTTTGATTGTATTTGCTTTGAGTAATAAAGTTATTTTCTTTCACCATTAAAGTGTTTAATTGTCCTCATATCCCAAAAGAACCATCTGCCCATTGGCAGGACATTGTCTAACCAGAGTATGCAGAGCGAGACAGAGTGGATGCAGAGCAAGACAGAATCTTGAGGAATTATTCCCCTTACATTACTGAACCGAGTGTTCAAAGTAAAGATGATTGGAATATTTTGGAATCACTGAGAGTTAAGCAAACCAAAATGAAGTTACATGTTTCCTCCTTGAGCCATTACCATGTTACCAAAAAGATTCCTAGATGTTTACGTATATATAAACTACCTGGTATGTTCCAGGATAATGAGGATTTTAAGTCCAAATGGTCAGCTATCCTCAACAAATGCTCCATGGATTTGATACTTTTGTTGGTGGACACTGCACAAAAAGAGGTGGATGCAGTCGAGGTAGAAATTGATAATCTCTCCTCTACCCTTAAAGGGACGTATACTGATGAGGAGTTTAAAGCAAAAGTACGCAAATTGGATAGAGATATTAAAACCTTTGAAAATAAGATCAAGGAAATCAAGCTTAAGAAATATCATAGAGACTTTTGGGATTACAATGAAGGGACAGTATATGAATGGAGGGACAAACAGAGAGGGAAGGATATTAGGAAGAAAAAGGTCACCTGGACCTAGAAGGTCTGACCCTTCTAAACCAGAGCAGTCTGGAGATAAGGGTCCTTTGGGGAAACAATTAAGGAGCCGAATGGTAACTTACCTAAAAAACGATAGGATTCGTTTTTTAGGCAAATGTCCCAAGCTACAGAGGCAGAACAAGAGGTAGATTTGGTCTTTAATTTATCGTCTAGACCATTATCCGTATATGAAACACATCTGTTAAATAAGGGATTGGACTTTGTACCTTCCCCGAGGTACGACGCCTTTAGAACTAGGGTGGATTTATTTAAGCTGATTAGGTTGTTAAAACTGAGACTTTGGGGAGAATGTGGTTTCCCAGCCCAATACTGTCAGATTCAGCAGAAAGTCATCATTTACACCTATTGTTAATGATGCTAGCATTATTACTTTTGAAGGAATTGTTAGCAGAGACTTTAAGAAAATAGAACAGTCCGCCATTACACATTGGAACAATTTGTGTAGTGCTGAGAGGCAAGCAATAAGGGACCTAGCAGCAGATAGGAACATAACAATCAAGCCCACTGATAAGGGAGGCAGGATTGTTCTTTTAGATACCAAAGACTATGTTTCGGAGGTAAAACGTCAATTGAATGACACGACTAGTTACCTTCGGATCCATCAGGATCCCACTAAATATATCATGAATATCATTAAAGTAACAGTGCAAGAAGCATTAGTATCAGGTGTCATCTCTTCAGATGTATGTAATTTTTTGATTAACTCCACCCCTCGTGTGCCTTGTTTTTACAATCTACCCAAAATTCATAAGGAGGGCCATCCCCCACCCAAAAGGCTGATTGTATCTGCTAGCAATTCGGTTTTAGAACCACTTGCTCAATTTGTGGACTATTACCTACAATCTTCGGTTTCCAGTATGGAAACCTATATTAAAGACACAAGAGATTTCATAAGATTAGTAGAGGGGAAGCGGTTACCTCCAGGCACCATTATGCTTACGATGGACATCACTGCCTTATGTACATCAATACCACACGAAGACATTAGAAATGTGGTAGAATTGGCATTGCGTCAGGGAAATTTGGAGAATGATTTGGTAATGTTCCTGTTGTCCCTTGTGGACATTTTCATTGAGAAAAACTATTTTGAGTCTGAGAATGATTTTTTCTATCAAATTAAGGGGGTAGCAATGGGGTGTGTGGCGGCGCCCTCCATTGCCAATTTATTTATGTCAAAATTAGAGACTGACAGCATTTTAAATGCAAATGTCAATCCCTTCTACTCTCATATCAGCGTGTTTAAAAGGTACATTGATGATGTGTACTGCATCTATCTTGACTGTACTTCCACCAATTTATTTGTTGAATGGATAAATAGGGTAGATCCTAATATTAACTTCACATCCAATAGTAATGAAAACTGTATCAACTTTCTGGATGTGGTTACTTTTAGGACTGACTCAGATCTAATAGGTATCCGTCCCTTTAAAAAGGGAACGGCTCGTAATTCCTACTTACATTTTTCTTCCCACCATCCTTATCATTTAAGGTACAATTTACCATATGGTCAGTATTTAAGATTAAAAAGGAATGCAACGAAAATTGAGGATTACTGCATAGCAAAAGACACTTTGAGTCGAGAATTGTCTCAAAGGGGTTATCCAGAACAGGTAATTTGTAAGGCGGTTTGTAGGGCAGCTCTCACGCAGAGATCAGATCTGTTTCAAGAAAAATCTGCACAGTCAGATACTTCTATTCAATGGGCAGTAGATTACACCCATCATGCAAGGCACATCAGTAAAACTGTTAAGAGACATTGACATCTAGTGTGCCACATACCGGGGTGCCTACAACCACCTACCATAGGCCTTCGCCGCACAGCCAACCTGAAGGACAGGTTGGTTCATTCTCGTTTCAATATTACTAGCATTCCTGATTTGAGACCTACGGGACATTTCCAATGTGGGAAGTGCAATATTTGTGACTTGGCGGCCACGGGGCTGTTGTTCAAGGTTTCTGCATCCGGTAGAGAGATAGCTTTAAATAATTTCTCCACGTGTAGCACTGGTGGGGTTGTTTATATCATCAAGTGCAGCTGCCCACGCATTTATGTAGGGAGTACTAGCAGACTGGTTAAAGTGCACATTCAGGAGAATATTTCAAGAATTAAAAATAAATGTAGGGATGTACCTCTCACTCAACACTTTTTGGACTACCACAATAGCGAGAGAGAATTTAGATTCTCAGTTTTACAAGTGCTTAAAATGGATAGATCTTTTGATCATACTAAAGAACTATTGCGAAGAGAGGCATTTTGGACCTTTGAGTTAGACTGCGTAGGGACAGGTGGTCTCAATACTTTCATTGATTATTCTGCCTTCATATATAGTATGGTGGTACTATTGTGAAAATGTCAAGGATTCATTTAACTAGTTTGTTTAAGGAGGGTACAGCTTTAAGAATTGTTAGCTCCGGCTCCTTATATACTCGGCAATACAGCATGTTAATTACCAGCTTTTGACCAGACAAGGGATGCAGTCGTGAATAGTTTATAGCTGGAACATAGTGAGTATTGCTACACTTGGTTCGTTATTGATTCCTCTTAAGTAATTTGAAAGTTGGGATATTATCCATATGATTTTTTACAGAAAATTGTTTCCTGTGATCAAGAGGACCGAAACAGGAAGGTGTCCGGAATCCTGTTGGGAAACTAATTCTGTTTAGCTTCATCCTGCTGTAGTGGGGATTATTGATTGTGGTTATCTTCAATTATGGAAGGATCAAGGAGATATCAAGTTTACAGTTTCATCCTGCACATGTGGGGACCTTCGTTTACTTTTGTCTTCATTCACAAAAGACATTGGACTGCTACGGATTTTCCGTTGTATAATGCATATCCTGCTTTGAAGGGTTATCAGACAAATTTTTTGTAGCATGCCTAATGCTATGGTTAATTGTATCACTTGACCTTGAGTTTTGTTCATAACCAGTTACATTTACCTGTTCAGCTCTATATATTGTTGCCAATCACAGGCATTTTTTGTAAAATATATTCTCTATACAATTTTGAGTGTTACACTATTCAGTGATTGACTTCTTAGCAGGACTGTGAAAAAGTCTTTAATTAGTGTTAAGTTCTGTTTATTATATGGGGACATTTTGTCTGTGTTTACCTGTATTACTTGTATTAGCCCTGTTGTTTTTCTGCTTCTAATACCATCTGGGTAAGGCTGGGGGCAAGTATTGCCACCTGCTCCATTCCTAATACCAGCTGGGTTAAGGCGGGGGTGGATATTGTCACCTGATCCACTCCTAATATTAGCTGGGTTAAGGTAGGGGGTGAGTATTGCCACCTGTTCCACTACTAATACCAGCTGGGTAAAAGCGGAGGGCTGGTATTGCCACCTGTTCCCATTCCGATTCTGGCCTGGCCTTCCTGCCATGGCACGTTTTCTGGAGGGACATGGTGCCTTGCCTGGGCTTCCCTCTGTGTTAGTGCCCTCTGGTGGTGCACCAGGGTATAAAGTGAGTTGTCTGAAACACGCTTATTGAGTTATATAGTAGGATAAAACCCGCTTTTTGACTGAATATCTGCCTGCTTATTGAAATGGTTCTCTAGAGGAATGGATCCTCGTAGACATTGGTGCACAAGATCCCATAGATACTGGTCTCTCGCAAATTCTCTTACTCACAAGGAGGCCAATTCCAGTAACAGGCCCCATTTCATAAAATCTTATTCTGAGCACATCTTCTAGCTGTAAGCACACAGAAGAATGTAAACAAGTAAAGAAAGGCCTTGCTCTAATGTTAAGATCCTGTCTCTGGGCAATGTGTAAACGTATTGTTGTTTTCTTTATTTTGATTAAATAATGTGAGATTCATCCTTGAATGAATTCCTTCCTAAGGAAAGTATCAGATAAATGGCTACAGCTTTTCAATTGCTTGTATAATTCATTTATCATTTAAACTTGTCAAATGTCATTTTCTCTGGGAACACGTGTTATTCTGCTCATTTCTGAGAAGTATATGCGTCATTATATTACAGCTTCATCCTAACCTCTCATCTTTTATTCTGTAAACAAATAGCAATTATTCTGTAAACAATCAGTACTGAAGGGTATATAAAGCCCTCCAATGCTACTCGTCTTTATACGTCTCCCGCTAATGGAGGGTGTGTCTGGGCTTATCCATTAAACCCATTTCCTCTGTATACGTTGTGTTTGGTTTCTTGAAATATATATATATGGGTTTGTGGCAGTAACGGTCTTATAATTTGGAAGCAAAGTACTATTACAAAAATCTCCCTTAACATATAGCAAACAAATAAAATCTTTTTTCCTATTGTGACAGACAGTAACCAACAGATTATTCTAATTTAATTTAATTTAATTTATATTCCATCCTCCTCACATCAGCAGGCTAAGGGCAGATCACAACCAAGTTTAAAATCGTATTTCACAGTATATACAATTATAATCTAGACGACCACTTTTTTAGCCATCTCCGAAGCATTTTGGCAGGGAAATATGAGAGATAGAGGTATCACTAGTAAGGAGGGCATATGTTACACTCCCTCAGCTAGGGGGCACCACCTCACATCAACCAAATGCCTGGCAGAACAGCTCTGTTTTACAGGCCCGGGGAAAAGTTAACAAGTCTCTCCGGGCCCTTGTCTCATTGGACAGAGCGTTCCATCAGGCTGGGGCCAGGACTGAAAAAGCCCTGGCCCTGGTCGATTCCAGGTGGGCCTCCCTAGGGCCAGGGATCTTTAGTAGATGTGTATCGCTAGAGCGATAAACACCTACTATTAAACAAAGAGTAAAATGAAGCAAATAGATTTCCTCACCTGGTTGAACGGCTTGGGCCACACAATGGCGTTTTTGTTGATGGTTATCTTTAAGCCTGAAGATTCCTGTCTCTCTATACTCCCCACTTTCAATCCACCAACAGTTTTATTGGCAAATACTCTCCAATGCATAATATCAAAATTCACTGGGATGTCTCCATTCTCATCCAAACCCATGGAAGCATTATTAAGCAGGACATTCCTCAGGAAAGCATGCATCTAGAGGAGCAGTGAAAATTGAAGTATTTAGGCTTCAGAAAACTCTAATAGCATTTGGTTAGCATTAGGCTAAACTCGTGTGTGATTGGGGGAAAACCCAACTCAACCGGAGTTTACCATGTGATAGCAATCAACTTTAAAATATTTTTTGGAGGATAAGTTCTTTCTCTTATGGCCCATGTCATGTGTCTCCTGCAAAAGCGCACTGGATGGAAAGGATGAAGCCTTTCTTGCCTTCACATGAACACATGGGAGCCCTTTCCTGTTCTCCCCAAGGGTGAGTATGGTCACATGTTAAACTCAAGTTCACTTGGGATTTCCCCCATTGCAGAAGAGTTCAGCCCATTTGTAACCAGGCCCTTAGTCATCTCAGGACTGTTTGGTTGGCGGTCCAATCTCGGTGTGGAAGCTCCACTGCTTGGTAAGGCCTGCAGCCAAACAGGAAACCCGGTAGCTGTGCAGATTACTCAGTAAAGAAAGCCATAGATTTTAGGAACTTTTCAAGGACAACAAATTGTCATTTGGAGTAGAGATGGGCATGAGCAGAACACCCCCCCCCCCCCGAACATGTTCGTTGTTCATTGCCATCCACGAACAGGGACTCACGAAAAACCACAAACATGACCCTGTTCACGAACATGTTCATGGTTGGCTGTTCGTGGGGGCCAGCAGGCTCTCCTCCAGCCAACATCCAAGTTTGTCAAGATCCTTACTCCCAGAAACCATACCTGAGCAGGCAGCAGGAAAGGTACCAATAGTAAATAATAGCTTGGCCCCAGAGCCCGGCAGCAGCCCTGGAACCTGAAGGGGTAGATCCATATTCCACCACACACAAAGAAAATTCAAGCTCCAATGCACTCTCTCTATCAAAATGCCAACAGCAACTGTCTCGCCCTCTCCACTGTCTGCAAAGAGCTGGGAGCCCCCTCTCCCCTGGTCTTCGCTCTCTTGTAACAAATTTGGAGCTCCACACTTAGAAGGAAGACCTGCCTATCAAGCTGAATTGGGCTTAGATTGGGATTTCCAGGGCAACAGCAGGAGTTCAGACAGAGTTCAGACAATCCCTGCCTATGTTGTCAAGGGAATTGATTGCAGGTGCCAGACTGTCTGGCTTGATGACCAGCAATGAACGAGGCTTGCAACGACCACCTGTTCATTTAGAATGGGGCCTCATGAACAGCTTGTTCTTGAACAGCAGATTGGGCTGTTTGTGTCTTTTTTTTTGGTCGTATTGCTGTTCGTGCCCATCTCTAATTTGGAGTCCTGGCCTATCTACCAGACATGAGTTTTAAAAGCTGAAGCCTATGAACTGGAAGCATTTCTGCATTTTTTGCCCCTGCAGTAGTGAATATTCTCGTCCAAGAAGGGATGTGAAGACAGTGGCCTCCCTTGAGAGATTAGCTCTTCTGGACAAAAGAGAGAGTTTTGCAGAGGGAACTGGGTGTGATGGCAGAGACCAGTCACCTGTGCAGCATCCTGGCAAGGAAATAGGAAGGAGTAGGTGGAAATGCAGTGAACTCCTCTCCTCACCTCCCATATTGACAGGTTCTCCCCCAACACGCAAGCATAACAAAGGGCCGTGGATGACAACAAAGAAGTTTCAACCAGTAATGAAGAAAATCTCATTTTGTTTATGGAAGAAAAGAGATCTTGGGGCATCCAGGGTACTGTTGGTGGAAGTCTGGCAGCCTGAGAAGTCACCATAGCAGCTATAAAAAAAGGGGAAGGTCTGTGCTGGGGGAGACCTGGCTACATCTGAGACCACCTCAACATCTGAATACAAGACAATCCTACTATATAAAAGGCTAAGCATATTCAAGACAACTCACTTCCTACCCTGGTGTGCCTCCAAATGGCTCTGCTGTGGAGGGAAGACATATGAGGCAGCCAGACCGCCAGAGATGATGCCACTGCGGGAAGCCCAGGCCGGGATCAGGTGTGCAGCAGGCAGCAATGCCTGCCCCCCCCCCCATCTTCACCCAGCTGAGATCAGATGCAGACCAGGTGGCAATGCCTGCCCACCGTTTACCCAGCTGGGTTCAGGCTCAGAGCAGGGGTCAATATCCTGTCTCTGTCTTTACCCAGCTGTGATCAGGAGCAGAACAGGTGGCAATGTCTGCTCCTACCTTCGCCCAGCCGTGATCAGCAGCAGAGCAGGTGTCAATGCCAGCACCCTGCCTTCACCCAAGTGGGTTTAGGAGCAGAGCAGGTGTCAATGCCAGCCCCTGCCTTCATCCAGCTGGTATCAGGAGTGGAGCAGGTGTCAATGCCACCCCCCCTTCAACTAACTGGGATCAAGAATGGAGCAGGTGGCAATACCCACTCCCTGACTTCACCCAGTTGGGAATAGGAGCAGAGCAGGTGGCAATGCCCACCCCTGCTTCACCTGGCTAGGACCAGTGACGGAAGAGGAGAGAATGCCTGCCTGCCTGCCTTCCCCTTTCTAGAACCCATTGTAATTTTTCCCACTACAGTCTTTGTTGCTAGTAATATTATAATGAAACAATCGAATTAATTTTCGGTTTATCTTATATAAAAGAGAAAAGGAATAC
Source organism: Eublepharis macularius (assembly GCF_028583425.1). Lineage (NCBI taxonomy): Eukaryota > Metazoa > Chordata > Lepidosauria > Squamata > Eublepharidae > Eublepharis > Eublepharis macularius. The sequence goes on from NC_072793.1 coordinate 176,052,980, forward strand.
CTGCCATGGCTGAACCCTGTGGAGGCCCGACGGATCCCTGCCTGACATCTGCCTGGATTTCAATGAGTAAGCAGCATGGAAGGCCTGAGCTACAGCCAGGATGGCCTTAAAAGTATAGAAGTTGTCTAGAGACAGGATATCCTTGATGTTCTGCCGAGAAAGGGTCTTCAGTTTTCTTTTCTCTCTGCATCTTTTCGGGCCTTCCCCAGACAATGCAGTCTTTGCATGGGAACAATGAAATGCTTCCCCCCCCAAACTTCTTGATAGTTTTATATAACTTAGCCTCAGCTTCTATCCTTACTTTTCTCTGGATGGGGAAAGAAAAAATGCCATGGCTGTGATGGGAAAATTTAATGTTATTCCAATAGAGGTCGGTGTCCCATAAACTGGCTACAATCCAGACTTTCCCTTTCGACCTTTCAAGGAATAGATCTCCCCAAAATCTTGGCTCCTCATAATAAACTAATACAGAGACATTTCTCAACGAGCACATTACATCAAAGGACAAAAAAAATGTTTCCATATAAAGAGGGGATTTTTGTGGGGGGATGCTCAGTGAAAAAGCAACACAAATGCCCCTGTGAAGGATCATTGGGGGAAAGACTCTCTTGAACTGTTCTCCATTAACGGAGTCTCTAACAACGAGACCGATCCACGTCCATCGGAAATACAAGAGCACTTCGATAATCCCCAGGTAATGTTGTTCCTCCTTTGGAACCATCTGGTAGAAAAAAGGGGACCAAGTGGGATCATTAAGAACTTGGGACGCAAATCCATAACTGACCTAGGAAGGAAAGGAAAAGATGGAAAAGAGGCTCATGGAACACAAAGATTCTTTGGTGCCTGTTTGGTGCTTCTGTGTACTTTGCTTACTGGTCTAGAGTGGGAACAAGGTCATAAGAACATAAGAGCTCTGCAGAATCAGACCAGAGGTCCATCCTGTCCGGCATCCTGTCTTACAAAGTGGTCAACCAGTCCTCCTATGGAGGACCAACTGCAGGTTATAGAGGCTGAAGCCTTCCCCAGAAGTCGCCTACCGGCACTGATATTCAGAGGTTGACTGCATCTGAATGTGGAGGTTCCCTTTCGTTACCGTGACCTAGTAATGCAGGTAGATCTATCCTCCATGACTCTGTCTCATCCCCTTTCAAAGCTGTCTGTGCCTGTGGCCATCACAACAGCCTCTGGCCGTGAATTGCACATCTTAATCACTCATCGTATAACGAAGTATTTCCTTCTGTCTGTCCTGATGAATCTATTCCCATCCGCTTCACTGGATGTCCTCAAGATATGAGAGGGGGAGAAATGTTTCCTCCCCGTAGAGGTGTTCAATATATTGTCAAAGGCTTTCATGGCCGGAGGACGATGGTTGTTGTGGATTTTCCGGGCTGTATAGCCGTGGTCTTGGCATTGTAGTTCCTGACGTTTTGCCAGCAGCTGTGACTGGCATCTTCAGAGGTGTAGCACCAAAAGACAGAGATCTCTCAGTGTCACAGTGTGGAAAAGATTTTGGCAGGTCAGGTATACAGATTTTGGCAGGTCAGGTATACAGTGTTTTGTTAGCCTGGTGTTTTTCAGGACTGGAAAGCATGTTCTATTCATTCTTAAAGTCTCTTCTTTCCTGTTGAAATTGTGCTTATGCTTGTGAATTTCAATGGCTTCCCTGTGCAGTCTGACAAAGTAGTTGGAAGTGTTGCCAAGAATTTTAGTGTCCTGGAATAGGATACCGTGTCCTGTTTGAGTTAGGCTACGTTCAGCCACTGCTGATTTTTCAGGATGACCAAGTCTGCAGTGTCTTTCATGTTCTTTTATTCTTGTCTGGAGGCTACGCTTTGTGGTCCCGATGTAAACTTGTCCACAGCTGCAGGGTATACGGTATACTCCTGCAGAGGTAAGGGGGTCTCTACTGTCTTTTGCTGAACGTAGCATCTGTTGTATTTTTCTGGTGGGTCTGAATACCGTTTGTAAGCTGTGCTTTGTCATAAGCTTTCCCATCTGATCAGTGATTCCTTTGATATATGGCAAAAACACTTTTCCTGTGGGAGACTGTTTTTCCGTAGTTGTTTGATTTATCCTTGGTTTAATTGCTCTTCTGATTTCATTTCCGGAGTAGCCATTTGCTTGAAGTGCGTGGTTTAGATGATTAATTTCCTCATTGAGAAAGTGTGGTTCACATATCCGTCTTGCACGGTCTACTAATGTTTTTATTATGCCTCTTTTCTGTTGAGGGTGGTGATTGGAGTTTTTGTGTAAGTACTGATCCGTGTGAGTTGGTTTCCTGTAGACCTTGTGACCTAACTGAAAGTTTGCTTTGCGGATGACCAAGGTATCTAGAAATGGAAGTTTACCCTCGGTTTCTCTCTCCATGGTGAATTGTATGTTCAGGTGGATATTGTTGAGGTGGTTTAAAAACTCCATCAATTCTTCCTCACCATGGCTCCAAATGATAAAGGTATCATCCACGAACCGGAACCAGACTGTAGGTTTGTGGGGTGCTGATTCTAGAGCTGTTTTTTCAAAATGTTCCTTGTAGAAGTTTGCTATAACTGGGCTGAGAGGGCTACCCATGGCCACCCCATCCATCTGTTCATAGAATTCGTTATCCCATTGGAAGTAACTGGTTGTCAGACAATGGTGAAATAAGGCTGTTACATCCTCTGGAAAAATCTGATTAATATGTGCAATTGTATCTTTTACCGGAACCTTGGTAAATAGGGATACAACATCAAAACTGACGAGTATGTCCTGTGGATTGAGTTTCAGAGAACTGATTTTGTTGATGAAATGTGCTGAATCTTTGATGTAAGACGAGGTTTTTCCGATGTGGTCCTGTAGAAGATTGGCCAGATGTTTAGCTAATTCATATGTTGGTGAACCAACGGCACTCATGATGGGTTGGAGTGGGACTGAATCCTTATGAATTTTAGGGAGTCCATATAGTCGTGGTGGCTGTGCTTCTATCTTGCATAGTTTTCTGTGCGTGTCGGGATGAAGTGAGGAATTCTTGATCAGCGCATTAGTTAGCCTGGTGATTTTGCAGGTTGGATCTCGTTTTAGTTTTTTGTAGGTGGAAGGGTCCAGACATTCCTTAATGTTCCTTTTGTATCCTTCTGTTTTCATGATCACTGTGGCACTGCCTTTGTCAGCTGGTAGAATAATGATGTCTGGATCCGCATTGAGGGTCTTGATGGCGTTCCTCTCCATGTGTGTTATACTGCTGGTGGGAAGTTTTGCCTTATGTAGAATCCTGGCCGTCTCTCCTCTTATTTCCTCAGCTTTCTCTTCAGGTAGATGACGAATGGCAGCTTCCACATTTGCAATGATGTCTTCCACAGGAATTTCGGTGGGGGTGACTGCAAAGTTTCCTCCCTTAGCCAAGATGGAGGTTTCTTCTGGTGAGAGTTGACAATCCATCAGATTGATGACAATGCGTGCATTGTCGAGTATTGGGTTTGTCTGTCGTTTTTCCTGTAATTTGTTAAACTTCTGCTTCTGTCTGAAAATATGGCTGGTAAACACATGTTCCATCTTTCTGTAGGTGAGATTATCGATCTTGTCCCAATCATGACTTCTCATTTTGTGGCTGGTGTTGATATTCACGGAGAATAGCTCCTTGTCTGTGGCAGCAAGTTCTCTGCAGGTAGTATGGATTCTCTCACGTAAGAGGGCCTGTTCCAGATGGTCATAAATGCGGAGCCTGTGGAGTTTTGAAGATTCTTTTTGTTTTGAGAAAAGATGGAATGGTTTTCATGTCCCTGCAGCGTAGGAGAAAGGTTAAAGAACAGACTAGATGTGCTTTCTTGTTCTGAAGTGTTTCCAATCTTCGGGTCTGTTGAAATGTTTCCTCCCCGTAGATGTGTTCAATATATTGTCGAAGGCTTTCACGGCCGGAGGACAATGGTTGTTGTGGATTTTCCGGGCTGTATAGCCATGGTCTTGGCATTGTAGTTCCTGACGTTTCGCCAGCAGCTGTGGCTGGCATCTTCAGAGGTGTAGCACCAAAAGACAGAGATCTCTCAGTGTCACAGAGTGGAAAAGATGTTGGCAGGTCATTTATATCTACTCAGGAGGAGTGGGGTTGAGCTGAGTCATCCTGTAAGAGTTTCCCAGGGTGTGGAATGCTAATGGAGGGAGGCTTCACTGTATCGTGAGGAGGTTCTTTTGCATGTGGATTGGTGCTTGATGTGCTAATCTTCTCTGCAGGGCTATTGTTGGGTATACAGTGTTTTGTTAGCCTGGTGTTTTTCAGGACTGGAAAGCATGTTCTATTCATTCTTAAAGTCTCTCCTTTCCTGTTGAAATTGTGCTTATGATTGTGAATTTTAATGGCTTCCCTGTGCAATCTGATGAAGTAGTTGGAAGTGTTGTCAAGTATTTTAGTGTCCTGGAATAGGATACTGTGTCCTATTTGAGTTAGGCTACGTTCAGCCACTGCTGATTTTTCAGGATGGCCAAGTCTGCAGTGTCTTTCATGTTCTTTTATTCTTGTCTGGAGGCTACGCTTTGTGGTCCCGATGTAAACTTGTCCACAGCTGCAGGGTATACGGTATACTCCTGCAGAGGTAAGGGGGTCTCTACAGTCTTTTGCTGACAGTAAAACTCAGTCCACAGGACATACTCATCAGTTTTGATGTTGTATCCCTATTTACCAAGGTTCCGGTAAAAGATACAATTGCACTTATTAATCAGATTTTTCCAGAGGATGTAACAGCCTTATTCCACCATTGTCTGACAACCAGTTACTTCCAATGGGATAACGAATTCTATGAACAGATGGATGGGGTGGCCATGGGAAGCCCTCTCAGCCCAGTTATAGCAAACTTCTACATGGAACATTTTGAAAAAACAGCTCTAGAATCAGCACCCCACAAACCTACAGTCTGGTTCCGGTTCGTGGATGATACCTTTATCATTTGGAGCCATGGTGAGGAAGAATTGGTGGAGTTTTTAAACCACCTCAACAATATCCACCTGAACATACAATTCACCATGGAGAGAGAAACCGAGGGTAAACTTCCATTTCTAGATACCTTGGTCATCCGCAAAGCAAACTTTCAGTTAGGTCACAAGGTCTACAGGAAACCAACTCACACGGATCAGTACTTACACAAAACCTCCAATCACCACCCTCAACAGAAAAGAGGCATAATAAAAACATTAGTAGACCGTGCAAGACGGATATGTGAACCACACTTTCTCAATGAGGAAATTAATCATCTAAACCACGCACTTCAAGCAAATGGCTACTCCGGAAATGAAATCAGAAGAGTGAGTAATCCAAGGATAAATCAAACAACTACGGAAAAACAGTCTCCCACAGGAAAAGTGTTTTTGCCATATATCAAAGGAATCACTGATCAGATGGGAAAGCTTATGAAAAAGCACAGCTTACAAACGGTATTCAGACCCACCAGAAAAATACAACAGATGCTATGTTCAGCAAAAGACAGTAGAGACCCCCTTACCTCTGCAGGAGTATACCGTATACCCTGCAGCTGTGGACAAGTTTACATCGGGACCACAAAGCGTAGCCTCCAGACAAGAATAAAAGAATAAAAGAACATGAAAGACACTGCAGACTTGGTCATCCTGAAAAATCAGCAGTGGCTGAACGTAGCCTAACTCAAACAGGACACGGTATCCTATTCCAGGACACTAAAATTCTTGGCAACACTTCCAACTGGGTTTGAATTCACCCCAAAAACATAAAATGATTTTTCATTGGGTCAAGAGGCAAAATTGTAATATAATATGCTTACAAGAAACCCACATTAAAGAGCAAGATTGTAAGTATTTAAAAAATGGACTATTAGGACAAGAGTTTTGGGCATCTGCTAAACAGAAGAAAAGAGGGATTGTGATCTATATAAAACAGGAATTGGACTCTAAATTGATTTTTAAGGATAAAGAGGGAAGATATCTGGCAGTAGAGACTATTGGGAACTACAAGAAGACCCTGGTTTTAGGTATATATGCACCAAATAGAGCTAAAGATTATTTTTATAAGGAACTAATTCAGAAAATGGAACAGTATTCGTATGAGCAAATTATAATGACTGGGGATTTTAATGGGGTAGTTAATTTGCAATTAGATAGGAAATCCAAATTACAGTATAAAAAAACTGGGAAGCTACCAAAATCCTTTTTTGAATTGGTTGGACAGGAAAATTTGGAAGATATTTGGAGGAGTTGGAACTCTAAAATAAAAGATTTTACATTTTATTCGACAAGACACCAGTCGTTTTCAAGAATTGATATGATTTGGGCAACAAAGGACTTAAATTTGCTTACAAGGAAAATAGAAATAATGCCAAGGGTGAATTTGGATCATAATCCAATGATGTGGACAATCGCGACAGGAGTCAGGAAATTTAGATGGAGATTAAATGAAGATCTTTTGCAGAGTCAAGAGAACATTGAAATAGTTCAAAAAGACAAAGGACATTTTTCAACTGAATGCTGGTCAGGAAGTCCCAACACATATGGTGTGGGACGCCTATAAAGCTGTGATGAGAGGGATCCTGATCACGTTGAACAGCAGGGAAGAGAAAAGAAAAGCTAAGCAACTCCAGGAGATACAAGAAAAAATTTCCAAAAAAGAGAAAGATCTACAGAAAAGACCAGGGAAGAAATCAATAATTCAGGAAATAAAGATACTACAAGAACAATTAAGAGCTTTTGCAAATAAAGAGTTAGAATGGCATTTAAAATCTCTGCAGCAAGCCAGGGAAATATTTAGCCTGGCAATTGAAAAAGAAAAGGGAAAAAAGAGTCATAGGGAAGATATTAGAAGAAGGAACAGAAATAATGGACCACCAAGGGATAAAAAGAGCTTTTTATAAATATTATGTGTAACTATTCCAAAAGAAAATGATAGATTTAGACAAAATAGAAGCATATTTGGAAAGAGCAAAATTACCAAAGATTTCAAGGACAATGAGAGAGATTTTGAATGTTCCAGTAACAGAAGGGGAAATTTTAGATGCTATAGAATCAACTAAAATAGGGAAAGCACCGGGTCCAGATGAAATTTCAGCAAAATTTTATAAAGTAATGAAAAAAGACTTCGTGCAGCCTCTACAAAAGTTGTTGAATGAAATTATGAAGAAGAAAAATCTCCCGAAGACTTGGAATGAAGCAAATATCTCACTGATTCCAAAAGAGTCACAAGATTTATTAAATGTTAAAAGTTACAGGCTGATATCTCTATTAAACAATGACTACAAAATTTTTGCAAGAATTATAGCGGAAAGGCTTAAGAAATTTCTAATGGAATTTGTAGGGGAGGAGCAGGCCGGATTTTTACCGAATAGACAAATTAGGGATAACCTGAGCGTGGTGTTGGACGCCATTGAATATTATGATAAGCATCCAGAAAAAGAAGTAGGCTTGTTCTTTGCTGATGCTGAGAAAGCCTTTGACAATTTGAATTGGGAGTTTATGTTTTTGACGATGGAAAAGATGGATATGGGGCAAGATTTTATTAATGCAGTGAAAGCTATATATTCTGAACAAAATGTGTCATTAGTGGTAAATGGTGACGTGACAGAAAAATTGGAGGTAAGAAAAGGTACAAGACAAGGATGTCCATTTCCACCGTTATTATTTGTTATGGTGTTGGAAATACTTCTGAGGCAAATAAGAGATGATGACAATATTAAGGGTATAAAACTCAAAGGGTTTTCTTATAAGTTCGGAGCGTTTGCAGACGATGTAATGTTTATAGTAGAAGATCCAATCCAGACATTACCAATATTGTTAGATAAAGTTAAAGAGTCTGGAGATCTGGCAGGATTTACTATTAATAGATCAAAGTCGAAATTGCTCTGTAAAAATATGACAAAAAAGAAACAAGAGCAATTAATGAATGTTTCAAAGTATGAAGTGGTTCCTGGAGATAGAAGTATCAGCTAAGAATATAGATCTATTTAAAAATAATTATGAAAAATTGTGGTCACAAATAGAGAGAGATCCGTTGAAATGGAACAAATTGAATCTGTCATTGCTGGGACGTATCTCAGTTGTTAAAATGAATGTATTACCGAGAATGATGTTTCTGTTACAAATGATTCCAATTGTTAAAGAAATGAAGCATTTTGACAAATGGCAAAGAAGAATTTCAGACTTTATCTGGGCTGGGAGAAAACCGAGAATTAAGATGAAGGTACTGTGTGACGCAAAAGAGAGGGGAGGCTTGCAATTACCAAATATGAGACTGTACTATGAAGCAATTTGTTTGGTTTGGCTGAAAGAATGGGTTAAATTATCTAATCTAAAATTATTAGCTTTAGAAGGGTTCAATAACTTGTTTGGTTGGCATGCGTATCTATGGTATGAGAAATACAAAATGGATGGTATGTTTCAGCATCATTTTGTGAGAAGGAATATCTTTATGATTTGGCAAAAATATAAGAAGTTTTTGGGTGAAAAAAGACCTATGTGGATTGTACAGGCAGAAGTGGTGAACCCAAATATGTATTATAGAGGGGAAGATTGGTTAACTTATAAGGAATTATTGAGTGGTGAGAAAGACACCCTCAAGATAAAAGGTAAATATGAGTTACCATTTGAGTATGGCTGGCTACAATATAGGCAAATTAAGGATATATTTGAAACTGACAAAAGAAACGTAGGTTTTAGAATAAAAAATACAGAACTAGAAGAGATTCTGTTTGGGGAAGAAGCGAAAATGATTTCTAAACTGTATAAAATTCTGCTGACATGGTATACACAGGATGAGGAGGTTAAAACACAAATGGTGAAATGGGCGATAAATTTTAATAAAGATGTTACAATGGAAAGCTGGGAATTTTTGTGGAGAAATACTTTGAAGATATCCACATGTAACAATTTGAAAGAGAATGGATATAAGATGATTTATAGATGGTATTTAACACCGAAAAAATTAGCAAATGCAAATAGTGAAATGTCAAATAAATGTTGGAAATGTAGAAAACATGAGGGCTCTTTTTATCATATGTGGTGGACCTGTGAAAAGGCCAAAATGTTTTGGTCTAAGATTTATGGAGAAATACTGCTAATTATGAAATATAATTTACTGAAGAGCCCGGAGATGTTGCTGTTAGGACTGAATATGCAAGAAGTTCGCATAAGGGATAGAACTCTGTTATACTACATGACCGTTGCAGCAAGAATTTTGTATGCACAATACTGGAAAAAAGAAGATATACCAGAAGTTGAGGAGTGGATCCAAAAGCTGTTGTACATGGCAGAAATGGACAAATTGACAAGGAAATTGAGAGAGCAGAATCCAAACAAATTTTTAACTGACTGGAAGAAGCTTAAGGAATATGTGGAAAATAAATGGGATGTGAGAGGACAACTGTGGACTTCAAATAACTACTGAGTGAGATGAGCTATGAGAAAGAACATCGACTTTACTTATGATAAATAGGGACTATAGAGTAACTAGAGATAAGGACAAGAAATTAAGGGGTTTTAGTGCTGTTGGAAGTCAAAAAGGGAAAAGGGGGAGGGGGAAGGGATAGGGGGGGAATATACTTTAATTATAAGGGTAAATGACTATGTATTGTGTATTGTGTTGTATGTTAACCCATTCAATAAAATCTTTTTTTAAAAAAATAGAATATTTTATATCTGCCTTTCTGTACACAAGCACTCCTAAGGTTGGTCACCAATAAAAGAATGGTAAAGTATACTCAGTGGCAGGGCTTTTTTTCAGCAAGAACGCGGTGGAACGGAGTTCTGGAACTTCTTGAAAATGGCCACATGGCTGGTGGCCCCGCCCCCTGATCTCCAGACAGAGGGGAGTTTAGATTGTCCTCCGCACCAAAGGCAATCTAAACTCCCCTCTGTCTGGAGATCAGGAGGTGGGGCCACTGGCCATTTGACCATTTTTGCCAAGGGTGATTTAAACTTTAAAAAACTCCCCCCTTGTCCCAGCTGACCGAAAGTGTCATCATTGAGCAGTCCTGAGTTCCATCACTGAGTTCCACCACCTTTCTCAGAAAAAAAGCCCTGCTCAGTGGTGTTGCGATACAGTGAAGAGGAGGATAAACTCAACTCCTGTAGGCTGGAGTTGCTCAGTCCAGGGGTGACTGCCATGAAGGAATTCACATAGGTCCCTGCTAAAGTTACCTGAAATAATATGGGATCTTGTATCAGCATCCCCTTAGCCACTCTCAGCATGGAAGGAGGAATTTACATGCACAGATGGTCCACCAAGTACTTTGGCCCAATCTCTGAAAGGCTTCCAAGGTCAAAACTTTGGGACCAGTTGCTTCAACATATCCAGACTTTGGGGGGATGCTGCATCTCTCTCTCTCTCTCTCTCTCTTTCATTTTTCTTGATGAGCCAGATGTCTCTCTTGATCTAAGGTCGGCATTCCTCCCTGACCCCTCCTCTCTTCCTGCCTTCATTGTGTGAAATCTCTCTCTTCCCTTGTGTCCTTCCAAGGAGAAAGACATGCACACAGCTCTTTAAAAAGAGGCAGTCGTCTTTATAAAGAGGCATTTTTCATACCTAAGAGTCTCAAGGGTATTAGTTGAACAGCACAATCAATCCTGAATGCAATGCCAGGACATTAGGTCAGCTTACCCCTCCTCCTCTACTTTTCACACTCGACACTACAGCCCCTTTGGGTATCCCTTCTAAGCCCTTCTAGGACTTATTAGGATCAGACCATAGGACATTTCTCAGGCCTTTCCCACTTTACAGAAATGCAAGGAAAAGCAACAAGGAAGCTGAAAGGGAAACACAAGAGTGTCCAGTCCCTACAGGATGCTTGGAAGCTATTGAAATCACAGTAATTGAAGCCCAGGTAGGACACATGCCCCAGATTAGAAAGGTATTGCCAAGTCTAGGAAAATGGTTGCATGGTTAGCAACCCAAGTTCATGGTTAGCAACCCATGAAGTGAACAGAATGGGGCACTGGGTCTGGCCCAAAGAGTACAAGTTAATAATTAGGCATGCGAAAAGAGAATTTGAGGAGTGGGTTACTAAAGAAACCTAGACAGACAATAAGCATTTCTTTAAATATATCCAGAGCAGGAAACCAGCCAGAGAAGCTGTTGGGCCTTTGGATAACGAAGGAGTAAAAGGAAAACGGGGGAATGGCAGAGAAGCTCAGTGAAATCTCTGCATCTCAGTTCACTTTGGCAAGTGTAGGGCATAAACCCAAACCAAAGCCACTATTTTCAGAATGGGAGGTTAATAATAATAATAATAATAATAATAATAATAATAATAGATTTATATACCGCCCTTCAAGATGACTTAACACCCACTCAGCGCGGTTTACAAAGGATGCTATTATTATCCCCACAACAGAACACCCTGTGAGGTGGGAGGGGCTGAGTGAGCTCTGAGAGAGCTGTGATTGACCCAAGGCCACCCAGCTGGCTTCAAGTGGAGGAGTGAGGAATCAAACTCGGTCCTCCAGATTAGAGTCCTGCACTCTTAACCAGTACACCAGACTGGATCTCAGTTCTTCAAACTGGTTGAAGAACTGAATCAAATTGAAGTGATGAGAGAGGAAGTTTTAGACCTCTTGGGGAAATTAAAAACCAGTAAGTCTCCAGGTCCTGGTGGCATACACCTGAGAATTCTTAGGGAACTCCAAAGTGAGATTGTTGATCTACTAACTCATATATGTAACTTATCACTAAAATCCACCACTGTACCAGAGGACTAAAGTGCAGCAAATGTTACACCGATTTTTAAAAGGCACTCAATAGCAGAACCAAGCAAGTAAAGGGCCATTTAGCTTAATGTCTATCCCATACAACTTAGTAGAAAATGTAATGAAAGAAAGAATTATTAGGCACGTAGAGGAACAAGGACTGATGAGGGAAAATCAGCATGGCTTCTGCAAAGGGAAGTCCTGCCTCACCAGTCTTTTGGAGTTCTTTGAAAAAGCGAACAAGCATGTAGATAACAGTGACCACGTAGATGTTATATACTTGGACTTTTAAGGGTTACAGCAGCTGAGATTTGGGTGGGGAGTCTAGTATAACAATTGTCTCGTGATAAACAGGTAAAATACTGGTTAGTAACAGAATATTCATATAAAATGAATTCCAGGACTTACATTCCAAGTGCCTTCTTCAGTGGTCTCTAGTACATAAAAATTCTATTCCTTCATAAAACATCTATGTGTTAAATACATACAAGGAACAATATCAAGGATATAAACACAAGATCAAATAATTCCAAATTAGAGTAGGCATTCATTCATACATTCCATCTGTAAAAGAGGATGAGGAGAGTTTGCCTACTAGTAGTTATTCTGTTATTTATTTAATTAGAAAACTTTTATGCCATCTCTCCAGAAACTTGCTCGAGTTGGCTTCCGAAATAAAAATAATAAATACATTAAATGATACATTAGACAGAGGTAGAGAAGTATTCAGAAGCAAGAGAGAAGTGACCAGGGGTCAGTCTAGCAAAAAGGTATCTAAGGGTCTCATCCTTGCAAAGGGCCAAGAGTTGGATGTAGAACACACAAAAAGCAATGGTTGGAATAGGACGTCTAAGAGGAACTGCTCGGTTGAAGCCACATGCAAGGATACCAGGAAGAAGGTGGGAAAGCAGTCATGAGGGATTGCTAGATCTTGCTGAAATATTTTCTCAAGCAATCAGGTCTTGAAGTGATGTAGCCTGGCCCATATTACATGAAGAGGTCCAACTTTCTCAATGAAAAATTATGATATTCTCTTTTAAAATTGGAGCTAATAGAAACTGAGAGCATCCCAATATGGTAGAGAGAAAATCATCCCTCAACTGGGCATTTGTTTCTGTGTTCTCCAACATGAGGGAGCCAAAGTAGGCATGGTCGCAGGCAATTTTACGCTACGCCTCTTCAGTAGTTTGTGGGCAACGCAACAGAAGATGTTTTATATCTGCTTTGTCTGATTACTTGTTATTGCTAAAAGATACCACACTTAACTTCTCCAGACAGGTTAAACAAAATTAAAATTTCTGCTGTGTGAATGAACGCTTACCTGTGGAATTTTGTAGATGCCCATCATATTTGCAATCTGGATGGAGAATTCAGGCTCAGTCCCTTCAAGAACAGCCAACAGGGTCTTCTGTCTCCCACAGTGATAGTTTGGAATGCTCAGTTTCCCGGTGGAGAGCAAGTCTAACATGGCACTGCAAGTCAGCCTTGCATTGTAGAAGTTCCCATAGATATCATAGCCCAGAGTGATGTTGGGCAAAATCATGGGACTCTCATTGATTCTCCGAGTGGCAAACATGAAGGCCAGTACGCTCCCATATTCTGTACTTGAAAGTCTGCCAAGAGAAGGAATACATTTTCACTGAAAACATCAGGTGAAATCTCTTTGGGGGTTTTGCCCCCATGCAGAATGAACCTGTAAATTTTATTATTTGAACTTTACTATTTTTTTTTCTTATTTTCTCTGTTGTAAATAATAATGAAATAGTCCAAAGGTCCGTTGAAAGAGCATCATTGAAACAAAGGATTTCGATGTGCCTGAACTGCCCTCTTCTCCATCACATTGCAACAGCACCCGGGACAGACTCAGGGAAATGATTTTGCAACTTTCCTGGAGGACCATTGCTTAGACACTAAGCAAAAACCTCATGTTCTACTGCCAGCATATCAGAAAGAAAAAACATCCACAACACCTCTGTCTTCCCATCCAAGACAATTGCCTTCATGAAGAGGTCCTCCCTCCTGGATTCTTCCCTCCCTGCTAAAGGCATATCTTCTGCTATTTGCTCCCCCAAAGCTAAGACTTGCCCTTCAATATACTAAAGCTGAGAGCAGATACAATTACATTTACTCAAAGCTATTTGCAGCACCAGCAGAATGTAGACCTAAGAGGCAGTTTTGTGGGAGCCTGAAAGGGAAGCCACCATTTAGCACTGAAACAGAAACAAGGAAGAACAGTCTTGGCAGCTGCAGTCCGTATCTGATAACATGGCTGGGGAAACTTATTATGCGCTTTAATAGCTTCAGAGGAACCTCATCAGCCCAGGAAAGTTTTCCGAAAGATCACCACAGATTACTTACTTATGCTTTTGGAAATATGGAAACTTTGTAAAGTCGATCTGTTTCCAAAGACCAGCCTTTGGAGATATGATCCCACCAATGAGGTGGTCTCCTGAACGATAATAATTCACAAGAGCATACTTATCCTTCATGAAATTGAATGGGCATTTCCCCTTCAGCATCCGACAGACGACACTGTGGGGCAACAGCAACAGCACCAACACCAGAATCAGTACCAGCATTCTGGATCTTGCCCCTGCAGACCTCTTGCTCGTGTCTGTCCCTTAACAACAGGCCTAGACAAGCGGCAGGAGCCAGGATCTGCTTTCTAGACTGAGGCAGCAGACTCTGTAGCCCGAGAGCCAAGGATTCAGATCTGGAGGGAATGACATTGAAGCAGACGGCAGCACCGTTCGCTCCAGCCAGAAATCCCAGCCCAGATCCTTGGAATCACAGGAGGTATTTATGCACCAGAAGAAGCAGCTGTTTTTCTTCTGGATTCTGACCATTACGTAATTGTTTTTGAAGGTTCTTTCCACTGTAGGAATCCCTTGAGGAGGAGCAGAAGAAGAAATCAACATGATGTTGATAATTACAAGGGAAAGAATTGCTTCTGCAACCTCTTCGTAGAATTTCCATCATTCTGTGCCCAGCTGGAGAAAAACATGTTTGTGAGAGATCGCAAGTTTGACTCCATATTGTGAAATAAGTCGGGGGAGCAGAGAAGGAGCCATGCTGGATCGCGCTAGTGAGCGTCTGTCTCATCCAGCATCCGATTTCCCCTTATCTGGGCTGTTTCCACACGGCTTACCTTTGCTCGTGATGACCTGGAAGATCGCACAAAAAATGCGGAAGATTGTGTTTTCTCACGTGAGATTTGCATGATGTCATGCGACGTTGCGGAAATCTCTCACGAAGAAACACGATCTTCTGCATTTTTTGCACTATCTTCCGGCTCGTACGAGCAAAGGTAAGCCATGTGGAAATGGCCCTGGTTTCCAGGGAAGATTCCAGTCAGGAAAAGTGGTTTGAACTGATGGGAAAGAGGAGCTTGGCCTGCCCTTTCCTGAAGATTATCAGAGCAGCCCGAAAGATGTCAAGCAAAGGCCTTGGTCATTCTAATCCTTCCCATTTACTCAGCTGCGTAAAGTTGCTTGGCCTGTACACTGGAGCAGAAATAGCGGCTGAGGGAAATATCCAGTTCCCATTGTTTCCATAGCCCAAAATGAAGACACCAGACAAAATGAATGGGGTAATCTAGAGTGTATTGCTCACACTCTGAAAAGAACAAACAAAGAAACTGCTCCCCCCACCATGAAAAAACTATTCCATTTGGGCAACAAACCCTGGTTACAAGTTCAACATGGCTACAGGCCACAAGCGGAATATTTTTCTGGTCTTTTGAGGATGTTGCATATATATACCAATCTATTGATTCTGATTTGGCCTCATGCCTAATATCTCATCTGTAGAAGCAAGACTTCTAGAAGTTTTCACAGTTCCAGCCTGTGAGAGCAAGCTTCAAGAATCCCTCTTAAAGCAACATTAGCTTCTCATGGGGAGACTTACACGAAATATGAGATATTTGCTGTTTAGTGTTTTATAATATATGCCCAATGTCATTCTTTCTTAAGTAGAAATCAAGCCGCTTCCTCACATTAAGCACCACTCCACCTCCTCTATGATGCTTCCTGTTCTTGAATAAGTTATATCCATCCACTACTGTAAGCCAATCATGGGAATCATCCCATCAAGTCTCTGTAATACCTACTAAGTCATATCTTTCCCTCCGCATTAGTAGATCAAGTTCCTCCTTCTTATTGCCCAAGCGTTGGGTGCTAGGATATAGGCACCAGAAACCTTGCAACATTCCCCCTCTTTGATCTAGCCTTCCCAGTAGGCCTCTGCTATTTGCTTACCTTCTTCCCTGAAATTCCTATGCTAGTTGTCTCCATTCCCATGTGATGTCCATCTTGATGAATCTCCCCAGGTCCCTTCCAAACACATTCTTCTCTGTCTGTGAAGTCCATCATATGGTTCCAGAAATCCATCATATGGTTCCAGAAGTCTATGGTTCCAGAATCCAAAATTGCTCCTGCTGGCACCATGAACACAACCAGTATCACCTCCATAATCTTCTCTTCCCTTTGCATTCCTTTTCCTCTGGCTGGCAGGATCAAAGAGAATACCACCTGTGTCTTTCCATTGCCATTCCTTTCAGTTGCCCCCCAAGGACTTCATAATCAACCCTCATTTGTTCAGTGGTGTTCACAGCTATGTCATTTGTCCCCACATGGACCATCACAAATGGAACATTAGAAATCACAACACTCACAACCCGTGGGAGAACATTTTAATGTTCCAGGGCACTCTGTTGCTGATCTAAAAAGGGGTGTCCTCAAACAAAGAAGCTTTAAGGGGATATTACCAATGTGAAATTGCTGAAATGGAGTTTATTCACAAATTCTGAGCAATGGACACCTCCCCCCACCCTGGGCTGAACAGAGATTTAGGATTCTTATCTCACTACAGATGCTAATTTCTGCTCTGAACAAGTTCCATTGTCTTCCTTTGCTACACACCTCCCATTTAATCAAGCCACATTGTACCTTTACATCCTGATGCCCTTCCTTGTAATGACATGCCTATCGGCTGGGATATAAAGGCTCAGGGATCTCCATTCCTACTCGTGTGAAGAAGGGAGCTCTGACTCGCGAAAGCTTACACCCCTCCAAATCTTGTTAATCTCTAAGGTGCAACTGGACTTAAATGCTGCTGTTCTACTGCAGACCAACATGGCTACTGATCTAATTATCCTGCTTAGGACAAAACATCCTCTATTGGATTCCTCTTGTGTAGAGCCGTGGTGTACCCACATGCAGAATCCTGTGTGCAGTTCTGGTTGCCGTATCTTGCAAAGGCAAAAGGAAATAATTTTTAGATGGCATAGGAGGCTTTAAAAAGGGGTTTAGACAGATTCAGGGAGGAGAGGTCCATCAACGGCTACTAGCCACAGTGAAGAAAGGGAACCTCCACAGTTAGGCAGTGAACCTCTGAATACGAGTGGTAGGACAGAACATCTGGGGATTGCCTTGGCCTCTAGGCCCTGTTCATTGGCCCTTCAGGTCAACTGTGTGAAACAGGATGCTGGACTAGATGGACCCCAGGGCGGATCCAGCAAGGATCTTCTTATGTTCTTCCCTATGTATATATGCATATGTCTGACAAGTGACAACCTACTTCATGCATCTGATGAAGGGAGCTCTGGTGAATGAAAGCTTATGGAGGAATAAAATTCTGTGCATCTTTGAAGTACCACCAAATCCCTGCTTATTTTTCCTGCAACTGACTCACGTAGCTACTCCTTGGGAATTTGTTACTGTTTTGTGGTCATTTATGCACATTCCAAAATAATGTCTCCATTTTTGCTTTTATGAACTTCTTTCTTCAGCATAGTTCTGGCTCAGTGCGTTGCCCTCTTGCTGACCCATGTCGGAGCATGGAGTCACTTTGGGGAGTTCTGGAAAACATGTTTTCTCTAGCCATGCACCTATAATGAAGTCACATGTTAGCATTTCCAAGGTGTTGCAAAGGTAATTGTTTTCTTATAATTCTATTAAAAATATTTTATTAAAACTAAAAGGGAATACAGAAAAGAAGGGGAGAAAAAGGGCACAAGGAAGGCTAATATAAAACTGTGCTACAAGGATTGTTAAAATACAGGGTACAAAAATCATAACCTTTATAGATATAAGAATACTGATTAGAATAATAATAAAGCCTATTTAGAGAGCAATCCTATGCATGTCTACTCAGAAGTAAGCCCCATGTTATTCAATGTGGTTTACTCCCAGGAAAGTGTTCTTAGGATTGCAGCCTCAGTATACATTTTTCCAAATAAACAATACATGCACAATTCAAACCTATTTCTACTCATTATTTTAATAAAAAGGCAATCATTAACATTAACAGCGCTTATTACTTAATATAACTGATTGTCATAGCCTTTAAGAGTATGAAGATAAAGTACTATTGAAGATTCTGACCTATTTCTACCCCCTCCCAAAAAACCTGCCTACCAATTCAACTGAGCCAGAGGCTCTTTCCAGTTGCAATATGAAGCAAATCTCTTGGCCTTCTTGCTTCCATCATGTGGTGCCTTTAAAGCATTGAGAAACATCTCCTCGTTCACAGAACAGTCTGTCTTATATGAAGCGTGTTATATTTTCAAAATGTAACTGAGCTATGTTTTCCTCCTCTGCTTGAAATCATCCTAGCTGTGTTACCCCACTTGTTATGAATCGAATCCTTTTCAAAACAGGTTCGTGTTCCCTGTAAGTTTCTTTCTATTCACTTCCCCCCAAAATTATAAACATAGAAAATTGTTCTGAAGATAGCAGCAGAGGCATCTTGTGTACACAACAGCACTTTTAGAGTTTATTTTCCAATTTCACACTGCAGGGGATTTCTTACTCATTGTCAGGGCTTTTTTCAGCAGGAACGCGGTGGAACGGAGTTCCGGCACCTCTTAAAATGGTCACATGGCCGGTGGCCCTGCCTCCTAATGTCCAGACAGAGGCCTCTGCGACGACGCTGGCCATGTAACCATTTTCGCTGAGGGCAATTTAAACTTTTAAAAATTTCCCCCTTGTTCCAGCTGACCCAAAGTGACGTCATTGTGCGGTTCCACCACTGAGTTTTCCCAGAAAAAAAGCCCTGTTCATTGTAGACAGAAGAGTAAACTCAACCGAAAAACATTTATTTTTCTCCTTTGTCTTCTGCGTTCCTTGTTGAGATTCAAAGTGGATTACAGATAGGAACAGTGTATTACATAACATCAAGCACAATGATCAAATAACCCAGTAAATTTGATTTCACATATTAAGCCACACAAGAGTGTTTTTTTCCTAGTCCAGTATTCCACTTCAAGTATTCGTTGCTACTGAGATTTACAATTAAGATGCAATGCTGATTCTTTACAAGCCATTTCCTGATGCTAATTTTCTTCTGGAAAGTTCACATCACAGCTATTCATTGAACTTTGTCGCTCATCATGAGTTCTGTTCTTTCATAACAAACGGAAGGGAAGAGAGACTTCTTATCCTAGCAGGATTTGAGCTCCAGTGGCACTCTAGAGGCGAACAAGATTTTCAGGCTGTCAACTTTCAAGAGTCAGAGCTCTTTGCCATCTCTGACCAGAATAAGCTGTTACCTGAATGGGGGCTCCTTGCAAAAGTAGGGGGGAATTAGCAAAGCAATGAGCAAGTTTAGCAAAAGGTGGTAAGTTAACTAGGGATCTTCTACCAACTTTTACGGGGTCTCTCTCATGAAGATGCCAACAAGACGGGTGCTTTTAAGCTCTTATTAAGGGGGAAAATATCACACACAGAGATAGACAAAACAATTGCATACAAGAGCCTAGGAATACAGCTAGAAAAGGGGAATAACATCAGGGAGTCGTTAGTTACCTGTCAAAGGTCCGTGGAAGAAGGAGCCAACAGCCGGCTTTCTTAGGGAGGAGCTCAGACCGGGATCTGAGGGTGACCCACTTGCATCTAGATGAATGTGCACACACTGACTGGGTTAGAGCTCACATATTTATAGGATAAAAGGGATCTCGGAATGGTCTTGGGCACTAAAGATTTTGATATTTTTCTCTAGGGAGTGATAAGGATTTTGATGAGTTTTGATCAGCATTCTGGCCGGAGACAAGGGTTGCAATTGCTTGTTTTAGGATAGTGCCAATAAAACAATAATTCAGCATCCCATTTGAAGACAAGAGGGGCAGTTGCTTATTCAGGTGGCCAACAAAACTATAATTCACCCAATGTCTCTAAAGACTGGTGATATGTTACCAAGTTTTAAAGATCTCTCCGGAGTTGACAAATGACTCCTTCTGACATCTGGATAGGGTTGCACCAGGGTTTCAGACCAAACGGGGATGAAAGAGGTGGAAGGGAGGAATGTGTTAAGGGAGGATATTCTCAGGACCTTTTTTTGTCAAAGAGTCTTAGGGAATTTGTGAGGCTTGGGAGGCAGAGTGCCATTAGCTTTCATTGCCCTGCATTCCATTTGTTCTGGTCATGCTGGACATGTGGTGCTCCTGTGAAATGAAGGACATCAGATTGAGAGGCTCATGTCATTCATATCTTTTGCAACAGGGGTTACAGCTTACCACTCACAAATCTAGAACAGAATGAACAACCACCACACTTGATGTTTTTTTTCTTTTTCCTAATTCAGTATTTCAGTCCACGTATTTGTTGTTATTGAAACATAAAATCAACATGAGGTGTTTTCAGTTTCCTTACTAAAAAATTCCTGATCCTAATTGTTTTTTTTTTTTTGTGGAAAATCCACATCACTGATAATCAATGACCTTTTTGATTCATGAGTTTTTGTCCTTCCCCGCCCTGAGCCTGTTCGCAGGGAGGGAGGGCTAAAAATCAAATTAATAAATAAATAAAGTAAATAAATAACATATGGAAGAAAGAGACATTTCTTATCACTGTAGATCAGACAAGTCATTCCAAAATGGTATCTGTGGTATGCCAGAATAAGAAAGAATGCACTAAGAATCAGAGGCCTTAACTTTTGGTCATTAGATACTTCTTGGTATTCAGGTCGGGCCTCAGGAGGATAATGTAGCATTTGGGGGAAAAGATGCAGCCCAGCAGGCCAGCACTGGAGGACAAGATGGAGAAAACCTGCACAGCTACCATGTATTTACCCTTTGTGCTTAGGTAGGTGGGCACAAAGGACACCCAAACACTGCAAAACACCAGCATGCTGAAAGAGATCAGCTTGGCCTCATTGAAGGCCCCTGGTAGCTTCCTGGCCAGGAAAGCCACCGTGAAAGAGACGGCAGCCAGGAAGCCCATGTAGCCCAAGGCACCATAAAACATGGTGACAGACCCTTCGTTGCATCGCAGGATGATGAGTCCAGACTGGGAGTGCATGTCAGCCTCTGGGAAGGGAGGGGAGATGCTTAGCCAGATGATGCAGATACCAACTTGAACAGTGGAACAAGAAATGACAATGGAGTTGGCCAAACTCTTCCCCAACCATTTCCTCATCCTGTTATCTGGCTTTGCGGCCATAAAGGCCATCACCACAGTCATGGTTTTGGCCAACACAGAAGAGAGTGCAGTTGAGAAGATGATGCTGAAGGTGGTTTGTCGGAGAAGGCAGGTCACCTTCCTTGGCTGGCCAATGAATAGAAAGCAGGAGAGAAAGGAAAACTGGAGGGAGACGAGGAGAATGTAGGTGAGGTCCCGGTTGTTGGCTTTGACAATTGGCGTTTCACGGCATTTAATGAAGACTCCTAAAACAAAACCTGAGATTAAGGACAAGAGCAGGGCAGAGAAAGCGAGGCTGATCCCCAGAGGTTCACCATATGACAGGAATGTGATAGCCTTTGGGACACATTGCGTTCGGTTCTTGTTTGGATGCTGGCTTTCTGGGCATTTGTCACAACTCTCTGCATCTGGAAAGGACAAGAGTTACTTCAACATCAGGAACATTTGCCTTACATCTACAATAAGCTAATATATGTTGGAGAATGATGCATCCACCAGCCAGACATGTTGAGGACTGGTATACCTCCATGCTCAGGGGTAGTGTAACTCTGAACACCAGCTACTTTACGGTGTGTGTGTGTGTGGGGGGGACACTGTGGCCTCTGCGTCCAATTGGCGGGCTGCCTTCAACTATTCAGTAGACTTTGTGGGAAAGTGAAAGATGACACTGACTATCATTCAGGGCCCAATATTCTGCAGACATATAGAGACAGGAACTTTTCACTGATAAAGGACTGCAGAAAATCCCAGACATTTATTTATGTGTTCCTAAATTTCAGTGTCCCCTTTCAGCCTTAGCTGCCAAGAAGGCTTGCCAGAGAGCGTCATTTCTCAAACAGGGAATCAATAATAATAATAATAATAATAATAATAATAATAATAATATGATTTATATACTGCCCTTCAGAATGACTTAACACCCACTCAGAGTGGTTTACATTATCCCCACAACAACAATCACCCTGTGAGGTGGGTGGGGCTGAGACAGCTCCTAGAAGCTGTGACTGACCCAAGGTCACCCAGCTGGCTTCAAGTGGAGGAGTCGGGAATCAAACCTGGTTCTCCAGATTAGAGTCCAGCACTCTTAACCACTACACCAAACTGGCTCAGGGACATTTGGGATCCTATGAAAGGACTCTAGCAGGCCCACAAGTCTCTTGTAAGGACAGATGCTCTCAGCTTTCTCAGAATGGGGGAAGGAACTCTACACCAGGAGAAGACAATGGAATATGCTTTGCCCTATAGAAACAGCTACCAAAACGGAAAAGGCTTTTATCCCCATTGCCACCCAGGTAGTCTCCAAGGATAGGACTATGAACAACTCATTGCAGTAATGAAATTGGGTTGTTACCATGGTAAGAATAAATGGGGCAGTTTAGGCTCTATCTACACAGTGCTGTTCTGCTGAGAATAATTTAACCTCATAATCATAAACTACCATCAGTCTGGGTATTGAGAACACATACAGTTGCCCTGAGCTCAGTAGGTGGCCTTGGGTAAGCCACTCCTCTCAGCCCCAGCTCCCCAGCTGTATTGTGGAGGTAATAATAACACTAACTTGTTCACCACTCTGGGTGGAACACTAATCCGTCTAGAAGAGTGGTATGCAAGTGCAGTTATTAATATTTCTTACCAAACTGAAGAACAAGGGTAAGCCCTGCTTGGAGGACCAAACAGCATACCTGCTGCAGGTTTGTGACGTTACATTGATAATTCCCCGGGCACTTGGTGAAGTTCCAGCACATATAAGGAGCTCCCATGCCAACCATTTTTGTACCCACCCCTGTTGCACTCTATGGATGCCTTGATGGGTCCCCACTATCTTCCCAATCCCGCAGAAACTGGGGCTCGTGCCAGTGGATCTCAGGAATGGACAAAAGACTCTTTAAGGTCAATGGAGCCACTAAGAGCGACAGAAACTCCGCCTGGGCTGTGCTGGGGATGATAGAAGGAGAAAGCCTTAAGATACGGGAGAGATAG
The DNA here is from genome assembly GCF_028583425.1 of Eublepharis macularius. Classification (NCBI taxonomy): domain Eukaryota; kingdom Metazoa; phylum Chordata; class Lepidosauria; order Squamata; family Eublepharidae; genus Eublepharis; species Eublepharis macularius. The sequence goes on from NC_072793.1 coordinate 176,076,040, forward strand.
AGAGCAACACCCAATGCTCAGGGATTAGAGGTGTAGAGAAATAGACTTCCAGGCAATCAGACTAGGAAATGGATCCATGTTGTTAATTGGAACCTGTACTCCCAATAAACGTATGAAAACAGTATGATGATGGTGTCCCTGTTTTGTACCTGAGAAAGTGTCATTTAATACCCTGCTGACACTAGTAGGTGTCTCATCTAGAGATGAAGCTGCGGTACTGACTGCACAGTTTATCTTCTCGCTTTCTAAGAGGCAACAGCTCTTAAGTACTTGGATTCTGATATCAGAGACCTTTCTTAGGGCCAGGCTACACATGACGAATGACACTTGAACAGCAAGTGTATTTCTCCCTGTTTACTTGCCCTCCACTCAATCCACTTGCCGTTCAAGTGTCATTCGTCATGTGTAGCTTGGCCCTCAGATGGGGCTGCAAAGTATTGAACCCCATGACTTTCCCGTGCACTCAGAAGAGCCCAAAGGAAAGACGTCTGCTGTGATGATAGAGGGAGAGTGGCTTCTAGTTTTCCTTCCTTCCGTCCTTCCTTCCTGCCTTGAAAGATTATTTCTTTGCTTTCACCCACCTTTCTGTGTGGAGATCATCCCTTCTGGGCATGGAACACATTCGTAGCAGCAAAATGGCTTCCCTTCCTGAGTCTTCTTGGTGCTTCCTGGGAGACAGCGTGTTGAACACCTGGATTGTGGCACAGACTAACCAGAAAGGGAAGCAGCAGAGAGGAAGAAAGAAATTGATATTTTTGCGTATTCAAATGCATTGCATTTGATCAGGACAAAAGAGGGCTTCTGATCTAAGGCCTGGTTTTAGTATTGGCAACTTCAAGCTGTGTTTTGATATATTTTTTTTAATGTAGACCTCCAGGAAAGGGAGTTTGAGTTTCCTTGTTCTTCAGTGGCAGGCCAGTTGGCAAAGGAAAAGTCAGAGGAGATGTGTCATCTCAGTGTGGGTAGTGGGGTTGGTAGATACCCCTCACCTCCCATTGAGAGGGTGGAGTCCCTGGCACTTACTTTATGAGCTGCAAGAGGTCCTCTTTCAGAGCCAGTGTGATGATGTAACTTCTGGAAGTGATGTCACAATGCCGACCGCAAAAGCACTCCCACACTCTGCACAGGACCGATTCAGCCCTTTGGCGCCCCAATTGGCTCCAAACGCAGCATGGGAACATTCCTTCGGATGGCTCAATGGCATCACTTCTGGAAGTGACATTGCCATGTTGGTTGGGAGTGTGCACATGGCACAAGCTCCTGAGATGCCTGCTGGTGGCAGGCAATCTCCAGGAGTCTGCCCCATCCCACCGATCGCTGGGCGATTGGCAGATGAGGAGGCAAATTCTGGGAATTTGCCTGCCACCAGCAGGCACCTGAGAACCCTACTGGACAGAGGGTAGGTAAGAAGGGAACAGGGAAATATGCAGGATTTGTTCATTTTGGATGCAAGATGTGAGGAAACAAGTGATAAACTGTTGTTAGGCCTTGGAAGCCAAAAAATGTCTTTATAAAAGGAAGTTTATTATTTTAAAAGAGAGAGAGAGAAAGAAGAGGAAAGCAAAATTCAAAAAGGGGGAGAAAAAGAGGCCAGAACAAAACACAAGAGGGAAGCACACGTCAATTTGTTTGTACTATTCAAGTGCATGTCTTGCACTTCCAGCCCCAAGACCTCTGCATGTTTTCCCACAACATGATCAGGTGAAGAAGAGACTGGAAAGGGATTCTCTGTGCAAATAGAATGGTGAGTTTTCTATTAGATATTGAGCCTTATGCTCAAGTGATTCAGCCAGGCAATGGTTTCAGCTCATGTCTCGTAACTTGATTGCAAGAGAACTCTGTTGTGGCTCCTGGAGGAGCCATATAGACACACCTTTCAGTAACCCCCCAATAAGTAACCCCTCCCCCCAATAAGAACACAGGCACTAGGATCCTTCATTTGCATGAACTGAAGAAAAGGTAACATGTTTACAAGGCAGCAATTGGCTCATAACCAAGAGGAACGATTGGCTGCTGCTAACTCTAATTCTCAATAGGATTGGATACCTGAGGAGCCCCCTTTTGACTCGAAGCTAGCCCAATACGTAACACCCCTCCCCCCTAAGGCTGGCAAGCCCTCTGGGATCTGCACAAACTTTCTGTGTTTGGGGTTCCAGCAACTGGACCCCCAATGTCTGTTACTGGTTCTGTTGCAGTGGTGAAAGGGTCTGCCTTGGCTGCGCCTGTGTTGTTTGACACTGCTGGCAGGCTTCTGCGGTCCTCCACTGGCTGGTCCCTGTGATTCTTGGCGGCCGTGGCTGGTTCAGATCTCACCTCCATGGAGCAAGGGGGAAAGGCCCTGTCATGTTCCTGCTCCCGTGGCGGCCATCATTGCTGTAGTTGGTCAATGTGCTGGTGGTAAGTCTTGCTGGCGGAGTCGGCCACGTCGTAGGAAATTGGCCCCGTGGTCCTGGTGATGTGTCAGGTCCAGTGTATATCTAAGCTGTACTGACTCCATTTTCTAATGCCTCTAGTGTTTGAGTGTTTTCTTCCCAGGTGCACCAGTTCCCAGGCAGCATTCCCACCGGAGGAGACTGTTTTGTCTAACACCGTTCCACCAAGCATTGGCCTTGAAGGAGAGCAGCTTCCCAGGACTGAGAGATGTTGTTTTGAGAACTGTGGGGGGAGGCTGATCCAAATGGGTATTGTTACTCTGTACCTTATGCTTGCTCTTCATTGGTAACAATGACCATGTACCATCCTGAGTCTCCTATTCAGGACAGTGGACTATAATGGACCTTTTCTGCAGTAAAGTTTCCTTTTTCAAACAATGGACTTGTGTTTGCTTCTAAAGGGAACCCTGTAGTGAGCGCCTTATTTAGCCACAGTCTGACATTTTGTTACCAATCATGTCTGAGTCGGGCCCAGCGGAATCCAAGGTTGTCCCGGACAGGGATCCTTTGTTTGATCCGTATGCGTCTCCCGACAATCAACCTGTGCAAGCCCAAGACTCCCAGGAGCTGGGAGCAGCCGGGAACGGAACCGGAGCCTCCACTTCCACCCCGCCTCTCATCGACCTCAGTACTCGGGACGAGACCGAAGGCGACCTCGGGGCAAGGCCGAAAGCGACCGCTCTCCCCTTGATTTCGGTACCCACCCCGTCGGAGTGGGGAGCCAGACCCCGAGAAACGAGAGAGCGTCGGGCAGGTGGACTCCATCCACGAGTTTCGATGGACGGGCGCCGAAGCCTAGAAACCGTCCCTGAGCTAGACAGCAGCCAACCATGGCGATATTGGAACAGGACGTTCGAGCAGACGGAGGGGGACACGTCTCGCCGCGGCGCCCTGAGTTGGGATTACTCCGAACTTGCTCCGTGGAAAGAGCCAACGGAGGTCCCTGAACAAAGTTGGGAGCAGATACAAGGTCGCACCTATGCGGTAGATACCAGCATCTCGGCCGTGACGGGTATGGCCAAGGGAATTCTAGCCGCGAGATCGCGAGTCGTCCAAGGGGACCCTCCTCCTTGGGGCCCCTTTTCCCCGGTGAGTGCAACGAATGAAGGTTCCATAAGCGAGCAACCGGGGCCAAGTCGAATGCAACAGTTAGAAGCTAAACTGATGGATATGGAAGAAAGTTTGGCTCATGCCATTCATTTAATTTCGGCAATGGGAGCAGGAGAAAGACTGTCTCCTGAAGAGATGGCGATACAGATAGCTACCCTCCAAAGTGTCATCTCCTATCCGGTGGAGGAAGTTCAGCAGCGGTCGTCACCTACCGGCGAGGGGGGAACCTACCCTGGCGAATCGGGAGAACAACCCAAGGAACTTCCCACACAGCAGGAAATTCCACCGAGAAGGGATAACCCGGTTGAGCCACCCGGAGAGACCCCCACCGAACCTCCTAACTCGGGAGGGGATGTGCCGCCAGACGAGACTCCCGTTGAGAGGCCTACGGGAGGGGAAGAAAAGCCAAGTGATACACCGGTGATACCCCCTCATACTTCTCCTATAACGGTCCGGCCGGACCAAGCGGGAGCACACGCGGCTCCATCCAAGGAGGGAGCCCCTCGTCAACCACGAGACACTGTCCCCGTCGGGCAACCTTCGGGAGACGGTCTACCAGCGCCACGAGGCCAGCCGTTGCTTCCCAGATTAACAACGCCCGGAGGGGCAAGCCCGCGCGGCCTTCCACCTGTCCGACCCTCGCCGCTGCGGCCCCTCTCACCTCGACCGCAGCTCATACCGTTGCAGCAGCCCCAGGACCAGCCCGTCTTACCACCCCCGAACCAACCGGGAAGGCCTGCACCACTACGACACCTCCAACCCCCTCCTCAGCGGCCGATCTCCACTCAACCACACCAGCCTCCTCCACCTCGACAGCTACCGCCAACGCCTCCCGTGTTACCAGCCAGACCAAGACTGCCGCCACCTGCTCGCCCGCCACTGCAGCCTCCGGCCCAACCGAGACCAACCCCGGCAGCTCAACCACGGCAACCTCCGCCAGCACAGCCGGCCCAACCCCAGCCGGCACCGCCGGTTCAACCGCCGCCAGTACAGCCGGCACCGTTGCCCCGACCGAGACTCCAGTTACCTCCTCCCGCGCCTCAGGCGCAACTAAGACTGCCGATGGACTTCTACCCAGCGCCTGCTCCGAGACAAGAACTCCCGATGGGCTGGGTGAAGCTGGAAGCCACCTTCGATGGGGATCCCTCCAAACTGGGATTTTTCTTAGTGCAAGTGGTACAGTTTTTCAACCGATGGGGGCACCTTTTCGGCAGTGAGGCCAGTCAAATCGAACATCTTGGATCTCGTTTACAGGGCAAGGCAGCAGATTGGTATGTAGGACTATACAATGTCGGGGCCCCAGAACTCGATACTCTCCAGGGGTTAGTGGATGCTATCCGAGCGCAATATGAAGACCCCTTAGAAGAAACCCGGGCCCGAACAGAATTGCAAGCCATCAAACAAGGCAGCATGTCAGCAAGAGACTATGTCACAAAATTCCGGCAATTAGCAGCCAAGTGCCCTAGGTGTGAGGAGTCCACCAAGATTATTCTGTTCAAACAAGGACTTAACCCGAGACTTTTGGACAGAGCCCTCATGCAAGACAATCCCCCCACGCTGTTAGGTTGGATCCAACTTGTTTGCGAAGTGGAGAATCGCATTTTGGAAGTCCGTTTGGTTGAACAACAACAACAAACGGGACAAAGAAGACCATTGACCTTACAGAGGGGAGCACGGGGAGCTAGCTACGCCACCCGTGGAGCGAGAGATGCTAGATGGCAACAAGGGCTGTGTTTGCAATGCGGACAGGCTGGTCACTTTGCAGCACAATGCCCTTACCGGCCTGTGCAAAGACCTCCGCTTCAATTACGGCGTCCAACCCTTGCTCCGTTTCCTACGCTCCAACGCCCGACTCCAGCACCACGAGCGAATAGAGGCCGCGGCGCTTCCCAAAGGCCAGCCTCAGAGAGAGGGCTGGAAGCGGAAGAAGTTATGGAATACGACCCCGCTTCCCCAACCGCAGAAGTCAATCCAGAAAGTCCCCAGTCGGGAAACGAGATGGATCTGTCGTAAAAGGGCCCAAACGGTAGATCCGCCCTAAGCCCGTCCCTGCACGGAACCGGCCGCCTGGGTCCATCTTATTCATGCCAGTGACTCTAATCAACCCAGAGAGGAAAATGCACATTCGGGTGCAAGCTCTTATTGACTCGGGCTGCTCAAGAGACATCATCGCCCCAGCTCTAGTCAATGGACTAGTCTTACCAACTCGGGATCTACAAAATCCAGTAATCTTTGAGCAAATGGATGGTACCAACATGAATCCTGTCACAACTGAAACCATCCCAGTGATCACAGGCATGGGACAACATTGGGAGAAGAGGTCCTTTGTCATCAGCTCTACTGCCAAGTACCCGTTAATTCTAGGCAGTAAATGGCTATGTGATCACAATCCCTACATAGACTGGGCACAAGGATGTATTACCTTCAGTCATACCAACTGTAAAAATCACCGTTGGAATCAAAACTGGGGCGAAGATCCAACTCATAAAGAAAAGGCCCTTCTCACCCAAGAAGAAGTCAACCAAATACCCGAACCGTACTGGCCTTTTCTAAATGCTTTCTCTGAGGAGGAAGCTGATACTCTACCCCCGCACCGACGAACGGACTGTGCGGTAGAAATTTTACCCGGAACCTCACTGCCCAAAGGACGACTCTATCCCATGAGTCTCCATGAACGCGAAGAGCTCCGGAAATTCATCGACACCAACCTCCAACGTGGGTTCATCCGCCCAGCCACTAGCCCCCACGCCGCTCCAGTCCTCTTCGTGAAAAAGAAGGATGGGGGACTCCGACTCTGCACGGATTTCCGAGGATTGAATGCAGTGTCCACCAACAACGCCTATCCTATACCGCTCATCCGAGACCTTCTCAACGTCGTGGCCCAAGGTAAGATCTTTACGAAATTAGATCTAAAAGATGCTTACTTCCACGTTCGTATCAAGGCAGGGGATGAGTGGAAAACCGCTTTTAATACGCCCCTTGGACAATATGAATACTTAGTTATGCCTTTTGGTTTGACGGGAGCCCCGTCTGTATTCATGTCCATGATAAACGAAGTTCTACACGAATTTCTGTACAAAGGGGTGGTGGTGTACCTTGATGATGTTTTAATTTATTCGGACACCGAGGAAGAACATATTCAAATGGTACAAAAAGTCCTAGCCACCTTGATGAAGAATAAGCTGCCCATCAAGTTGTCCAAATGTGAATTCCATAAAACCGAACTCACTTACCTCGGGTATTGTATCTCCCAAGAAGGTCTGAAAATGGATCCAGCCAAAATACAGGCGATCCAAGACTGGCAGACACCCACCACCCGTAAAGAACTACAATCCTTCCTGGGTTTTGCCAACTTCTATAGAGACTTCATAGCAAATTTCGCCCAAATCACGCTCCCCTTAACAGACTTGCTGAAAACCAAAGATAAAGGGGACCAAGCTAAAAAACCCTCTTCCAAACTACAATGGACCCCCGATTGCCAAACGGCCTTCGAATGTCTAAAAAAGCAATTTGTAACGGAACCCATCCTCTCCCACCCCAACGAACAATCCCCTTTCATAGTACAGGTCGACGCCAGCGATACGGCGATAGGGGGGGTTTTACTACAGAAGGGGGAGGATGGGAGATTGCGGCCTTGTGCTTTCTTGTCTAGAAAATTTTCGGAGGCGGAAAGGAATTGGAATGTGTGGGAGAAGGAGGCCTTTGCAGTAAAAGCAGCCCTTACTAACTGGAGACATTGGCTGGAGGGGGCGCGATACCCTTTCGAGGTCTGGACAGATCATAAAAATCTGGAGGCCCTCCGAAGCCCTCGCAGACTGAATGCCAAGCAATTGCGATGGGCGGAATTCTTTTCCAAATTCAACTTCACTCTAAATTATCTCCCGGGCAAAACTAACTTTTTGGCGGACGCCCTATCGCGCATGCCCCAACATAAGAGCAAACGGGAGGAGACTGTCGACACTGTCTTCTCGCCTACGCAACTTGGGGGCGTGGTGACTACTCGCAGTCGTGCCAAGCAGCCCCTCCCGGCCAACCAAGAGTGGAAATCGAAACTTAAAACTGAAGTGGAGAAGGAGGGGGATAAAGCTCCGCGAAACAAACTGACCCGATCCCCACACGGGGATTGGCTAGCTGGGAGCAAGTTTTATGTCCCAGACAGCCTCAGGCTGGAGGTCTTGCAGCGCTGTCATGATGCTCCCACTGCTGGACATTATGGGTATCTGAAAACTTTGCACCTAATCCAAAGACAATTCTGGTGGCCGGGCATGCGCAAAGACATTTCCCAATACGTTAGTTCCTGCCCTGTTTGCCTCAGCGCCAAAACCAGGAAAGGGAAACCTCCGGGTCTTCTGCAACCATTGGAAACGCCAAACAGACCCTGGGAAATAATATCCATGGACTTTATCACTGATCTACCTATCTCAAAAGGACATAATTGTATTTTAGTTGTGGTAGATCTGTTCTCCAAACAAGCTCATTTTATCCCCTGTACTGCTATACCCTCCGCTCGAAAACTAGCTGATTTGTTTATAAAACACATCGTAAAATTACATTCTTTTCCGTCCAAGGTGATTTCGGATCGCGGCGGACAGTTCGTTGCCAACTTCTGGCGGGAGCTTTTGAAAATGTTGAATATTGAGCAAGGTATCAGTTCAAGCCACCACCCACAAACCGACGGGCAATCCGAAAAAACAAACCAAATATTAGAACAGTTCCTTCGTTGCTACATCAATTTTCAACAAGATAATTGGGTGGACCTTCTCCCTCTGGCCGAGTTCTCATATAACAACAGTGTGCACGCTTCAACGGGGGAGGCCCCCTTCAGAATTGTCTACGGAACTCACTTCAATCCCTTCCCGTTGGACGCACCCCCTCTCCATTCCTCTAAATTGCCAGATGTGTCTTCGTGGTGGGGGGAGGCGGCGCAGCAATGGACTCTTATTAAGAAACACCTTGAAAAAGCCAAACTGGATTACAAAAAATACGCAGACCGCCATCGTGTGGCCGAATGGGAATTACAACCCGGAGATCATGTGTATATTTCCACAAAAAATCTGAAACTAGCTCAGACAAGCCGCAAACTCGCTCTGAAATTCCTGGGACCTTTTCCTGTGCGCAAGATAATAAATAAAGTGACTGTTGCTGTAACTTTGCCCAAGAACCTGCGCCATGTGCATGATACGTTCCATGTCAGTCTTCTAAAGAGAGCTCCCACCGACAACAAATGGCACATCAAAGCTCCACCCATTCCAACTTTGATTGACGACCAAATACACTATGAGGTACAACAAATCTTGGACTCTAAACTCAAACGAAATCAGCTTTTTTACCTCATTAGATGGAAGGACTTTGATTCTGGTTACGATGAATGGGTGAACTCTGCACATGTTCATGCTCCTAGATTAACCAAAGCATTTCATACTCGCTACCCATATAAACCAGGGGGGGATCTGTTTTAAGGGGGGCAGAATGTCAGGTCCAGTGTATATCTAAGCTGTACTGACTCCATTTTCTAATGCCTCTAGTGTTTGAGTGTTTTCTTCCCAGGTGCACCAGTTCCCAGGCAGCATTCCCACCGGAGGAGACTGTTTTGTCTAACACCGTTCCACCAAGCATTGGCCTTGAAGGAGAGCAGCTTCCCAGGACTGAGAGATGTTGTTTTGAGAACTGTGGGGGGAGGCTGATCCAAATGGGTATTGTTACTCTGTACCTTATGCTTGCTCTTCATTGGTAACAATGATCATGTACCATCCTGAGTCTCCTATTCAGGACAGTGGACTATAATGGACCTTTTCTGCAGTAAAGTTTCCTTTTTCAAACAATGGACTTGTGTTTGCTTCTAAAGGGAACCCTGTAGTGAGCGCCTTATTTAGCCACAGTCTGACAGTGATGGTTGCGGGGAACCAGACTGGCCCATTCCTGAAATTCCTGGCATAGACAAGGTCGCCAGGCTGGAACGCCCTGGGCAGGTTTGATGCTCCTGTCTCCCACTTTGTGTTTGGTGCAAAGTCCGGATGAAGCCGATCCAAGAGGGTGACCAGCCTTCGCCCCATTAGCAGCTCTGTGGGATTCCAGCCCATTGTGGCGTGCGGAGTGATGTGCTGCCGCAGAAGGAGTTCCATCAGCCACTGGCTGAAATCCCCGCGCCTGAGATTGTGCAGCGAATCCTTCGCGGATCTCACCATGCGTTCTGCTTGCCCATTAGTGGAGGGATGGAATGGTGCCGATGTGACATGCCGGATGGCATTGTTGTCCAGGAACATCTGGAACTCCCGCGAAGTGAACTGGGCGGCGTTGTCTGACATGATAGTGTCTGGTAATCCATGAGTGACGATTAAGCGCCACAGGGCACGAATGATGGTCTCAGATGTCATGGCCAACACGGGGATTACTTCCAGCCACTTGGAGTATGAGTCCACGACAACCAAGAAGGTGTGTCCTTGGAAAGGCCCAGCAAAGTCTATGTGGAGTCACGACCATGCTGTATGCATTGTCTCCCAGGCTTGTACCGGCATCTGCGGCATGTCGGGATGGGCTTCCTGGCAAGGCTAGCACATCTGGACCTATCTTTCCACTTCAGTGTCCATCCCTGGCCACCACACACAGCTGCGGGCCAGGGCATCCATCTTCACGATTCCTGGGTGCCCAACATGCAGCTCCTCGAGTACCTGCTGGTGCAGCTTGGGGGGAACGATGACTCTGCTTCCCCAAAGTAGGCCCCTTTCTGCACCAACAGTTCATGTTGGTGGGAGCTGTACAGCTGGAACTCTGGTTCTGTTCTGCCGGCCAGCTGGCCCCTCCACACCCAGTTGAGGATCCAGGAAATGATGGGGTCCTTGGTGGAGAGCACCGTGATGTCCGGTGCTAGGAGGGACAGCCAAGGCAGGTCTTCTATCTGCATGACCCTGTGTGTGGGGGATGGGTCAGCGGCAGGTTCTGGCAATGGCAGGTGGCTGAGTCAGCGTGCCCGATAGCCTTCCCCAGCCTGTAGGACAGCTGGTAGTCATAGGCCGACAGGAATACTGACCAGTGCAGCATCCAGGGCGACATTACCTGCAGCGTTTGCCGATCTGCCATGAAGAGGCCGAAGAGGAGCTTGTGGTTGGTCGTGAATGGGTGCCCATAGATGTAGTCATGGAATTTCTTAACTCCTGCGACCAGCGCAAGGGCCTCTTTGTCAATCTGCACGTAATTCCTCTCGGCCTACGACAGGGATTGTGAAAAGTAGGAAATAGGGGCCTCCCACCTGTCTGGCATCCGGTGGCTTAGTACTGTGCTGATTCCATATGGTGAAGCGTCACTGGTGGAGATGAGCGGCTTGCGTTCATCGAAGTGCGTTAACACGGTGTCCGATGACAGTAGTTCTTTGACCACCGTGAACGCATGGGTGTGCTTGTGGTCCCAAGTCCATTTGGTGTTCTTCTCCAGGAGTCGGTGTAAGGTGCAAGTGATGCCTTGTGCGGTAGGAATACATGGTAAAAGTTCAGGAGCCCTAAGAACACCTGTAACTCCTTCTTGGAGCGAGGTGGCGATGCGTTGGAAATCACTAGCACCTTGCTGTCCATCGGATGGTTGCCATCAGCATCGATGAGGAAACCGAGGAACTCCACTCGTGGTGAAAATTGGAAAACTGATGACTAATATGGAGTGGTAGCTGCATGAAACTTTGACAACTGTGTTCTTTGAAAAAGAGTTTGGAAACGGATACAATGGTGATCTGGACCTTCCGTTAGAATAATGATGTCACAGAATTATCAATGTACACCTAAAGAATACACGCAAAGGTCTACTTGTGATCTGTGAACTACACAGTTTATTGGAACCAAATCTTGGACTATACCCAACTCCAGTTGGAATATAAGGCGAGCTTGTATGAAATAATTAATGTGTACATGGTGCTAGGAAGCATTTGCACTTTAATACCTGTTGCAATATTCATAGAGCACTTGAAGCACTGGACACTTTATGTATGGACTTTGGAGCATATATGACGCCTGCAAAATAATTTTTCCTAGAACTGGTTACATGTGGTATAGTTCTGTTAAATTATGCAATTACTGTAAATAAAATAGGGAGACATTGTTATTGCACGGGAAATTGTGTTTTGTTGCTGCCATACTTACCGTGTTGCTCCATATTTTGTGCTAATTATATTAATATATACTGTTAATATATTGTCGAAGGCTTTCACAGCCGGAGAGCGATGGTTGTTGTGGATTTTCCAGGCTGTATAGCTGTGGTCTTGGCATTGTAGTTCCTGACGTTTCGCCAGCAGCTGTGGCTGGCATCTTCAGAGGTGTAGCACCAAAAGACAGAGATCTCTCAGTGTCACAGTGTGGAAAAGAGGAGGTTCTTTTGCATATGGATTGGTGTTTGATGTGCTAATCTTCTCTGCAGGGCTATTGTCGGGTATAGAGTGTTTTGTTAGCCTGGTGTTTTTCAGGACTGGAAACCACGCTCTATTCATTCTTAAAGTCTCTTCTTTCCTGTTGAAATTGTGCTTATGCTCAGCCCAACCCCACCCCTCCTGTTGAAATTGTGCTTATGCTCAGCCCAACCCCACCCCTCCTCAGGATACAGTGAAGCCTCTCTCCATTAGCATTCCACACCCTGGGAAACTCTTACAGGATGACTCAGCCCAACCCTACCCCTCCTGAGTAGATATAAATGACCTGCCAACATCTTTTCCTGTATTCAGGTATCCTTTGAACTTAAAGCAGAAGCTGGCAGGCCCTGACTCTATACTAAGAGAAAAACTAATAAGTCTCAAGGATTCTTAAGGACATCAGATGTGAAATTGTTCATCTTCTAACCGGAGTATGTAACTTGTTCTTAAATATGCCTGTGTGCCAGAGCACTGGAGAGTAGGAATGACTAACAATGATTTTTGACAAGACATTCAGAGGGAATCATAGGGGATATAATTGGCCAGTTAGCCAATCTGGAGAAAAAAAACATAAAGGAAGTAACACAAAAGAAATACATTCATAAACCATTTTTTCCTAGACTTAAGTGTTCAGAATCATATAAGTATGGAATGGTATTTATATGTCAACTTGTCTAATACCTCTCACCAAGCATTCTGCATTCAATACAGGAAATCTAAACCTAGAGTAACCTTTTAGTGTTGCAAAAAAAAAAAAGGCCTGCCCCTTTAATTGAGGCTTGCTGTGTGGAAATGAACGGGTGAACCTTTTTATGGCATGGAAGGAAATAATGCCTCGGGGTAAATAATATCCCATTAAGCCTCCATTAAAGGGAGAGGACATTTCCCCCAGTTGTTCACAACCCTATAAGAATCAAGAATTCCCTTCAGTTCCGTTTGTGAAGAAAAATGACCTATATAGTGTTAGGGAATTTCTAAGCTTGTAAGTGGTCATACTTGCCCTCACAATATTAAGGCTTATGAACATGGCAATATCATAAGCCCCTCTGCTCATGTGTTTTAAAACACAGACAAGCTGCCTGGCTAGGCAGGAGATGGAAAAGTACTGGAATTTGAAAAGTGAAGTAAGACTAACTTAGCCCCAAACCCTGGAGTTTGTGCATAACCATAGAACAATGGAGGTCTCCAGAGGTACTTGGATGAATCCATTCACACACCTTGCCAATTCTACCCCTTATCCACTTTCCTATTATAGCCTCACCCATCTTGCCATTTTGGGTCATCAAATAGTCTTTTTACACCTATAGTTCCTCCCAAGAAGACCTAATCAAACCTTCCTAGTTCATTGTCCCACCCTGGAGACAGTTTCCCCGTCCTTTGTCCCACTCTGGGAAGAACCATTAAGGCATTGTTTTAGGGCAGAGACTCCTAGTCCTGCCTCAGGGCATGTTTCACAGTATATCTGACTGTCCTGCTTAGTGTGTGTGTGTTCTGGACCTTCCACACACCCTCAGATGACATGACTGAGCCCTTCTCCCTCTTGCCATGAAGTACTGGCCACTGAAGCTGCTCTCCCTTGGACACCCTCAATCTTCTGGACCTGGTAACTATAAAACCAACTCTGCAACTCTCTCCAACTTCCCTCCCTGTTCTTTCTAGTTAGGTCTGTGTGTTTGCTGAATGTTTTGTGTGCAATTGATCTGTAGCATTTTAAATAAAAAACCCTTTTGATTGAACATCTGCCTGCTTATTGAAAGTGTTCTCTAGAGTAGAGATGGGCACGATCGGCATTACGATAGAAAAATACCCACGATAATGGCGATCTCTCGATTGGGACCAGGCGGATCAGTTCCGTCCACGGCGACCGATCCAGTGTTCGGGGGGGGGGGCTTCATTGGGGCTTGATTGGGGCCATCAGGATCTGATTGGGGATCCAGACGCTCAGGCGCCAGTAATCTATTCCTGGGGCAACGGAGCCAGGGGAATGCCTGAGCTGTTTGCCCTCCTTCTGTCACCCCGGAAACCCGAATATAAGCCCAGCTTTCCTTGATTAGCAGGACTTCCTTCCAACCACAGAGCAGCAACACACTCACAAGTTGGGAGAAGAGACCCAGGGGAGGGAGGGGGAAGGGCACTCCAATCTCATCCCTGCAAACGCTGAGAGACAGCTCTGATGGCCAAACACAGTCTATGGGACCCATGCTTATAAATACCCATGTGCTCCCAGGCTGGGTTTCACTTTCTGTTAGCAGTGGAGTGGGACAGAGCTCTTGCTTGCAAGTTGCTAGCCTTTGGGGAGAGAGAGAGACTGAGAGAGTACAATTGTGCTTAGCATTAGTGGATAGGGATCTATCTCCTCTGGTGCCAGGGCTGCTGCCAGGCCCTGGGGCCAAGCTTGGTGGGCACCTCGGCTGAGGGTTCACATTGGTGCCTGGTCAGGTCTGTGGGAGTGGTGGGCTAGGGTTCTAGTCCTTCCCTCTCTCTGGTGCCAGGGCTACTGCCAGGCCCTGGGGCCAAGCTCGGTAGGCACCTCGGCTGAGGGCTCACACTAGTGCCTGGTCAGGTCTGTGGGAGTGGTGGGCTAGGGCTCTAGTCCCTCCCTCCCTCTGGTGCCAGGGTTGCTGCCAGGCCCTGGTGCCAAGCTCGGTGGGCACCTCGGCTGAGGGCTCACACTAGTGCCTGGTCAAGTCTGTGGGAGTGGTGGGCTAGGGTTCTAGTCCTTCCCTCTCTCTGGTGCCAGGGCTACTGCCAGGCCCTGGGGCCAAGCTCGGTGGGCACCTCGGCTGAGGGCTCACACTAGTGCCTGGTCAGGTCTGTGGGAGTGGTGGGCTACGGTTCTAGTCCTTCCCTCTCTCTGGTGCCAGGGCTGCTGCCAGGCCCTGGGGCCAAGCTCGGTAGGCACCTCGGTTGAGGGTTCACATTCGTGCCTGGTCAGGTCTGTGGGAGTGGTGGGCTAGGGTTCTAGTCCCCCCTCTCTCTCTGGTGCCAGGGCTGCTGCCAGGCCCTGGGGCCAAGCTCGGTGGGCACCTCAGCTGAGGGCTCACAGTAGTGCCTGGTCAGGTCTGTGGGAGTGGTGGGCTAGGGCTCTAGTCCCCCCCTCTCTCTCTGGTGCCAGGGCTGCTGCCAGGCCATGGGGCTAAGCTTGGTGGACACCTCGGCTGAGGGCTCACATTAGTGCCTGGTCAGGTCTGTGGGAGTGGTGGGCTAGGGTTCTAGTCCCTCTTTCTCCCTGGTGCCAGGGCTGCTGCCAGCCCCTGGGGCAAGCTCAATGGGCAAGCTTGGGTGAGGGCTCACACAGTGTCATCTTCTCCTCAGTTGTTGTTGGCTGGCACTATGAGGCTCCGGGTGGGGGACAAGAGTGGTCGTGGGGGGAAGTGTAGGGATTGTCCCGGTTGCAGCACAGGAAGCAGTGCTGCGGCTCTGGAGCAGCAGGGACTCCTGCTTCCCTCAAGTCACCTGTTGAGGCTGTGGAGGAGGCCCAAGAACTCTTGCCGGAGGCGGAAGAGGAACTCCTAAAATTTTGGGGGGAGGCCAAGGGATCCTTGGAGGAATGGTTGGGGTACAAGGAAACCTCCAGCCCGTCTCCATCCCAAAGTACCGGTGCTGCTGTCCCTGCCTGCACTCCATCCACCACTCCGTCTTCCGTTGCCAGCACCTTGGCACAGCCAGCAGCAACCCTTCGTCCTCCCTCCCCTGGAACTATAAGTGGGCCACAGTTCAAGAGCAATGTTTGGAGGCACTTTCGGGCCATTGGTAATGACCCCCGTGTGGTGCGGTGCGGTGCTGTGTGTGTGGGGTCCTGGTGCGCAGGGGCAATGACCTGCAGCACCTGTCATCGTCGAACTTCACTCGGCACCTGAAGAGGTACCCCCCGAGCCTGTGGTCTCCATCCTCGGGCAGCAAAACTTCTACAAGGGGGAAACAGAGGGCTGCCAGCGAGTCTGATCTGGGATCGGTGGGAGGGTCTCCGGAATGCAGCCAGAGCAAGAAGCCTTGCCCCGAGGGTGCGGCTGGTGGGAGCGGAAGGCTCAGGCAGGCTTCCCGGGGGAAGTTGTTCCCTCGGGGTCAAGGGTGGTGCCGCTGAAAAGGGTAAGGTCAAGGGCTCAGGAGGCGGGCATTCGTGCAGTGGCGCAGGCAATCGCCCTGCAAGGCTTCCCCCTGTTGGTCGTGGAGGGCGTTGGCTTCCAACTGCTGCTCGAGCACTTGGCCCCATCGTTCTCGATGCTGTCACGGTGCACCGTTGGGCATCAAGTTGTGCCCGCCCTGTACAAGGCGGTGCAAGACATGGTGCACAGAGACTTGTCAGCCGCTGAGGGCAGAACAGTCCACTTCACGGCCTACCTGTGGAGCGGCTGCCATCACGGGTACCTGGCCATCACCGCCCACTGGTGGCAACCACAGGAACTCCACCTGCCCAGGCCAAGATCTGACCACCATAAAAAGGCATCCAAATTGAGCCCGAGCTACAGGGCGGTTCTCCTTCAGGCCCCGGGGATGGACGAGATCCACACCGGCAAGAATATCACCATGACCGTCAAGGCGGCTCTGAGGGAGTGGACGTCCAGAGTGGAAGCGTTTGTCCGTGGCTATATGGTCATGGACGTGGGAGCCAACATGTTGGCAGCCCTGAGAGAGGCATCCCTCCCAGGCCTGGTGTGCATGGTGCACAAACTTCACCTCATGATGCAGGACATGCTCGGGCTGGGGAGCAAGCCGAGGAACATCTGGGACGAGGGAACCTTGTGGACGCCCAGTCTGCTGGACAGCTGCCGTCACATCGCTTCCCACTTCTCCCGCAGCATCAACTCATCCCAAGAGCTGCTCCAGAGGCAGGGGGAGGAAGGAGACCCTGAGCACCAACTGTTCCAGGACATGCCCACCCGCTGGACTTCCACCTACAACATGATCTGTCATCTGGTGGAGCAGAGGTGCGTGGTGCAAGACATCCTGTTGTCTTCGGATGTGCTGAGTAGGGGAGAGGAGTTGGGCTTCAGCTCCGTGGATTGGAGAGTCCTTGACCAGATGTCCCAGATCCTCAAGCCGTTGAAGGATGCCATGGAGCTCCTGTGCTCCTATGAGGCCAGCCTGGGTCAGGTCCTCTCCCTGATCCATGGCCTTGATCTGTTTCTGGCCCAGGCGCTCCAGTGTCAAGAGCTGCTCCCCAGGGTCCGGGAATTTGTCCAGAGGATCCAGGCCTGCGTCACCAAATGCCTGCATCCTCTCCGCCACGAGGCCCCCTACCAACGTGCCTCCCTCTGTGACCCCCGCATCAAGGGCAGCATTGCCACGCAGGTGGGGCAGATGCAGCACTGGGAAAAGGAGCTCCGCAGAGCGGTGCTCCGTTTCCAGAGACAGAGGGCAGGAGACAAGGAACCGGGCAGCGGCGAGGGGCAGGCGGTGGAGGAGGAGGGTGAGGGCAAAGGGCATGAGGTGGGAAGAGAGCAAGGCCAGGGAAGAGCCACCCCAACGGACACGTTCGATCTGTGGGCCTCGTCAGTGGGCAGCGTGGTTGGCCGCAGAACAGCGGGCAGGTCCCACCCAGTGGAGGACTCGGCGGGGGCCATGGTGCGTGAGTACCTTTTGGAGCCCACCGAGCCCCCCCCTATGCCAACCCGTTGCAGTATTGGGCGAGAAAATCAGACCGCTGGCCGGACCTGTCCATCGTCGCCACCAACATCCTTTCCTGTCCTCCCACCAGCGTGCAGAGCAAGTGGGTGTTCTCCCACCTGGGAGACCTCCTCTGTCCTCGCCGCGCATGTCTGCACCCGGACCTGGTGGACATGTTGATGTTCATCAAGGTGAACCTCAACCTACTGGGGCACCCTCCGGTGGACCTGTACCTCCCCGGGCTCTGAGCCACCCTGGGGTTGTGGCTGGCCCAGCTCGTCCACAGCGGGCTCAAGCCTCCCTCAGTTCTCAGGGCTGCTTCCATGGATGGTGACCCTTTGCCCTCCTCTCCCAGATGAGTTCCCATTCCCTCTTCACACCTCTCCCTTTATGGATCTGTTCAGTTGCATCCCAACCTCTCCTGTCTTTCCCATCCCGTCCTTTCCGCGAAGGCTAGAAGGTGCTGTGCTGCCTGCTGATGCCACTGCTGGCCACGATGAACAGCTCTGCTGCTGTTGCTGATGTCAGAGTGGCACCGTACAGTCCCCCCCCCTTCCACGGCACCTGGTGTCCCCTCTGAGCAGGGGGGAATGGGTCCCTTCCATCCTTTCCACGAAGGCAGGAGTTTGGGTGCTGTCTGCTGCCGCCCGTTTGGACCCCAAGGGACAGCTCAGCTGCTCATGCTGAGATTGACAGGTTTGAGCTGCACGGGGCACCCCTATCCGTGTGCTCCTGCTGTCCTCTCTATGCATGGTGGGAATGGGTCCCACGACTCATATCCTTTCCGTGAAGGCAAGAAGGTGGGTGTTGCCAACTGTCACCGCTCTTGAGCACAGGGGACTACCGTGCCACAGCCACCTTCTTTGGGCCTTTCCAGTCCTGCTCTGCCATGCGGCTTTGACAAACAATCGGTTTTGCTCCTCTTCCCGTCAAGGTCATGGACATTCCCTCTTTCGAACTCACCCTCTCTGGAACCACTCCGACTCCTCCCCGCGACCTCTCCTCTCCTGGCCACCCCATCCTTTCCGCAAAGGCAGGAAGGTGGTTGATGTCTGCTAGTGGTGGTTTTGGCCATGAGGGGCAGCTCAGGAGCTGCTGCATATATGGTTGTGCAGCATGGAACCCCCCTTTCCATGGGCACCTGCTGTCCGCGAGGGCAGGAAGGTCGTTGAGGTCTGCCACTGCACAAGGGGCAACTCCGGAAATGTTGCCGATGTGAGAGTGGGACCACGCTGACCCATCCAAGCAATATCTCCTGTCCTGCCCATCCCCTCCATTCTGCAAAGGCAGGACGGCGGATCAGGTCTGCCTCTGCTTCATGAGGGACTATCCTGTGACTGCTCCCTCCTTGGTTACACAGCTCGGTTGCGCTCGCACAGCCGATTGTATTGTGTATGGATACAGTTGGTTGACAACGTGGAGGCTCACCTTTCAACAGGACTGACGGGACCTCTTTCAGCTGGGTGGGAATGTGTCCTGCTACTCTGGTCCTTTCTGGCGAGGCAGGAAGGTGTGTGCTGTCGGCTGCTGTCGGGTAGGTCCTAAGCTGGAGCCTCAGGTCACCCGGTAGCTGGGGGATCAGGCTGCCCCCGGGAGAATGTGGCCTCCTTTCCCCACCATGCCGGGAATACCAGCATGCTTGAATTTGGCCTGCTGGTTGCTGTGGGACCTTCCCCCTCCCCCTCCTCATGATGACACGTCATGTCCCTCCCATCCTTTCTGGTGAGGCAGGAAGGTGGGTGAGGTCAGCAGCCGTTGAGTGTCTCCATCCTAAGAGGAGTCCTCAGATGAGGAAACACAGTTGCTGGGGGACCTTCCCCCTCCCCCTCCCCCTCCTCTTGATGACATGTCGTGTCCCACGCATCCTTTCTGGTGAGGCAGGATGGTGGGTGAGGTCAGCAGCCGTCGAGTGTCTCCTAAGCTGGAGCCTCAGGTGAGGACACCCAGTAGCTGGGGGATCCGGCTGCCCCCGTGCGAATGTCACAACTCTCTCCCAGTGGGAATACCAGCACGCTCTTCTTCGGCCTGGCGGGCGGGCACATTCTTGCCTTGTCCATCCCCCGGGCCTGAAGGACCCGGCATGTAGCCCGGGCTCAAGCTGGGCACCTTCTTACGGCTGCCAGATCTTGGCCTGAGTAGCAGCAGTTGGAAGCCGACTTGGCCTGGCCAGACCCACCCCGTGAGGGGAGGCGGCTCATTGCTGCCTTCCCGAGCCCACCAGGCCTGGCAGCCGCTGCCCTCACCCACCTTTCTTTCCCGACGGGAATACCAACCCGCTCCTTTTTGGCCTGGCAGGCGGGCACACAGGGGTGCCACTGTCGAGCAGCCAGACTCCCTGCCCCCTGAGGGGAGGCAGCTCATCGCTGCCTCCCCATGCCCGCCGGGCCCTGCGGTCACCACCACCACCCACCTTCCCACGTAGCTGGGAACAGCGGGGTGCCCCTCTGCTTTGGCCTCCCCGGTCCCCAATCCACGGATCAGAAATGGAAGATTATCAGTGTGGATTGGTGATTTGGGGTCATCGCTGGCGCCGATCCACGATCAGCTTGATCGGTAATTTTTTTTTGGATCGTGCCCACCTCTACTCTAGAGGAATCGATCCTCATAGACATTGGTGCACAAGATCCCATAGTTACTGGCCTTTCATATAGTTGTCTTCCTTGCTTGCTAATCCCCCCACAAATTCTCTTACTCACAAGGGGACCAATTCCAGTAACAGGCCCCATTTCATTAAATCTTATTCTGAGCATATATTCTAGCTGCCAGCACACAGAAGAATGCAAACAAGTAAAAAAAGGCCTTGCTCTAGTGTTAAGATCCTGTCTCTGGGCAACGTGTAAAAACATATTGTTGTTTTCTTTATTTTGATTAAATAATGTGAGATTCAGCCTTGAATGAATTCCTTCCCAAGGAAAATATCAGATACATGGCTCCAGCTTTTCAATTGTTTGTATAATTCATTTATCGTTCAAACTTGTCAAATGTCATTTTCTCTGGGAATATGCAGCATTCTGCTCATTTCTGACAAGTATATGCATCATTATGTTAAACTTCATCCTAACTTCTGATCTTTTATTCTGTAAACAAATAGCAATTATTCTGTAAACAATCAGTACTGAAGGGTATAAAAGGCCCTCCAATGCTACTGGTCTTTACACATGTCTCCCCCTAATGGAGGATGCGTCTGGGCTTATCCAATAAACCCATTTCCTCTGTATCCACTGTGTTTGGTTTCTTGAAATATATATATATGGGTTTGTGGCAGTAGTGGTCTTATAACTTGGAAGCAAAGTACTATTACAAAAATCTCCCCTAAGATACAGCAAACAACTAAAATCTTTTTTCCTATTATGACAAGACAGTAACCAACAGATTATTAAACAAAGGGTAGAATGAAGCAAATCGACTTCCTCACCTGGTTGAACGACTTGGGCCACACAATGGCATCTTTGTTGATGGTTACCTTTAAGCCTGAAGATTCCTGTCTCTCTATACTCCCCACTTTCAATCCACCAACAGTCTTATTGGCAAATACTCTCCAATGCACGATATCAAAATTCGCTGTGATGTCTCCATTCTCATCCAAACGCACTTCACCCACAGAAGCATTATCAAGCAGGACGTTCCTCAGGAAAGCATGCATCTAGAGGGACAGTGAAAATGGAAGCATTTAGGCTTCAGAAAACTCTAATAGTGTTTGATTAGCATTAGGCTAAACTCGTGTGTGATTGGGGGAAACCCCAACTCAACTGGAGTTTACCCTGTGATAGCAATCAACTTTAAAATGTTTTTGGAGTATGAGTTCTTTCTCTTATGGCCCATGTCATGTGTCTCCTACAAAAGCGCACTGGATGGAAAGGACGAAGCCTTTCTTGCCTTCACGTGAACACATGGGGGCCCTTTCCTGTTCTCCCCAAGGGTGAGTACGGTCACACGTTAAACTCAAGTTCACTTGGGATTTCCCCCATCGCACAAGAGTTCGGCCCATTTGTAACCAGGCCCTTAGTCATCTCAGGACTGTTGGGTTGGAGGTCTAATCTTGATGCAGAAGCTCCACTGCTTGGTAAAGCCTGCAGCTAAACAGGAAACATCGTAGTTGTGCAGATCACTCAATGAAGACAGCCATGGATTTCAGGAACCTTTCAAGGACATCAGATTGTCATTTGGAGTAGAGATGGGCACAAACAGAAAAAAACCCTGAACATGATGTTTGTTGTTCATTGCCATCCATGAACAAGGACTCATGAGTCATGAACAACCACAAACATGACCCTGTTCACGAACATGTTCGTGGTTGGCTGCCCTTGGAGTCCAGCAGGCTCTCCACCAGCCAACATCCAAGTTTGGTCAAGATCTTTACTGCACCACTCCCAGAAACCTGACCTCAGTAGGCACCAGGAAAGGCACCAATAATAAATAATAGCTTGGCCCCAGAGCCTGGCAGCAGCCCTGGAACTTAAAAGGGTAGATCCCTATCGCCCCACTCCTAGAAACCCTAACTGAGCAGGCAGCAGGAAAGGTACCAATCCTACTATATAATTGAGTAAGCGTGTTTCAGACCACTCACTTTATACCCTGGTGCACCAGCAGAGGGTGCTGCTGCAGAAGAAAACCCAGGCAACTCACCATATTGCTCAAGAAAACATGCTGTGGTGGGAAGCCCAGTCCTGGAACAGGAGCGGAGCAGGTGGCAATGCCCTCCCTGCAACTTAACCCAGCTGATATTAGGAGCGTAGCAGGTGGCAATGCCCAGCCCCCCTTCAGCCAGCTGGTATTAGGAGTGGAACAGGTGGCAATGCCTGCCTCCTCCATTAACCCAGCTAATATAAGAAGCGGAGCAGGTGACAATACCCACCCCCCTTCAGCCATCTGGGATCAGGAGTGGAGCAGGTGGTAATGCCCACTCTCTGGCTTAACCTAGGTGTTATTAGGAGTGGAGCAGGTGGTAATGCCGCCCCCCCACCATAACCCAACTGATATTGGGAGCAGAGCAGGTGGCAATGCCCTCCCTATTCACCTAGCTGGGATCAGGAGTAGACCAGATGGCTATGCTCATGCTCTACCTTAACACAGACAGTAATAGGAGTGAAGCAGCTGGCAATGCCCACCCCCACCTTAATCCAGCTGGTATTAGGAGCAGATCAGGTGGCAATGCCCTCCCCCCTTCACAGAGCTGGGACCAGGAGCAGAGTAGGTGGCAATTCCCACCCGCCTTAACCCAGGTGGTATTAGGAGCAGAACAGGTGGCAATGCCCATCCCCCACCTTAGCACAGTGGATATTTGGAGCCTAATAGGTGGCAATGCCTGTCCAATGCCTTAATCCAGTTGGTATTAGGAGCGGAACAGGTGGCAATGCCCACCCCCACCTTAACCCAGCTGGTATTAGGAGCTGAGCAGGTGGTAATGCCTACCCCCACACACAACTTAACCCAGCTGGTATTAGGACCAGGACAGGTGGCAATGCCCACCCACGGCAATTCCCACACCTCACCTTAATCCAGCTAATATTAGGAGTGGAGCAGGTGGCAATGCCCACATCTGCCTTAACCTAGCCAGTGTTAGGAGAAGAGTAGGTGGCAGTGCCCGTCCAATACCTTAACCCAGCTGGTATTTTGAGTGGAGCGGGTGGTAATGCCCACCCCCACCTTAACCCTGTTGGTATTAGGAGCAGGGCAGGTGGCAATGTCTGTCCCCTGCCTTCACCCAGGTGGTATTAGGAGCAGAGCAGGCAGTAATGCCCACCCCCACCTTAACCCAGCTAGTATTAGGAGCGGGACAGGTAGCAATACCTGCCTCCCTTCAGACATCTGGGATCAGGAGCAGAGCAGCTGGCAATGCCCACTCTCCATCTTCACCCAGCTGGTATGAGGAGTAGAGCAGGTGGCAATGCCCACTCCCCTTCAGCCAGCTTGGATCAGGAGCAGAACAGGGGGCAATGCCTGCCCCCACCTTACCAAGCTGGTATTACAAGCAGAGAAGGTGTTAATGCCAAGCCCCAGCATTTCCCACCCCCTGTCTTGAGCCAGCTAATATTAGGAGCAGAGCAGGTGGCAATGCCCATCCAATGCCTTAACCCAGTTGGTATTAGGAGCACAGTAGGTGGTAGTGCCTACCCCCCCCCCCCACCTTAACCCAGCTGGTATTAGGAGTGGAGAAAATAAGCAAACAAGCCGTGAAATCTAACTAATGAATGTTTCTATTGTAATTCAATCAAATTTAAAGCAATATTATAATCAATTTGAACAAAAGAAACAATATATATACAGGGTGGATGATTACAGAGGGCAAAGCATCATATAAAAACGATTCAAATATAATTCAACAAGAATTCCTGTGCAATATTAAAGTGCTATGTGCCTAGATTTGACCAGAGGTCTATACAGTAATCACCAAAGTCCCGGTAGGCAATGTCCACCCCTGCCTTCACCCAGCTGGTATTAGGAGCAGAGTACGTAGCAATGCTCACCCCCGCCTTAACCCAGCTGGTATTTTGAGTGGAGCAGGTGGTAATGCCCTCTCCCACCAACACCAGTTGGGATCACGAGTGGTACAGGTGGCAATGCCCATTCCACTTCACCCGGCTGGGATCAGGAGTGGATCAGGTGGCAATGCCCGCCCCATGCCTTCACTTGGATGGTATCAGGTGCAGAGCAGAAGGCAATACCCTTCTTCCCTTCACCCATCCAGGATAAGGAGCCGGGCAGGAGGCAATGCCTGCCTCCTTCAATCTGCATTAAGAAGGCACTGAGCACGTGGCAATGCCCTCCCCATCTTCACCCTGCTTGACGCCGGAAACAGGTGTCAAGCAGGCAGCAATGCCCGTCCCCCTTCAACCTGCCAGAATCAGGAGCAGAGCAAGTGGCAATACCCACACCCCCTTCACCCATCTGGTATTAGGAGCAGAGTAGATGGCAATGCCCACCCCTCACTTTAACACAGCTGGTAGTAGCAGCGCAGGTGGCAATGCCCACACCCCACTATAACCCAGTTGGTATTAGTAGTGAAAGCTTGCAACAAAAGTATGAACTTAACAGGTGACAGTTGTTGTGGATTTTCCAGGCTGTATAGCCATGGTCTTGGCATTGTAGTTCCTGATGTTTCGCCAGCAGCTGTGGCTGGCATCTTCAGAGGTGTAGCACCAAAAGACAGAGATCTCTCAGTGTCACAGTGTGGAAAAGATGTTGGCAGGTCATTTATATCTACTCAGGAGGGGTGGGGTTGGGCTGAGTCATCCTGTAAGAGTTTCCCAGGGTGTGGAATGCTAATGGAGGGAGGCTTCACTGTATCCTGAGGAGGGGTGGGGTTGGGCTGAGCATAAGCACAATTTCAACAGGAAAGAAGAGACTTTAAGAATGAATAGAGCGTGGTTTCCAGTCCTGAAAAACACCAGGCTAACAAAACACTCTATACCCGACAATAGCCCTGCAGAGAAGATTAGCACATCAAACACCAATCCATATGCAAAAAAACCTCCTCTTTTCCACACTGTGACACTGAGAGATCTCTATCTTTTGGTGCTACACTTCTGAAGATGCCAGCCACAGCTGCTGGCGAAACATCAGGAACTACAATGCCAAGACCATGGCTATACAGCCTGGAAAATCCACAACAACCATGGCTCTCCAGCCATGAAAGCCTTCGACAATATATTAACAGGTGACAACCCAAACTATTTTCATGGCAGCTAAAAAGCTTGCAAAAATCCAACTTGCAGTAACCAGGATGGGTTTGCATGCAAGGAATCCCGCTTCTGGTATCCCCTTCTTCCTGGCAGTTACAAAAAAGACGATCAAGGTATGTCACACAAAGTTTCTAAGCACAATGCTTAGAAACTTTGTTAAGTTGATACTTTTGTTGCAAACTTTCAGCTGCATTATTGTCGAGCCTTGGATTGGACTCCTTGATATATGAAAGTATAGTCGGACGTTGTGAGCCCTTGCGCTTCAAATAATTAAGAGTTTAGCACTTTGCACTTTGTATTTGACATACCGCATGACGCTTATATTTGGGTTCATATTATGCTCCTGATAAACTGTATTGACTACATGTAACCAGCTTTATTATCTCTTGGAGTATATTGTCGAAGGCTTTCACGGCCGGAGAACGATGGTTGTTGAGGATTTTCTGGGCTGTATAGCCGTGGTCTTGGCATTGTAGTTCCTGATGTTTTGGCAGCAGCTGTGGTTGGCATCTTCAGAGGTGTAGCACCAAAAGACAGAGATCTCTCAGTGTCACAGTGTGGAAAAGATGTTGGCAGGTCATTTATATCTACTCAGGAGGGGTGGGGTTGGGCTGAGTCATCCTGTAAGAATTTCCCAGGGTGTGGAATGCTAATGGAGGAAGGCTTCACTGTATCCTGAGGAGGTTGTTTTGCATATGGATTGGTGCTTGATGTACTAATCTTCTCTGCAGGGCTATTGTTGGGTATAGAGTGTTTTGTTAGCTTGGTGTTTTTCAGGACTGGAAACCATGCTCTATTCATTCTTAAAGTCTCTTCTTTCTTAAAGTCTCTTCTTAAGCACCAAGCACCAATCCATATGCAAAAGAACCTCCTCAGGATACAGTGAAGCCTCCCGCCATTAGCATTCCACACCCTGGGAAACTCTTACAGGATGACTCAGCTCAACCCCACCCCTCCTGAGTAGATATAAATGACCTGCCAACATCTTTTCCACACTGTGACACTGAGAGATCTCTGTCTTTTGGTGCTACACCTCTGAAGATGCCAGCCACAGCTGCTGGCAAAACATCAGGAACTACAATGCCAAGACCATGGCTATACAGCTCGGAAAATCCGCAACAACCATCTTGGAGTTTATATTTGTTAACTGGATATAAAATTCAATTTGATATCACTGTATCTTTAAATTGCTTTAGTTAGTAGGTCACGGTTTTTTCCTTGTTTAATGTACGTTGTTCTGTGACTCTATATGGTTTTAGGAGCAGAGCAGGTGGCAAAGCCCACCCCCCACTTCACGTGGCCAAGATCACGCATGGAGCAGGTAGCTATGCCCACTCCCTCCTTCACCGGCCGGGATCTGTGATGGAGGAGGAAAGAATGCCTGCCTATCCTCCCTCCTCTTTCTAGAGCCCGTTGTATTTTTTTTCCACAACGGGCTTTGTGGCTAGTCTTATATAAAAGAGAAAAGGAATACCTGCCATGGCTGAACCCTGTGGAGGCCTGACGAATGCCTGGCTGACATTTTCTTGGATTTCGATGAGTATGCAGCATGTAAGGCCTGAGCTACAGCCAGGATGGCCTTGGAAGTATAGAAGTTGTCTAGAGACAGGATATCCTTGATGTTCTGCCGAGAAAGAGTCTTCAGTTTTGTTTTCTCTCTGCATCTTTTTCTGCCTTTCACAGACAATGCAGTCTTTTTTTGGGAACAATGAAATGCTTCCCCCCCAAACTTCTTGATAGTTTTATATAACTTAGCCTCAGCTTTTATCCTTACTTTTCTCTGGATGGGGAAAGAAAAAATGCCATGGCTGTGATGGGAAAATTTCATTTTATTCCAATAGAGGTCGGTGTCCCATACGCTGGCTACAATCCAGACCTTCCCTGCAGACCTTTTAAGGAATAGATCTCCCCAAAATCTTGGCTCCTCATAATAAACTAATACAGAGACATTTCTCAATGAGCACATTACATCAAAGGACAAAAAAAATGTTTCCATATAAAAAGAGGTTGTTCGTGGGGGGATGCTCAGTGAAAAAGCAACACAAATGCCGCTGCGAAGGATCATTGGGGGAAAGATTCTCTTGAACTGTTCTCCGTTAACGGAGTCTCTAACAACGAGGCCGATCCACGTCCATCGGAAATACAAGAGCACTTTGATAATCCCCAGGTAATGTTGTTCCTCCTTTGGAACCATCCGGTAGAAAAAAGAGGACCGAGTGGGATCGTTAAGAACTTGGGATGCAAACCCATAACTGACCTAGGAAGGAAAGGAATAGATGGGAAAGAGGCTCATGGAACACAAAGATTCTTTGGTGCCTGTTTGGTGCTTCTGTGTACTTTGCTTACTGGTCTAGAGTGGGAACAAGGTCATAAGAACATAAGAGCTCTGCAGAATCAGACCAGAGGTCCATCCTGTCCGGCATCCTGTCTTACAAAGTGGTCAACCAGTCCTCCTATGGAGGACCAACTGCAGGTTATAGAGGCTGAAGCCTTCCCCAGAAGTCGCCTACCAGCACTGATATTCAGAGGTTGACTGCATCTGAATGTGGAGGTTCCCTTTCGTTACCGTGACCTAGTAATGCAGGTAGATCTATCCTCCATGACTCTGTCTCATCCCCTTTCAAAGCTGTCTGTGCCTGTGGCCATCACAACAGCCTCTGGCCGTGAATTGCACATCTTAATCACTCATCGTATAACGAAGTATTTCCTTCTGTCTGTCCTGATGAATCTATTCCCATCCGCTTCACTGGATGTCCTCAAGATATGAGAGGGGGAGAAATAGTTCTTTCTTTCTACTTTCTCTACCCGTTGCATAATTTTATAAACTTTTATCATGTCCCAATTGAAAATGTTTTCCAGCCCCCTAATCATTTTGCTTGATCCATCAACATCTTATCAAGCATATGCCAACTAATATTGAAAACAATGTTCAATCTGAAAAAAAGGGGGATGCCAAAGGGTGTAGCAACTATTGGAGCACTGTATTAATTTCCCATGCAAACATGCTGAAAATTCTACAACGAAGTCTCTTAGCATATATGGAATGAGAAATGCCAGATATTCATGCTGGATTCAGAAAAGGAAGAGATACCGGAGATCACATTGCAAATTTACGATGGCTGATATAGCATACCAGCGAATTTCAGAAGAAAACCAGCCTATGTTTTACAAATTATAACAAATCTAAAAGAGAGCTGTGACTCATGAAAACTCATACCCTACCACAAATTTTGTAAGTCTTATAGGTGTTACTGGGCTCTTGCTCTTTACTACTGCAACAAATCTTTTGACAGGGTGGATCACGAAAAGCTATGGGTGGTGTTAAAAGAAACGGGTGTGCCATGACATCTTATTGTGTTGACGTGCAACCTGTACTCTGGACAAGAGGCTGCTTTACTGTTAGGACAGCCTGGTTTTCAACTGGCCATCTCAAGATCAGCCTCAAGAGTTTGCGCTAGTACACCCCCACTTTTAAGTAACCCTTTGCAGGCCTGGCTAGGGGATTCTCTCAGACTCTCCACTTCATCCAACACGTATGAAGTGGGTTAAAGGATCTTTATTCCTTGTATAAGTTAAAGGATCTTTATTCCTTAGCAGTGCACAGACACATAGAGATTGCCTAAAGTGCTGAAGCAAAGTCTTCCCCAGGATATTAAATCCACAGTCCCCTCCCCCTAGTTCACACAAGTTAGATGAAGTCTTGAAACAGATGCAAAGCTAAAGTTCCCACGGACATTTCCTAGACTGGTAAGACCTCTCTGCAAAGTGAAAGAAGAAAGATACACTGCAAGGGGAAAAAAAACCCACCCCCACCCCAAATGTACACTTATGGCAGGCAGGCTGGTTTGCCTGCATGACACCTTTAGGGCCCTGTATTTCCACCCGCCCATGTTGCTTTTGTTGAGGACTTCATTCCCTTAATATTTTCAGGACAAGCCACAAAGCCCGTTGTGGGAAAAAATACAACGGGCTCTAGAAAGAGGAGGGTGGATAGGCAGGCATTCCTTCCTCCTCCATCACAGATCCTGGCCGGTGAAGGAGGGAGTGGGCATTGCCACCTGCTCCATGCGTGATCTTGGCCATGTGAAGTGGAGGGTGGGCTTTGCCACCTGCTCTGCTCCTAATACCAGCTGTGTTAAGGCGGGGGGTGAGCATTGCCACCTTCTCCACTCCTAATACCAGCTGTCTTAAGGAGGTGGTGGGCATGGCCGCCTGCTCAGTGACTGCTGAGTGACTCAGTAGTCACTGACTGCTCAGTGACTCAGTGACTTAGATGCAGTGAAGAGGAGGATAAACTTAACTCCTGTAGGATGGAGTTGCTCAGTCCAGGGGTGTCTGCCATGAAGGAATTCACGTAGGTCCCTGCTAAACTCACCTGCAATAATATGGGATCTTGTATCAGCATCCCCTCAGCCACTCTCAGCATGGAAGGAGGAACTTACATGCATAGACTGTCCACCAAGTACTTTGGCCCAATCTCTGAAAGGCTTCCAAGGTCAAAACTTTTGGGACCAGATGCTTCAACATATCTGGACTTTGGGGGGGATGCTGCATCCATCTCTCTCTCTCTCTCTCTCTCTCTCTCTCTCTCTCTCTCATTTTTCCTGATGAGCCAGATGTCTCTCTGGGTCTAAGTTCAGCATTCCTCCCTGACCCCTCTTCTCTTCCTGCCTTCATTGTGTGAAATCTCTCTCTTCCCTTGTGTCCTTCCAAGGAGAAAGACATGCACACAGCTCTTTAAAAAGAGGCAGTCGTCTTTATAAAGAGGCATTTTTCATACCCAAGAGTCTCAAGGGTACTAGTTGAACAGCGCAATCAATCCTGAATGCAACGCCAGTACATTAAGTCAGCTAGCCCCTCCTCCTCTACTTTTTGTTGGAATATATGTGTGTTGCAAGGTCTGACATCCAGTCATTATGGGGTTAATGTGTTTACCTACCATGCTGTTGTTTAGATTGACCTGGAAGAGAACCTGGCACAAAGCCAATAGCCTAGAAGCCCGGGAAACTGAAGGGTGTTTGTAAACTGTTATTGGTCAATAGGTCCGGTGATTTTCTTTTAGGGTCAAGAAGACGGAGGAAGAATCTTCATTCCTATCTATCTCTTTTGTACTCACGGTTAGCAAGATCTAGCCTTAAGCTTTGTTGTTTTGTAGCAATCCTGTGTACCTTTTTCCTTTCGAAGTAAATGATTTTAAAAGCAAACTGATGCTCTGACTCTCTATTGATTCAAGATCCATTGCACCTCTGATTTTAAAGCTATTTTAACCCTTTTTCCCCAACACTTTTCACACTCTAATTGATACTAGAGCCCCTTTGGGTATCCATGGCCACCTTCTAGGATTTATTAGGAGCAGACCATAGGACATTTCGCAGGCCTTTCCCACTTAACAGAAATGCAAGGAAAAGCAAAAAGGAAGCTGAAAGGGAAACACAAGAGTGTCCAGTTCCTACAGGATGCTTGGAAGCTATTGAAACCACAGTAATCGAAGCCCAGGTAGAACGCGTGCCCCAGGTTAGAAAGGTATTGCCAAGTCTAGGAAAATGGTTGCATGGTTAGCAACCCAAGTCAAGGAAACCATAAAAAGTGAAAAGGATTCCTTTAAAAAGTGGATGGTAAGCCCCAAAGAAGTGAACAGAATGTGGCACTGGGTCTGGCCAAAAAAGTTAATAATTAGGCATGTGAGAAGAGAATTTGAGGAGTGGGTTACTAAAGAAATCTAGACAGACAATAAGCATTTCTTTAAATATATCCAGAGTGTCAGGTTCAGTGTGTATATGAGCTGTACTGACTCCATTTTCTAATGCTTCTAGTGTTTAAGTGCTTTCTCCACAGGTGCACAAGTTCCCAAGCAGATTTCTCACCGAAAGAGATTGTTTTGTCTAACAACGTTCCACCCAAGATTGGCCTTGAGAGAGTCCAGCTTCCCAAGTCTGAAAGATGTTGTTTTGAGAACTATGGGGGGAGGCTGGTTCAGCTGGGAACTGTTACTTTGTACCTCATGCTTTTCTCTTCATTGGTAACAATGCTCTTGTACCATCCTGAATCTCCTATTCAGGACAGTGGACTATAATGAACCATTTCTGCAGTAAAGTTTCCTTATTCAAACAATGGACTCTTGTTTGCTTGTAAAGGAGAACCTGTAGGAAGGACATTATCTAGCCACAGTCTGACATTTTGTTACCAATCATGTCTAAGTCGGGCCCATCGGAATCCAAAGCAGTCCCGGACAGGGATCCTTTGTTTGATCCGTATGCTTCTCCCGGCGATCAACAGTTACGACCTCAAGACCCTGCACCAGCAGGGAACGGAGCTTCAACTACCACCCCTCCTCTCATCGATCTCGACAGTGGGGGTGAAAAGCCGACGGCCACCACCATCCCGTTGTTCTCGGTACCCACACCCTCGGAGTGGGGAGCCAGACCCCGAGAGACGAGAGAGCGCAGGGCCAGTGGGGTGCCCCATCCGTTACCCATGGATGGGCGCCGAAGCCTAGAAACAGTCCCTGAACTGGACAGCAGCCAACCATGGCTATTTTGGAACAGGACAACCGAACAGATAGAATGGGAAACGTCCCGCCACGGCGTCCTAAGTTGGGACTATTCGGAACTCACTCCGTGGACGGAGCAACCAGAGATTTCTGAGCAAAGTTGGGTACAGATGCAAAATCGTACCCTTGCTGTGGATTCCGGCATTTCGGCAGTTACTGGACTGGCCGAAGTTGGGACTATTCGGAACTCACTCCGTGGACGGAGCAACCAGAGATTTCCGAGCAAAGTTGGGTACAGATGCAAAATCGTACCCTTGCTGTGGATTCCGGCATTTCGGCAGTTACTGGACTGGCCAAAGGAATTCTAGCAGCGAGATCGCAAGACGATCAGGGAGACCCTCCACCTTGGAGGCCGAATACCCCGATGGCCGCCGCCGCAGGGGACTCCACGACGGACCAACCGGGTCCAAGTAGAATTCAATTGCTAGAAGCTAGGTTAGTCGATATGGAAGAAAGCCTAGCTCATGCCATACATCTACTCTCATTAATGGTGGCGGGAGAGAGACCATCACCCGAAGAAATGGGTATACAAATAGCTACCCTACAAAGCGTTATTTCTAACCCGAGGGAGCCTGCCCTGTTGCAGCCACCGCCCACGAACAACCCAGGGACAGGAGGTGAAGGGGATTCCTGCTCCGATAGCCTGTGCCCTGACGATGCATCAGAATCGGAGGAAGAGGGGCATCCCTGCCCTGGAGAGATTCCAGCGGAGATCCCTACAATGGACAAAAATCCAGATCCCGGGGATACTCCAACAGAGGTCCCAGGAGGGAACGGAGATGAGCCAATCTGCCCGACGGAGTCTCCGGTAATACCCCCTCCAACTTCTCCGATAGTCATCCAACCGGATCAGCTAGAAGAGCCTCCAGCTCCTCCAAGGGGGGAGACACCACACCAAACGCCTGCAACTACCCCCGTACGACAACCCCCAGGGGGGGGGTCAACCATTGCAGATCGTACCCCGGGGACTACTTCCGAGTCCGAGATTGCCGACGCTGGGAGGGGCAAGCCCGCGCGGCCCAGCACCTATCAGGCCCTCGCCGCAGCGGCCCCTTCCGCTCCGACCTCAACAAATACCACCACAACAGCCGGTAAGGTTACCTCCAGCTCAACCGGTGTTACCACCTCCCGATCAACCGGTAAGGCCTCCCCCACTTTGACCGCTCCGACCCGCACCCCAGCAACCAATTCCGGCCCAACCTGTTCGGCCAGCCCCAACCCAACCGGTACAGCCGCCGCCAGCTCAACCGGTGATACCGCCACCAACCCAATCGATAAGACCACCACCAATACAACTGGCCCTGCATCTGCCGCCGCAGCCGGGGGGTCCCGAGCAACCATTACCGCAGCCACAACCCTGGCCCCAACTACCCCCACCCCCCCAGCAGCCTCCTATCACGCCGCAAACGCAACTAACCATTCCGATGGACTATTACCCCACACCAGTCCCAAGACAAGATCTTCCAATGGGCTGGGTAAAACTGGAAGCCACTTTTGACGGAGACCCCTCCAAGTTGGGATTTTTCCTGGTACAAGTGGTGCAGTTCTTCAATCGATGGGGACATCTATTCGGAAGTGAGGCCAGCCAGATCGAACATCTCGGTTCACGGCTTCAGGGCAGAGTGTCAGACTGGTATGTAGGACTATACAATGTTGGGGCCCCAGAACTCAATACCTTACAAGGGTTGGTGGATGCTATAAGGGCACAATATGAAGACCCCTTAGAAGAGACCAGAGCCAGAACAGAATTGCAAGCTATTAAGCAAGGCAGCATGTCGGCCAGAGACTATGTTACAAAATTCCGACAGCTGGCCGCTAAATGCCCTAGGTGTGAGGAATCCACCAAAATAATACTGTTCAAACAAGGGCTAAACCCGAAACTTCTGGACAGGGCTCTCATGCAAGACAATCCTCCTACGCTGTTAGGATGGATTCAACTAACCTGTGAAGTTGAGAATCGTATATTAGAAGTCCGGTTAGTTGAACAACAACAACAATCGGGACAAAGACGGCCCCTAACTTTGCAGAAGGGAGGATGAGGCGCTGGATATGCTACCCGAGGAGCGAGAGATGCTAGATGGCAACAAGGTTTGTGCTTGCAATGCGGGCAAGCTGGTCACTTTGCAGCACAATGTCCATACCGGCCTGTGCAAAGACCTCCGCTCCAATTACGGCGTCCAACCCCTGCTCTGTTTCCCACATCGCAACGCCCAACACCAGCTCCCAGATTGGGTAGGGGTCGTGGCACTTCCCAACAAAATGCCCCAGACAGAGGGTTAGAGGTGGAAGAACTCATGGAATACGACCCTACTGCCTTAAATGGAGAGGAGAGTCCGGAAAGCCCCCAGTCGGGAAACGAAATGGATCTGTCGTGAAGGGGCCCAAACGGCAGATCCACTCTCGGCCCGTCCCAACAAGGGACCAGCCACAAGGGTCCATATTGTTCATACCAGTGACTTTGTTAAACCCTGAAAGGAAGATGCATATCCGTGTACAAGCCCTAATTGACTCAGGCTGCTCTAGAGACATCATTGCCCCAGCCCTGGTCAATGGACTAGTATTACCAGTGCGGGAATTACAAAACCCAGTCATTTTCGAGCAAATGGATGGCACCAATATGAACCCCGTCACCACGGAAACAATCCCGGTGGTGACGGGCATGGGCCAACACTGGGAAAAAAGATCCTTTGTTATTAGCACCACAGCCAAATACCCGTTAATTCTGGGCAGTAAGTGGCTATGCGATCACAACCCCTACATAAATTGGGCAGAAGGAAGCGTCACCTTCAGCCACGCCAACTGTGAAAACCATCGGTGGAATCAAAATTGGGGTACCAATCCGACCCACACCGAGAAAGCTCTCCTTACACAGGAGGAAATAAATCAAATACCCGAACATTATTGGTCTTACTTACCGGCTTTCTCCGAAGAGGAAGCCAATACCCTACCCCCGCACAGACGGACCAATTGTGCAGTGGAGATTTTACCGGGAGCCTCACTACCAAAGGGCCGACTCTACCCTATGAATCTCCATGAAAGGGAAGAACTCAGAAAATTCATTGACACCAATCTCCAGAGGGGGTTCATCCGTCCAGCCAATAGTCCCCATGCGGCACCAGTACTTTTCGTAAAGAAAAAAGACGGATGACTCCGGCTATGCACGGACTTTAGAGGACTTAATGCTGTATCAACCAACAACTCCTACCCCATCCCACTCGTCCAAGATCTTCTCAACGTCGTGGCTCAAGGTAAGATCTTTACAAAATTAGATTTGAAAGATGCTTACTTCCATGTTCGTATCAAAGCCGGGGACGAGTGGAAAACCGCGGTTAATACACCCCTGGGACAATACGAATACTTAGTTATGCCTTTTGGATTAACTGGAGCCCCATCTGTATTCATGTCCATGATAAATGAAGTACTGCATGAATTTCTGTATAAAGGAGTGGTGGTGTATCTTGATGATGTGTTAATTTATTCAGAATCGGAGGAGGACCATGTACAATTGGTCAAAAAAGTCCTGGCAACCCTAATGAATAACAAATTGCCTATTAAACTGTCCAAATGCGAATTCCATAAAACTGAACTCACTTACCTTGGTTATTGTATATCCCAAGATGGCTTAAAAATGGATCCAGCCAAAATACAGGTGATCCAAGAATGGCAAACTCCCACTACCCGTAAAGAACTGCAATCTTTCTTGGGATTTGCCAACTTTTACCAGGAATTCATTGCAAATTTCGCGCAGATCACGCTTCCCCTGACGGAACTGTTAAAAACCAAAGATAAAGGGGACCAAGCGAAAAAAACCTCCTCCAAATTGCTGTGGACACCTGATTGCCAAACAGCCTTTGAACGCTTAAAAATGCAGTTCATAACAGAACCCATTCTCCGCCACCCCGATGAAAATTACCCCTTCATAGTGCAGGTCGACGCCAGCGATACTGCAATTGGAGGAGTGTTATTGCAGAAGGGGGAGGAAGGGAAGCTTCGACCTTGTGCATTCCTATCGAGAAAGTTTTCTGAGGCAGAAAGAAATTGGAATGTGTGGGAGAAGGAAGCCTTTGCAGTAAAAGCAGCCCTTACGAACTGGCGGCATTGGTTGGAGGGGGCATGCCACCCATTCGAAGTTTGGACAGATCATAAAAATTTGGAGGCCCTCCGAAGTCCCCGCCGATTAAATGCCAAGCAATTACGGTGGGCAGAATTTTTCTCCAAATTCAATTTCACTTTGAACTACCTCCCGGGCAAAACTAACTTTCTTGCAGACGCCCTATCGCGCATGCCCCAACATAAAAGTAAACGGGAGGAGACTATAGATACAGTCTTCTCACCTACGCAATTGGGAGGCGTGGTAACTACACGCAGCTGCGCAATCCAGCCCCTTCCGCACGGCCAAGAATGGAAATCGAAACTTAAGGCTGAGGTGGAAAAGGAGGGGGATAAGATGCCTAAATCCAAGCTGAATCAATCCCCGCAGGGGGATTGGTTATCAGGAAATAGGTTTTATGTACCCAACAGTCTACGGAAGGAGGTCTTACAGCGGTGTCATGATGCCCCCACCGCAGGACACTATGGGTACTTGAAAACGCTACATTTAATACAACGGCAGTTCTGGTGGCCGGGCATGCGCAAAGACATTTCCCAATACATAGCCTCCTGCCCCATTTGCCTCAGCGCCAAAACCCACAAGGGAAAACCTCCGGGTCTGTTGCAACCCTTGGAAACACCCAGCAGACCTTGGGAAACGATATCCATGGACTTTATCACTGATTTACCAGTATCCAAGGGACATAACTGCATTTTAGTGGTAGTGGATCTGTTTTCCAAGCAAGCCCATTTCATTCCATGTACCACTATACCCACCGCTCGAAAACTGGCAGATCTATTCTTAAAACACATTGTAAAATTACATTCTTTTCCGTCCAAGGTAATTTCGGATCGCGGCGGACAATTCGTTGCCAACTTCTGGCGGGAGCTTTTACAGATGTTAAATATTGAGCAAGGAATCAGTTCAAGCCACCACCCACAAACCGACGGGCAGTCGGAAAAAACTAATCAAATCTTAGAGCAATTCCTTCGTTGCTACATCAACTTCCAACAAGATAACTGGGTGGACCTCCTCCCTCTAGCAGAGTTTTCATACAACAACAGTGTACATGCCTCTACAGGAGAAGCCCCTTTCAAGGTTGTGTATGGGGCCCACTTTAACCCTTTTCCGTTAGACGCTCCCCCTTCCCTTTCCCCGACTTCGCCAGATGTGTCTTCATGGTGGGGGGAGGCAGCCCAACAATGGACTCTCATTAAAAAACACCTAGAGAAAGCCAAACAGGATTACAAAAAGTACGCAGATCGCCACCGTGCGGCCGAATGGGATTTGCAACCTGGAGATCATGTTTATATATCCACCAAAAATTTAAAACTGGCACAAGTCAGCCGCAAACTGGCATTAAAGTTCCTTGGACCTTTTACGGTGCGCAAAGTAATCAACAAAGTGACTGTTGCTGTAAATTTACCCAAAAATCTACGCCATGTCCATGACACCTTCCATGTCAGCCTGTTGAAGAAGGCTCCAACAAATGATAAATGGCACGTCAAAGCTCCACCCATTCCAACTTTGATAGATGACCAAATACACTACGAGGTACAACAAATTTTGGACTCTAAAATCAAACGCAATCAGTTGTTTTACCTCATCAGATGGAAGGACTTTGACTCTGGGTTCGATGAGTGGGTGAATTCTGTACATGTTCATGCTCCTAGACTAACCAAAGCTTTTCATACTCGCTATCCATATAAACCTGGGGGGGATTTATTTTAAGGGGGGCAGAATGTCAGGTTCAGTGTGTATATGAGCTGTACTGACTCCATTTTCTAATGCTTCTAGTGTTTAAGTGCTTTCTCCACAGGTGCACAAGTTCCCAAGCAGACTTCTCACCGAAAGAGATTGTTTTGTCTAACAACGTTCCACCCAAGATTGGCCTTGAGAGAGTCCAGCTTCCCAAGTCTGAAAGATGTTGTTTTGAGAACTGTGGGGGGAGGCTGGTTCAGCTGGGAACTGTTATGTTGTACCTCATGCTTTTCTCTTCATTGGTAACAATGCTCTTGTACCATCCTGAATCTCCTATTCAGGACAGTGGACTATAATGAACCATTTCTGCAGTAAAGTTTCCTTATTCAAACAATGGACTCTTGTTTGCTTGTAAAGGAGAACCTGTAGGAAGGACATTATCTAGCCACAGTCTGACACAGAGAAGGGAACCAGCCAGAGAAGCTGTTGGGCCTTTGGATAACGAAGGAGTAAAAGGAAAATGGGGGAATGGCAGAGAAGCTCAGTGAAATCTCTGCATCTCAGTTCACTTTGGCAAGTGTAGGGCGTAAACCCAAACCAAAGCCACTATTTTCAGAATGGGAGGTTGAAGAACTGAGTCAAATTGAAGTGATGAGTGAGGCAATTTTAGACCTCTTGGGGAAATTAAAAACCAGTAAGTCTCCAGGTCCTGGTGGCATACACCTGAGAATTCTCAGGAAACTCCAAAGTGAGATTGTTGATCTACTAACTCATATATGTAACTTATCACTAAAATCCACCACTGTACCAGAGGACTGAAGTGCAGCAAATGTTACACCGATATTTAAAAGGCACTCAATAGCAGAACCAGGCAAGTAAAGGGCCATTTAGCTTAATGTCTATCCCATACAACTTAGTAGAAAATGTAATGAAAGAAAGAATTATTAGGCACGTAGAGGAACAAGGACTGATGAGGGAAAATCAGCATGGCTTCTGCAAAGGGAAGTCCTGCCTCACCAGTCTTTGGAGTTCTTTGAAAAAGCGAACAAGCATGTAGATAACAGTGACCACATAGATGTTATATACTTGGACTTTTAGGGGTTACAGCACCTGAAATTTGGGTGGGGGGTCCAGCATAACAATTGTCCCTTAATAAACAGGGAAAATACTGGTAAGTAACAGAAAATTCATATAAAATGAAGACCAGGGCCTTCATTTCAAGTGCCTTCTTCAGTGGTCTCTAATACATAAAAAATCCATTCCTTCATAAAACATCAATATGTAGAACAAATACAAGGAACAATATCAAGTATATAATACAAGATCAACAATTCCAAAAACTATTAGAGTAGGCATTCATTCATTCATTCATTCATTCATTCATTCTCATTCATTCATTCATCTGTAAAAAAAGATGAGGAGAGTTTGTCTACTAGTAGTTATAGAATTATTTATTTAATTAGAAAACTGTTATGCCATCTTTCCAGAAACTTGCTTGAGTTGGCTTCCGAAATAAAAATAATAAATACAAAACATTAAATGATACATTAGACAGAGGCAGAGAAGTATTCGGAAGCCAGAGAGAAGTGACCAGGGGTCATTCTAGCAAAAAGGTATCTAAGGGTCTCATCCTTGCAAAAGTCCAAGAATATACAAAAAGCAATGGTTGGAATAGGACATCTAAGAGGTACTGCTCAGTTGAAGCCACATGCAAGGATATCAAGAAGAAGGTGGGAAAGCAGTCATGAGGGATTGCTAGATCTTGCTGAAATATTTTCTCAAGCAATCGGGTCTTGAACTGATGTAGCCTGGCCCATATTACATGAAGAGGTCCAACTTTCTCAATGAAAAATTATGATATTCTCTTTTAAAACTGGAGCTAATAGAAACCGAGGGCATCTCAATAGGGTAGAGAGAAAATCATCCCCCAAGAAACCAGCTGCCAAGCAATTGGGCCCTTGTTTCTATGTTCTCCAGATTGTGAGGGAGCCAAGGCAGGCATGGTTGCAGGTGCGTGCTTGGCATCTCTGCAAAGACACTTTTATACTATGCCTCTGCAGCAGTACCATGGATGTTTGTGGGCGAGGTAATAGAAGGTGTTTTCTATCCTGTTACTGCTAAAATAGCAAACAGAACTA
The DNA here is from genome assembly GCF_028583425.1 of Eublepharis macularius. Classification (NCBI taxonomy): domain Eukaryota; kingdom Metazoa; phylum Chordata; class Lepidosauria; order Squamata; family Eublepharidae; genus Eublepharis; species Eublepharis macularius. Next base: position 176,115,736 of record NC_072793.1, read on the forward strand.
TGCCGTATTTGACTTCTCCAGACAGGTTAAGCAAAATTAAAATTTCTGCTGTGTGAACGCTTACCTGTGGAATTTTGTAGATGCCCATCATATTTGCAATCTGGATGGAGAATTCAGGCTCAGTCCCTTCAAGAACAGCCAACAGGGTCTTCTGCCTCCCACACTGATAGTTTGGAACGTTCAGTTTCCCGGTGGAGAGCAAGTCTAACATGGCGTTGTAAGTCAGCCTCGCATTGTAGTAGTTCCCATAGATATCATAGCCCAGAGTGATGTTGGGCAAAATCCTGGGACTCTCGTTGATTCTCTGAGTGGCAAACAAGAAGGCCAGTACGGTCCCATATTCTGTTTTTGAAGGTCTGCCAAGAGAAGGAATACATTTTCACTGAAAACATCAGGTGAAATCTCTTTGGGGGTTTTGCCCCCATGCAGAATAAACCTGTAAATTTTATTATTTGAACTTTACTATTTTTTCCCTTATTTTCTGTGTTGTAAATAATAATGAAATAGTCCGAAGGTCCATTGAAAGAGCATCATTGAAACAAAGGATTTCGATGTGCCTGAACTGCCCTCTTCTCCATCACATTGCAACAGCACCCGGGACAGACTCAGGGAAATGATTTTGCGACTTTCCTGGAGGACCATTGCTTAGACACTAAGCAAAACCCTCATGTTCTACTGCCAGCATATCAGAGAGAAAAAACATCCACAACATCTCTGTCTTCCCATCCAGGACGATTGCCTTCATGAAGAGTCCCTCCCCCCTTTACCAGATTCTTCCCTCCCTGCTGAAGGCATATCTTCTGCTATTTGCTCCCCCAAAGCCAAGACTTGCCCTTCAATGTACTAAAGCTTAGAGCAGATACAATTACCTGTACTCACCGCTATTTGCAGCAGCAACAGAATTTCACATTTGTAGACCTAACAGGCAGTTTTGTGGGGCCTTCAAAGGGAAGCCACCATTTAGCATTGAAACAGAAGCAAGAAAGAACAGTCTTGGCAGCCACAGTCCGTATCTGATCACACGGCTGGGGAAACATTATAAGCTTTAATAGCTTCAGAGGAACCTCACCAGCCCAGGAATGTTTTCAGAAAGATCACCACAGATTACTTACTCATGCTTTAGGGGATCTGGAAACTTTTTAAAGTTGACCCCTTGCCGATGAACAGCCTGTGGAGATATGATCCCACCAATGAGGTGGTCTCCTGAACTAAAATAATTCGCAGGATTATACTTATCCTTCATCAAATTCAATGGGCATTTCCCCTTCAGCATCCAACAGACGACACTGTGGGGCAACAGCAATAGCACCAACACCAGAATCAGTACCAGCATTCTGGACCTTGCCCCTGCAGACCCCTCACTCATGTCTGCCCCTTAACAACAGGCCAAGGCAAGGGGCAGGAGCCAGGCTCCGCTTTCTAGACCGAGGCAGCAGACTCTGTAGCCCGAGAGCCAAGGATTCAGATCTGGAGGGAATGACATCGAAGCAGACGGCAGCACCGTTTGCTCCAGCCAGAAATCCCAGCCCAGATCCTTGGAATCACAGGAGGTATTTATGCACCAGAAGAAGCAGCTGTTTTTCTTCTGAATTCTGACCATTACGTAAATGTTTTTGAAGGTTCTTTCCACTGTAGGAATCCCTTGAGGAGGAGCAGAAGAAATCAACATGATGTTGATAATTACAAGGGAAAGAATTGCTTATGCAACCTCCTCATAGAATTTCCATCATTCTGTGCCCAGATGTAGAAAAACATGTTTGTGAGAGAGCGCAAGTTTGACTCCATATTGTGAAATAAGTCGGAGGAGCAGAGAAGGAGCCATGCTGGATCGCGCTAGTGAGAGTCTGTCTCATCCAGCATCTGATTTCCCCTTATCTGGGCTGTTTCCACACGGCTTACCTTTGCTCGTGACAACCCGGAAGATCGCACAAAAAACGCGGAAGATCGTGTTTTCTCGCGCGAGATTTGCACGATGTCATGCAGCGTTGTGCAAATCTCTCACGAGAAAACATGATCATCTGCATTTTTTGCACCATCTTCCGGGTCGTACGAGCAAAGGTAAGCCGTGTGGAAACGGCCCTGGTTTCCAGGGAAGATTCCAGTTAGGAAAAGTGGTTTGAACTGATAGGAAAGAGGAGCTTGGCCTTCCCTTTCCTGAAGATTATCAGAGCAGCCCGAAAGATGTCAAGCAAAGGCCTTGGTCATTCTAATCCTTCCCATTTACTCGGCTGTGTAAAGTAGCTTGGCCTGTACACTGGAGCAGAAATAATGGCTGAGGGAAATATCCAGTTCCCATTGTTTCCATAGCCCAAAATGAAGACACCAGACAAAATGAATGGGGTAATCTAGTGTATTGCTCACACTCTGAAAAGAACAAATGAAGAAACTGCTCTTCCCACCATGTAGGTTCCTGAAGAAGCTATTCCATTTGGGCAACACACCCTAGTTGCAAGTTCAACATGGCTACAGGCCACAAGCAGAATATTTTTCTAGTCTTTTGAGGATGTCACATACATATACCAATCTATTTATTCTGATTTGGCCTCATGCCTAATATCTCATCTGTAGAAGCCAGTTTTCACAATTCCAGCCTGTGAATTCAGGCTTCAAGAATCACTCTAATTTCCAGCTTGACTGCCAGTTGGCAATGTGAGCTTCTCATGAGGAGACTTGCACAAAATATTAGATATTTACTGTCAAATTTACTGGTGTCATTTGTTCTTAAGTAGAATTTTTACCTTGAAATTCATTGTGACTCGTAATGTATTTAGACCACTGAAGAAGGCAAATGCCAAAATGCGTTTAGTGTTAAGGATTAACTTAGAGCCAAGATACAAGAGACAAATTACACAAGAAGGAGCACATGAAGGCATTCGCAATGTTAGCCAAGAAGCTGAGTTTTAAAATAGATAGGAAGGCTTTGTCAATTTCCCCTCTCTACAGTGCCAGGGAGATCAGGGCTCAGAGGGTTTGTTAATTTTCTTTTTGCCTCTGGAAGGTTCTGTCAGTTTCACCTCCCCTTCTAAGAGGCAAAGAGGTAATAAACAAACCTTCTGAGCAGGGATTTCCCTGGCTCTGTTGACATGGGAAATTGACAAAGCCTTCCAATCTCTTTTAAAACTCAGATTCCCACTTGCGACTGCCTTCCCGTGCTCCTCCTCGTTTAAATCATCTCTTGTAGCTTAGCTCTTAGTAAGTGTCAGACATCCTTTAGTTGTTCTTGATGAACTAGTTGAGTGATAAATGCTTGTCATATTGCTAGAGCCATATATTCATTGCATATATTGGTCTATTGGCTCTTTAGCACTGGAGAGACCATTTTATTGTGTTGTGTTGCATTCTGTGGAATATATTTCTATGTTGTTATTAAAGTGAATTTTTGCATTGTTTCCCCCATTTATACATATTTTTAGAGCTTTTTCACTCAACTTCTTCAGTTACCTCATTCAAGCGCAACCCGGCCCCAAACCAGACCTTTCCTTCTGCCGGATGAAAAGCTATTAAATAATATATTAAACAAGCACATTAAATGAGTGCATGCCTGTTCAGAAAGTAATGTCTAAATAAGGAATGTCGCCATTCTGTGATTCCTTCCCCATATAATAGCACAGAGCCAGATATTTCCCACCATATACTTGGGCTTTTGAATTCTGCAGCTCTGTTAATTTTTCTTTGCCGCATATCATTTTGCTAGGTTTCTGTGCTATCAAGGTCATTTTGTATTTCATTTCTGCCTTCCAGGTTGTTTGCTATCCTCTTCATGTTTGTGTCACCCTCAAATAGGAAAGGGGTTTCCTCAATCCATTCATCCAATTAACATGGTGAAGCTTACATGGCCCTGTAAAGATCCCTACAGATTAGGGGTGTGCACCGCCAAAAAATTCAAGTTTCCTGCTTCAGGTTTACCCAAAGTGGGGGAAAAAATCTGGAATTGGTATTTAGCTCGCTTTGGTATGCTTCATAAAGATTCGGAGTATACTGAAGTGAGGGGGAGCAAACCCCCTTACCTCAACCTCCTTCAATATTTTTTAGATGTTGCCCATGTAAGGGTTTGTGCTTCCAGCCAGTTAATCTATTCTCAAACTGTTTCCTTTGCAATTCATATGGAAAACCTGCAGCTTTCTGACATAACAGAACTGCAAAAGACGGCGCTACTTGGAACAGCATACATATTACACCAATATCTTGTAGCTTGCATGCTACAAGAATGGGCTTTCCAAAAGCAGGAAGAAAAATGGCAGCTTTATGGACTCTTGCAAAGCAATTGGAGTTTCTGGAAATGTTACATTGAGTCTGCAATCCTACAAAAACTCTCCTAGGAGTAAGTCACATTGAATAAAATGGGACATGCTTCTGAGTGGACCCACTTAGGAGTTTTAGGACAAAACATCCAATATTGGATTACCCTTGTGTAGAGCAATGGTGTGCCCACATGCAGAATCCTGTGTGCAGTTCTGGTTACTGTATCTGAAAAAGGAGATTGCAAAGTTGGAAAAAGAACAGAAGAGGGCAACCAAAACGATTAAGGGTTGGAGCACCTTTCCCAGACCTGGCAAGTCTAGGACTTTTTAGTTTAGGACAAAGATAGCTAAATAAAGACATGATAAAGATGCATAAAATTATGCATGGGGCTCAGTGAATGGGTAGAGAGAGCTTTCTCTCTTTTCCCCATAATGTTAGAACTCAGGGGTATCCAATGAATTTGTTGGGCGATAGGTACTGGACATGCAAAAGGAAATATTTATTTATTTGCTTTTATAAAGTTCTTTCTTCAGGGCAAGCTTATTGCCCTCTTCCTGACCCATGTCAGAGTTTGGAGACACATCGTTAGGTTCTTGAAAACATGTTTTGTCTACCAATGCACCTGCCCACGAACCTATAAGCTTGGGGCTTATAGGAACCTATAAGCTGTTGTAGAAGCTATTTTCTTACTATAATTATCAGTCGAAGTGATTTCTTCTGCTCCTCTCAAAATCTCAGGGGATTTCGGCACAGAAGTGAAGAACATAAACATCAGAACAAAGGGCATGGTGCAATTTCCCCCCCCCCCAAACAGCTGAAGAAAACTGGTACACAGCTTTAGGCAGACATCAACAGTGTTATCCTAAGTAAGTCTGGTTGAGCTCAATGGGTCTTAGTCCCAAGTAGGTGTGTGAAATAACTTCCACAAAGGGTGGGTTAGTCTGAACTATTAGCACCTATACTGAGTTGGGAGAGCAAAATTGGTGCCAGTACCTCCGTGTGACCTATCTTTTGCAGATATTAATTTGTTCTGTTTATCACGTTCTATGCAGCACCTTCCTTGACTGCTTCTGTTTTTATGTTAATCCCACCCAGCCCAGCCTCAACAGATAGGGCTTTCAGATGATGAGGCCTGATGGAGTGGATAAACTATTTAGAAGTTTAGAAGTTGTGTGGCCCACCACATCGGTGGTCCAGCGGCACCTTAAAAACCAGAAAGATTTTCAGGATATAAATTTTGCAAGTGTCAAAGCTCCTTTCATCAGGGAGGGACAAAGGGAGCTTTGACTCTTGAAATCTTATCCCTTGAAAATCTTGTTGATCTTTAAGACTGGTCATTAAACTTGAGGTACCTGGCACTTGAAGAACACACGCCCAGGCGTCTCGTGTAGAGAGACTAACATTCCATTCTCGGGCAAGGTGATCAAATGGGTGGTGGGCATGCAACTTTAAGGCTGTTTCAGAGGAAACAAATTATCTAGACCCATTTCAATCTGGATTCAGGCCTAGCTTTGAGTTGGAAACAGCCTTGGTCGCCCTGACATTAGCTTTGTCAGGAGAGCGACGGAGGAACACATCCCAGTCAATTCTCCTGGACTTTTGATACCATTTGCAATGGTAGCCTTCTGGTGGTCTTAAGTGATTATCTCCATCTGAAATTAGACAAAGGCCGCACCTCTTTGTTGCGCCTACCAGACTGATCAGCATTCTTTGATACAGTGAACTATGCTATCTTGTTGAGACATTTGGAATTCAATTTTTATTTCAACTGATAAATCAAAAACATACAAAATAAAATACAATCAGACAATGATCCAGATCATACTTCTACCATGATCCACAGCCACAATCATCGATAATCATCTAGATCCTACAAAAAACCTAATCACATCATCCAAATCATGTATATTTTAAAAAAGCATAGTAGGTACTACGGCACTTCCGGCTGGCAGCAAAGAGCTGCTGCGGCTGGGGGCCGTGTTTTGATCCTCCGGAAGGAGGAAGAGGCAGCTGCGGCACTTGCCCTGAAAACGGGGCTGCGCACGGAGGGCGGAGCTTAGCCAGGCTCTTTTGGCCACTCCGCCCTTTGGCGTTCAGTGCGCCTCGTGCTCGGGCAGAGGGAGGATATGTCTCCTTCTCTCCCTGCACAAGGGGTCTTTGGAAAGCGTTTTCAGCTCTGAGCAGTTTTGGCTTGGCCAGCTGGTGGCCGCTGCGAGATGGAGCGGAGCATTCGTGGCTATTTACTTTACTTTCGTGCTGTTGCTGCGGGTAGCTGGGGTGGCTCAGCTAGCTCCGCAGCCGCAGCATGAGTGGGCCTTTCCTTTCTCCATGGGTGTAGGGTGTTTTTCCAGTTGTTTGCCCACTCCCCCCTGCTCTTTCCGGGCCCTGTTGTGCCTTTCCGTGGCAGGTAGAGCAGGTCCCGCCCCCCCCCCCCCCGTGGCTAGCTATTTGGCCTTCCTGGTCTGCTTGGCGGCCGTGGTTTTTTCCATTGTGCCCACTCCTTCCCTGCACTTTCCTAGCCCTGTTGGGCCTTTGGAGGGGTTTTTTTGTAAAGTAGGTGCCCTCCTTCCTGCGGCTGGCTATTTGGCCTTCTTGGCCTGCTTGGCAGTGCCTAGTGAGAGACAGGGTTGCCTGTTGGTGGGCCTCGTTGGCTTCAGTTTGAGGATTCTCCTTCCCCTGTGACATTTTGGGTTATAAGGCCCCTTGTAGCTTTTGGGTTTGGGGCTCCCCCACCCCATTGCCATTGGCTTGGGAGGCAGAGCATTGTCAAGGGGTCCGTAGACTGGCTTTCCTTTTGGGCGGCTGTTAGGTATAGGCCTAGCTTCAAGGGAAACAAGGCACCTCAGTTAGCCAATCCTATTAGGAGTTGGGATATCAGCAACCAATTGTCAATCCTTTGGACGTGAGCCAATTGCAATCAAGTAAACATGTTGCCCTTTGTCTAGTGCATGCAAATGAAGCATCCTAGGGCAGCCAATTGCAATCCAGTAAATATGTTGCCTTTTGTCTAGTGCATGCAAATGAGGGATCCTAGGGTCCGTGTTCTTATTGGGCAGTTACGGATATGGGGTGGAGTTGGGAGTGTATATATTGTGGCCCCCTCAGGGGCCTGTTGTTCTTCTCTTGTACCAATAAATTTTTTTTTTTGAAAAAATTTTTATTGGGTTAGAATCCATTATTTTTACATTTACATTCAATTTCCCCCAATTTTTCATCTCTAACCCCCTCCCTTTCCCCCCCTTTTGTTGACTTCCAACAGCTTTCCGACCCTTTGTTCCCTTTCCCTTACTTCTATTAGATTCCTCTATCTAAAACAAATATATATTCTCCATTAATCTAAGCAGTACACCCTTAACTATTTTTAACATTGTATACCCAAACTGTAAGTCTTTGTTTCCATCTTAGATAAACAATTTATCCCATTTTTCAATTTCAAATATTTCTATATATCATAAACCATGTAAATCATACATTCATTTAAATCAAACAATTTGACTTATTCTCTATATATTACTCATTCTATCTTTTTGTAATAATTCTGTATAACTCTCATCACGTAGTCAATCAATTTGACTCATCTGTATCTTCAGACATTCAGTTTGGTACATTTTACAAAACTTACCAAAGAAAGAAAATATTGTTAGTTAATCAATCCTTATATTTAATCCTTATAGTTAATTATTTTCTATCTATATTCTGTTTGTTAACCTATATATATCTATATATATGTCAATCTATTAGTCTAACTGCTTATTAATTCTCATTTATCTCTTCTCCCCCCGGTAAAGTCTCCCCCCTCTACTTCAGTACTTCAGTAGTTCTCAAACTGCCACAGTTTTCCTCCTACCTCCCATTTCTTCTCCAGGTATTGTTTCAGCTTCTCCCAGTCTATGTTGAACTGCCCTGAGTCCAGATCTCTCAGTTTTCTTGTCATCTTATCCATTTCAGCCATATACAGCAATTTGTAAATCCAATCTTCAATAGTTGGCACTTCTTGTACTTTCCATTTTTGCGCATACAAAAGTCTAGCTGCTGCTGTCATATAAAATATCAACGTCCTGTGTTGGGCTGGAATTCCCTCCATTCCCAAGTTCAGTAGCAGGAGTTCTGGGTTCTTATTAATTTGAAATTGTAAAATTTCACTCATTTCTCTTATTATTTCCCCCCAGTACTGCCTGGCTACCTCACACGACCACCACATATGATAGAGGGAGCCCTCATGCTTCTTACATTTCCAGCATTTATTAGAAGTGTTCAAATTCCCTAGCGCAATCTTCTTTGGTGTCATGTACCAACGATAGATCATTTTGTAGATGTTCTCTTTAATATTAGTACATGTCGTTGTCTTCATTGTAGTTTTCCACAAGTATTCCCATGCCTCCATTGTTATTTCTTTATTAAAATTTATAGCCCATTTCACCATTTGTGTTTTCACTGTCTCATCCTCGGTATACCATTTCAACAGTACTTGGTATACCTTGGATATTCTTTTCTTGTCTTCTTTAAGAAGGGTCTGCTCTAGTTCCGAATTCTCTATTCGTATACCTCCCTTTACAGAGTCCGAGTTATATAAGTCTCTGATCTGTCTATACTGGAACCAGTCGTAATTAGGTGATAGTTCCTCTTGCGTCTTTATTCTAAGTTTGGATGCTTCAATTTTAGTTATTTCTTTATACGTTAAACATTGTTGTTCATTATCAACAGCTCTCGGGTCTATCACCTCATATGGAACCACCCACAAGGGAGTTCCTTCTTGTAGATAAATTCTATACTTCTTCCAGATCATGTACAGACTTCTCCGTATAAAATGGTGCAGGAACATCGAGTTGACCTTTACTTTGTCATGCCATAGATATGCGTGCCATCCAAATATTTTTTTATATCCCTCTAGGGCTAGTAGTTTCTTGTTCTTTAATGTCATCCATTCTTTCAACCAAACTAGGCAGATTGCATCATGATAAAGTCTCAGATTGGGCAGTTGCATTCCGCCTCTTTCCTTTGCATCTTGTAAAACTTTCACTTTCACTCGAGGCTTCTTGCCTGCCCAAACAAAATCTGATATTTTCCTCTGCCATTTTTCAAATTGTTTAGAGTCTCTGATGATTGGTATTGTCTGTAGCAAAAACATTACTCTTGGTAACACATTCATCTTAACTGCTGCAATCCTACCCAACCATGACAGATTCAGTCTGTTCCATTTAATCAAGTCTCTCTCTATCTGAGTCCATAGTTTTTCATAATTGTTTTTGAATAAATCTATGTTCTTTGCAGTTAATTCGACTCCCAAATATTTCACTTTGCTTGTTACTTCACAGTCCGTTGTTTCCGTTAATAATTGTTGTTTCTGCTTAGTCATATTTTTACATAATATCTTTGACTTCTTTTTGTTGATATAAAAACCTGCCAAGTCTCCAAACTCCTTGATCTTATCTATCACTCTTGGCATGTTCTCCAATGGGTCCTCTACAATTAACATTATGTCATCCGCAAATGCTCTGACCTTATATGAATAGTCCTTTATTTTTATTCCACGAATTTCCTCATCTTGTCGTATTTGTATCATCAGAATCTCCAATACTAAAATGAACAACAGTGGAGACAACGGGCAACCTTGTCTTGTTCCTTTACTTATCGTCAGTTTCTTGGTCACTTCATCATTCACCACAATTGCTGCAGTCTGGTCCCTGTAAATTTCCTTAATTGCTCTGATGAATCTTTCTCCCAATTGTAGCTTTTCCATAGTGGCAAACATAAAGTCCCAGTTTAAATTGTCAAACACTTTTTCAGCGTCAACAAAGAAGAAACCAACCTCTTTGTCACAACGCTTGTCATAATATTCAATAGCATTGATCACTGTCCTTAAATTGTCTCTTATTTGTCTGTCTGGCAAAAAGCCTGCTTGTTCCTCCTCTATAACTTCCGAGAGCCACCCCTTCAATCTCTCCGCCAATATCTTCGCAAAAATTTTATAGTCATTATTAAGTAGCGATATAGGTCTGTAATTTTTCACGTTAGTCAGGTCTTGGCCCTCTTTTGGGATCAATGATATGTTCGCTTCACTCCAAGTGTCTGGAATCCTTTGATCCCTTAAAACTCCATTCATCACCTCTTTTAGGAATGGTGCCAGTTCATTGGCCATTGTCTTATAAAATTTAGCCGTAAGTCCATCTGGCCCTGGCGCCTTTCCTAGATTTGCAGATTGTATTGCCTTACTTATTTCCTCGTCAGTTACTTCACTGTTCAACTTATTTCTCCAAGCTTCCGAGATTTCTGGAAGTTTGGTTTTCTCCAAATATAACGCTATTGATTCTTTATTTACTTCTTTCTTATTATACAGCTTAGCGTAGAATTTATAAAAGGCTCTACTAATGGTAGTCTGCTCCAAATACGTTTTGTTGTCTTCACAAATTTTATTTATTATTTTCTTTTCCCTTCTCTTCTTCAATTGCCATGCCAGGTACTTCCCAGGTTTATTGGCACCCTCAAACGCTTTTTGATTCAGTCTTTTAAGATTCCACTCCAATTCTTTATTACTCATTGCTGTTAGCTGTTCTCTTGTACCAATAAATGATGCTATGAGCTGAAGTCACTGTCTGGCTGAATCACTTGCAGGGCCTACCTCAGTACTTAATAGCGGCCATTTTCTGGAGCTTTTCCCGGTGGTCATTTTGTTTGCTTTGTTTGGGTTTGCAATAATCATAATAATATTGATAGTAATGACAATAGCAATAGTAATATTAGTAATAAATAAAGAGTGGGGTTGCTGCCTGTGCCATATTGTGAGCTGTTACAGCACAGTGGTGGCATGGTTTTTGCTGGGTATCGGCACTTGCTGGTTCGACTCCCACTACTGCCATTTCCTTGGTGGTTGCCTTGAGTAAGCCACCCTTGTCAGCCCCAGCCTGGGACTTTAACATGCCTCCCAAAAAAGCCACTGGCCGGTCCAAGGGCAAACAGCCCGTGAAGCACCCTGCCCCAAGGTGGCTTGTAGTTGCCTTATCATCCTCTGATGAGGAGGACGCAGTACCGAGTCGGCAGGACCTGCTAGGCCACCTAACAGCACTGGAGCAAGCTTGCGGGGTTCTTGACGTTGATCTTGAGGCCAAGGGTAAGAGGCCGGTTAGGGTGGCATTGAAGGCAGCCTGTATTCATGAAATTTTGTCCTGCATTTTTGCTCTTGAGGGTCGCGGAGGGCCAGCTGGTGCATCGGCGGCCAGAGCATCCACCAGTCAAGCACCAGAGGCTTCGTTGGACGATGCAGGCCTGGCAGAGGGACGGTGGTTCTGGGGAGCCTGAACAGGTAGTTCTGATGGTTCAGCCTCCAGAGCCAGATGGTAAGTTTTCCTTGCCTCAGCAGGGTGCTGGGGGGCCATGGGGGCTTGCAAGCCTCTGACTCCATATGAGCAGCCAGGCACATCACAATCGGTGGCTTCAGGTTGTGTATGGCCTCAGTGGGGTCAGCCATCCCTCACGGGGCAGTTCCTGGGGGCAGCTGAATGGCTGCCTATTGCTCCCCAATCTACAGTGGGGATGGGTCTGGTAACTCCATGGGGTTCTATGGGTACCCTTGGGTTAGCTATGGTTCAGTTCTGTACAGGGCATTCGCCTTTGGGGATATGGCGATGCTGTTGCCAAGTAGGCCCCCTCTCCTGCTTTAAGGCCTGCCATGAACTGTGTTAAAGTTTCCTGCGTTGCTGTTTCACTGCTGCACCAAAGACTGCCCTGCACGTGTGTGTTCTGATACACATGTCAGTTTCCTGCCTGCGTGTTAATTACCTTGCTTCTGCAATAGACTGTGTAGTTTACTGACTCCATGTTTGGATAACTGCACAAAGGACTCTCTTCCTGGGCAGCCCTGCCCTGACCTATATCTGGATTTCCCAGTGTGTGTTTGGACTGTGTTACGAGTATGCCCCGTGCCTGCATTGCCATCTGCCACGGACCGTGCCTGTTCCCTGCTTTGGACTGTGTTTTAAGTACTGTTCCCCCTGCCTCCATGGAGACCTGCCTCATATGGGCCCAAGCCGCTGCTAGCAGCCGGGCGCCTGCCGGGGAAACCTCCAGCGAGCCTGGCTAGGCGCTCCCTGGTCAGTTCCTGCCTGGAGCCTCCCGCGAGCCGGCCGCCGAGCTTGCCCTCGCTACCAGGCAGCCTGCTATCCAGCCCCAGCTATGCCCAGCCGGCATCCATGTTCTCAGGCAGCCAGAAGACCCTGAGAGGAAGACTGCTTTGAGAAGCCATTTCGGCGAAGCGGGCACACCACGTCCGCAGCGAGAGCACCTCGCCCCGCTCTGCATATCTTAGGAGCCGCCCGGGAGAAGGAACTAAGTGCCGACCATCCCAAGCACTTAGAGAATGCATCTCAAAGAAACCTCCGCATTCCAGAAGCTGATGACATCAGGACAAGCCCTGTCCGCTGGAACATCCTTTCAGCCCACTTGGATTTCCCCCTCCCTCTTTTGTCCCCTCTTCCTGAGGTATCACTTATCACAATCTGATTACCAAAGTGGCCCATCCAAGCCATTCAGTAGCCCATTAGAACCTTTGTTTTAAACTGTGAGAACCACCAAGTACAGCACCAGCCCCAGGGTACGTTTTGGGGTACTTAAGCTGGTCTCTCAGACCACTCGGTGCTTAGGCCATTCCTATCCAGACTTCCTTGCTGTCCGTCTGTGGTCCCAGTGCTGGCATTGGGCCACCCTCGCTGCTGTGTCTCTGCTTCGCTCCAGGATAAGTGAGTATTCCCCCTATCATCGTTGGGAACCAGCTAATGCGAACGTCTCTGTATTTCCTACTCTGTATTTCTTAGATCTTGTATGTTCTCTTGTATGCTTGTGCAAGTTTAGGCTTACGCCACACTAAAGACACGTGTTTGGAACTTATTTGTAGTCTGCCTCTTTTTCACTAGAGTGTCTGGGATTGGGACCTCCGTATACATAGGTTATGATCCGCGCTTAATTTTAAGTTACAGACTGCTACAGCTAATTCCCCATTATAATAAAGAGCAGTTCTGGTAACAATGCCTCTCAGGGACCACTTGACCCCAGCAACCTGGGAAAAGATCCTTAAGGGCGAGTATGTGGATATCTTCACCCTTCTCTTCAGGGAGCTGGAGAAGAAGGATAAAGAGGACCTTGAGGAGCGGGATAAGGAACACCTTAAGCGCTGTCAGGTGGATAGGACTTGGGCCAATTGGTTGCCTGGGTTTCTTATCTTTGCTGAGGTCATAGCACGCTCCCAGCCTTGGCGGGCGGCACCTGTTTCAGTATATGGACATAATATACAGGGGGTATACTGACTTCGCTGGTGCACCTTGGCTGCAATACGACAAAGAGTTCCACATGCCGGCTGCGCTTAATCCTTCCCTGCCTTGGGACCAAGTGCATCAGCATCTTTGGCTGCAACTGATGTCCCCAGCTAAGCCCAACGCAGGTGACCAATCGGATAGCGGGCATCTTGTCCAGCAGGCTTCCACACTAGCTAGTACATGCTCTTCTGGGGAGCAGGCCACACCAGCACGCATGCTCTGCTGGGAGTTTGTGTCCCAAGGGGTTTGTTCTAGGGATCCTTGTAAGTTCCAACATGCTGGCCCCATTTGTGTGGGTCCTCATGCCTTTACGGTGTGCAAGCAGACAGGGCAAGGCAAAAGGCGTGGGCCTGATGGTGCTGGGTTTTCTCAGCAGCTGGCAGGTAGCGGCCCTTCGGCACAATGAGGGGGCCAGTGCGGTTTCAGTTCAGCTGCCTGGTTCGGATGTTGTCGTGTTCTTTCCCTAGGGGCAGCTGGAGAGCCAGATTGCCTATTGAGGCTTGGATAGCAGACTGTTTGTTTTGTTGCAGGTTTGGTGCCCAGGCTCTCGCTGTGGTTGCAGGACATGGGTGCGTATGCTCCAAGGCTTCCCTGCTGGGTGTGCACAAGAAGCTTGGAGTCATTTTGTTTTGGGCCCATGGCCGGTACCGTGGGTGCTCTGAGATCCAAGGCCTCCCTGCCGGGTGTGTGCATGGGGCTTGGATTTGTTTTGTTCTGGGCCCATGGCCTGCATGCCTGGGTGCGCATATTTACCTGCCTGTTGGGTGGAACATCTGTAGCTGTTGGGCCCAAGGCTTCCCTGCCAGGTGTGTGCAAGAAGCTTGGGCCCCAATTTGCATTTTTTCCTAGGCTCCTGCAGGTTGTGCGATGAGATTGGAATTAGTTGATGGGGTAACGATGCAATCTGCCTAGTTTGGTTGAAAGAGTGGATGACATTAAAGAACAAGAAACTATTAGCCCTAGAGGGATATAAAAAAATATTTGGATGGCATGCATACCTATGGCATGACAAAGTAAAGGTCAACTCGATGTTCCTGCACCATTTTGTACGGAGAAGTCTATACACAATCTGGAAGAAGTACAGAATTTATCTACAAGAAGGAACTCCTTGGTGGGTGGTTCCATATGAGGTGATAGACCCGAGAGCTGTTGATAACGAAAGACAATGTTTGACTTATAAAGAAATAACTAAAATAGAAGCATCTAAACTTAGAATAAAGACGCAAGAGGAACTATCACCGAATTACGACTGGTTCCAGTATAGACAGATCAGAGATTTGTATAACTCGGACTCTGTAAAGGGAGGTATACGAATAGAGAATTCGGAACTAGAGCAGACCCTTCTTAAAGAGGACAAGAAAAGAATATCCAAGGTATACCAAGTACTGTTGAAATGGTATACTGAGGATGAGACAGTTAAAACACAAATGGTGAAATGGGCTATAAATTTTAACAAAGAGATAACAATGGAGGCATGGGAATACTTGTGGAAGACTACAATAAAGACAACGACATGTACAAATATTAAAGAGAATATCTATAAAATGATTTATCGTTGGTACATGACACCAAAGAAGATTGCGCTAGGGAATTTGAACACTTCTAATAAATGCTGGAAATGTAGGAAGCATGAGGGCTCCCTCTATCATATGTGGTGGTCGTGTGAGGTAGCTAGGCAGTACTGGGGGGAAATAATAAGAGAAATGAGTGAAATTTTACAATTTCAAATAAATAAGAACCCAGAACTCCTGCTACTAAACTTGGGAATGGAGGGAATTCCAGCCCATCATAGGACGTTGATATTTTATATGACAGCAGCAGCTAGACTTTTGTATGCGCAAAAATGGAAAGTACAAGAAGTGCCAACTATTGAAGATTGGACCTACAAATTGCTGTACATGGCAGAAATGGACAAGATGACAAGAAAACTGAGAAATCTGGACTCAGGGCAGTTTAACACAGATTGGGAGAAGCTGAAACAATATCTGGAGAAGAAATGGGAGGTGGGAGGAAAACTGTGGCAGTTTGAGAACTACTGAAGTATAATAAAATGTAGAGGGGGGTGACTTTACCGGGGGGGGAAGAGATAAATGTGAATTTATAAGCAGTTAGATTAACAGATTGATATATATATAGATATATATTGGTTAATAAATAGAATATTGATAGAAAATAATTAAGGATAAGGATTAAATATACGGATTGAGTAATCAACAATATTTTCTTTCTTTGATAAGATTTGTATAATGCACCAAACTGAATGTATAGACGAGTCAAATTGATTGACTATGTGACGAGAGTTATATAGAATTACCATAAAAAGATAGAATGAGTAATACATAGAGAATAAGTCAAATTGTTTGATTTAAATGTGTAAGATTTTTATGGTTTATGATATATAGGTTTATGATATATAGAAATATTCAAAATTGGAAAATGGGATAAATTGTTTATCCAAGATGGAAACAAAGACTTACAGTTTGGGTATACAATAAGAAAAGTAGTTAAGGATGTACTGCTTAGTATAATGGAGAATATGTATTTGTTTTAGATAGAGAAATTTAATAGAAGTAAGGGAAAAGGGACAAAGGGTTGGAAAACTGTTGGAAGTCAACAAAAGGGGGGGAAAGGGAGGGGGTTAGAAATGAAAAATTTGGGGAAAATTGAATGTAAATGTAAAAATAACGGATTCTAACCCAATAAAAATTTTTTCAAAAAAAAAAAAAAGGAATTAGTTGATGGGCTGGGCGGAGGCCCTAGACTCCACTTAGTTTTGGAATGTGGGATTGCCCTCCCTCACCATCTGCAAAGCTGGGCTGCATTTGCTGACCTCTATTGAAGGGATGGAAGTAACTACATTTGGAGGAGATGTGGCATGGGCTTTGGTGGCTTTACGCCACCTGTGGGGCGCTATGGCCTAAGCAGAGGCTTGGCCTTAGCATTGGCAGGTTAGGAGTTGGGGAAACTGAGTGGGCCGGTGACCACCCCTGGCATATCCCCATTAGTGGGGAGCGGGGTCTGTCAGGAGTGGCTGGCTGCTGTACGGCCCAGTCACAAGGTCAGATGCCCTGGTGGGGAACCCCTGGACAAGCTGGTCCCCCCCTGCAGCTGTACGGCCGGGTCGGGGAGCTTTAAGGCGGTGAACCACTTAGCCAGGCTGGCCGGGCCCCAGCCATACCATGGATGGCTCGCACTCGGGGCTGTTGGGGGTTGCCCATACAGGTCGGGAAAAAGGTCCGGGAGTGACCCCGGGGCCTGACATCTACCACTAGTTAGGCCCATGCCGTGTTGACAAATATGTTGTTATAAATTAATAAAGTGGCCCTTTAATCCCAACACTGGTGTCTGCCTCTTCATTCCGACTGCGGGGGGCAAATTATATCAAATATCCATATGAAACTTGTTCATAATTTTTTCACTTCTATTCAAATATCTTTCTATTTTCATCTCTAATAACAATTGTTCTTATTCATTCTTAATTTTCAGCTATATAATGAAAAAATACTTTCCAGTTTTCTTGGAATTCCAAAATTGGCCTGTTATGTATATAGGATGTTTATTTTGCTATTGTCGCATATTTGTATAGCTTGTTCTTTCATTCCTTCAGATCTGGGCAGCTTTCTGCCTTCCACTTTGTTGCAAGTACAGCTCTTGCCACTGTCACCATATACTCGTTTTGACATTTGGAGGCAATCGTATTCTCCATGTTATTTGATCTCTGTGTAAAGACCTTAGGACAAATCACTCGTAGTTTTGGGATTGATAGTCATCAATTAACCCCATAGTGTGTTTCACTCACCATGTGCGGGTGGACTGAGAGGGTGGACTGAGAGCCAAACTAAAAGTGACGTCTTACACAGGTTGGACACTAGTCGGCTTCCCTCAAGTTTTGATGGGAAATGTAGGCATCCTGGTCTTGCAGCTGTAATGGAGAGCCAAGCTGTAAAACCAGGGCGCCTACATTTCCCATCAAAACTTGAGGGAAGCCGACTAGTGTCCAACCTGTGTAAGACGTCACTTGTAGTTTGGCTCTGAGAGAGTGTGAGGGTGTGGTATACCCCCCTCTCCTTCCACAGAGCGGGATCCTGCATATTCCCTGGACGTCCTTTAAGGCTGAAGTCAGGCATGTCGGCGTCTCACAGGGTGTCGCCTATGGCAGAACCTGACAGACATTTGGAGGCCATTGTATCCCCCATGTTATTTAATCTCTATGTAAAAACCTTAGGACAAATCACTCATAGTTTTGGGATTGGTAGCCATTAATTAACCCCATAGTTTGCAGTACTCATCATGTTTTGACAGTAGTTTAACTTTTGAATGAGTTCTGCCGCATGCCAAAAAAGTTCCAGCAATACCCAATGAAGCACTGGCAACAGGGATCATCCCTTTCTGGCAAAACAAATGCCATTTCCTGCCTTTCTCCCCTACAAGCATCTAAAGGGGCTTACATAGTTCTCCTCTCCTCTTTTTTATCTTCACAACAACCCTTTGAGGTAGAGAGGGTGTGACTGGCGAAAGGTTAAACAGCAAGCTGAGGCTGTAGATTGTAGATATGAACAAGGGTCTCTTAGACAATCAGAAACTCTAACCACTACACAATATGGGCTCTGGTAGGTCAGGAAATGGTTAAACTCCTGTTGTTTTGTAACTGAGGGAATATTTTCCACCTTCCCTGTCTGTGCTGCCTTTCTTCTCAGCGGGGCTTACATTGTTCTTCCCCTCTCCATTCTGTCCTTACAACAACCCCACAAGGTAGGTCTCGCTGATAGTGTGTGACTGAGCAAAAGTTAGCCAGCAACCATCCACAATGACATTGTTGATCTCGATCCTGGGCCGATATTCTAACCACTACACCACACAGCAAACATGCTCTGATAGGTAAAGGAAGTGCTTACATCTCCACCCCCGGTGGGGTTTATTTTTCCACACAGAGGGTATTTCCTACAGTCCCTGACTGTTCTGACAGCACTTTCCTGGCTTCTCATGAGTAAACCCTTGCTTATGCTGAAAAAAGCAGAGAGATGTACCGAGATGCTCCAGGCCCTTCCATTTCTGGCACTGCAAGTCCCACAGCCTGAAGCAGGCGGCCAATTTTAAGACTCTTAAACTGTAGTTTTGCATGAGTTATGCCTCCTACAAACAACCAGAACTTCCAATGCAATTAGTAGGGATGGGTAGGTCTGCAGATAATCCGGGCCAGACAACCTGTGGTTCCAAAGCAAACTGCGTGGTGGGGGCGTGGCAGGATGTTCCAATTCCTTTGAGGTTTTGATTCAAGAAACTGACTCTGCCCCGGTCTGTTTCTTGGCTGTCTAAATCTTCGGTTCAGGCCTCTTGGTCTGGTGGAGCACAGAGCGCCAGTCTCTGAAACAGAGCAGTCGGCATGACTGGCAGTTCTCAGAGGCGGGACTACATCACGCAGATGCAAAGTGGCATCATAGCTTTTCGTCCAAGCCAGAAAAGAGTCTTGGACCTACATTGCATCATCCTCAGAGCACTGATTGGTTAATTAAGACCAGGTCAAGTTGCCAGCCAGGTAATGAAGCCAGGGTCTTCACGTTGTGCTTTCACGTTGTGCTTTCAGCCTGACAAAGTAACATCAGTGTCAGAGGATCAAAGCCTGTATAGTGTCTTAGGATAGCTCTTTGGTGGTGGAAAGTCCCTGTCAGGTTCTGGCAGTTAAACCCAAATAGTACTTCACAATCAGACACTCCAGTGCAGGAGTTAAAATTGCTTTATTCAGGATCTAGCAGTTCAGTGCACACTGACTACAGAAGTGACGTGGGTATGAAAGGTTGGGTTAATTATAGGGAAAGTTCCCGCCTTTAGGATAGGGATGGTTAGGATTCTGGCACGAAGGAGCCCTGGGGGCGGGGGGGGGGGGGGGAGGAAGGGTGAGGAGCCTGTGAAAGAAAGAGAGAATGAAGTCATTTTTAGCTCCCAGACTTCGCCTGGCATCCAAGGCCATCCTCGTCTGCTCCAGAAGTGAATGTAGCCACCTGCGAGATAAGTGAAATAGCTTACAAGCCTAACTGCAAAAGGCATAACATATACTTTCATATTATCAGTACAGAACGTAACATACATTTAACGTACTCTCAGAGAATCAGCATCATATGCAAAGCACCTTCACGGCGGATATGTTGGCCTGCGTATCTGACAGTCCCCACAAGTCATAGCTGACTTATTGGCAACCCCTGCTGGGGTTTTCAAAGCAAGAGACTAACAGAAGTGGTTTGCCATTGCCTGCCTCTGCAACCCCGGTCTTCCTTGGAGGTCTCCCATCCAACTACTAACCAAGGCTGACCCTGCTTAGCTTCCAAGATCTAACAAGATCAGTCTTGCCTGGGCTATGCAGGTCAGAACAGGATAACTTTTGTTATTTTCATCTTATGTTTGCACACTTCTTTGTATTCTTTTGCACTCTTCTTAATAAACCCTATTTATTAAACTTCTGTGGTGTTATTTGGGGTTTAGTGCTTCCATCTGAGCCTTCTGTCTGAGCCCAGTACTTTGGCCCACTTGGTCGCGGGCAGCTACCCAAATAATCGTTTTGTGGAATTCAGTCTGCAGGGGTCCTTTACATTTGGCACTGCAACTGCCACAGTCACCCTCAAACCAGTGGCCCATTTGAGGCTCATACTTTTATTTGAGGTTACGCCCGCGACAGTCATCTGTAGTTTTCAGTGCAAATTGTGGGGTGGGGTGTTCTGGAAATAACTGAGGCTAGCGTGCTCCAATTCCCTTTGTTTCGGGCACAGCAACTCCCATCATCTTGAAGCTAGAGGTCAATTTTAGTTTTGGATGAGTTACTCTTGCCTTAGGCAACCATTTCCATTTGGTCCCTGGCCCCAAAGATGTTCACCTGGCCTCAACCAGGACCCGAGCCTTTTCGATCCAGGCACCAACCTGGTGCTTGTATGGGCTGGACAGTATGGATCACTGCACTGTGATGCAATTTACTGGACCTGAGATTTTGAACGTATTTTTCTTATTAATGTGATTTCATATTTTTATACATTTTATACATATCTGTTCTGAGTCCACTTGCAGGGAGAGCAGATTATAAATTTAATAACGTAAATAATAAAATAATAATTCCAATGCAAAAAGCTTGGGGTGGAGTGTGTGTCCTGGGGATTGCACAAGCCAGGAAGTTTTGTATCTTTTGTTGCTTGGCACTGCAACTTCCACAATCATCTCAAAGCTAGAGGCCAACATCAAGGTGCCTCGCTTTATTTTCTTAGGAATTATGCCTGCCATAGACGGATGGTTGGAGTATTTTAGTTATATAGATGAGTTATACCTTCCAGCCTTAGCTACCATTGCAAATAGTAGATAAGCTGGGGCAGGATATTCTAATTCCCTTCATGTTTCGCACTGCAACTCCCAAAATCATATTTATGCTGCTGGCCATATTCGAGACTCCCAGCTTCCTGTTCTGATGGCGCAGATTTTTATTATTATAGATTGTAGGAACATAGAACTGTTTCTCACTGTGAGTTTCTCTTTTATAGCTTCTGTCTATCTGGGGACTCTTGGGTGGGAACTGAAGCTCTTCTCTCCTATGTGGATTCTTTGAGGAGAAATGAGAATTTTGCCTTACCCAGAGCCCTTTCTGTGCTCTGAGCTTTTATATGCTGTGACTCCATACACTATGACCCAACATACGTTCTCCCGGATTCAGAGTTACAAATAGATAGGTTAGTCGCTCAGTTCCTTTATCAGCCACCCCTCACCCAGATACTTCTCAAGCCTCCTGACTGGCTCTTGAGTGTGTGTCCTCGAGAAAATTGTCTCAGTCAGCTGTGTTCGACAAAAAGGAGTTAACTTTTATTAAAACTTGTAACAACTTCGGAGTGAATTTGGTACATGGATACCAACATTTCTCAATACCTGAATTTTTCATCCCTAAATTTTGTCATATTTCCAGTTCTCTTAGTGACAACCAGTTTGGTGCAGTGGATAAGAGCGCGGAGAGCCGGGTTTGATTTCCCACTCTTCCACCTGAAGCCAGCTGGGTGACCTTGGGTCAGTCACAGCTTCTAGGAACTCTCAGCCCCACCTACCGCACAGGGTGATTGTTGTGGGGACAATAACAACATACTTTGTAAACTGCTGTGAGTGCGTGTTATATAAATTGAACGCTGTTTTTGTTATTGTCATTATTGTCATCATCATCATCATCATCCACTAAGCCCAAGAGCCAGTTTGGTATAGTGGTTAAGAGAATGGGACTCTAATCTGGAGAACTGGGTTTGATTCCCCACTCCTCCACTTGAAGCCAGCTGGGTGACCTTGGGCTAGTCACGGCTCTCTGGAGCTCTCACAGCCCCACACACCTCACAGGGTGTTTTGTTGGGGGGATAACAATAGCATACTTTGTAAACTGCTCTGAGTGGGCGTTAAGTTGTCCTGAAGGATGGTATATAAATCAAATATTATTTTTATTATCTTATAACCAGTTCATTCACTCGCCGACTCAAACATACCTCTCTGTCTCTCATTTTCTCTCTTCTAACTGCTCTGTCTACTGTCAGCCTTCTCCCAACATTTTGTCAGTTCTCGTTGGATACTCTATGGGACAGGAGGGACTGGACCTGTCCCTTGCATTTCTCCCGTGAGGATGCTGTGATGGGCAATAAGGCTTCCCTTATGACTGATGCTCTTTCCATACTCTGAGCATTTATACAGTTTCTCTCTTGTGTGGATTCTGTGATGAGAAGTAAGGCTTGAGCTATGACTAAAGGTCTTTCCATGCTTTGAGCACCTATATGGATTCTCCTTGGTGTGGATTCGTAGGTGGGAAGCAAGTTCTGACTTCCGAACAAAGTCCTTTCCACATACTGGGCATTTATTTGGTTTCCCTCTGTGTGGATTCTGTGATGAGAAGTAAGGTTGGAGCTACGACTAAAGGTCTTTCCACACTCTGAACATTTATATGGTTTCTCCCCTGTGTGGATTCTTTGATGAGAAGTGAGGGTCTCCCTATGACCAAAGCTCTTTCCACACTCTGAGCATTGATATGGTTTCTCCCCTGTGTGGATTCTGAGATGGGTAGTTAGTCTGACCTTCTTACTGAAGCTCTTTCCACATTCTGAGCAGTGATAAGGTTTCTCCCCTGTATGGATTCTCTGATGGGTACTAAGGCTGGCCTTCTGACTAAAGCACTTTCCACATTCTGAGCATTTATATGGTTTCTCCCCAGTATGGATCCTGTGATGGGCTATAAGGTTGCCCTTCTGACTGAAGCTCTTGCCACACTCTGAGCATTCATATGGTTTCTCCCCTGTGTGGATTCTGTGATGGGTATTAAGGCTAGCCTTCTGACTGAAGCTCTTCCCGCACCCTGAGCACTGATATGGTTTCTCGTCATTGTGCGCTCTTTGTTCAGTAAGGTGGTCCTTCTTTATTAAATTCTTTCCTACAGAAGCAATGAGTTCCTTCCTCTGCTTCTTCTGCGATGCACTTTCCCTTCTCTGCTCTTCTCTCTCTCTTTTGCTCTCCCTTTCTGTAGGAATCAAATGAGAGAAATCATATTAGGCAGAATTAGCAAACCCAATTAACTCCTACTTTAAATAAGAGAATGGCAAAGACTAAAACAGAATGAAAGATATAGTTTCAAGATACATTTCCAGTGATGTACCAGATTTTGTACCAAAAAGCCAGCTAATTCTAAACATTCAGACAAAAGGGGGACCTGCAAGGACTTGTGGGTGGGGGGCATATATCCCCCCATTACTTCCTCTTTCCCTTCCTTGAAAGGCCTCATACATCCTCCCTCTTTTCTGATTCCTTCTCTCCCAGCCCCACCCCAGCCACCCCAGGTTTACCTGCTTACCGTTCTTCCCTCCTCCTGGAAGCCTCTTTCTGGAAAAAAATCTGCATGGTTCTGGTCACTGGAGGAGGGGCAGGCCCAGTTGTGTGGTGGAGACACATACAACCTGTGGAGGACACCTCACTTTCCCTCATATCCTTCTCGGCACACTATTTCCTCTTTTCCTTCTCCTGGCAGTCCCATAACTCTCCCTGCTTGCTTTTCTCTTTGCCAGGCACCCACTCACATTCCTTTTATCTGCCCTCAATTTTCAGCTATATTTATTACTTATCTCCATTCCTCTCCTCCATTTTATCCTCATTACAACCCTGAACCTGGCTCACCATGTCCTAGCCTGAAACTCCTAACCACTATACCATACTGACTTTCATGGGCTGCTGTCCTGACCTCAGTGAGTCCCTCCTCAAAGGCCAAACAGCCCTGAAATGGGCCCTGCCCCCACTTTTATGAATTTTAAACCAATGATAACTAACTAAAGTTTTGATCTGTATTCCAGGTTGTTGTTGTTATTAATAACAACAACAACAAAACCATAACAATCTTATTTATATACCGCCCTTCAGGATAACTTAACAACATAGCAACAATAACCCTGTGAAGTGGGTGGGGCTGAGAGAGCATCTAGAAGCTGTGACTCACCCAAGGCCACCTATCCGGCTTCAAGTGGAGGAGTGGGGAATCAAACCCGGTACTCCAGATTAGATTCCTGCCACTCTTAGCCACTACACCAAACTGGCTGTCAGGTAATAACAACAACAACAACAACATTCAATTTATATACTGCCCTTCAGGATGACTTAACACTAGGGGTGTGCAGTGGGGAAAAGATTCGGTTTTCCCATTTCGAATTTACCTGAAGCAGGGAAACAATCCGGAATAACCCAGAACCCGAAGCAGCAAGCTGCTTCGGGTTCGTGTTTTGGAAATTGCTTTGGTATGCTTCAAAATGATTCAGAGCATAACAAAGAGAGATTCCAACCTCCCCCCGAGCCCCCCTTCCCCACTTACCTTGAAGGCTGGAGCAGGCCTTCTGCCGCCACCGCCCACAGGGCGGTGGGGAAGGCTGCAGCCGGCGCCTGTGCCGCTGCTTCAGCCTATACGGCAGTGAACGCCGCTGCTGTTGCTGCCACCCGCACTGCCGCTTCGGCCTCTGTGGCAGCCAGCAGGGTGGCAGCAAACGCTGCCGCCGCCACCGCAGAGGCCAAAGCAGCAGCTCGCAAGATGGCAGCAAAAGCTGGCGCCGCCCGCGCCACCACCAGAAGACTGCCCCTGGTAAGTGGGGTGGTGGTGGGAGGCCGGGAACCCTTTAAGGCCTCGAAGCTTCCCAAAGCAATCTGAATTGCTTTGGGAAGCTTTGATTCGGTATTTCCGAATCAGGGCCATCATACTGGCCCCGATTTGGAAATACCGAATCTTTACAAATCGGGCCCAGTACAAGTTTTTTTCCAAACTGGGGACCCGAAGTACACACCTCTACTTAATACCCACTCAGAGCGGTTTACAAAATATGTTATTATTCCCACATCAATAATCACCCTGTGAGGTGGGTGGGGCTGAGAGAGCTCCTAGATGCTCTGACTCACTCAAAGTCACCCAGCTGGCTTCAAGTGGAGGAGTGGGGAATCAAACCCAGCTCTCCAGATTAGAGTCCCGTGCTCTTAACCACTACACCAAACTGACTCTCATAAATGTTAACAGAATAGTGAAAAATGGATAGTAAATTCACAGAGGAGAAGAAACCTAGAATAAAGCCAATGTTTTTTCAAGCCATTTGTTTACAACAAAAGCAGTTATTGCTATAGCAAAACTGATGAAAGTACATGACCCCTCTCTCCTAACAACAGCATTAAGTTGTGGTAGTAGTTTCAGTTAATGAAAAATGGAAAGATTTCATGAGGATGACTATAGTTAGCTGGGTGGCCACGTTGGCCTGCAGTAGAATAGCAGGATTTGAGTCCAGTGGCACCTTAGAGACTAACAAGATTTTCAAGGTGTCAGCTTTCACGAGTCAGAACTCCCTTCTTCAGACACGAGTAGGACTGGAGATCCCTGAGCCTTTATATTCCAGCCAGAGGTGGGTGGGGTGTTACAAAGGAGGGCATCAGGATGTAGCTGATTACAGCAGGAATTATTTTATTTGTTTATGTCATTTATAGTCCACCTTTCTCACTGAGACTCAAGGCAGATTACATAGTGTGAGATTAGCCCAGGCCATATCAAAGACATTTCAATAAACAATTACGGCAGTGGGGAATTACGATCAAAACTTTGTTCCATCTTCATATCTTTATACTTTGGAGTTCCTCAAATATCATAGAGTGTTTACTCTTCCTGACTACATGTCCTTCCATCAGCTCTTCTTGATAGGAGATATGCTCATACCCCGTATTAGAAACGTCTCTGTCCATGTCATTCTGATATGGTAGAAACAATGGAGCTCATCCTTCTATACTGTCGATTTTACCAGAACATTCGGAATATATACCTTCCTCTTTTTATGCACAATTATGACACGTATTTATTGCATTTGTCTATTGATGATTTTGACTTTGACTTCTGATCTAGGATTCATACTTGATAGTATGAATATGCGAGACGTTCTCATACAAGTTCGCGCCAAAAGTCCTGTTTACTGTTGGGAGGGGGAAGGACCAAACGTGTAGGTTAAGAGAAGGAATTTTTCCCCATGTTACTATTCCTGTTAATCTTGCTCTTACTGCTCAGACACTTACCTAGCTTCTGAGTAATCCTGTGGACATATTAGTAGAAATGATCTGACTTCTGAATATAACCATTTAACCAAGAGCCTGGATTTCTTGTTGCAATGGTACAGGGATCTATCTGCCATAGCCTGTCATCCATAGCCTGACAGCAGCCAAGCCTGAGCAAGTTATGCAAGTTGCGTAGTAGCCTGGCCCCAGTGAGTCCTCCCTCAAGGGCCAAAAGAGCCATGGAAAAGGCCCTGGCTCCTACCTGTGCTTTTTCCTGACAGGGACCAAGGCAGGCAATACTGTTTTGCTTGCCTGTCAACAGCCACCAAGGGCATTTGTTTCTTAAAGCTACAGGTGTTGCTTCTATTGAGAAGGGTTTTCCTCAGGTTTGTAGAAAAACCAGTCTTGTCTGTCATGGCCTCAGTCTCCAGACTTAATCATCCAAAGACAGGGCATAAGCTTTCGAGAACCATAGCTCTCTTTATCAGATGCCATCTGACGAAGAGAGCCGTGGTTCTCAAAAGCTTATGCTACAAATAAGTTGGTTAGTCTTAAAGGTGCTACTAGACTCTACTATTTTGCAACTACAAACATGGCTAACTTCTCTGGATCTACTTCCTTTGAATAGATCCATAGTTTTGATTGCAGAAAAGACATTTATCTTTTTAAACTGCAGAACTATCCCAATTCATACAATTTTGTAAAGAGAAAAGAAGAATGGTTACATCTTCCTGGAAGAAGACCTCATTGTAAAAGGAGGCAGGAGGCCTATGATACAGGAAGAGAGTGGAAGCGCTGAAATTATTTTTATTTTTGCCAAACTGAGCTACCTTGAGCCACGAGGAATGGCCAGATATAAATATTTTAATTAATGAATACAAATTATTACCCAGAGAGGCCAGATTCCCACAATTCTCTGCCATGACTTCCTTCAGGAGATCTCTTTGGCTTGGATCCAGCAAAGCCCACTCCTCCTCTGAGAACTGCACAGCCACATCCTCAAAGGTCACGAGACCCTGAAAGAAGAAGAAAATCCTTGCTCTGACCATAAAAACCGAACTGCCTAAAAGTCTGTGAAAAATCAAGTGGCGGAGCATTCTCTAGAATCCAAAGCTGCCTTGTGGAGTGTTCCAAGCTTTCCCGGTGGGCATTTCCCCAAGAAATAAAAAGGAAAGAGCGGGATTCTTTCAGCCCCCCCAGGCAGAAATTCTGGGCACAGAGGCAAAGATCCTTTCCCTACCTGACCTGGCTGCACAGCGTCAGCTTCCACTCCACTGTAAAGAGGGGAAGGCCCAGAATCTCCTGCCTGCATCCTTTCCATGCCTGTGAGGGAGGCAAAGGAGGTGGAAAGACATTATTCTGTTCACTGTCTGGCCAAGTTCAAGTTCTGATTTTTTTCATTTAAGGTCCTAAGGAATCCAGCAACTTTGCAACTTAGATAGCACTTCCTCATGCCCAGGGCAGCATGCTCCATAAACTCTTCTGGAAAGTCTTTGCTTGGGATCCCTCCATCTATCATGTTTATACTGGAATCTCCGCCCCCCCCCACCGGGAGACTAAATGGCTCCTTCACTATATAGCTTCCATTCCCCTGTGAAATGCTCTAACCTGGAAAGCCCAGGTGGGCCTGATCTCATCAGATCTCAGAAGCTAAGCAGAGTCTGCCTTGGTTAGTAATTGGATGGGAGACCTCCAACGAAGACCAGGGTGGCAGAGGCAGGCAAGGGCCAACCACCTCTGTTAGTCTCTTGCCATGAAAACCCCACCAGGAGTCGCCATAAGTCAGCTATGACTTAAGGGCACTTTCCTCCACCACCCCTGTGAAACTGACCTATCGGAAACCCACCCACTTTACTAACAAAAGACAAGGCTCTTATTTGTTCCTGAATACAAACATGACTTCTCTTATGAGAAGCAGGAAAAGAGCAAAGCCTCCCAGGCTGTTTCTGGGGAAAGAGAATTCCACACAAGTGGAGCCAGCACCCTGGTAGAAGACAGTCCAGTGCCCGAAACTGCTTGTATTAAGAGCAGGGCTTGGAAGGAGGGCAGCAGTTCATGGAGGGGAAGTCACGGGGGAAGAGACAGTTTGCTAACAAATCATGCTGCCTATAAGATTAATACATTATTTTTTCTTATGCATTTTAGACTTAACACCCTCCTACAGAAGCAGAATTTACGCTGCTTCTTGGCTAAATTTCAAACTACTGGTTTGGGCCTGTAAAACTTCTCACACCTTTTAGTCTGGGTAAAAAACTTGAGGATAGAATTACGCAAGAGGAGAAGCCCAACCTGAAAGACTCCCCCTTGATCCTACCCAGAGAAGAGGGATCTCTGTCGCCCTCTTGCGTGATCTCCCAGAAGATCACATCCTGCCTGGTGTCAGAGGGAGGCTTTTCTGTCTCTTTGAGCAGCCCCTGAAACGGAGAAAAGAAGAAGGTTGAGGAAGAGGGGAGAGGACAGTAGAAAGGAACAGTTCAGAGAAAGGTGGAGGGAAGGGGATATTCTGCAAATCAGGTCTTGAGAAAATGGTGCACGTAGTGAAAGAGGAGGTTTAAGATCACATTTTGGGGGCGCTTTACCCCTCCCAGGATGAGATGCTCTCACCTGCTGGTCCTGATTTTCACCCTCCGCCTGGCTCAGGAGGAAGCCTTCTGCCAGGGCCACCGCCTGGGAAGTGGTGTCTGGTCCACATTCCCTGACCCAGCTCTCCATCTCCGGGGGCAGGATGGCCAGGAACTGCTCCAGGACCACCAGGTCCACGATCTCCATCTTGCTGCGCCTTTCAGGCTTCAGCCACCGGCAGCAAAGACGGTGGAGGCGGCTGCAAACCTCTCGGGGCCCCTCGGCCTCCTGGTAGTGGAAGTGCCTGAAACTCTGGTGATGGATATCCGAGCGGGCGGAGTCTTCACCCAGAGGCTTCTGCAACATTCTTTGCCAGGATCCGTCATTCTTCCCAAACTCCATAGCTTCAGGGCCTCTTTCTTTCTCAGGGCCAGCAGGGTCTTCCTTTTCCATCTTCCAGCGGACAGTCAGACGAAGCTAGACGGTTTCTCTACCTGTTCCATTCTTTCCAGAAATAGTCAAATGGGTGAACTACTAAGCCCTGCAAAGCCCACAAGGTGTTCTGTGAGCAAAGCACGACGCTCTCTTGGCAGGCAAGAAAAAGAGGACGAATCCATCCAGCATCAGAGCTTCTCTCTGCAGGAAACGAGGCAAAGAGAAAACAGATTTCCTTCAACTCAGGCCCACAGACGGATGCTTTCCTTGGGTTGAGGGTCCCAGGGTAAGAACATCAGTGTGTCCTGGTTGTATCAGACCAAAGCCCCCTGTAGACCATCTCCCTTTCCCACAGGGATCTCCCCCAAGTGAGGTAACAAAGCCAGCCCAGCTGCTCCCCCCACCAGACCTCTGCACAGGTGCACTGCCTCTGAACATGGAGGCTCCATTTAACCACCCAGGGTCACAGCTGTTGAAAGACTTTCCCATCTCAGTGAATTCCATACAGGAGACATGCAGAAAGACTCCACAGTGTCTGTTTTTAATGTTCTTCATTAAATAACTTCAAGTTCTGGTATTATTGAGGAAGAAGCTAAAGATTCCTCTTTTTCCACTCTCGCCATACGGGGCATCATTTTATAAGCCTCTCTCATGTCATTTTTCTAAACTAAAAGCCTCCAAATGCTTCAAGCCTTTTCCCACATCTTTTAAGTGCAGTATAACTATATAAGCAAAGCAAAATCTCTCTATATAAAGACAAGTGTCCTGACTGACTCATCAACACCCAGCCCAAACCCCTGGACCTAGAAGTGTGAAATTTGGGGAGGACATTCCTTTTATGGTGTAGAGGCTCACTAAGAAGGGATTTTAAGAAATTCGCCCCATAAGGGGGTAAAAGGGGTAAAATGTGTTTCCCCATAGGGGTACAGCTTCCCTGTGTGGCTGGCAGGGTACTCATCCCCCTCCCCCCCACCAACTGCCAACTCAGCCACTCTGCCCTGAGGTCATTTGCATATGCGGCCTTGATTGGTCATCATCCCAACATTCTAAACAGTATGCAGGACACATGCAGTACTCAGGACACATTCAATGACTCCCAGTCATTGAACATGTCCTGAGGTATAAATACACCTCCCCTCTAGGTCTGCCAATCTCCCTGTGGGGCCTGGCTTTCCTATGTGGCTGGCAGGCTAATGAGTCAGCTTTTGAACTCTGTGTTCTGAGGTAAAAATTAGGTCAAGGAAACTGCAGACAGTTGAAGAAAGACAGTACAAGACTCCTGAAAAGAGATTTTATATAAAAGTCAGTATGGCAGCTGAGTTTTTAAATGTTCATGGGGAGATGATTCATGACCTTTCTAGGGGTTATTTCAATGCGAACCTCTCACATGAACCTGCTGAAGGGCCCACCATACCACCCCTCCCTCAGTCCAACTCCACCTCACACCTCTTGCAACCATCAACTCTTACTGCCCCCAAGAAGCCTCCTGGCAGACATTGTGCAAGATATACCGATGCTAAAAGTAGGAAGCAACTTAAGAGATGCGGCAAAGAAATATGCACATTGTACTCCTGTAGTGCACTGAGCAGCAATGGGCAAGTACTAGCAAGTCCCGAGTCCAAGGGAAAGGTGACCATCCCTGCAGGCCTGGGCACAGTAGTGATGACCTTAGCAGACCTAATAGCCACAACATACCCTGATATCGTCACTATCATGAAGAAGTCCATGGACGGGCTGTGCAAGTGTGCCACTCTGACCCCCAAGAACGACAAGGCTGCCATCGTTAATGAAACACAACTTAACTCCCTCGAAGGGGCAGAAATGGAGTACAGATCTGTGGTCTCAGTGGTGCAAATGGATGATGCGGTCCACTACCCTGTGGCGTTCCTCAACATGCTCAACCCTCCTGGCTTCCCAGCCCACAAGCTTCTCCTCAAAGTGGGGGCTCCAAAGTGGGGGGAAACCACCAATGAGGTCTACAAAGAGGTCCTGCAGTAGAAAAATAAGGCTGTACGTATTTTTCACTTTATTTACTGCACTACAATCTTTTCCTTTTAAAAATCTCTTCAACAAATGTTAGAAATTCATTTCATCAGTTTTAGGCATCAACGTGCTTCGCTTTATTCAAATACTTTTGTGAACCTCGAGTACTACGCTATTTTACTACAAAACCAACTCAACCCGCCCCCCAAACCAAAAACGTTACTTACCCATAAATATTATAACTAGATTTAAAGTAGTTAAATACCCTAGCGAAGCACGGGCATCAAGCTAGTAATAAAATAAAAGCTGTTCCCCACAGGGAAGATTCCCCTCAACCATCCTCACAAAAAGCTGATTCCTATCCACCAAAAATTCGTGGACTGTAGGCTAATAATGCAGCATTCTCTCCCAAACTAGATTAGTTCACATCAACTTTACTGAAATGAGTGCTTGGAAACAGACACGTAAGCAGTATAAACTTCACGTGAAGGATATAAATGTACTGCAATTGTCTAATATCTAATGAAATAATGAAAAGAAATATGAAAGTGCTCTTAATTATTCAATATGATATACAATCCAAAGTAAAGTATCAATTATAAATTACAGTCATATAAGAAATCCAATAGGCAAACGTATCCTATATAATAAGTCCAAGCCGCTGCTACAATATTTTCAGTCCTTTAAATCATAAGTCAAAGCTGCTGTTGCAATATTTTCAGTGCTTATGGTCATATTGTTCAACAGGTGCAGAGTCTGGGGTGAACAATCCAGGTAAGTAAGTGACCAGTAGGTAAGTAGAATATAAGTAAAGTCAAGTTGCTGGATGAAAAGCTAATATTTCCATCTCTAACAGGTGGTTTTGAGGAAGCCGGGTCACCCAAAGGGGACGCAGCCCACCCGCCCAACAATCAGGGCCGGCATGAATACCTGATGTTTCATAAGAAACCGCCTCAGAGTTGGATACAAATTCCACCAATCATTCATAAGTGCTATTCATAAAGCCATAAAGTAAACAGTCAAACAATCAAGCAGCAAAGAGTCAAAGATCAAAGTCGGCAGCTAAGCCAACAGACACAGTGGCCTTTCAAGTGGTAGAGTCAAGTTTGGATGGTCCACCCAACTAGTGCCGTTCTATCCTAGCCCAGCTTATCTTGAGAAACCCCACTCCACTCCCATGTTCTCAGTCATGGAAGCTATGGCCCTCTGTCTGTGCAGGCATAACTCCTCAGAAAATAAAGCTTAGGAGACTCAGAGTTGGCCACTAATTTAAGGGTTATGATGGCCGTCACATTGCCAAAAATGAAGGGAATAGGGGAATCAGAACATCCTGGTCCAGATGAGCTCCAGAGCATCCCACACTAGAAGGCAGCAAAGACTGAGAGGGTGGAGTATATATCCCCTGCTTCACAAAGCGAACCATCAGATTTGCAAGTTAGGAGATCATCTTTAAGATTATGCTAACTGGAATCATACTATAGAAGAAAATAGTAAAGAGTCCAGTAGCCCCTTTAAGACTAACCAACTTTATTGTAGCATAAGCTTTTGAGAACTACAGCTCTCTTCATCAGATGCATGGAGGGTGTGGCGAATCAGGGTCTCTCCCTTCTTTTTTCCCCTTAACTGGTAGACCCTGCTCTGCCAACCTCTCCCTTGCCTTAGCCTAGCACTTGGAGGGGCCGTCTCACTTTTCTGTCTCCGGGTAGTTGCTGCCACCACTGCCCCTGTAGTGGGTCCTGGTTAGGTGGGACAGCCTCCTAACCATTTACTTAACTTCTAACTCTACACAGGCAAGTATACAGTGAATGGAAGGAATAACACAACATAAAAAACCCTTACTCTCTCTTTCCATCTCATTCTCTATACTCATGCCCTAATTAGATGTTGTGTAGGGCAGGCAGGATACTTTGTTACCTGGAGTTACATTAGACCTACATCTCCCCTCAGAGCCATCTCTCCCTCAACTGTCAACTTCCTCACCAACCGACTCTCCCCATCAATCAAATTCTACCCCAGAACTGTCCCCTCCCCTCTGCAGCCCATAGAAAGTTAAATCCACAAACAAAAGGGCGTTTCTCCACAGAGGGTATGAAGACACTGGTCAGAGATATATAGGTGGGGAGGGGAGGGGGAGAAGGTGCAGGGAGTGAGGGCCATGTAATTGCAAATCAGTTGCAAAAGTCATGGAAGAGGTGGCGTGCACAATCCAGGCTGGGTGGGACCCCTTCCCTCCATGGCTGAATCTGAACACACAGGGCTCCTGTAAAAATATTGTGAGTGCAGTGAGCTACAGGGTTAGCAAGTGGAGAGAGCAGGGGTGGGCCATTAGTAATTTTATAAGCCTGCTTCTCTAAAGTAAAAAAGCCCAAATGTGTCAGGTGTTTCCTCCCAGGGAAGATACTCTAACTCTTTGAAGTGATGTATAAATATATTATTACGCTACAATATAAAAACAAAAGATCTTCCTCACACAGAAGACCCTCCAACCCTTTGGCCTTTTTCTGCCTCTTTTCCAGATCTTTGATATCCTTTTGAAATGCCAAAAAACACACAGTTCCCATTGTGGCCCCGACAGAGACTGACTTCCTGGAATGGCAAACAAGAGGACAAGTAAATTTACCTCAGATACGGTCAAAAGGGAGGTCAGTGAGGGATTCCTTCTGCACTCGGTCTGGGTTCTGAGTGACTTTTGGCTCTTTCTTGTTTCAGTTGAAATGAGTCTCCTTTGTTCACTGGTTCCTCCCAGAACAATTTTATTAAAGTATTGGGGGCTGAAAATGGATCTTGCTGGATTTCATTGCCTCAGTTGAAATGTGCGTTCATTTTTCCCTTCTTTGTCCCAGATTGCAAGTGCCAGAATCTCACCCCTCCAACAGCCGAACAAAACTGAGAGCCCGTCAGCATCTATGTGGACACCTAATGCTGACGGAGAGTGAATCAGAGCTAAGCTACAAGTGATGCCTGACACAGGTTGGACACTTGTCAGCTTCCCTCAAGTTTTGATGGGAAATGTAGGCATCCTGGTCTTGCAGCTGTAATGGAGAGCCAAGCTGTAAAACCAGGATGCCTACATTTCCCATCAAAACTTGAGGGAAGCTGACAAGTGTCCAACCTGTGTAAGGTGTCACTTGTAGCTTGGTTCTCAGACCCTTGGGCCATCAAGGTCAGGATTCCCTGCTCAGATGGGCAGCGTCTCTCGTGTCTCATCACCTGGTCCTTTTAACTAGAGGTGAAGGGGATTGAACCCGGAGTCCTCTGTGTGCCGAGCAGACACTCTGCTGCTGAGCCATGGCTCCATACAGCACCACGAGTGGTGGCACAAGCACCTGCCTTTTCCTTCCTTCACTTATCACATTTTGTGACATCTGCCTGACCGCCTCCCAAGCTGACACAATGTCCAGTGGCATGTTGGCTTGCCCTAATAAAAAGATGCGAAGCGGGTGCTTTGCCTTTGACTGGATTCTGCTTGGAGCCCTACAGCTATTTGCACCTGTTTATTTCCAAATATTTTCTTAAGAGGGGACCCCCAATAACCCCACATGACAACCACAGGATCCTTTTCCTGCTCAATCACAAGATGAAGGCAAAGCTGAGATTTTTGGCCCCCGCTTGCGTTAATACACGCACCGACACACGGACCCTCCTTTAGGGCTCGCTGGGAAGCTGAATCCAGTCTCGTCTGCCTCTGGATGGGGCAGCCCTTCCCCTTTAAGGAGCGTGTGGGGGCTGTTAGATCCGGCTGCCCAAGAAACGCCCAAGCAGGGGCCCTACCCAGAAGGGCACGATCCGGCCACAGGAACCCGCACTCGGCTGACTTTCTGCTTCTGCAACGCCCTCCTTACGGGGCGGCCCTCTTTGCAAACCTCGGGAAAGCTCAGCCTGCCAAGGCTCCGCGCTCCAAATGCCGCCCGGATCGCCCAGCTAAGAAAGGAGCCGCAGGGGGTCCCCCTCGGACCTCTTGTCGCCTGCCTTCGCCTCCATTCCCTGCGCGCCCCCCATTCCCCCTCCTCCTAGGACAACTCCCTTTCCCCCCCCCCCAATGCAT
The DNA here is from genome assembly GCF_028583425.1 of Eublepharis macularius. Classification (NCBI taxonomy): domain Eukaryota; kingdom Metazoa; phylum Chordata; class Lepidosauria; order Squamata; family Eublepharidae; genus Eublepharis; species Eublepharis macularius. The sequence continues at coordinate 176,150,857 of NC_072793.1, forward strand.
TTGCAACTCACCAGATGGGGGGTGGGCGGAGGCTGCTGCTCCCCCTGAGAAAAAATAGGCTCTTTGCAAGCCTGGGGCGGGGGAGGGCAGACCGGAAGCGCCTCCCCTCCGACCTCGTTGCCGGTCTAGGAATGCGAGCGGCCCTGGCTGGAAACCCAGGAGGGCGGTTCTCCGGGGAGGCGCCTGGCACCGAGCTTGGCTCTGCGCCGCTGCACGTTTTATCGACCTTATGCATTTTCTGACCCCCCACGTCCCATAATCCCCAATACGATAATGCAGCATATTAAGCACCAAAAAGAACTTCAAGCACCGGAACAGAAATCAGGATCACCCTCCCCTCTAATAGAGAAATCAGTGGCGCACAGCATGACCGCCCACTAGGCTTGCCAGCCTCCAGCTGGTGGCTGGAGATCTCCTGGAATTATAACTGATCTCCAGGCCACAGAGATCAGATCCCCTGGAGAAAATGGCTCCTTTGGAGGATACATTCGGCCCCTCCCTTCCCCAAACTCCACTCCCGCCAGGCTCCACCCCCAAAATCTCCAGGAATTTCCCAACCTGGACCTGGCAACCCTAACACCCTCCCACCCACCTTTGCACAATGGGGTTTGCGTTAACTGGTGGGGTGGTTAGAGGCTCAGTTTCAAATCCCCAGACTGCAGATAATTTTCCTGACAAGATTTGGAGGACAGACTCTTAAGGCTTCACGCACAGCCCCGCTGAGCTCCCTCCTCTCCTCAAAGTGCCTTTTCCAGGCGCTCCCGCCCCCTAATTTCCAGGAATTTCCCAAGCCAGAGTTGCAGGCAGTTTCTGTCCTGGATACAGAGTCCCTAAAATTGCCGCTCCCCACCCTGTTTGCATGCCAGAAAAAAATGCCCTGCAGACATAAAACGGGGCAGATCTGGGGAAGGATGCAACACCTGGCCCCCTCGCAGAGCACACAGGAGATGGGTGGTGCGGGACTGAACCCTTGAAGTTTTCACTAGCCCCCACCCCAGCAGCCTCTGAAAGCAACAGCCTCCCCCTGCAGTCCAAGGAAGTCCCTTTGGCCCCCCCAGGAGTGTAAAAGGTCATCCAGAATCACCGGAGAATTGCTTCAGGTAGGTAGCCATGTTGGTGTGCAGTAGAACAGCTGGATTCGAGTCCAGCTGCACCTGAGCGGCCAACGAGGCTTCCCCAGCCCTGATCCTTTATTATCCCAGCCAGGAAGTGTGGGGTGCTGAAGCTTCACTCATCTGAACAGGGTTTCCTGCAGGTGCCACCTTGCACGTGGGTGAAAACTGCTTGCCTGTACACGTGCATTCTCTGTGGTGCCCCCCCCCACCCCACGGAATGTCTTGCCTGGGGAGGTCAAAAGAATCCCCCTTCTCTTGGTTTTCCACAAATGATGCAAAACGGAATCATTCAAAAGGGCTTTTGACACATAGCAGGGATGTATTGTAGGGAGATGATCTCAAAGAGATGTTTTACTATCGAGTTAGGGATCATAGCCTTCACCGCTATGTTGCCTTACGTCCCATCTGTTGCTTTAAATATTTATCTATTTACTTATGTCATTTATAGTCTGCTTTTCTCACTGAGACTCAAGGCGGATTACATAGTATGAGATTAGTACAATCAGTATCAAGGACATTTCAATACAGTATCAAGGATGTTTCCATAAACAATGCCAGAGGGTAGATAGATACAAGTTTAAAAGACATAGTATTAGTAAGAATCCATTACAGAGTAGAAATACTGAAACAGAACGTAATCAGTTCTTGGACTGACATTAGACAACATGGAGCACAGGTATTACATAGGAATACATATTTAAAGCAACATTTACAAGTCTGTACTGGTTATTAACTGTAAATAAATCTGACTGACTGATTTAAAGCAACAGATAATAGGTAAGGCAACATAGTGATGAAGTCCATGGTCCCTAACTCATTAGCGAAGCATCTGAGACTCCATCCCTACAATATAGCTCTCCCATTTGAGTAAAAAGCCTTTTTGAATAGTTTGGTTTTGCATCGTTTATGAAAAGCCAGGAAAGTGGGGGCTCATCTGACCTTCTCAGGCAGGTCATTCCACAGGATAGGGGCCACTACAGAGAAAGCCCGTGTACGGACTGCTGTTGATCTCACCCGGGTGCAGCCTGGCACCTGCAGGAGCCCCTGTTCAGATTAGTGAAGCTGTATGTGTGCCTATGTACTCTCTGTTGCTTTAAGTATGACCCTACTGGGTAGTTCTGTGTTGTCTAATGTCAGTCCTAGAATTGCTTATGCTCCGTTTCAGCATATCTTCAACTTTGTATAGGATTTTTGCTAATGTTACATCTTTGTAAATTTGCATTTATATACCCTATGGCGTTGTTTATTGAAATGTCCTTGATACTGACTGTGCTAATCTCACACTATGTAATCCACTTTGAGGCTCAGTGAGAAAGGCGGACTATAAATGACACAAATAAATAAATAAATGTAAAGATACAATGTAATTTGATCAGAGCAGAAATGATCATCTGTGGAGAGATAAAAATCCTGTCTCTATTCAGCCCTAGAGGTTCCATTGTTCTGAAGAATTGCTGCATTTGAAACCTCTACCTTATAGGTAGAGGTTACCATATGGAATGGCACAGGCATTAATTAACTGATGCACTCTTGTTCGTTTGGAAATACGAGTCAAGAGTGCCTCTGAGCATACACAGTCAAGAGGAGAGCGAGCCAATCAGGAATCAGGAGCCTCCTAAGTCCCGCCCTCCGTGCTCTTGAGAAGTTTTTGCTGGGAAAGTGGGTGCCTCTTTCTGTCTAAAGGAATTGGGCTACATTCTTGTCTATATGGTCTACTGCTAAGCATGAAAAGTCATCACAGTTTATGGTCACCCCTATTCTGTTGTCCCTCAGAAAACTCCGCCATCAGGCTGAGGAGGCCATTTGCAGTCCCTCCAAATGCAAATCAGCATTCTCACCAGGGAAAGGAGGCAGGGGAAGCTGGTCTCAGATATGTGTCAGGGAGAGTCAATGAGAGGAAGGCAAAGAAGAGGGGAAGCCAATCAGGAAGTAGATGCCTTTAAGCCCCTCCTTCCATGCGCTGAGGGGGGGAATTCGGATAGGAGGGGAGAGCACAGTTTCCATTGTCAGCCAGGTCCACAGGTTACATTTCAAAATAAAATTACTTGGGAATGGGTCAGAGTTTAGAAAAGAGTTTGGCGATTGTCCATTTTCACACCCTAGGGGTGCCCACTACCACATCAGTGTGAGATTGGCCATTGCAAGCTGTGTGCGCTCATATGATGGGCATTGGTGAGAACCAATAGAAAGGCAGCTTGGAGGACAGGGAGCCAATTAGAGAGCATGAGTCTTTAAGCACCATCCTCCACGCTCTGAGATGTTTTGGAGGGGAACTCCTGAACTCTGCACCCTGGTCAGGGCTACCCCCTTTAACACTATATCTTGAACAGAAATGACACATTTTCTGAGTTAATTTTCTTTTTTCTACACATGTCTTCAACCATTTCAAATGAAACAAACATAAACAAAAGCAATCCTGAATAAACTGTGGATGGCGCGGAAAGTGCAGTGTACTGAGCAGGGCTGCCGAGTGGCTTCAACAAAAACACTGGACACACCATAAAAATCTGTTGCTCAGGTGGGAACCACGTGGCTCAGCCAGGTGACCTGCCAAGCAGGAGGCAGAGAAAGAGGCAGGCCACAAAGTGCCACCCCTACCTTGTGTGTTTCACACAACACACCTGCTGGCAGGCAGATCCCCCATCAGTAGGGTTGCCAACTCTAATTGGGGACATTCCTGGAGATTAGGGGTGGTAGAACCTGAAGAGGACAGAGATTGGGGAGGGGAGAGACTTCAGCAGGGTATAATGCCATAGAGTCTACCCTCCAAAGCAGCCATTTTCTCCAGAGAATTGATCTATGTCATCTGGAGAATTGTAATTCTAGGAGATCCCCACTGAGGTCCCCCAAAACTGAGCCCTCTCCAGGCTCCAAGCTGGAATCAGAAGCCCTATTGCACTCTGTTATAGTTCATAATCAGGGGTCATTTCGTAGAAAAAGAGCTGGAGGAACTCATTAGCTTAACTCATTCACATATGCCACGCCCCTTGCCATTGCCAGAAGTGTGTCATTAGCATACCTGATTTGCATATGCCACACCCCCTGGCATCACCTATCCTGGCTGTTTTGGACCCAATCCTGATCATTCAGGGCCAAAATTGGGCCCAAAATGGCAAAAAGGGGCTGAAAATGGCCAAAAAGGGGCCCAAAATGGTCAGGATCGGGCTGCTGCTGAGTGGGAGAGTGATCCACCACTTGTCAGAGGTCCGATCCAGGCCGTTTCGGCCCCAATCCAGGCCGAAACAGGCCCAAAATGGCTGAAAGGTGGGCGGGGCCACCTGTCATGTGACCTCTTTGGGGAACTGCCGGAACTGCGTTCCTGTGCGTTCCCCCTCGAAATGAGACCTGGTCAAAATGGAAATTTAAGTTCTTCATCATGCTTGCTCCCAGAACTTGCTTGGACTGTGCTGCCCCCCTGCCTCCCACTGAGAGGGAAACAGAGAAGCTGTCTGCTTTTTCCCAGATGGGAGCCAAAAGAGGCAGCCAGCTTGGAGGGGGCGGGTAGCTCCCCTAGTGAGAACCAGGAAAGGAAGAAAAACACAACAAGAATGAGCAAAAGTCAACTGCCCATTTTGCAGCCCAGGGGAGAACCAGAAAACCAGTCCTCCTCAACACATGGACAATAAAACTGTACCCACCCCTTTCTGGGAGAGAGAGAAACCACTCTGTTCCTTTAGGAAGGGGAACCTCGTCATTTCCTCCTTCCTGGTGGGAACAGATGGAAATGTTAGCACCAGCTACACTTTGCCTTCCCTCAGCCCAGCCTCCACAACTAAGCCCTAGAGCAGGGGTGGGCAATTGTTTTGGCTCGGGGGCCACTTTGTGGGAGCGGAGGTTAGCGGAGGGCCGCACCTTTTAAAATGATTGCATTCATTAGTTAACTTTGCATTTCAGAAAAGGTATAAATTGTATCATAAAAATCAATAAATATAAATTAAATAAAATAGTGGTCGTTTTATTCAATTTATTTATTGTGCTAATTTCATATCATCTATAGCTGCAAGCACATTTAATTTTAGAAGGAAATCTCGGTTCAAGGCAGATTTTTCTGACTGTCTTGGCAGGCCACAAAAAACTCTGTAGCGGGCCGCATGTGGCCCGCGGGCCGCAATTTGCCCACCCCTGCCCTGGAGGGATTTTTTTTTGCTCCTTTATTTTCTCATCTCCTTTTTCATTTGAACCCTTGAGCTTCCCCCAGCTCAGTCCCTTTGGAACTGCCCGTTTCTTGGAAATCTTAATTAGAAAATACCAGACATTTGTATGCCATGTCTTTTCTCAATTGATTTCTCAGACAGCAAATACCAGACTGTCCGGTTTGAAACAGGCCGCCTGGCAACCCTATTGCTGAGGGTCTCCTAGACAAGCAGGAAGCAGGAGTTGTGCTTGGTCAGAGAGAGAAATGAAGAAACTGGGCTGCTGCCTTTCTTCCTTGGCACTTTCCAAAGCTCCAGTCACACATCTGACTATGGCCTCTCTGTGCAAGCAACAGAACCTCTCATCTTTAAAATAAAGTTGCCATCTTGTGGAGGGTGCCTCTCCTAGTGTAGGAAATGCAGCTTCCAAAAAAAGAGGGGCTGCTGTTCCTTAGAGGCAGAGAACTGGGGCCTCTCCCCCTGGTACCCCTTACAAAAGGCTCCAAGCCCTACAGAAAAGACTTAGAGAGAAATCGAACATGACGGCTTTGGGATCATGAGCGAAGGAAGTCTGGGTGCACTTCTGGCATTAAAAGGGCTTGGCAGGCAGAGATTCAACAGGGGAGGATTCTAATATCATGGCATCATCTCCCTCACTTCTGCACAAGAAGGGTCCAGCAAAGTAACTGTTGCCTGATAAAGCCACAGGAACCAAAACAGAGGCATCCTTCAATAGCTTGCCTCATGCTGGAGTTTTCACAATCAGGTCTCTGCTGAGAAGGAGAAGAAAAAACAAACCCAAACTAGGGGACCAGGAACGTCACTTCAGAGTCTGGGCTTCTGCTCCTCGACAGGCAATTGACGCATTATCATCATCCTGATTTTCCAACTCTCATTCATTCATTCATTCATTCATTCATTCATTCATTCATTCATTCATTCATTCATTCATTCATGTGTTTGAGAGGAGTATAATTTTCCCACATATTTGTCCACTCAATTTTCCTTGCTATAAATATTACAAAACACAGTTTTGTGGAGGTACAGTTGATGGTTTCATGGCATTAGATTCAGCAAGGCTATCTTTTGATCTCTCTCCGTAGCACAAAGCACAATCCCCCACCCCCTATTTAGAAAATATGAAATCCCAAGAGGTTTTTGCCCGGAGCAAATTGTTGAGCAAAGATCCTATCTGGCTATTTTCTCCCACTGCTTGGGACTCTGTTGTGTATTAATTCCTTGTTATTTCAGGCAAGCAGAACGCCATTAGTTTACAAGCTTCATACAGCTTTCCATGCATGTTGCTGCAGACTAGTTTCCCCATATTTAGATAAAGTGAAATTATAACAGGTTTTCCCCCTAGGCAAGGGTTGCAAATCCCCAGGCAGGAGCTGGACTATTCCTGGAACTTCCTTGGAGTAAATGGCAGCTCCAGAGGGCTGACACCATAGTATACCATAGAGTCCAGGAGAAATGGAAGTCCCTCTCCAGGGACTGCCCTCAAATCTCCAGGAATTTTCCAAGCCAGAGTTGGCAACCCCACCCTAGGCATTCTAACACCTAATAGTTGAACAAAGATCCTCGTTGCAGATTTTCTCTCAGCACTAGGGACTCTATTGCATGCAAATTCCGTGCCATTTCAGGGGAGTCACACGTCGTCTTATTTACAACCTTCATCCTGTATTCTGTGCCTGTTGCTGCAGACTGTGGTCTTCCACGTATTCCTAGATTGCTCTCCATTTCACTTGTGTTTTTCCAAGCAGAGTCACGTTGTAGTTGCAGACGGCCGGTGAAGTTCAAGGAGACGTCTGGTGCTGGGTGAGACCCTGCCCCCCCCCCCGTCCTCTTTGCATGGCCGTGTCTGAACAGGAGCTGCGAGGCCACAGGACTTCTTCTGGGAGAAATGCTGGATCTCAGCCACTATCAAGGGTCAAAAGAAAGAGAGGATTGATTCAGGTCTTAACTGAGACTGTGAATTCTCATCTACTGCATGTGTTGACAAAACCAAGAAGACTGCATTCTCTACAACTACTTCCCATAGTGCTGTGTGTGTGTGGTGGGGGGGGATGCATTTTTGCTTTGTACAGAAACCTCACAGGCCTTCTGTGCCTTTCATGGCCTTCTGCTTGGTCACACCAAAAAGAGTCCAAGCCCAGAGGTGTAAGAAAAAGTGTGCCTCTGGCTAAGCAAGGAGGTAATGCAGCGACACACCGGCTGCCTGGAATAAGTTTGGCACTTGGCTCATTCACCAGCCGAAAAGAAGAAGGCCCAGTTAAACAATCAAGGAAGCTATGCATGTAATAGAAACAAACAATAAATAAGACTGTTGTAATAGAAAAAGAGGAAGACCTGAAACAAGATGGCTCGACTCAATAAAAGAAGCCAGGTCCTCCAGTTTGCAGGATCTTCAGAGTAGCATGTGTCCCTTTCCTTCACCTGGAACAAATCTGATGAGGTAGGTTGTGCTAAGAGATGGCTTGACCCAAGTTCACCTGCAGGTTTATTGGATGAGTAGGGAAAGGATCCCGGGTGGCTCCGGTCTAGCATTCTAACCACTGTACGACACTGCCCTCGTAAAGACAGAGGAATGATATATTTATCAAGAACAATAACAAAAGGTGAGCTCAGCTGTGCAAAAACCAGGTCAAAAGTAACAAATGAATGTTCATATTTTCATACAGGTTCTGAGAGATGTGCGCCAACAGGCTTAAGTAAGGAGGCCCATTTTACAGGAGGGGAATACTGAGGCCCCAGGAGAGGTGCAACCTGCCCGTGGATCAAGCATGTCAGTGTATACTGTATCTATGAGCAAATTTTCACTCCTGCCTCTTCAATACAGAAACCAGACCATTAACCAAATCCTACACGTCTTTCCTCAAAGTGCGAGTCACTGTCACTGCAGGATTTGCTATCTTCTAACTATACAAGAAAAGAAGAATAATTACTTGTGAGACATTATCAAGGATGGAAGATTTCTACCGGTGACACACGTCATAGTAATTTTGCTTTGTAGACTGTTACTAGAATTCAGGGATTTTTTTTCCTCATGAGACCTGACAGAACGGGGGCAAACTTTAATTCTTTGACTTCCTTCCAGCAGTAAATTGGGGCCCGGTTGGTCAATGCGAGGGTGTGGGGAGATGAAAAACAAACACAAGTCTGCATCAAGGCGAAGTAGCAGGGAATGCTGCTGGAGACATCTGTGTGTGTGTGTGTGTGTGCACATGAGTGCATGCATGCACATGCATATGTGAGTGTGTGAGAGGAGGGAGTCACAGCAGAGAGATACGCAACATTTCACAGATGAGTATTGGGTACCTTTTTGCATTAATACCTGGGCCCGGCTGGCTGGGGCAAAGCCAAGATTGGGGAAAGAAACGATTGCAAGGAAGTGGAGCCTTTGTCCGACTGTCTGCCTAGAAAGTTGTATGTTCCATAGAAACCCCCACAGCCTCTCTGAGCATGTAAAGAGTCGCTTACTCGTCTCTCCTCTTCCCTTTTTTGGGCATGACTCTGAGCAGAGTCATAGGGATGGAGGCCATCCTGTCCAGGCCTTGCTCAGTGCCTGCCTTCCCATCCAGGCACAGAACAGACCCATCCTTCCTGACCTCTAGCTAGACTGCTGCATCACTGGGTCCTTCGGACCAAGACTTGCAGCTATTTGAGTCTGCCAGTCCTTGCATTCCTCCAAGACATGCAGTTCTGGCGTCCACCCCAACCTATCTCCCTTCCTTTGTTCCTTTCTGCTGGAAGGAGCTCTTGTGCACTGGCTGCCTGCTTCCAAGCACAATTCAAGGTGCTTGATCTTATCTTTAAGTCTTTAAATGGGTTGACTTGACACCGGTGGTAGAGCATCAGTTTTGCATCCACAAGGTCCCAGGGCCAACCCCTGGCACCTGCAGTTGAAAGGGCCAGGCAGGAGGTGAGGTGAAAGACCTCTGCCTGAGACCTTGGAGTGCTCTTGCTGTCCTGAGTAGAACATACTGGCCCTGATGCTTCAATGGTGTCTGATTCAGTGCAAGGCAGCTTCATGTACGCATGTTCAAACACCCCTTCTGCAGAGGGTAGGCAGGAGGTGAGTGGAGACAGCAGACAGGGCTTTGCCTTGGGCATGCCCTCTCTCTTGAGGGTTGCCTGGCACCTGACTTGCTTTTAGGTGCCTGGCCAAAGCAATTCTTTCTCTCTAAGGTTTTAACTCAGTTTATTTTTCCATTTTGTTAGCTCCTGGAGCAAGGAATATTTTACTTGTTGCGTAAGGACGTATTTAATTTTGTCCATTCTGAATCTACCGCTCATCAACTTCTCTGGATGCCCCCGAATTCTAGTACTTGGGGAGTGGGGAAAAAGTTCTCTCTGTCTACTCTCTCTACCCCCTACCTCTAACCACTATCCTGTCCTGCCTTGGTTAGCTCTCCTCTAAACTGAAAAGTTCCCGACTCTTCAGCCTTTCTTTATAGGAAAGATGTTCCAACTCCTTAATCCTCTTGGTTACCCTCTGTACTTTTTCCAGCTCTGCTGTGTCCTTTTTGAGATACAGAGACCAGAATAATTTCTTGCCTCTGGAAATGGAGGTGAACTTTATTCACCATAGCTAAGCTATTTGCATCATGAACCCGTCTAAATTTGTCTTTCAAAGCCATCTACACTTGTGGCTATCACGGTATCAACTCGCAGCGAAGTCCATGATTTAATTACTCATTGAGTAAAGTATTTTCTTTTGTCTGTCCTGAGCCTATTGTTTATCGTTGAGCACTACCAAGTTCTCATTTCCCACGATGATCAAAATATACTTGTCAGAGATGCTTTAGGCTGATCCTGCACTGGGCAGGGGGTTGGACTAGATGGTCTGTATGGCCCCTTCCAACTCTATGATTCTATGATTTTCTCCACCCCTTGCATAATTCTATAAACCTCTATAATGTCCCCTCCTAAATTCCTCAGCTGTTCCTCCTAGGAAAGTTGCTCCATCCCCCTCTGATCTTCAGTTTAAGTACACTCTTCTGCTCTCCTTTCAAGTCAATTAAATAGACGATGGACAAAGTTTCTCAAAACATACTACACCACAACTCAGGCTATAAGACACACAGGGCTGAGGCCAAGATCTGAACTGCAGGGTGAACTAGGGTCAGAATGGGGCTTTGAAAGACATTTGGGAGATCATCTGGAGAACCAGGGCATCACAGGAAATCTGAGCAGCTCTGAGTGGTTAAAAGCAGCAGGACTCTAATCTGGAAAACTGGGTTTGATACCCCCCTCCTCTGCTTGAAGCCAGCTAGTTGACCTTGGGTCAGTCACAACTCCTTGGAGCTCTCTCAGCTCCACCCACCTCACAGGTTGTTTTGTTGTGGGGATAATAACATACTTTGTAAACTGCTCTGAGTGGGTGTTAAATTGTCCTGAAGGGCAGTATATAAACCGAATGTTGTTATTATTATATGGCTTTAAATCACGCCTATCACAACATCAGTTACAATGATTGAAAACACACCTTGATTCTGGCAAAACTGTAGAACATGCCAAGAATGTTAGCGTCTCAAAGACCTCAAGGGACTTTCCATAAGCTGAACATTGGTACGGTTTTTCCCCTGTGTGTATTCTCTGATGAGAAGTCAGGTGTGAGCTCTGACGGAAACTCTTTCCACATGTTGAACATTGAAATGGTTTCTCCCCTGTGTGGATTCTTTGATGGGAAATGAGGCTGTCCTTCTGACTGAAGCTCTTTACACACACTGAGCATTTATATGGTTTCTCCCCAGTGTGGATTCTTTGATGGGATGTAAGGTGTGAGTTGCGATGATAGCTCTTTCCACACACTGAGCATTTATATGGTTTCTCTCCTGTGTGAGTTCTTTGATGCGATGTAAGATGTGCGCTGCTACGAAAGCCCTTTCCACACTGTGAACATTTATATGGCTTCTCTCCTGTGTGGATTCTTTGATGTGATATAAGGCTTGAGTTATGACTGAAGCTCTTTTCACACTCTGAGCATTTATATGGTTTCTCCCCTGTGTGGACTCTTTGATGGGAATTAAGTGCTGACATCCAGACAAAGTCCTTTCCACACACTGAGCATTTATATGGTTTCTCCCCTGTGTGGATTCTTTGATGAGATGTAAGGTGCGAGTTGCGATGATAGCTTTTTCCACACTCTAAGCATTTATATGGTTTCTCCCCTGTGTGGATTCTTTGATGGGAAGTGAGGCTCTCCCTATGACTGAAGCTTTTCCCACACTCTAGGCATTTATATGGTTTCTCCCCTGTATGAATTCTTTGATGGTAATTAAGATGAGAAATGCAATTGAAGCTCTTTTCACACTCTGAACATTGATATGGTTTCTCCCCTGTGTGGCTTCTTTGATGGTAAGTGAGGGTCTCCTTATGAGTGAAGCACTTTCCGCATTCAGAGCATTTGTATGGTTTCTCCCCTGTGTGGATTCTTTGATGGTAAGTGAGGCTCTCCCTATGAAGAAACTTCTTTCCACACTCTGAGCACTGATATGGTTTCTCCCCAGTGTGGATTCTTTGATGAGAATGAAAGTGTGAGCTGCGATAAAAACTCTTTCCACACTGGGAGCACTGATATGGTTTCTCTCCTGTGTGGATTCTTTGATGTAAAGTGAGTTGCACCTTCTGAATGAAGCACTTCCCACAGTCTGAACATTTATATGGTTTCTCTCCAGTGTGGATTCTTTGATGGGTAGTGAGGTTTGGCTTACAACTGAAGCTCTTTCCACAGTCTGAACATTTATGTGGTTTCTCCCCGGTGTGGATTCTTTGATGGGAAGTAAGGTTTGAGTATCGACTGAAACTCTTTCCACACACTGAACATTTGTGTGGCTTTTTATCTGTGTCCACTCTTTCGTGTAAAATAATTTTGTTGCTCAGACTCCAACTTTCCTGACACTCTAATGATTTCACAACTTGCTTCCCATTTCCTGTTTTTTGACAAGCATCAAGTCTTGATTTATCCATAGACATTTTTGTACATACAGGGAATTTATTCCCATCAGTTCCTCTGTAACTTTCTTTTTGAACTGGAATTTCCTGGAAATTGGAACATTTAGAAGCAATGGATTTCTTCCTCCCTTGCAGCTGGCCTTTAGATATCCTTCTTTGTTCTTTCTCCCCTCTGTTGCTCTCGCTCTCTGTTGGAATAAAGAGATAAGTTAAATGAGGGAGAAATTGAACTTCCCATCAGTGAACTGACCCAGTATTTTGCCCCAAGACGGACATCCTAAACCATGCCAACCTGAAGTTTTTCAGAGCTGGATTAATTCTCATGTCCTGTTTAAAGGTATCTGTTTGTAGGGTTGGAAAAGACACTTTTCCACTTGAGAGTTTGGAAAGTCACTCTCGACAATGCAAAGTTACAGCGTTGGGTGGCCGATTCATATGACATTTTTAATAAGGCCTAGAGTTCAACAGACATTTGATTCCATGTGGTTAAATAATGGTCAATGAGCAGGCTCGAAAGGCTGACAAAGATCCCCCAATGTATCCCCCAGTTTCTCCTCTGAGAAGCCCCCTGAGTGTCAAATGGATACCATTTAGCTAGATTTACCAGGAAAAACATTCTTTGATATACAAAAAAAGGAACCTGCCACACAGATAAATACCTACCCACCAATTGCTCTCCTTTGTCAGAGCCCTGTACAAAGGGATTGTCCTCTTCCACCAGTTGTGGGGGCGGGGAAGCTCAGCTTTGGGAACCTGAAAACATCTTTGAATTGTAAATCCCCCGCAGAAAAACACTGATTATTTCCAGCACTTCTGGTAAGCATAAATGTCCAGAGCTTCCCAACCAGCCATACTGGAGAGGCTCTCGCCTGTCGTATCAGTGAAAAACGACAGAAGGAAACTTCTTCCTCTGATACTTTGAAGATGCAGGAGGGATTAGAATGCTGTAAAAGGGAAGCCCTAGTCTTGATGCAGAATGTGGCCTCTGCGACCTTAGCATGTTTTGGAATCACCCCAGGAAGGCAAACTGCAGACAGAATGTGAACTGAACAGTATACCTCTTAAGACACCAAACGGGAAAAGGAAATCTCTAGCTTGAGTCCCCTGCAAAGGCAATCTAGGGGGGAACCTTCCTAGATGCAAATCTGAAGGCATCTAATGCAGCTTCCTTGAAGGGCTCCAAGGTTACAACTCCGTGTCCCTGTGAAGAGATGCCACAATCCTGTCAACTCAGAAGAGTGGCGTGTCGAGGGTGGCGGAAAGTAAAGGAAAGAGCGAAGCGCAGTTAAATTATTCTTTAGCCCCTCCAAGTCCTTTTGTGACTATCTTATCCTTATTGCTAGAGCTTTAGATCTGCTGTCCTTGGGTCTCTAGAAAGACTAGCTACAAATACATTTTGCAGTTGAACAAAGAGAATCTCTAAGGAATGTGGGATCTAATGATTTTGTCCTCAACAACAGCCCTACAGTGGGCTGATATAAACTAACAACAGCAGAAATTCCTGAGCTCATTATTTGTCCACAAAAGGCAAAGAGAGAGGCATACCCAGAGAGGCTAGAATCCTGTGGTTCTCCTCCATGACTTCCCTGTGCAGGGCCCTTTGGCCTGGATCCAGCAGAGCCCATTCCTCCTCTGAGAAGTCCACAGCCACATCCTCCAAGGTCACTAAACTCTTAAAGAAGGAAAGATAATGGATGTAACAGTCTCATCAGAGAATGAAGCCGAGGTGTTTGGGAGTTCTTCTGTAGGATTCTACACATTTATTGAAGCTCACTGAGATTCTTTTGAAGTGAATGGAAGCTCGGATGGACTGAAAGAGATTTCTACGTAGCTCATTGAAGCTGATGATAGTAATGTATACTGGACTATTTGGAAAAGTGTTTGTATGAAATCATTAAGACATGGTTTCTACTTTGTATCTATATGTAGATGTATTGTGTGCTTGTATTGAACCATTTAACTGTTTAACTATTTTGAACACTCAATATTTTGGAAATACATTGGATTTATTTTTATATGAGAGAGAGCTTTGGGATTCTTCGGGGGCACCTGGGGTCTACCTTGTCTGGCTTCAGAGATGATTCTTTCCCTACCTTGTCTGGCTGCACAGACGATGCTTTCACTCTTCCACAGAGAGGGAGAGGTCCAGAGGAACCAGGCAGTGTCCTTCCATTACCTGTGAGAGAGAGAAGAGAAGGCGGAAGACATTTATGCTGCTGTTCATTGCCTGGCTGAAAAACGGGGTGCGGTTCGCACATTTAGAGTCCTGTGGATTTCTCCCAGTTGCACTTTCTCACTCATACATTATTAAAATGTGATTTTATTGCATATGTTTTAATTTGTTAGCCACCTGGGTGGCTCTTGTGAGGGCAAAAATGTGGGATAGAAATTCTGTAAAATAAAAATAAATAGACAAATACAGCTTCTGTCCTGAGGGGAAACCGTCCTTCTTTCTGTTAAGACATTTCTGAAACTCAGTCTGATTTATTCTGCATGTATTGGTTCTTATTATTCAGTCTTTAGAGCAATTTTTTAACTTGTTTCTAGACTGCCTTTCTAACAACATTTCCGAAAAAGAAATAAAAACAAAACCCACCAAAACAGCGATGCTAAATGAACAGCAGATAACATAATACCACCTGTCATGATCACAAACACGAGGAATAAAAACTGTCAAAAGAGAACCCAACCACCTTTCCTAACTTATGACCTATCCCTCATTTGTTTGACAAAACAGAAGCAATCTCAGACACAGAAAGAGATGTAAGGAAGAAAATTATCTGAAGCTCCCGGGAAGGGATAATTCTGCAGCCCCTACCCCCAAAACCTTGCTCCTTCCTGAAAAGTACCCCATTTATTTATTTACGTATTTGCTTCATGCACCAATGGGGAGCCAAAGTGGATAATGTCTACTCCACTTTATCATCGCAACAACCCGGTGAGGTAGGTCAGGCTGAATGTAAGCGGCTCAGCCAAGTTCACCCAGCAAACTTCGATGTCAGAGTGCGGATTCGAATCTGGGTCTCACCCATCCTACTCTGACACTCTAAGCGCTACACCACACTGTCCTTCAATCTCAGCAACAGCTAATATTTGGACCTGAGGGAAACACGGAGAGCTGATGGTAGAGGGAACGCTTTGTGAGAGAGGGGCTGAAATAAAACAAATTCATGACTCTTCACTTGCATTTTGTATTTCACCTTCTTGTGTGGAAACACAGTCTCTCCACATTGAATCTTGGCTCCAAAAGCCTAGTCTTAAAACTTTTGAAATGGAACACATTGTGAACACACAGAGCTGCATCAGAGCGTTGTTCCATCAAGGTCAGCACTGCCAACTTTGATTGGCGGCTGTTCTCCTGCATCTCGGGTGAAGGCCTTTCACACCCTTCATCCTTTTTACCCATGGAGGCTGGGGATTGAGTCTGGGACCTTTGCATGCAACGTGGATCGCCTACCACTAAGCCACAGAGCTGACATATAAAATGCACATCAAAAGAATCAACCAATTCTTTTTATTTTAGACATTATGAAAATATAACACGAGCTGGAAACCATCCTCTTCGCCAGACAGGCTTCCAAGGAAATATAAAAGAATCCCCCAAATGCCAGGTTTACCTTAGAGGAGGCTTAGCTGTTCCTTACCCAATGAGGTGGCACCTCCACCGTCCTCCCGGGCGATCCCCCCAAAGTGCGCCTTCTGCTTGAAGTGCGGAAGGGATAACTCTGCCTTGGCATCACCAGCAGCTCCACCTGACGGCCCCTGAAACAGCAAACAAGGAGCGGGGAGAGGGAGTAGGGCAGGAGTGAGGCAGGCAAACGCCTGGAAAGGGAGGCGGAAGGGGAAGGGGCTGCTGGGGGAGGCCGGGAGGGCTCTCATAGGACTATCATGCCCCAAAATGTGCAGAACGGAAGAAACGGGAACAGAACTAACTGCATTCCGCTGCAGTGATCCTTGGAGGCAGAGATCCTGCTAGGAAATCTGGCTTAGCCTGGAGTTAAACAGGTTAACAGATGGTTGGGCACTTGGAGATTTTTTTTAGAATGGTCTTCTCCGTACTGTGCTGAAACTCTCTCACCTGTCCTCCTTGCTTCTTGGCCTCCGCCTGGCTCAGGAGGAAGCCTTCCGCCAGGGCCACCGCCTGGGAACTGGTCTCTGGCCCGCATTCCCTGACCCAGCTCTCCATCTCCGGGGGCAGGACGGCCAGGAACTGCTCTAGGATCACCAGGTCCAGCATCTCCTTCTTGCTGTGCCTTTCTGGCTTCAGCCACCGGCAGCAAAGACGGTGGAGGCGGCTGCATGTCTCTCGGGGCCCCTCCGCCTCCTGGTAGCAGAACTGCCTGAAGATCGGGTGCTGTGCCTCTGAGCTGGATGTGTCCCCACTCAGGGTCTTTGGTGCAGAGCTTTCCCAGAATCCCTCCTTCTTCACAGCCTGTTGAGTATGAAGTCCTTTGTTTGCATCAGGGCCAGATGATTTGAGCTCTTCCATCTTATCTGGTCAGTTTACAACCCGGCCGATAGATCTCATTGCTCTGCTGCAAATTCCTCTCTCAAGGCCAGACTGGGAAAACTGGGTGGAGCTCCCAAGTTCTGCAAAAGCAGCAAGATTCTTTTGTGAGCAAACTGTGACAGTCTCCAGACTGGAGAGTACATAGAGACTCCTTTTAGCCATCCCAAGTCCTTTCCCATGAATCTGTCCAGCTCCCTTTCTAAAGCCATTTAAACTAACAGCCACCACCCCATTCCGAGACAAGGAATCCCAGAAGATATCAGCATCCGGAGTGCAGATCTGGTCTGCCATTAATCTACTGTCCATCAACTGGTGATGGACTTCTAGCATTATGGAAGAGGAAAAGGTTTTGCTTAGGTTTCTAGAAGCAAAATTGCAAATACACCAATTACTTAAGCAAGAGAGGGCTGCAAAGTTCAGTATCTGATGCAATTACGGCACATTTCAGTCCAAGGGAAAAAATGATGAGTTTTTTTCTAATACTCCCCCAAAGTCCCCCAATTTCTATGTGCTCCCCAAAATAGGAAAAGATTGGGGGGGGGGAGCCCACAGAAAACGTGCCTTCATACCTTTACCCTTTTTTGCACGTTCACCAATTCCATGACATCCTTTCTGAGGTGGGCTTACAGAAGCATGCGCTGTATTCCAAACGCAGCTGTATCTGAGACTGATATGAAGGCATGCCAATGCTGGTGGGTTCGCTTTCCATCACTTCCCTAGCAATAGTTTCCTTGACTTACCCACCCAGCCTCAAAATCCTTTTCTCAGTCAATCACCACCATCTGGTACCTCATCACTATATATCACTAGATGACTGCAATGTCTTCTAAGGACCAACAGGCACTTCTGACACCGCAGGTGCTGGATCTGCTCTCAGCTTTACCTCCAAGTCAGAATAGATGAGAGAGATTTTTGTCAGCGAAGAATTATGCAACAACATCACAACTAGGAGCCAAACTTCCATTACTGGCAGGGTTGGACTGAGGTTTTACCAAGTCACAAACCACTTTAAACAACTGAGCTAGATAAGAGTCCCCTGATGCAGGGGTATTAGGTCCGGTGCTATTTTATTTGTTCATAAATGACCTGGAACTGGGGGTGCGCAGTGTGGTGGCCGAGCTCGCAAATGAAACAAAATTATTCAGGATGGTGAAAACCTAGTCAGACCGCGAAGGGCTCCAGGAGGATCTCCACAAACTGGGGATTGTGGGCAATTAAGGGGGGGAATGATAGAGGTTTATAAAATTATGCATGGAGTAGAGAGAGTGGGCAAAGAGAACTTTCCCCCCTCTCTCAAAATACTAGAATTTGAAGGCATCCAATGAAATTGATGTGCAGTAGATTCATAGGCAGATTTAAAAGAGAATTGGACAGATTAATGGAGAAGGGATCTCTCACGGCTACTAGTCATGGTGAGCAAAGGGAACCCCCACATTCAGAGGCCGCTAACCACTCAATACCACTGCCAGGAGGCAACTTCAGGGGAAGCCTTCAGCCTCTTTGCTCCGCTGCTGGCCCTCCAGGGGAACTGGTTGGGACACCAGATACTGGACTAGATGGTCCACTGGTGTGATCCAGCAGGCTTCTCCTTATGTTCTTGTTTTCTATGTGCACTTTAGTTGTCCAACCCTTAGTATTTTACCATCTTTAGGTTTAAAAATGTTCGTTATTGAAGGTTTTTGTTTTTTTAATGAGGCCTTATTGGTTTCGAGAGGAATTCTATCACTGGAGATCTGTAACCCAGTTTAGGATCTCGAGGTCACAAGAACGGGACAGAAAAGTTTACAAGAGTCAAAGTGGAATTGTGTGGGTGTGTTTGTTTTTTTAACCCAAGTGTGCATCAACTTGAGCATAAACTGTACATCATTTGCAGTTGGCTCCTGGCTTCATCCTCTTGAAGAGCAATGACTCTTACGCAGACTCCTCTGCACGTATTCCTGCCCTCTGCTCCCTGCTCTTTGGCCAAAACAGCCCACTGACAGTTCCCTACAAAGCCCCCCACAGCCACCCAGGCAGCACCTGCCTCCTCGCAGGTCCCCATCTAGCAGCCCCCTCCTCAGTGTCCAGGAGTGCAGGGCTGGGGGCTCCCACTGGCCTCCTCCCTTGCCCAGCGTTCCCCTCCCTGCGCTGCAGCCTCTCCTTGTCCTCCTGCGCCCAAACGCCTCGACTCACCAGCTCTCCCCGGGACGCAGCTGATGCAGAAAGGCCACTTGCCCATAATTAAGGGGAGGGGCTTCTGGGGCGGAAGTGACCTCACAAGCCCGCCCCCCCTCTCTCTGGGCTGCTTCTCTAGGACTCGGGACTCTCTCCCTTTAACTCTCCACCCCTCGGACAGAATCGCCTCCAGAGTGCAAGAGGGGAGCCTGGAATGGGCACCAGAAATCTGCCAGGATCAACTCAGCCCGAGCATGGGGGGCAGCCCGCCCCCCACGCTGGGGGTCTCCTAGGACCGGGGCGGCTTTGCTCCAGGAGGAAGGAGCAAGGAAAAAGGGGGCTCGGAAGACCTCCTGCTAGTGCGGAATTGGTTCAACTGCCCTAGATGTTGCTTCTTCCACTCGGCTCCGTGGGGACCAGCTCTGGCCACTCGTCTGATCGCGGCATCGTCTCCGGGCGGTTTCACCCCATGCTTTGCTTAGGACAGCATCGGGCCAGATCCCGTCCCTTCCCTCTCTCTTCCGCAAATCTTTGCCCGGGGGCTGCCGGGCGTGATGGAGCCCTGGAAGCAAACTTGCAGCCCAAACATTTTTGGTAGGGGGGCAAATGAGCACAGAGGGAGGGCAGCCGATCATGTCTCTGTACAGAAAGGCCAGGCTTCTTTCCCCTAAACAATTAACTCAGTCAAGAGGTGTAGCACGCAGCCAGCAAGCTTTTTTGGGGTGGGGGTGGGGTATGAGTACAGTGAAGGGCAATCCATTATTATTTATTTAATTATCTCTCTGCTCTCTTCAATGATCTCTGGTGGGGCAGAGGGAATCCTGGCGAAATAGCTTTCCATTTGCCAGGGAAAGGGGGGTGGGGAGAAGGCCACCCCTTTAGAAGCACCAAAGGACCTCAGCCACACACAGTCCACACCACAGGCCATGATCTGTAGGCTTGTCTGTGTCTGAGGAGCCATCAGGAAGGCCCCCATTGGGCAGCCCTGGGACTGAAGCTGACCTATGCCCAGCCTGCCCCAGGCTACATAGGGTGCCCTCTGAGAGCCAAGCTACAAGTGACGCCTGACACAGGTTGGACACTTGTCAGCTTCCCTCAAGTTTTGATGGGAAATGTAGGCATCCTGGTCTTGCAGCTGTAATGGAGAGCCAAGCCAGGATGCCTACATTTCCCATCAAAACTTAAGGGAACCTCACAAGTGTCCAACCTGTGTCAGGCGTCACTTGTAGCTTGGCTCTGAGAAACACACTTCAGGTTTTCCCTTCTGGGGACCCCCAACAATCCGGAAGCAATTTTTCCATAGGTTTCATATTCAAAGTGCAAGCCAGGACAGCGTCTTCTTTTCTATAACATTATTTGATTTATACACCACTCTTCAGGATAACTTAACACCCACTCAGAGCAGGACTGTTTTCACACGACTTACCAGCCTCTGGAACATTGTGCAAAACATGCATTGTGTCTTCCTGTTGCACAAAACTCTCAGATGATAGCGTCTTCCTGTCACGATTTTGCGTGAGAAGACGCTATCATCTGTGTGTTTTGCACAACGTTCCGGAGGCCGGCAAGTCGTGTGGAAATGGCCCAGTTTACAAAGTGTGTTATTATCCCCACAACAATCACCCTGTGAGGTGGGTGGGGCTGAGAGAGCTCCTAGAAGCTGTGACTGGCCCAAGGTCACCCATCTGTCTTCAAGTGGAGGAGTGGGGAATCAAACCTGCTCTCCAGATTAGAGTCCTCCCACTCTTAACCACGACACCAAACTAGAAAAGAGGCCAGTAGCACCTTTAAGACTAACCAACTTTACTGCAGCACAAGCACAGTAGCATCTGACGAAGAGAACTGTGCTTCTTGAAAGCTTAAAGGTGCTACTGGACTCTTTTCTATCTTGCTACGGCAGACTAACACAGCTAACTCCTCTGGATCTACACCAAACGGGCTTTCAAATAAAATGCAGGAGTGCTCCTTTTCCTCCTCTCTCCCATTTTATCACGAGATCGTTTAGCTCATGTGCCCTCAAATTCTGCCAGAGCCCCCCTCCAAACTCTGCACCCCCAGATCCAGAAGCTTCAAGAGTGGAATCACCCCAAGAGGTGATTCTGGTCACCTGCCGGCTCCTGAATCAGCCAAAATTCACCTACGTAGGGGCAGGTTTTGGACCGGAAGCCTCCTCCCATGCTTTCCTCCAACCTGACAGAATCATCCAAGAGGGCCAGGACCACAAGGGAGCTGCCCCGAGAGGATAACTGCCTAGCTTTCCACCATGCCCTGAACACTCAGGCGGACTACATCTTCCGTATCTATAATCCGCACTGAGAGGTGAAATTGACAGATCCTTCAGGGAGCTGAAGAGGAAATTAACAAACCCTCTGAGGAGCGATCTTTGCCGGCTCTGTAGAGAGGTGAAATTTAAACACTTTCCAGCTAGCATTGTTTCCTTACACTTGCGCATTCTCACGTAAGATGTCTCATGTAGAGAGACTCTTGAGTTTCTTGACAAGCTCATTTAAAGAGATGTGGTTAGTGTAGGGGCTAGTGCATGAAGCCTGATGTAGCATTGGCCAAGTTTCGAGTCATGGGGAACTCACCCCCAATTTATGGTAGGCCGCTTGCTGGGGGCAACTCACCAGATTCTCAATTTGTTTATTTGAAAATAAATATGTACAATCATGTATCTTTGTCTGATTCCTTTTCCAAAAACTGTAAAATAAACAATTTTTGAAAAAATAAGATGGGCAGGAAAATTTGGCAATCAATCAATCGAGATTTTTTGGCTATCTGATAAAAAAAAGAGGGACAGGAAATAGAGTTGTGTGGCCTAGGGGGAATATTGCAAACTAGCACTCTTAACGGAGTACAACTCATTCCACCTAAAACTGACACTTGTAGAAAGGGCCGGCTGAACTGTAAAAGAAGGACTCTTGAATTCAGGGTGTGAATAAGGACTTCTGGAATTATGCTTACTGCACACTTGGCAATTTATAGAATTGTCCTGAAGAGAAAGAAGAGTTGGCAAAAAAAAAAAAAAAACTTCCCCTCTCTGCCCTTGACTCCATGACTTTATACCCCGCTGAGTTACCTGCCACCTGCCCTCCCCTGGCTCCACACCCAAATATTCAGGAATTTCCCAACCCACAGCTGGCAACCTTAGTGTGTTGAATAGCTGACCGTGTGTTTGTTTGCATGGCCGTGGGTGGAGAGGAATCTGTTCGTCAATGCAGTGTGTGTGTGTGTATGCTGTCATAGAATCCTAGAGTGGGAAGGGGTCTTACAGACCATCTAGTCCAACCCCCCCTGCCCAATGCATGAATAGCCTAAATCATTCCCAGCAAGTACTTGTCCAGCCACTCCTTGAAGACTGCCAATGAGAGGGATCCCACCACATCCCTAGGCAGCCAATTCCACTGCTGGGTTACTCCTCACATGATGAATTTTTTCCTATTGTCCAGCTGGTACCTTCCCTGCTGTAGTTTAAACCCATTTGTAAGGTTCTATCAAGCCTTAAAATCCTTAAAGATTTCATAACATTGGTTTAGGCTGTCAGTTTTTGCAGGCCCAGTTTGGACCTCCTTTGAGAAAAAATGTGTTGGCCTGTTAATTCAACACACCTACAAGCCTTCACAGCTCTCAAAAGAATCCACCTTGGGAAGCTTGGCAGTCACTGCTCCTAACTAGTCCTCCCCATTTGATCCTAGCAATGTTAATTAAGTAACGGAGCCTTGATTGGCTCCTTGATCATGGGCTGACCGCACCAGGCCTGAAAAATGGCTTCCTGGTACACTGGACTTCTGTTTTATTTTCCTACAACACACAGCCACACAGTTGCAAACCCCACCCCTCTCACTGCTAGCATCTGATAAGCCATGCAGCTTGGTGGGACCCATACATGGAGGACGGTGCCACTGGCAATGACAACCCCTTTCAGTGTGGCATGCAGGAGTTGTGAAGGGGTGCGTCAAATAAAACGAGAAATGTCTGGTGCAGCCTGTCAGCTCGGCTGTCCTATCCCCCCTCTTGAGGTTTGCATGGGCAAAATATCACCTCAGCTTGCATGGCCCAACTCTGACCTCTCTCCATGAGGGGACTGAACTAGGTTTGCAACGGAATCCCTAACACAGAGTTTGCACTCTGAAGCTGTATTTCCTCTACAGGATCTGCTTGCTATGGTCTGGAGCTGTAACTCCATGAGAACTCTAGTCCAGGCCCAAGTGGAAGATGGTTTCCATACATGACTCATCTCTGGAGCCCATGGGAGTGCCGCCGATAAGACAGATGCTGTGGCTGGACAGATGCTGAATCTTTCCTCCTTTGGCTCTCCAACAAGGGGGGGGAGAGTAAAGGGAATGCAGATACTTGCTCGTTAATCTGGACTTAGCAAATAGGTATTGTTCCCCTTTCCCCACAGAAGATCTATAGGGAAATAACCATCATGGATGGCATGGAAGCTGTGTTACGCCAGAGCACCTATGATGTTGCTGGCAAGTTCTCACAATTTGGCAGTTTTTCTCTCATAAGTGCAGTCATAGAAAATTACGAAATATACTGTTATGCTGTTTTATTGAATTGCTTTCTAATATTGTAAAGGAATTTATTTCATGTAACATCCTTCAAAACTATCTCCTGTATAGATTCTTTGATGGACAGTAAGTTCTCCATTCCAGCTGAAGCTTTTTCAACACTCCACGCATTTATATAGTTTCTCCCGTATATTTTCTTTGATGGACAGTAAGATTTTCACTGTGATGGAAGATTTTCCCACACTCTAGGCATTTATATGGCTTCTCCCCTGTGTGGGTTCTTTGATGGACAGTAAGTTTTCCACACTGAATAAAGCTTTTCCCACACTCCAGGCATTTATATGGCTTCTCCCCTGTGTGGATTCTTTGATGGACAATAAGTTTTCCATTCTGATGGAAGCTTTTTCCACACTCCAGGCATTTATATGGCTTCTCTCCTGTGTGGGTTCTCTGATGGACTGTAAGTATTTCACGCTGATGGAAGCTTTTTCCACACTCCAGGCATTTATATGGCTTCTCCCCCATGTGGGTTCTTTGATGGACAGTAAGTTTTCCACTCTGATGGAAGCTTTTCCCACACTCCAGGCATTTATATGGCTTCTCCTCTGTGTGGATTCTCTGATGGATAGTAAGTGTCCCACCCTGAATGAACCTTTTTCCACACTTCAGGCATTTATATGGCTTCTCCCCTGTGTGGATTCTTTGATGGACAATAAGGTTTCCACTCTGACAGAAGCTTTTCCCACACTCCAGGCATTTATATGGCTTCTCCCCTGTGTGGATTCTTTGATGGATAGGAAGTTTTCCACTCTGCTTGAAGGTTCTACACACCAGACTTTTATATAATTTCTTTTTAATTTCCCTGCTTGCAGTGCACTCATTGTTTTCTGCTTTATGTATCTTTTGCAGCAGAAAGTCACCTCTCTCTAAAAGACCAGAATTATTCATCTTTTTAGATGGGGGTTTCCCCTCTTCCTTCCCCAGGGCATCTCAATATTTAACATTCTCTTTCACATCTGAACATTTATAGTCTGTCTCAGTCACTGGATGCTCTTTCATTTCATTCTCTGACTCCCACATTCCTCCTGCTGAAAGAAAGAAATCTGGGGTGGTGATACAGCACTTTCCCCAAATATCTGTGTCAGAGTTTTTTAATTTGCTTTGTAATTGTTGGTTTTGCATTCTATGAATGCATAAGGGTTAAGGCTCAAATGGTCAGTAGACAGGTTTCGCCTCACTTTATTAATTCTTTATATATTCCAAGCTGAGTATATGGGCAGAGTAGAGATTTCTATGGGTATGAATGTAGCCCAAGTGGACATAAGAGACAGCATATACTATGGAGACCTTCTACGTCAAAAAGACCCAGTAATTTTGCTACCTGATAAGAGTTTACTGGGGGCGGGGAAGAATTTTGGACAGCTTGTTAGGAAAAGTGGTATACCCTTTAAGAGAGGGAAGCCACTCATATTTTAACACATACAGCAAAGGGTCTGAAGAGAGGTGGCCAACCAGAGGGAGAAGGAGGTAATATGACAGGTGTAATCTGAAACTGTTAAGGTGTTTCTGCTTCTTTCTCTGATATGACATCTAAGGAAGGAGGCATCCCTTTTTAGCTTTTTCATTTTCTTTACTGTTCCACTGTGTGTTCTATTTTGTGCATATCAACTGTATTCTATATTCTTTAAGTTAAAAATTTCTGTTCCAGAAATTAAAGTCCTCTGATCTATGAAGTGAAGAATATCATTTCACCTCCCAGCTGTGATTCAGTTCTGGAACAGCTATTTATTCAAGTAATGTGGACTATTTTTTTACGGCTGCTTATCCCACTGATGCATCATATTTAAAAGATACAACAGACTTAATTAACAAACACAACTGGTAAAATTGAGATGGGTGTCCTTCCTGTCACCCAGGATGTTATTTCCTTGTACACTAACATCCCACAAAATGAGGCTTAAGTGGGATGGAAAGCCCGTGGAATAAAAGACAGCAATGCGATCCACCTACTGCCCTTTTGATAGACTTTGCAGAAATTGCCATGGAAAGGAATTATATTGCCTTCACCCACAAATTTTACTGGCAAATGAAGGGCTGTTCTATGGCCCCTGAGACTGCCAATTTACATATGGAAAATTTACTGCAAGAATATGTATATTCCAATAACAACCCCTTTGTCAATTGCATCATTAAATGATGGTGTTCCATTAATGACATTTCTCTGTGATGGAAAAGGAATCGGGACCGACTGGAAGATTATTTCCATAAGTGGTTGAATCAGCAGGATTTCAACATTAAATACGAAATGCATAGGGACAGAAAACAAATCAATTTCCTAAATAATATAGAATATATCAGTAAAAATAGGATTCTTACTAGATTGTATAAAGAACCCACTGATAAGAATTCTCCCTGGAGGTCTGATAGCCATCGTCCTATACATATCAAAAGGAGCTTACCATATAGTCAGTTTCTCAGTTTGCATAGAAACTGCCCTGAAACTGCAGATTTTCAGAGAGAAACCTGTTTTGTAAGTAATTTAGCTTCTAGAGGATGTCCCGGGCATTTACTTCAAGCAGCACGTGGAAAAGCTTTTGCCAAAGATAGGGAATATCTGCTTCTAAGCAACAGAAAAGCTGACTTTGGTAGGTCTGTAAATTGTCATTTAATTCGATAACGGTTGGTCTCTCCAAGAGCATAAAATAATACTGGAATGTATTAGATGGCATCTCCAACTGTGATCACAAAACCAATCATTTATTGTTAAAGAACCCCTAACTTTAAGGATGCACTAGTACATAGTGATACTTCTCTACTTACCAGGATTAAACAAATCTTACCGGATCTGAATTGACCTATATGTCATTTTAAATGTTGAAATTGTTCTTATTATACATTAACAATGAATATTAAGTAATTTTTAAATTTTATTGATGGGAAAAAGTAGGCACCAGGGCTTTTTTTCCAGTGGGATCTCCCAGGATCTGAAAAAAGATCACATGACTGGTGGCCCTGCCCCGGCACCCAAAGACCCATGGGCTGCCTCCCCGGGTGGAGCTTCTCCCGGGCCGTCTGCTTCCCCAGCCTCTTCCCTGGCCTCTACCTCCCTCCCTCCCTTTCTCTTTCCTTCTGTCTTTCCCTCCCTCCCTTTCTCTTTCCATGCCTTTTTTTCTTTCCTTTCTTTACCTTCCTTCCTGAGGCGCTGCTGCCTAGCTGGCTGAGAGGCAGGCTGGTAGGGTGAAGAAAGGAAGAGAAAGCCGCCCTTCTGTTGCTCTTCCTGCCGCTGCACCGAGCAAGGAGGTGCGTGGCTGGCTGGAGGCGGTGGTGAAGGATCAGCTCAGCGGAGTGCTCCCTCCTCAGTCACCCTGCAGGGAAAGGGCCCCCCATCCTGCCCACCAACTTCACAGTGCTGTTGGTGGAGGTGCCCGCTGAGGGGGAGAAAGACGAGTTCCCAGGGGGGACAATCACAAGGTCACTTCCGGGAAGTGATGTCACTTCCTGGGAGTGACGCCATTGTGTGTTTCCAGCGGCACATGCACATGAGATAATAGAGAGATCCACCACCTCCCACCCTCCAAATCCCCAGAGCCAAGCTACAAGTGACGCCTTACACAGGTTGGACACTTGTCAGCTTCCCTCAAGTTTTGATGGGAAATGTAGGCATCCTGGTCTTGCAGCTGTAATGGAGAGCCAAGCTGTAAAACCAGGACGCCTACATTTCCCATCAAAACTTGAGGGAAGCTGACAAGTGTCCAACCTGTGTAAGGCGTCACTTGTAGCTTGGCTCCAAGACCCACTGACAAAACCCATCATTCCCTGAGTCCTGAATTTAGGGAGTGAACGAAATTATCTGCTGGAGAGGGCAACAATAGCAGTTTTTGCATGGGTTGTCTGCCTCCAGTTCAAAGTTTTTCAAAGGCAGGTATTTTTTCTGTTCCCCCAAAGCATTGCTGTGTATTAATGTACCTCTGGGAGTTTCTGTTTTTTCTCTAATCTTTCTCAAACCTGACTTCCTCCAAATTTGGGGAAAGATCACAGTGAAGCCTGGATGTCTGCATTGTGGGTTGGAAAATTCGGGTAGTCAGGCACATATAGCCATGATGTTCCCTGATCTGTCCCCACAAACGGCCATTTCCTCCTAATGCCACTGGGTGGCGGAAGGGGGGTTGCTTTTTTAAAAAATCAGCACCAGAATATTGTAATATCAATATACTGTTGTATCAATAGGTATAGCAAGTTCTGATGAATTCATAGCTTCATTTTTTTTTAAAGTAATTCTCTACCTGTCACTACCATGGCAACCACTGACACCTTTCTTGGAACACTCTTAGGTTTTTTTTAGAAAGTGGGTAAGGCCAGGTGGGAGTTCTGTCATCTTATTGGCTGTGCAGATTTTTTAAAAAATGTTATTGTGCAGCAGTTGCCACCGCAGCACAAGGATCTTCACTGTGTGACCATGTGTGAGAGAATATTTTTAAACAATATGTTTCTTTAAAAGGGCTCAAAAAGATTGGGAACTCCTG
Organism: Eublepharis macularius; assembly: GCF_028583425.1. Lineage (NCBI taxonomy): Eukaryota > Metazoa > Chordata > Lepidosauria > Squamata > Eublepharidae > Eublepharis > Eublepharis macularius. Next base: position 176,178,766 of record NC_072793.1, read on the forward strand.
TCTACTCCCTTCCTTTTCTGAGATATAAGGGGAAAAGTATCTTCAGAGAATTCAGAGAACATGCTAAAACTGTTATTATACTGGTATATTGATATAAGAACCCCATGGCGCAGAGTGGTAAGCGGCAGTACTGCAGCCCAAGCTCTGCTCGTGACCTGAGTTCGATCCTGGCGGAAGCCAGGTTCAGGTAGCCAGCTCAGGGTTGACTCAGCCTTCCATCCTTCCGAGGTCGGTAAAATAAGTACCCAGTTTCCTGGGCGTAAAGTGTAGGTGACTGGGGAAGGCAATGGTAAACCACCCCGTAAAAAGTCTGCCAAGAAAATGTCATGATGTGACGTCCCCCCATGGGTCAGTAATGACTTGGTGCTTGCACAGGGGGACTACCTTTACCTTTATTGATATAACAGTATCTATAAAACGATATATGATTTTATTGTAGACAGCCAGCATGATGTAACAGCTAGAGTAAGGGACTGAGATCTCAGCAACCCAATACAGATCCCAGCCTTTATTTTTTTAAAAAGTCAGTCTCTAACCCCTTCTCTGGCAGAAATGTAAAAAGGCATATCTTCTGAGAATGTGCTACACCTGTTGTTACAATGCTATACTGATATAATGTTATAGTAGTGCCGAATTTTTGAAACATTGCAAAAGCCTTGATAGCATAAGGGAGGGGTGGATGGCCACTTCTGGGAGACTTGAGTTTTATCTTCAACTGCCCCAGCCATGGAGGAAACCACAAGCTCCCATCCCCATGTGGAAGCCACCAATACCAAGGATGGGGGTCTGGACACACTTTCCAAGGTGTGTTTGGGGGGTCTGGTCCTGTCATAGTATTGACTGATCTGTACCTAGTGGTGATTAAATGGAGAAGAGCATTACACTAGGACAATGACTGGCAGAGAGGAAAAGGAGAGAAAGAACTGTGGCCAAGTCACATCAGCAATGGAGAAATAGCTGGTATATCTCACTGGCTTTAAGAAGGGGACAGCGGTTCTTTGGGTGGGTGGGGTCTTCCAGGGGAGTCATATTTTGAGAAGGCAGTAAGAACCAACCATCCATCACAGAGAGCAGAGAGACACTGGCACATGGCCACTTTAAAAGTTCTCAGGGGCAACAGGGCAGGGAAATACTCTTGCCACACAGAGACGAGTTAGATAAGAGATCTAACTTGGGGGAAGGAAATTGGCTATTTTCATATGTTCAGGATTGACAAGCACCATTTCAACTTCCACAACCCAGCCATGATCTTTTGAGATCAAGGTCAAACTGCGAGGATAAACAAGGCCATGGAAATCCACCAGCCCTTGGAAGGAAGTGCAGAAAGCACACAATTGTATGACAGATCAAAGCCGCTACCTGCTAATTCCTCCTCTTCATCAGCGATCAGGAGAAACAACTCCTCCTCCTCTTCCAGCCACGATATGATGTCAGGTTTGGCAATGTGAGCTTCTTTTAAGCATTAAAAAAACAAAATTAGAACTCTTCTGTGCGCTCATAAAATCAGCAGTTCCAAGCCAGGTTGACTGTCCCCCAAGCAATACACAACAGGCAAGTGATAGGGGTGGAGGTATAGGGCCAAGAATCATCCATCTGGCGCTGGCAGTTCTGTGCCTACTCCCTGCCCAGCTGAGATGGAAATGTGCAAGGTGACACCTGCAGGAGACCCTGTTCAGATAAGCAAAGCTGCCATGAAGGGACATAGCTCAACCCAGGTATGACAAGGCCCAGGCTACAGAGGAGCCCTTCCTTCCTTAGACCTCCACACCTTGTTTGGATCAAGCATCACTTCACACCTCTTCTGAGGCTGCTCAGGTGGTTCAGACTCAGGGCTGCCAGGTAGAGGCTCCTTCTCCTCGAGGAAAACCCACAAGCCCGCCTACATCTGAGGAAGGATCATAGAGAGCAGCAGAACTCAGCCACTGGGCCCAGAACGGACAGCCCGACCAAATCATTCCTCAGTAAGGAATTCTTGACAGTTACTCCTTACAGGAGGAGACAACAGCACAGGAGAAAAGGATGCTTACCCAAAGAGGCCACATTCCCAAAATTCTCCAGCATGACTTCCTTGTACAGAGATTTTTGGGCTGAGTTCAGTAAAGTCCACTCCCACTTGCCGAGCCACCTCTTCAAAGGACACCCAACCCTGGAAGAAGGAAGCATTTTTTAATATATATATATTGCTGAAAAGGTGATATATGAGAAAGAAAAATCCAAAAGCCTGGTGTTGTATAGTGGTAGGGTAACGGACTAGGACCATTGAATGTGAATACACACTGTGCTGCGAAAGCATCTGCCGACGTTGTTCCGTCTCTCACCTACTTCACAAGGTTGTTGTTGTGAAGACTAAATGGGGGAGAGCCTTGTGGGGAAGAAGCGATAGATGTCCATGTAGAGAAGCAAATCCTTTTCAGTGGGAAAACTGTATCACAGTATTCTGAATGTGGAATCGTACGCAAGGGGTGACCCTTTTCTCACCTTCCAAGTAGGGAGCCACGAAGTCTTATGGTGCAGGAACCAAGGGAATGGAGTTTGATCCTCTGGGCCTTGCAGCAGAGAAGGGGGCATCCCTACCCTCTGCTGCATGTCTCCCCAGTCATCCCCCTACCCCATACCTCACAGGGCTCCATGGCTGGTCTTTCCCCTTCACATGGAGATGATAGTCGAGAAGCCATCAAGGGTCTTTTCACTGGTTCCTGGGAGGGTGAGAAAAAAAGACCAGGAAACCCATTTTTCTGTATATATTTTCTTTGCCAGTCCCTTGAGTGAACCTCTATCTGGGACATAAAGCAAGATACTGCTGTTGATCTAGGAAGGCTCCCAATAGTTTCGCCCAACATCTCTCTCCCCCCAGCCAGGCATTCTATATCGGGGGAGGCCCTAGCTTCCTTATTCATCCATCCCCCTTCCCTCCTTGAAATGCTTCCTCCCAAACTCTCTGAGTCTAAGCCAGAGAGACGAGTCCCTGACTTTGCCTGAAGTCAAACCACTCCATCCTCCCTTCTGAGGGAAGCCAAGACCCTCTGGGTTGTTCCACACAACTGGAAGAATGTACTGGGAATGAGATGGCCCAGCCCCGAGGGGCTCGGATGGACTGCCTGACTCTAGATGGAAGGTGGGAGACACCAGCTAGAAAATAAAATCTCCTTGCACAGTGAAAACTAGCCCTGCAGGGGAAGATTTCTGCCCTCTCTCTCTGCTTGCCATGATATCTTTCAGTGACAAAATGATTTTGTCAAAGGGAAGCAGCCCAAAACAAGTTCCTCCACCCACAGTCTTTATTTTTATTTATTTATTTCAAATTTCTATTCCGCCCTCCCCGCAAGAGGGCTCAGGGAGGATAACAACATATTAAAATACAATAAAAATTCAGAGAAGTCAACTTGAGTCTAGGGGCTGGGAGAATGCTTCATCCTTCTCCCCTCACCCTAAAGCTCACCCTCAGCCCCCCATGCCTTCCCCCACTCCTGCATCTGCTCTGTTCCCCCTACCCAAAATCCCACCCTCACCCCCACACTCCTTCCCTCACTCCTGCAGCTGCCTCTTTCCTAAACAAGTCTCTGTGACCCCGGAAGCCTGTCCAACCTTAAAGGCATCAGTTTCAGATTCTGAACCTCCAGCCTCTGCAACCTTCAGCCTCTCCTGTGGCAAGAGGCACTCTGGGTGGCAGGAGGGAGAACCCCAGAGGAAGGAGGATGGGAATTGGGGAGGTCGTCACCCACTGCTTCCCCTCCTTCTTTCTCTCTGCTTGGGTCTTGCATGGCCACCATGGCTACAAGTGACGCCTGCAGCTGTAATGGAGAGCCAAGCTGTAAAACCAGGACGCCTACATTTCCCATCAAAACCTGAGGGAAGCTGACAAGTGTCCAACCTGTGTCAGGCGTCACTTGTAGCTTGGCTCTGAGTTCACCAGATCCTTCCCAAATATTCAAGCAGCAGCTGGAGAGAGGCTATTGGGGTGAGAGGTGAAGAAACAGGGAATGGCTTTCTTACAAGCTTCCCATCCATTTGCATCTCTAGGGCTGCACACTTTCTCACTTTAACCCTTGGAACAGCTCTGCCACCTTCTCGTTTTTTAAAAAATCTGGTTGGATTAATGGGGGTTGAACATCCCTTTGCTGTATGAAGGGAGGTCTCGACTCTGGATGGGCAGTCCCAAAGAACCACCAGTCCCACAGACATCTCTCCAGCTCTTCTCAAGGAAACAAAGGAAGAAAAAGGCCTAATTTAAGGCAAACATTTCCAGGGACAGAAGCCGGTTGGAAAACAGAAAATTCCGGTAACACATCTGCCTTATTTTGTTCCACCCTCTCTTAATACCTGATCCCTTTCAGGTCTGAATCACACTTTCCCACCCTCAGAGAAAGGCGTCCACTCCCTCCACGCTTAGCTTTCCTTCCTCTCAGCTTCCGGAAGTGAACAGCCGCCCTCCCTGGGCAGGGCCTTTTATACTCTTTCTCCAAGCCCCACCTCCTGCGCAGCTGTTGGCTCCTGCTTTTCCCTCCATTGTCTCCAGGCCCAATCCTGAGGCTAGAAGGTTGCCTGGGAAACGGAGCCCTGCAGGAAAGTTGGCAGCCAGGAGCCCTGGGCCTGAGGGAATGGCTGCCTTGAGGCCTACTGCAGGCTGCTCCCCTCCTCGGCCTCAGGCCTGGGCTCCTGCCAACCCCCTTGCCTGGAAAGGGGCCATTAGAGTTAGGGTTCCTGGGCGCCCGCCAGTGGCAGTCAAACTCCCAGGGATTTGCCCCCTCGTCCGTCAATCGTAATCATGCAGCGATTGTGCCTCCCATTTCTGAGCAAACATATCAGTATTCAGTACAGGCTGTTTAGCATTAGGCCTTTCTGTGGTTTTGGCTAAGAGTTCTGACCCTAGAATCTGCCCTCTGAGCATCCAGATGTGATCCTCTGCTTTTGACAGTCCCTTTTCTTTAATTGACTGGCTGTGATGCATCTGTACCCTCATTCCATCTAAGAGCCAAGCTACAAGTGACGCCTGACACAGGTTGGACACTTGTCAGCTTCCCTCAAGTTTTGATGGGAAATGTAGGCATCCTGGTCTTGCAGCTGTAATGGAGAGCCAAGCTGTAAAACCAGGACGCCTACATTTCCCATCAAAACTTGAGGGAAGCTGACAAGTGTCCAACCTGGGTAAGGCGTCACTTGTAGCTTGGCTCTAAGTACGGTTGCCAGCAGGGTTTTTTTTTCTGGGAAAAGAGGTGGCAGAACTCTCAAGAGGGAAATGAGGAAGAAACACACGGGATTCTTTGAAATAATATTATTTTCAAGCACTATTGCCGAGTATTTTCAAGAGGTGCCGGAACTCCATTCCACTACATTCCCCCTGAAAAAAGCAGGGGGACCTGGTTGCCAGGTCCCTCTTGCCTACCGCTGGGAGGGTTGGGACTTGGCACTTACCTTTCTCTGGCCCGGTTGCACGCACATGCTCTGGCGGTGGCATGATGACGGAACTTCTGGAAGTGACATCATCACGCCATGCACAAAGCGACATCACTTCTGGAAGTGACATCATCGCGGCGGCCACGGGAGCGCTCCTGTGCTCCACACAGCTCTGATTCAGCTGGTTTTGGACCCAAATCAGCCCCAAACGGAGCGCGGGGATGCTCCTGCAGTCCGTGTGACGACATCACTTACAGAAGTGACGTCGCTGGGTGGGACGTCTCCTGAGGTGCCTGCCCCCTCCCACCAATCCCTGGGTGACTGGGGGGAAAAGGGGACAAATCCCTGGGAGTTTGCCAGCCACTGTTGGGCACCTGGGAACCCTACATCTAAGAGTTAATGTGAATACGAGCTGGCCTGTTCAGGCTAACAAGAAGCACCTAGCCTGAGAACCTATACTCCTCACTAGCCTGATCTCATTGGCCCATTGACCTCTCAAGTATGCTGGGTGGCCTTGGGCGGCGTACCAGTCACACCTTCCCAGCCTTTAAGCTACCTTGCAGGGTTGTTGTGAGCTTAAAATGGAGGAGATGTAAGTCTCTTTGGGTTGAAAGCCAAGGAATAACTTTTTGCATTTAAATGGTAGCAGGAAGAGGCGGTAGAGAACAGGCACCCAAGATTGAGACCCCAAGAGTTGCTGCAAGGGAGGCCACGGCCATAATGAGGAGAGGGCAGCACAGCACCTTTTAAGAAGCAAAAGGGGTACCTACCTAACCAGACCTTCTCAACTCTCTGTTCGAACCCAGGGTGAATCAAGCCCAGACTTGTAGGAGTGTTCCTGTTTTATGAGAGGCAAAAAGTATCACACACACACACACACACACACACACACACACACACACACACACACACACACACGTACATTAAAGAGGGCTCGTTGTGCTTCAAAGAAGGAGATGCCTGGATTTTACTCAGGCCACATGCACGAAGACATTTCTTGGTCTAGCCCTGAGAAGTGCTGGGACAGCTTAAGTGGGCTGCTCGAAGGGAAGGAGAGAGGAACCCAGGACTGCTCTAACTCTTCTACCCCCTTTTTGTGCGTTTCCATCCCTTCTCTATCACGATTTGCCTGCTGTCACCAGGCTAGGGCTGGGGTCTACCTAGGGTTGCCAGCCTCCAAATGGTGGCTGGAGATCACCCAGAATTACAGATGATCTCCAGGTGACAAAGACCAGTTCCCCTGGAAAAAATGGCTCTTTGGTGGGTGCGCTGTATGGCATTATACTCCACTGGGACCCTCACCTCCCCAAACTTCACCCTCCCTGGCTCCACCCCCCAAATCTCCAGGAATTTCCCAACCTGGACCTGGCAACTCTAGACCTACCCTGTCTCTGGGGAGGATTCTTGCTAGATGCATAGTGCTGTTTTTGGCACTTATGGATAAGGAAACGGAGGCCCGCCTGTTTTCCCTTTTGTCTCTAGGATTCTCGCAGATTTGCTGGGGTCTGTAGATTATCTGTTTCTATTTTTCTTCCTGAAAGATTTGAAGTAAGAGGTCTTCTTGATCAGGACTGTTATCATGAGGATAAATTGGAGGACAGGAGAATAAATTGAGCCTGTCTGTGTCCCCTTCGTGGAGAAAGGCAACACATAGGCAAGGAGGGTGGGGTGTGTCCCCCTCTTTTGCTCAAGAAACCTTTCAGACAATTTGCAAATGTGGAAATCTTCTTCAGCACAATACAGACTGGCCTAATACTTTAGAGGAAGCAGCAGCAGAAGAGACAGAGGAAGCAACTGCATTGAAAATACTTGTCGTTCTATTTTTTTAAAAAAAAGTTTTTATTGGATTAGAAATCAATATAATCAATACAATCAGTTTCCTTTCAATGTTCCTGTTCTAACCCCTCCCTTCCCCCCCTTTTGTTGACTTCCAACAGTTTTCCAACCCCTTGTCCGTTTTTCCCCTACTCATTTCAAACTTATTTTATCTATTATACATATACTTTCACTCTCTTCTAAGCTTGTCTATATCAACTAAATATTACATTTCTGTCATATATTCTGTAATAATAATAATAATCATTTGTCTGATTTTAATACTCTGTACTCTGTCTTACTCCTTCTATTCTCGTCTTCCTTATGGGACAAACATTTTGTCCCTCATTCTACCTAACTCTAAATACTTCTATAAACATTGTATACATTCATTATAAGTCAATCAATTTAACTTATACTCTATATGTTACTCATTACTTCCTTCTACATATCTTATCTTCATACTATTTTAATTATATAGTTTCTCCATTATACAGCTGTCTACCAAAAATGGTCAATCAATTTGACCCATAATCTGCACATTTCTAAATGCTGCTGTAAACACAATATACTTTCAGCATAAGTCAATCAATTTAACTTATCTTCTATATGTTACTATATATTTCTTTCCACCTTACTTATATTCATTCTATTTTAATTATAAATACTTGTCGTTCTAGAAGTAAATGTGACCAAATACCACTGGGGTGTGTGTGTGTCCACAGAGCATGAAGGGGCAGAGCTTCTAAAAAACAAGACTGTGTGAGTGCAGTAAGTCATGAGGTTGGTGAGTGGAATAAACAGATGGGGTCTCCTATGGACTACTGTATCTGTTCTGCAGCATATATTATATTAGCATAAACACACCCCCATAGGGTTGCCAGCTCCAAGTTGGGAAATTCCTGGAGGTCGGGGGGCGTGGTGGTCTGGAGAAAACAGGGCATGGGGAGGGAAAGGACCTCAGCATGGTATAATTCCATAGAGTCCACCCCCCAAAGCAGCCATTTTTTCCAGGTGAACTGATCTCTGTGGCCTGGAGATCAGTTGTGATTCTGGGAGATCTCAAGCCACCTCCTGGAGACTGGCAACCTTAGCCCCCCAGGATTGGTCCGTGAGAAAGGAATTCTACTTTCCAAACATTATCTCAGCCCCAAGCTGTGTCATTTGGTGACATTAAGATTACATTGCCCTCTGGGCAAATGCCTGGCTTCCAGAAAAATTACATGGGCAGAACTGCTATCCAGACTGTATGCCTCCATCTACTACTGGCATTCAACTGGCATTCTAAAAAAAGTTCTGTCTCCTTTTTGTATATTATGCTGCTTTGCTCTGAAAGAGATAGTCAAAGGACTTGTTAACTATGCAGATCTAGGGTTGCTAACCTCCAGGGAGGGGCTGAAGGTCCCCCAGAATGACAGCTGCCCTCCAGACTACAGAAATCAATTCCCCTGGAGGAGGTAGCTTCTGAGAGAGGGCACTATGGTACACCACAGATTCTCAGTGAAACGCCTCCCCCAAACCCTCCTTTCACAGGCACCTTTCCTAAATCTTGAAGAATTTCCCAGGCCGGAGTTGGCAACTCTCTATGCAGCATAGCTCATGTGGTACTTGCAAGAGAGAAGGAAGAAGGAGAAGTTGTGCACGGGAACTGAGAATTGAGTTCAACAGCGGGGTAGACAGTCAAAGGACATCTGCGTGAACTTGAGTTCTACAGAATTAAAGTGTCAAGTTTCCAAATTAGCATTAACAAAGAGCTGACTCCACATCTGAGCGCTATCCCTCTGCGCCAATGTGGCTCACAAGAGATCCTATGAATCAGGTACCTGAATCAAAGGCTAACTTCTTTCTCAGAAAAAGTAGATTTATTTATTTACCTTACTTACATCCCGTCTTCCTCCCCAATAGGGACTCAGAACAGCTTATGTTGCTGTCCTCTCCTCCATTACATCTTCACAACAGCCCTCTGAGGCAGGTTAGTCTGAGAGGCTGTGACTACCCCAAGATCACCCAATAAACTTTGTTGGCAGAGTGGGGGGTTGAAGCTGGGTCTCCCAGATCCTAGTCTGGCTCTTCAACCACTACATCACATTGTTCTGTTGTAGCTCAGTGGTTAAATGATTTGGCTGCAAATCAGCACTCTACTAGTTTGAATCCTGCTACTGCCCTGAGCTCAGTAGGTGGCCTTGGGTAAGCTGCTCTTCTCAGCCCCAGCTCCCCAGCTGTATTGTGGGGATAATAATAACACTAATTTTTTCCACCACTCTATGTGAAGCACTAATCTGTCTAGAAGAGTGGTATATAAGTGCAATTGTTGTTATTATTATTAGTAGTATTATTCTACCACAAACAGGAAGGAAAAATAGATGTGATCCCAGCTGCAGTCATGCAGTATACTTTTCCTGCATGCTCTTCAGGAAGTAAGCATTTAGAATATGTTCTACAAAGCAAAAGAAAGACACCCCTTTTACGGACAGGGAAAAACTGAGTCTAGTGGCCTAAGGACAGTATTCATTTCCCCAAAGACACTGAATGCACTGTATGCTATTTAAATAAGTTATCTTCACTGTTTTGAAGTGTTGGAGTGAATGAGCGGGACTCTCCCCCTGGCTTCTGGCGCCCAAATGATCTCAAAACTTCTGAATCCCAAGTAATGTCTGATGTGAGACTTGAAATGAGGTGCAAATGACAAGCCATTGCAGAATCCAGGCTGTGGGAGCCCAGTCTGAGGGAAGCTGAAAAGTGTCCAACCTGTGTCAGGCGTCACTTGTAGCTTGGCCCAGAGGGGCTGAATGCCTTGCTTTGGATGGTTGCGAAGGAACGGGGACGCACTCTCCTTTCTGGCCTCACCCCCTGCTGATTCTCTGGGCAGTTGGTCAGTTGGTGGGAGACAGGTGAAGAGCTAGTTGCGTGGTTTTCTTTGCATGGTTTAGGTAGATAGGTTTCTTTTGTTTGTTGTTTTTTAAGTTATAGATTTTTGTTCTTTTTCTGCAGTTACAATTTGTTGTTTTTTGTGCTTATTGATAATTTTTTATACTTTACTCATCTTTATTGTTTTTTGAATTTATAGATGTGTTTGTTTTCCCAGGTTAGGTGTTTCTTTTTATTGTTCTTTCCAAGTTATAGGTAGATTTGTTTTGAAGTTATAAATTTCTTTGTCTGTTGTTTTCTGAATGCATAGGTTTGTTTGTTTCTCTAAGCTACAGATGTTTGTTCATTTGTTTTTCCCCCAAGTTATAAATTAGTTTGTTCTTTCATTTGATTTTTTTTGTTTGGATCAAGTTACAGATTTGTTTGTTGTTGTTTTTCTTAGCTATGCTTTTAAAAATTAAGTTAGTTAGGTATAATCCTCAGAGATGGCCTCATCACGTAAGTGGGATTCCCTCCCATTTTCTCCTGTCTTCTCTCTCCCCAGGTGTGCTCCTTCCCCCTCTGTCTCCCTCAGCCAGATGAGGGATATCAGCAAAAGGGGGCTGAGGCCCCAAGCAAGGCAGCTGGCTTCTCACCAGAGCTTCTGTCCTGGGAAGGGGCTTCTCCTCCAGCCTGCCAGGAGGCTGAACTTGTTTTGAACCATTTTCAGTGACCAAAGTGAGATGCTCGTCAGCCACAACTCAAAATTCAACAGAGACAAATGCAAAGTTCTGCATTTAGGCAAAAGGGATCAAACGCAGAGGTATGGGATGGGGGACGGCTGGCTTGGCAATAGTACCTGTGAAAAGGATCCCGTGATTGCAGTGGATCGCAAGCTGAAAAATAGTTTATTTACTTCATTCATATCCTGCTTTTCTTCTGAGGGCCCATAGTGGCTTACGTCATTCTCTCCTCCATTTTTTCCTTATAGCTTTGGGGAAATTGCGGGAGGTGTCATTGTTCCTATCTGGGTGGCCTTTCTTGGTTTGGAAAGACATCCACTTGGCACTTCGTATTCTCAGAGTAAACAGTTCTCTTGAAATACCACATCATTGTGCAAGTGTAAAAACCAAAGAGGAAGCCGTCTGTTTTTGCTTTCCAGTCCCCTCCCTTCTCCAGAATGCTGCTGTTCCCTGCCCTTTTGTGGTTTTGTGCTTCTGAAGGTCGTGCCCTTGAAGCACAGCTTAGACAACCTCCTGCTCTCCATAAACTGCATTTTAAAAAGAAAAACATTAAAACACTTTCTCTACCTTCAGAAAACAACATGGTGCTCGAAACAGGGGAAATGCAATTATTCCATTTCAGCATTACAATTCAGGAGGAAAATCGAATGATCAAAATTTCTGAAATCCAGATGAGCGTCCCAATCATTAATAAAGCCCATTTTTGTACAAACAAGGGCAAAGAGTTCCTTCTCATTCCAGCATGGCATCATAGCAATTACTTTATCCATTTCTGTCACATCCAAATACCATATGGAGCTACTGTTATCCTTTTACTCTGCCAGAGAAAACGACAACTTCATTTCCCCCTATAGTTTGTCTATAAAAGATAGTAAAAAGTTCAGTAGCACCTTTAAGACTAACCAATTTTATTATAGCATAAGCTTTCGAGAATCAAGTTCTCTTCATCAGATGCCTGATCAAAACTGGGCAGATACAGAACCCAGTTTTGATCAGGCATCTGATGAAGAGAACTTGATTCTCGAAAGCTTATGCTATAATAAAATTGGTTACTCTTAAAAGTGCTACTGGACTCTTTTTGATTTTGCTACTACAGACTAACACGGCTAACTCCTGTGGATCTATTTCCCCCTGTAGTTTGTCTATAAAAGATAGTAAAAAGTTCAGTAGCACCTTTAAGACTAATCAGCTTTACTGAGGCATACACTTTCGAGAACCACAACTCTCTTCATCAGATGCAGAGAGTTGTGGTTCTCGAAAGCTCACGCCTCAACAAAGTTGGTTAGTCTTAAAGGTGCTACTGGACTTTTTACTATTTGGCAACTACAAATTTACTTGGCAAACTCCTCTGGATCTATAAAAGATGTAAACAATAGAAGAAATGTGGGTTCTTCTTTGGCACAGACTTCTTTGGCCCTTCCCTAAGTGACGCTGCTTTATACTGAACCAGTCCATTTTATCCATCAAGGTCAGTACCGTCTACTCTGACAGTCAACAGCTCTCCAAGGTCTCAGGCAGCAGTTTTCACAACACTTACTGCAAGGTCCTGTTAACTAGATAGGATGTGGACTGAGCCGGGGACTTTCCGCATGCAAATCAGAGGCTCTTCCATTGAGGCACAGCCTCTCCCCAGTAATCAAGGAGACAGAGCACCTTCACTCATACATGAAGCTGGCTTATAGCAAATCAGACCCTTGATCCATCACAGTCAGTATTGTCTATTTCGACTGGCAGGAGTTCTCCACGGTCTCAGGAAAAGGTCTTCCATATCACCTGATCATTGTAACTGGGGATGCTGAAGATTAAACTTGGGACCTTCTGCATGCTAAGCAGCTGCTTGATCGCTGAGGCATGGCTATGGTTGCCAACTCTGGCTTGGGAAATTCCTGGAGATTGGGGGCAGTGCCTAGGGAGGGCAGAGTTTGAGAGCTCAGTAGAGGTGTGGTGCCATAAAGTCCACCCTCTACAGTGGCCGTTTCCTACAAGGGAGCTAATCTCTCTAGTCTAGAGGTCAGTTGTTAATATGCAAAAGCACATCTCTGTACAAAGGCCCCTCTAAAAGACTGAAAGGTGCCTTTAACTGGCAATACAAAGCATATCTGGGATGCCCATATAAAAATCACCTTGCGGAATTGCTGGTGATGAAAATGGGACAGTAGGTTTAAGGGTATAACAGTACAGTCTTTATGCCAAAGCTAGCTCTCCCATTTACCTACTTGGGCAGAGAATTACCACACCAACCCCTACCCCCATTTCCTGCCTCCGAGGAATAAGGTGCGGAAAAAAAATGGTCTCCACATAATGGTGTTTTGGGAATGTGCCCTAGTTTCTATGGTAAAAGACCACAGAATCTAGGGAGGCAACCTAGAGTGTAACCCACAAGTGACATCACACCCACCCCAAACTCCACCCTCTCCTGGCACCTCTTCAAAATCTCATACCATTTACTGAGGCAGTGTTGGGAGTCCTTGCCAAACGACATGTTACAATCTGTTTTGTGTAGGCTCTGTGTTCCCCTGTGTTCCCTTGACATCTCCCTCAACATGGCTGATCTGGCCACCTGATTCACATCATGATATTATCAAGTCTAGACTACTGTAATGCATTCTACATAGGTCTTGCCTCAAAGTCGGCTTTGAGGCTCCAGTTGGTGCAAAATGCAGCCGCTCAATTACTATCAGGAGTTCGGCAGAACCCCCCCATTATGCAGTCACTCCGCTTGCTACCTATCTGTTAATCAGTCTCAATTAATGGTTTTGCCTAACCACGTTCCAAGCCCTTCATAGCCTTGGCCTTTCATATGTGTGGGAGTGCTTCTCTCCCTGTGTTCCACCATGGCAGCTGCATGCATCTGAACACGGCCTTCTGCACATGGCACACTGGAGCTGAGCAAAATCAACAGCTGCCCATACACGTGCATACTCTGTGGTGGCCCCCCACCTTATGGAACGACCTGCTTGAAGAGATCGGGCAAGCCCTCTTGGCTTTCCACCAACTGTGCAAAACTGAATTATTCAGTAGGCCTTTTACTCAAGTAATAGGGGCAGAAAATAGTGAACAGTGAAATGACTACTGATGAAGGTTAAAGGTGAAAGTGCCGAAACAGGATTACAGCTGAACATCAAGAAGGCAAAAGTAACGACTACTAAGGAATTAGATCATTTTAAAGTTGACAATGAGGAAATTGAAACTCTTCAAGATTTTCCATTCCTTGGCTCAATCATCAACCAAAAGAGAGACTGCAACCAAGAAATCAGAAGCAGATTGAGACTTGGAAGAGCAGCTCTGAGACAGCTAGAGAAGATCCTAAAAGATAAAGATCTCTCTGGGAACCAAGATCAAGATAATCCAAACTATGGGATTCCTCATTACTATGTACGGGTGTGAAAGTCAGACAGTGAAGAAAGCTGATAGGAAGAAAATTGATTCATTTGAAATGTGGTGCTGGAGGAGAATTTTGCAGATACCATGGACAGCCAAAAGTTGGTGGGTACTAGATCAAATCAAGCCTGAATTCTCCCGAGAAGTTACATTGGCAAAACTGAAGCTATCATATTTTGGTCACATCATGAGAAGACAAGATTCTCTGGAAAAGTCAATAATGCTAGGAAAAGTGGAAGGCAATAGAAAAAGAGGAAGGCCTAAAACGTGATGGCTTGAGTCAATCAAAGAAGCCATATCCTTCAGTTTGCAGGATCTGAGCAATGTTAATGATAGGATGTTTTGGAGGTCTTTCATTCATAGGGTCACCATAGATTAGAGGCTTGACAGCACATAGCACACACACAGGAGCTGCGCTATAAGAAATGGCTCAGAGAAAAGCTTTGGCAAAGGGGCTGGGACTGTAGACTGTACTACTGTTGGTGTAGACATGCTTCTACTGGGATTTTCCGTGTCGTTTAATATGTCATGGCAAATTACTTATGTTTTGTTTCTGCAATTTTTTCATATCTGTATTCAGATCTGTTCTTGTTTTCAAATTTTTGCAATCTATACTGTATTGTTTGTCAAATGTTACTGGCCGTGGATTCTATTGACTTATACTCTATAATCTGCCTTGGGTTTTGGTGAGAATGGCAGGCTATACATAGTTAAAAACAAAAATACAAAAATAAGGCGTGAGGGAACTTCCCCCCCAAGCATATGGAGCCCCTGAGTCATAACAGAACTGAGAAGGGGCTTCAGTCTTGTTCCCCCACACCATTTCCACAATACAAAACTGCGCCAGGAGGCGGTGTTTGTATTGACTGACTACATGTGCAGTTCCCCCACTGGGGCAAATACACATGTCATCAGGCAAGTGCTTTGAAGGGGGGCTGAAGACATCTCTGCTTGCATCACAGCCCCAGTCTGAACCTGGGCCTCACACACAGGGGAAACAAGTTCCAGAGTTGCATCTGATGCAAGATAGTTGAAACAAGGTGGGGAATCCAGACACTATGAACCACACTTCAGGTGGGGGCCAGGTGAGTGAGGGGGAAGATGCAGCGATACCCTCGCCCAGCCCTCACAGAGCGATGCCAGGCTGCACTGGGAGAGCAGGAGGAAAGGCACCCAGAGCATTGCTGCATCTCCCCCCCCCACTCACCTGGCCCCCATCTGAAGCCGCGTGGCTCGGAGCTGCATAGCTCACTATTGCTCTGCGGGGGCTGGGCAAGGGGTGGGTGGAGCAACGGTCCGTGTGATTTGGGGTAAAGGCAAAGCACGCCTGGCTATGCAGCTCTGGGCCATGTAGCTTTGGGCAGGGGCCAGGCAAGCGATGGGGGGAGATGCTCTGGGCGCCTTTCCTCCCAGCTCTCCCGGTGCAACCAGGTGTCGCTTTGCAGGGGCCAGGCCAAGTGAGGGGGGGGAGATGAAGCGATACTCCGTGTAAGCGGGGAAGGGAAAATGCTGTGATGCACCTTGAGAGCGGGAGGAAAGGTGCCCCATGCCTGCACTTCCCTCCCTGCTGCTCTGTAAATGCTAAATTTTAAGCTGCAAGGATGCCTACACTTCCCGACAAACCTTGAGGTAAGAGAACACGAGTTGAACCCAGGTATCTCATCACGTCCGTTTTGGCTCTAAGTGTTAGAAATTGTAATAGGTGCCCAACTGTACTTTGTGGTTTACTCTCCCCAGCAGCTGCAAGCAGAATAGGCCTTGACAGATTTCTCACAAGATTGCATTGTGCTTATAATGTCAGTGGGAAAAGAAGAAGAGGAAGAACATTGTAAGGCCAGGAGGGTTCATGGCCCATACTTTGGAAACTTACCACATATCCTTTTTATTGCTGAGTGTGTGGTTATCTGTCCTGCCAAATGTTTTGCAAAACAGCAGTGGTTCTTTTAAATGGTTTGGAAGCAGTGAGTGCCCAAAATAGGGGTTGTTAGAGTCAACAGGGTTTATTAACACACCAGCAGCTCAGGATAAGAAAGAATACAACTTGTCAGGACGCCCAAAATACCAATTGTGCGTGACGGCAAGCAGCCACTCCCTGGAACCAGTCAACTAGCAGAGTTCTCTCTGCTCCCACCTCTTGTCTCTCTCTACACAAGACATTTTACACGAGTAGGATGATGTGAAAGATCTTACACTTGTTCTCCCATTGTGGACACACATGCACTGCTAGGGAGACAGAGTACATTTGAATATAAGACCACGCAGAAAGTAAGTCACTTGAGTGTCCCTGTGTAAGGTGTCTTGTGTGCAACAGGAGATCTTACACTTGTGTTCCTAATCAGCCATTGCCAACCTGGGGAGGAATAACATATCACAGGTCATTCCAGTGCTGGCTAATTAGCTTTTTGATTGCCTCTGCTCCTGCCCCTGTTAAAGGTGTACACTCCAGCCTAGGTGAGCCTGATCTCGTCTGATCTCAGAAGCTAAGCAGGGTTGTCCTTGGTTAGTAATTGGATGGGAGACCTCCAACGACCAGGGTTGCAGAGGCAGGCAGTGGCAGCCTACCTCTGATAGTCTCTTGCCATGAAAACCCCACCAGGGGTTGCCATAAGTCAGCTATGACTTGAGGACGCCACACACACACTCCAAAATGAAATGGAAAACAAACAAATTATGTTATTTAGGTTGGAAAGGGGAGGTAGGCACAGAGGAGAATTGCAGCATACCACCTAACTCCTCAACACAATTTCCCTCATTTCCATTACATTATCCAGGCCCAAACAATGGACCACTTCCCCTTCTGACCTCTCCTGTGACCTTTCATGATAAGCAAAAACACCACCCTGAGGGTTCTCTTTGAGCCTTGAGAGTGACTGGTGTAGCACTGGGTTTCCCAGCAGGGCAGTTTTGGGCACCATGGATCTTGCCAAGTGGGTTTAGAACATGGGTGGGGGCAGAGGGGGCTTTTTCCAGTAGGGCTTTTGATTGGCCATTGGTGATCTGATTGGCTGTGGAGATTGTTAAAAAGTTGCTTCAGCAGCAGCTGCCAACAGCACAAGGTTCTTCACTGTGTGACTGTGTAAGGCAAGAAAATATTTTAAAAACATTTCTCCCTGAAATGATGAAGAGTTACTATTATTCCTGGTCATTTTGTGGATGCCTCTGCCTCTTGTGGCAGCCATTTTGAGGTTGACTCCGCCTCTTGTAGCAGCCATTTTGTGGTTGGCTCTACCTCTGGCAGCCATTTTGTAGTTGTGTCCACCACCCTGGGTCAGAATTCCAAAAGTGCCTACAAGCTCAAAAAAAGTTGGGGGCCTTTGCCCTAGCTTCTGAGCTGACCTTCAAAGCGGATGGAAAGGGAAGGACCTCAAGTGTGGACAGATGGTAGATGTAACACCCCACCCCAGTTCCTTCATAGCACTCAGGTCCACCTTCCCCATTGCCTTTCTTCCATCGAGGAGAATTCTTGCTGCCGATTTCTCCTTTGGATGTTCGCTATTCACACTCTACCTAATTTTTCTAAACTTCAAATACCTAATGTTTCTAACGTTCAAATATATCTACCGCTCATTTCTACCCATCTCAAATTTCAGGGCCTCATTCTTAGCCACCCACCTCACTGGCTTCCTGGTGCCCCCTTCTTTCCTGCTTCTTCCTATTTCCATTCTTGGGGTGTCTTTGTTAAGAAACAGGCTAATTAGACAGTCGCAAGACAATAATAGTAACATTCGATTTAACATTTGATTTACTGTCGCTGGTGTGGTCCGGATGTGTCCCCTCCACCTTTCTCAGTTGCTAGATAGACTCTGCTGTAGCTCAGACCTCTCCTCTTAGACCATTGAATAGTTAAACAGAACCGTCTTGTAGGACATTTCCATAATTCGTGTGACCTGAGCCACTCATGAGTAGAGATGGGCACGAACCACATTACGAACTTCAAAAACCCACAAAACTGGCAATCGCGCGATCACGATCTGACAGTTCGTAATTGTCCATGGCAAACAAACTAGCATTTGGAAGAGGCCTGGTTCAGTGCGTTTGGCTGCGGTTCGGGAAGCCAGACAGTCAGGTGCCATCAATCAATTCCCCTGGCAATGGAGCCGGGGGAATGCCTGAACTCTGTCTGCACTCCTTCTGTCACCCTGGAAACATGAATGGAAGCCCAGTTTTCCTTGATCAGCAGGTCTTCCTTCCAACCACAGAGCTGCAAAGCGGTTACAAGTTGGGAGAAGACACCCAGGGGAGGGAGGGGGAAGGGGGTGTTCTGTAGCCATGGGCACTCCAATCTCATCCCTGCAAACCCTGATAGGCAGCTCTGATGGCCAAACACAGACCTCCTGCGTTGCTCAATGAGACCTGTGCTTATAAATAGCCGTGGGCTCCCAGGCTGGGTTTCACTTTCAGCGAGCAGTGGAGTGGGACAGAGCTCTTGCTTGCCACTTGCTAGCCTTTGGGGAGAGAGACTGAGGGCCAAGCTACAAGTGACGAATGACACTTGAACGGCAAGTGTATTTGTCCCTATTCACTTGCCCTCCGCTCAATCCACTTCCCATTCAAGTGTCATTCATCACTTGTAGCTTGGCCCTGAGAGTATAATTGAGCTTGGATTTTTGTGGGAGTTTCCTGGGGGCCTTGGATTGGAGAGGGTATAACTCCAAGATCCTTTTTGCAATCTTGTCCAAACTTGGGTGATGGCTGTAGGAGAGCCTGCCAAACACTCCCCAGGAATATGGGCTCTCTAAGTGCCACAGGGGCCATTCTGTGCCCCATGAACCACGAACCATGAACCGGTTTGGCAACGGAAAATGTTTGTTGTGGTTCACGACCTCGGGATCGTCGTCGGCACTGAACCACGAACCGCAGAGTCATTAAATTTTTTTGGTTCGTGCCCATCTCTACTCATGAGACCCAGCAGGGTCTAGTGGTCAAAATGTCCGACTAGGATCTGCAAGACCCAGGTTCAAATCCCCGCTCTTCCACGGAAGCTCCCTGGGTGGCCTTGGGCCAGTCATATTCTCTCAGCCTAACCTGCCTCACAGGGCTGTTGTGAGGAGAATGGTGTAAGCCTCTGTGGATTCCCATTGGGGAGAAAGGTGAGGTATAAATGAAATAATAGAAATAGAAATAGAAATAAATAATCCCCCCGTTATCAGAAGAGGGTTCTGAGTTTTTGCAGAGGAACCCAAGGAGGCAATGGTGCACCCGCCTGCTGCACCTGACAGAGGCAACACTGCTGTTGTCCAGCTCAGAGAGGGCCCTCCCCATCCATTCCCCGCTAAGCCCAGGAGCGAAGGGGGCCTTCTGGCCCAGAATATGACACAGCCCTTGCAGTCCAAAATATCCTCCCTTCTCCAAGGAGCTGTGGCTTGGGACAAGGTCTTGGGGGGGGCAGATGTCAAAGGGTGAGTGGAGCTGAATGCAAACCACAGCTGAGACAAGACTCCTTGCCCTTTACATGCCCTTTGAGCAGCTTAGAGAGTTTAAAAAGCAGATCTTGATGACTCAAATGCTGATGACTCAAAAGGGGAACCATTCTAAGTCTGACGATTTCATCATCCCCCCCCCCCCCGCGAATATAACCTTTAGGCTAGAAGACGTGATCTTCACCCCCCCCCCCTCCAAGGTTGCTCATATCAAACATACCCCCCAACAACGCTGTGGCTACGGCCACCTTCAAACCTTAGTGATTTCAAAATGTTTCTGTAATTTGGCCAGCTCCTATTGAAAAAAATGCTGTTCCATATAAAGGGGTCACACATGAACACACCTTGTATTTTCTCATAACACATGGACCTTGGACCTTCCACATGCCAGGCAGAGTCTCTTCCACTGAGCTACGGCCCCTCCCTGACCAATAATGAAGCAGACGAGAATTTTCCCCCCTGAATCTGTCCCAGTCATTGAGAGAGGCTGCGATACCAGAGAAGCAAGCCAGTGACTTTTTGGTTGGGGTCCAAGATCATGCTGGCCAAAATATGTCAAAAAAAGAGAGCCCCTCTCTTCAGTGGCACACGCAATCCCTTTTCAGTCATTATGATCAGCCGTGCATAAGGTGCAATCCTACCTTTTTCTATTTTCTACTTCAGTATGAGAGCCCAGATTTTTTAGGGTACCCACTCACACATACCAAAGCAGGAAAAAAGGTGGTTTAGGTGGGTAGCCCTGTTGGTCTGCAGTAGAACAGCAGGGCCGTTTCCAGACGGCTGACCTGCACGCGGGACGTCGCACCACGTTTCGGATCGTGCCGGGGAAAATGCGAAATATCGCATTTTCTCGTGCAAGTTTTGCGCGACGTCATGCAAAACTCGCGCGAGAAAAAGCGAAATTTCACGTTTTCCCCGGCACGATGCGAAACGTGGCGCGATGTCCCGCGTGCAGGTCAGCCGTCTGGAAACGGCCCAGGATTTGAGTTCCACAGGCACCTTGGAGACCAACAAGATCATCAGGGTGTAAGCTTTCGAGAGTCAGAGCTCCCTTCTCCAGACAATTGGTGCTTCGCGCTGTTCACACAACAGGAGGATCATGCTATGGGCATTTCCTGGAAGCGATGGTGGGCCCCACCACCAGACAGGCATCTAGACCAAACTCAGACCCTCCCATCTCTCCTCTGTTAGGGCGTGGCTGAATTGTATGCAATCCAGGCAGGCTATTTAAACTCATGTGGCAAGAAGTCAGCGAGCAGAAGTCGATTGAGAATCTCAGTTCCTTCCTAGGGCGTGGAAGAAACTCTTTCCTGATGAATCCCTGTGGTGTCCGGTAAGGGAAGCCAAGGATCAGGGGGGCCAGAAACGAGATGGTCTGGATCTTGTCATCTGTGTACGCCTGGGAGAAAGAGAGTGACTTGGGGACATTGCCTGTGTGGGGCTGAGAGGCAGGCACATGTCTGTTTCTTGGTCCTAATGCTCCCTGTAAGAATGTTTTCAAATGTGCAGACACGTTGGGATGTAGCAGGGAAATCAAACAGGAATTCAGGGGCACCTTAAAGGCTAAAAGCATTTTTTCAAAAGAAGAGAAAAGACTAACATCTATTACAGCTGTCGCAAGTCAAAGCTCACTTCCCCAGGTGCCCTGAAGGGCAAATCTATGGGTATAAATTTTGATTGATGACTTCACTTCCATGCCTCTGAGGAAGTGAGATTCGATTTTCAAAAGCTTACCCTGGAGCAAATTTCAATAGCCTTGAAGGTGCCACTGGGCTCCTGCTTTCTTTCTCTGTTTATTTTTGTTCTTTGTAAGTGTGCGTGTTGCGTGTGTCAGGAGGAGTGTGCTTTTTTTGTGCTTACAGCTATTTTGGTAGGATCACCACTTCCTGTGCTTCTTTGCCAGGTCCAATGTCCCCCCTCTGTAAAAAAGGCTTCTCTCTCTTGCTGTGTGAGTTCTCAGGAGCAGTCTCCAGCTCAGTCCCACCACCTTTGTGGTGTCTCAAATATCTTCCAGAAGCCTCATACCTCAACCATATGTTGCATCAGTATGGCACTGGTTTGCTCTTTTGGGCATGATCTTTTTTGCAGACACAAATGGGTATCTACTGGCACTTTAAAAGCCGAACAAGGTTTTATGCTAGCGTAACATTTTCAAGCGCTAGTCCGCAAAGACACCTGCTGGAATCAAATTTAAAGCACCGGTAGAACTCTGGTCTATTTTTAAAGCTAGCACATGCATTTTTTAAAAAAATCATTTAAAATATTATCTGCTCCCCTGACCAATGCTGTTTTCTGAAGCATAAAGTCACAAGAGGTTTGGTTTGGATGGGGGGTGAGGCAGGGTTAAAAGAGGCCTGGAGAAAACTGTAAAGTCCCTTTAACGGAGCCTTCATGAAACTGCCAGTCCACAGAAAGGCTTCCCGTGCCCATGTCCATACACAGGGCATTTTTTCCCGGCCTGCTGGCAGTCCTAGGAGAGGCCATGTTTTGCCCTGTGCCGTGGAGATTTGATGTCATAGCAGGGCAACAATGTGGGATGTAGTTAGACTACCAGATGAATGAATCTGGAGCAAGAATAATGCTT
Source organism: Eublepharis macularius (assembly GCF_028583425.1). Taxonomy (NCBI): domain Eukaryota; kingdom Metazoa; phylum Chordata; class Lepidosauria; order Squamata; family Eublepharidae; genus Eublepharis; species Eublepharis macularius. Next base: position 176,200,950 of record NC_072793.1, read on the forward strand.
GAATTACAGGGGGCTTCCGGTGGGGTGTGCTCCCTAGCTTTTTTTAGAAGCCCCTTTCATCTTTGAGTTCCAAAGGCTAGGCAGAGCAAAATATGGCCTTCCTAGCTGTATTATGGGAGGGGGCTTGTGGGTTTCATCAACCCCCCCCCCCAATTCAAGCACTGAGCAGCTGTTTTCTTGGGAACGTTCACCCTTAACGGACGCCCTGTTGGATTTTTATTCTTTGTCCCAGTTTGACACTAGCCATTTTTTCCAGAGGACCAGTTCTACACTAGAGATCAGTTGTAATTCCAGCAACCTTAGCTGCAGAAGGTCTGTTGGAGCCAGGCAGACTGAAAGGAGATGGGGCCTCTGCTGTTTTGACACCCTTTGCTGATGGCCCTGCTTGGGTGGTGAACCAGCATTTCCTCAAGATGTGCACATGCTCCTCTTGTGAATGTGCTTCGCAGAAACTCATGCGTGACAATATAAAGAAGCAGAAGGGGGCAGATCCTGGGAATTATTAGGATCTGGGCAATTCTTGGGCCAGTGAGACAAACTGGAAGGGAAGGCGAGGGGACCAACACCTGGCAAGCCAGGGATGCTTTAAGGAGACCGTGGGAGAGCAGCTGAAACCCACAAAGATTTTCCCTGCTTCCAGCACGACGTGACTTGGCTCTTTTTCTCTTCCAGCTGTTGTCCCTGCCCTTGTATCTGCCGCCCTGTTTGGCCCCCATGTTACAATCTATGCAACAGAGGTGAGTGTTTGTGTCTTTGTGTTATTTATAGTGCACCTTTCTTGCTGAGGCTTAAGGCAGACGACACAATGTAAGTTAATACAATCAATGGATGGAACATTCAGTAACTAATGCAAGAAGGTCTGGAATTGCCCTGACCTGGGCCGTTTCCACACGGCTTACCTTCTTCTGGAAAACAGCGTCTTCATGCGCGAAATCATGCGAGAAGACGCTGTTATCGCGTGAGAAGACGCTGTTATCGTGGAAGACAGCGTCTTCTCGTGCGATTTCACGTGATAACAGCGTCTTCTCACGTGATTTTGTGCGTGAAGACGCTGTTTTCCGAAAGAAGGTAAGCCGTGTGGAAATGGCCCTGGATGGCCTTGAAACACCACCAGGGGTTGCCATAGGTCAGCTATGACTTGAGGGCTCTCGCCAACACCAGGGCCGTTTCCACACTACTTACCTTCATCTGGAACACCACAGAACGTTGTGAAAAAATGCATTTTTCCCACAACGTTCCACCGTGTTCTGGATGAAGGTAAGTAGTGTAGCAACAGCCCAGGATCTGGAATTATGTTATTTACCTCCTGCCTTTCTCAGTGAGACTCAAGGCAGATTACACAAAGCAACCAAGAGGATGAGATATCTAAAATTCAATGTAACCTGACTAGGATCATGGCAACCTCTGTGTTAAATTATGCCTATTTTCAAATGTCGGCAATCCATATTTGGTTTAGTGGTTTGGTGTATTGGTTAAGACAACAGGATTCTAATCTGGAGATCAGGGTTTGACTCCCCACTCCTCCGCTTGAAGTCGGTTGGGTGCCGGTGGGTCAGTCACAGCTCTTTCAGAACACTCTCTGCCCCACCCACCTCACAGGGTGATTCTTGTGGAGATAAAATAACACACTTTGTAAACTGCTCCGAGTGGGTGTTAAATTGTCCCACTCTGAGTGAGTGTTAAATTGTCCTGAAGGGCAATATATAAATTGAATGTTATTGTTATTATTATATCATATTGTATTGTTGATTGACTGTTCCGGCCATTGATCATATATTGAGAGCGGGACCACAAGTGACGCCTGACACAGGTTGGACCCTTGTCAGCTTCCCTCAAGTTTTGATGGGAAATGTAGGCATCCTGGTCTTGCAGCTTGGCTCTCTGACTGCTGTCCAATGGACTTTTCAACTGTCACTTGTCCAACATTCCGCCAAGCTGCCTACATTTCCCATCCAAACTAGAGGGAAGCTGGCGTCCTACCTGTGTCAGGCGTCACTTGTGGTCCCGCTCTGAGTTACAATTTTTAATCTGCCTCAAGTCTCAGTGAGAAAGGTGGACTATAAATAACATATAAGTAATTTTTTTAAAAAACCTGAACCAAACCTTATAGTATGATGATCAATTTAAGAACCTGTTGGGTACCTGACTGGAAGTGGGGGGTGGGGGAATGGGTGGGTTTTCATGGAGAGGTTCAGGCAAGAACTTGGCATCTTTATCTACACTGAACAACCTGTGCTTTACATTACCCCTCTGCCGTGCGCGCGCGCGCACGAGCGCACACAGCACTGTTCCTTCCAGCCAATTTCTATGGAACTCCATCCCAGAGATTTCACACGGTCTATTGGGATTGTTCTGTGAAACTTCGAAGGTGGGATTTGCTCATCCCGAGTCCTCATTCGTCATCAGTGATTTGACACCACACGTATCGTGGATATTTTTGTCGATGTCATATAACAAGGGACGAGGAGTCAGCAACAGGTAGCTAAGCCTGCCCTCCCTAACACTGCTGCCTGAACTCTCCGTTCAAGGGCTAAGAGGTGTGGATGACCATCACAATGAAATGGGGGCAGGGGGCCATTTTGTAGGGTGGGGCGTGCAGCTTTGCTCCACCATACTTCTCTCTGGGGTCCTTTAGGAAACTTCCAAGCAGGCTTCAGCCCCGATGCAGTTCATTTTTTATCCTGCCTTTCTTTTGTGGAACTGAAGGCAGTACACCTGGGGTTCCTGGGAGGCCCCTGCCTTCATGTTGACCTTACCAGGAGCTGTCACGCCACATCCCAGTAAGTGCAGCTGGAAGAATTCTCTGGGATTTGCTCTCTTCAGCCTCACACTGCCTCTGTCCTGGACAGGCAAGAACCAAAATCAAAACTCCGTTTTGAACAGGCAGCACTTTTTTGGGCTAGAGCCCAGTACTCGTCTGACCCTTCTGGCTGTGGCTGTGACCCTGCTCCATTCCATTTTGTTGTCGTTTGTGTCCTGCAAAGGATCACAGGTGGTAACCATAGCCAGGAACTGGAGCCCGGAAGTGACATGATGGATAGCGGAATGGAGCCTCGCTACCAAGGGCTGGCTTTCTCTCCTTTTCCCTCTGGGTGGTGATTTTCCACTCTGTTGGTTGCCAGAGTCATTTTCCACTCTGTGTTTGAACTCTGTGAAGCTGCCAAATGCAGCATGGGTGGAAGGATCCAAAAGTCTGTTGTGCTTGTGTGGCATATTTAGACATGATTTCAAGTTGGTAAGCTGCTTGAAGGCTTAGAGAGGGCAGCAGGCCAAGCACACAGGATGGCACCCTTGCAGTTTCTTACAGATTGTGTGTCCAGAGCCTAACCGATTAAATCAGCTCTTACTGGCTGGGGAAGGAGGTTCTGGAGGCATCAGAGTCTGGCCTACAGAACAGAAGCAGTCTATCTGAATAGTGAGAATGCAGGATTCCGGGAAGGCTGGTTACCCTTATAACGTGGGCATCCGACAAAGCCCGGCATAAAGCCTGACATAAAGCCAAATGGATCCTGCTTAATCCTAGGATACAGCCCACATACATATGAATTTCTGATTTTTTTTTTTGCTTGTTTAACTTCACTTTACTCCACCTTTCTCCCCAATGGGGGGACTCCGAGCAGCTTGTGTTGTTCTCCTCTTCTCCCGTGATTTAGGTTGGGCTGAGAGTGCAAGGATGACTGGCCCAAGGATGTCCCTGCATCAAAGGTTCATGCAACCATTCAGACATCACACCTTTCAGGGGTAACTTGGGTCAGGGGTAGGAGGGTGCATGGAAGTGGAAAATGCCGTCAAGTCATAGCTGACTTATGGTGACCCCTGCGGGGTTTTCAAGGCAAGAAACTAAGAGATGGTTTGATATTGACTGCCTCTGCAACCCAGATCTTCCTTGGAGGTCTCCCATCCAATTACTAACCAAGGCCAACCCTTCTTCGCTTCTGAGATCTAACAAGATCAGTCTTGCCTGGGCTATCCAGGTCAGGATAGATGGGGGCGTACCCTGAACATAAAAATGCTGAGTGAGAGAACTACAAGAAAGCTGATGACTGGGCAGGTCTGAGTCCCAGAAAGAAATTTCCTGAGAGCGAAATCAGCCTTACACCATAGTAACTGGTTCTCCTCTAATTTCCTTTCTGTTTCAGGATGCTATGGCCCTTTGCAGTGGTAAGTTGATGGGGAATGGAAGAGGGACTGTGATCAGGGAGAACAGACCAGTGCACAATGCCGGGGGGGGCCCCCACCTAGCCACCCACCTATTTATTGCTGTTCACACTCAGCAGTTCTGCTCCACTAAGGCTTCCTTACTGCACTGCAGTTTCTAGGAGCATCCACAAAGTGGCATCCTCTGTCTGTTCTGCATACGTGTTTTCCTTCTACTTCCAAACCTTTGAAAAGATCACAGTCAAACTTCTTTTGGTTGCCATGTGAATAGAAAGGTGTTAATTTTTTTTAATAGCAACAACAACATTCAATTTATATACCCCCCTTCAGGGCAACTTAACACCCACTCAAGGCGGTTTACAAAATATGTTATTATTATCCCCACAACAAAACACCCTGTGAGGTGGGTGAGGCTGAGAGAGCTCTGAAAAAGCTGTGGCTGACCCAAGGTCACTCAGCTGGCTTCAAGTGGAGAAGTGGAGAATCAAACCCGGCTCTCCTGATTAGAGTACCGCCGCTCTTAACCACTACACCAAACTGGCATATCAGCACCGTTTGCCCAGAGATCTGGAATCTCCAGATTCTTCTGTCTTCTTCCTGCATTCGCTCCCTTCCCCTGCACTCTGGGTGGCAAAGGCAGGAGAAAGGCAGCGGTGACCCACCCAGAGTGCGTGGGGGAGAGAGGTAGGTGACCAGACGGGGTGGGAAGGAGCCAGTGGAACAGCCAGCTGCAGAGGTGGTGGCCAGGCCGAGGGCTGTCAGGGAATCCCTCCCCTCTCATATCCCCAAGCGAGCCCACTTGGCTCTGTCTATGAAAACTACAGTTCCCAGGTAAACATCAGTTTCAACCCTTGCCTGGTGTCTCGTTTACCTTGACCCCTAGTCTGATGCTAATGGCTGGACCACACTGCTAGAAGAGTGTCCTTGTGCCCAGAGCAGGAGATGTGGAGGTCTGCATTTCTTTTTGCCTTTCACATGGTTCCCTCAATTTCTTCTGCAGGGGGTGTTGCTGCTAAGGAGGCTCAGACATGACACACAGGTAAGTTTGCATTGCCGAAGAGGGGGAGAAAACTAATGTTTGGCTTCTGTCCATCACCTTACTCAAGCCCTGATAACAGGCCCTCAATCTGTAATGTGTTTTAAAACTGTTAGCAATGGGATTATCACTTAGATTAGGGGTCCCCAATGTGGTGCCCTATGGGCACAATTGTGCCTGCCAACACTTTTTGTGGTGACCGCTAAGTGTTTTTAGAAAATGGGTGGGGCCAGTTGGGAATTTTGCAAAGCATGTTTGAGTGTAGCAGCCATTTTGTGGCTGACTCTGCCTCCTGCAGCAGCCATTTTGTGCAGCCATTTTGTGGCTGCGCCCATCACACTGAGTCAGAATTCCAAATGGGCCTTCAGGTTCAAAAAGATCGGGGACCCCTTCCCCTCTCAAGACTCCCCCCCCAAAAAAAACAACCAAGGTAGAATGTCATAAAATGTTAGTGATTAGGGAAGAAAACTGAAAATAATCTCTCACCCCTACTCCCAGGACAGAATCTGAATGAATAATTGACTGGATACTTCTAGCCCATTTTCTCTTAAGCTCACAGTGGCTTACAGAGTCTGCCACATTTTTTATTCTGCTCAGGGCATACATGGTCTTCCTCCCTCCATTTTATCCTTACAACAACAACCCTGTGAGGTAGGTCAGGCTGAGAGGGAGTGACTGGGCCAAGGTCACCCCAAACGACCTTCGTGAAACTTTAAACTTGGATTTCCTCAGTGCTACTTTGACACTCTAACAACTTCAGCACCACACTGGCTCACAAGACCTTTAGAAATAATAATCATAAAAACAAATGCTAGAGACAAAACCAGTATGAATTCAAAAGAGCAGACTTAGCTTTTAACTCAGCAGAATGCCTCCCAGATCTTTAAACATTGCTTCAACAAACCATTAGCACAGTTCAAAGCAGAACACAACCACTAGATGCCTCGATGCTATCAAGGAGGAGGCCAGGAGAATTTTAAGAGGGAGAATGTGGCAGGGCTGTGGTGCCAACACCGAGAAGGCCCCTCTTTCGGTCATCTTCCTTGAGGTGATTTTGAAAAAGGTGCACTGTAAATGTTCTTGTGAAGAAAAAGAAAATTTAAATTATCATGTTTCTTCTTTCTCTGTTTTAGCGACTCATTGAAGAAAAGATGCTCTAAGGGAAAAGCGGTACTCAGAAAGCCTCCCAGAGTCCAGCTGGTGTGTAATTAATGCAACTGCCCTCCAAGATGCTGTCTCTCTTTGGTTCTATAGCAATAAACTCTGGCTACTGATTTGATCTCAGTGTCGTGTCTGGGATGTTTTTATCACATAATTTGTTTTGGTCAACAGCACCAAGTCAGATTTTATCCTTCCCTGCCTTGCCCACAGACCCGTCCACCAATCTTTGCCCCACGCCTGCATTCATGTCACGAGGAAAAAACATAGAAAGGAACCTTGGAAACCCCGCGACTTCCCCTCTCCAATTTCTGCATTCACAAAAGAATTAAGTTTACCATTCTGTCTCTGTCACACATACTAGGAAAGGCTCTCTTGCCTTCACACTCGTGCCTGAGGATGGGAGTTCTGACTCTCAAAATCTTACTCCATGAAAATCTTGTTTATGAAACAAAAATACAAACCGTGGATGCCCAAAGTTTGTCCCCATAACGATAAAACATGGTTTGTCATTAGGCCTGAATGCAAGACGTTACGTCTACCGGCGGTTCTTTTCACAGCTGGGATGATCTGGTGACTCTTCAGTAAGTAAGTCCTCTGGCTACAAGCTCCCTCCTCTAAAGATTTTCCCTTTTTTTTGAAGAGAGGCAGAAACAGATATGAGAAATGCTGGTGGCTCAGAGGCAGAGCACTGGCGTGGCATGCAGAAGGTCCTAAGATCAGTCACCAACATCTCCAGTCCAAAGACAGGAGATGATGTGGAACTCCTCTTCCCAAGGTTCTAGAGAGCAACTGGCAGTCCAAGTAGATACTTCTGACCCGGATAGACCAAGGTTCTGACTCAGTACAAAGCCAGCTTCATGTGTTTAGATACAAAAGACTGTACTACTTCACACAACAGAAAATAGCCTTGTAGAACTCATGGCCACAAGATGTGGGGGGATTTAAAGGAGAACTGGGCATGTTTATGGAGCGTGGGTCTGTCACTGACAGCTGTGACAGCCAAATGGGACCTCTGGGTTTGGATGCAGAATGCCCCCAGTTTTCAGCTGGGAACCCATCTGCAAATGAAGGCTGAGAGCCAAGCTACAAGTGAAGCCTGACACAGGTTGGACACTTGCCAGCTTCCCTCAAGTTTTGATGGGAAATGTAGGCGCCCTGGTCTTGCAGCTTGGCTCTCCAACTGCTGTCCAATGGACTTTTCAACTGTCACTTGTCCAACATTCTGCCGAGCTGCCTACATTTCCCATCAAAACTTGAGGGAAGCTGACAAGTGTCCAACTTGTGTCAGATGTCACTTGTAGCTTGGCTTTGAGTCTGTAAGCCCTGCCTGGCCGCTCCTTTGCAGGATCTGATTGGCAACAGTTGGACTCCTTATATACAATCACCCCTTTGAATGCCTTGGGAGAAAGGCGGGTCAGAAATGCTTATAGTAAAGTAAATAAATGGGATACTGGGAGAAACGGGGTATTGGGCTGATCCGGTATGGCTCCTTATGAGAAAGCCTGAGTAGGGCAAACAAAGAGATCTCTAAAGCCCTGGGGATCAAATCCTTTGTGCTTCGAGGAAGATGATAAGGCGCAAGTGAATTCCTCTCCAACCTCCAGTGCAGCTCCCCTAAACACATGTGGTGGGGAACGGGGACATTAAGAGCTGTCACAGGTAGTTCCCCAGAGGTCTCAGAAGCCCCGGATTCCTGTTTCAGTCATCAGATATATGCATTCAAGGGTTTTGTGAGGGTCCCTTAAATATCCATGACGAATCCCTCTTGAGACATTCGACTAGAAAGACCAAACCTGCAGAATGTCTTCTAGGGACTGTAGCTGGTTCCAGAACACAACTGAACAACAGTTGTTTTCAGTTGTTGTTACGGTTAAGAAGAAAGGTGGAGGGAAGAGTGGCCTTCCTTGCTGACAATACAGAATAGAAAAGGGAGGTTTATGCAAACAGGCAAAAAATACTTCAGAGCTTACTTGGCCTGTCTTGAAGCCCTTGTGCCGTCCCCCTGCCTTTTGGGCAAGGGAGCGGTGAAAAGGAGACAAGTTGACCATTTTTATTAGATCAGGCAAACTGCTCCTCAGACCTCCCAGCTCTCTTTTCCTCCTACCCCTTTGTAGCACCCCTATAGTTATCTCAGACCTCAGACCACCCCAGAAAAGGGGGCAGCTAAAAGTTCCCTCATGTCACTTTCTTACCCAGAGAAAGAGAGCAAGAGTCCAGTAGACTAACAAAATTACTGGTAGGGTATGTGGCTGTGGCTCACAAAAGCTCATATTCTACCACTAATTCTGTTAGCCTTAGAGGTGCTACTGGACTCTTTCTCTTTCCTACTGCTATAGACAGACAAACACGACAACCCATCTTGATCTATACCCAGAGAAGAAATGGTGAATTACTTTCTCCCTGTTTTTGTCCTAATTTTGCCTTCTCGGGGACTGTATGAGGCAGAAAGATTTCACCTTGCATTGCTGGCTGCCATTTCACAAGGTCCAACCTGCTGAGGGATCTGTCAGCTATTAAATATGATAACCGCTGGCAGAAATATAAACAAAAGGGGAAAAAAGTGATTAGAGACACCTTTGCCACACAGAGGGTTCTTTCTTGGTGTATTACAGTCCGCTGTAATATTTGTCCTTCTTGATAGCCGTTCGACCTTGGTTCTCACAAACACTGACTATTGCATGTGGCTGGAATGAGAAATGATCTTAATAAGCCAGGACTGTTTGCTTTTAAGAGCAGCTTTCTTGCAAAGGGTGCTTGGAAACTTCGTTTTTCATTTTTAGGAATTTGGGCAATTATTTCCTCTGACTGTGATCGAGTTTCTTCCCCTGGGCCTTTTGGCGTTTCTTAAATCTTTCCTGGGTGAAAAAGGTCCAGCCACTGTGTGGTGCATGCCATGGTTAAATCTAGATTAGATTAGTGCAGTGCATTCTACACGGGGCTGCCATTAAAAAGTGTTTGGAAACATCAGTTGGTGTAGAATGCTTCAGCCAGGATGTTGACTGGCATGGGTCATAGGGGCTATATCACTCCAGTCTTGGCCCATCTATCTGGGTTCCCAATCTATTTCCAGGCACAATTCAAGATGCTGGTGTTGGCCTTTAAAACCCTGTATGGTTTGGGACCAACATACCTGAAGGACCACCTGCTCCCTTATGAACCTACTTGGCCACTACAGTCATCTTCAGAGGCCCCGCTTTTGGAGATCAGGCAGGTGGCAACCTAAGAGAGGGGCCGTTTCCACGTGGCTTACCTGGCTTTGCAATGTCCTGGTAGATCGAACAAAAAAACGCGGAAAACCGCGTTTTCTCACACGAGATTTGCGTGATGTCACGTGATGTCACGCAAATCTAGTGCGCGGAAACACGATCTTCCACGCTTTTTGCGCGATCTACCAGGACATTGTGAAGCCAGGTAAGCCGTGTGGAAATGGCCAGGGCCTTATCGGTGGTGGCACAAAACTTAGGAAAGCTTCCACAGGAAGATTCATGTATCCCATGCTGTTGCCATCTTTCACTAGTGAGTGAAGACTTCTTTGTATCATTTGGCATCTGATCAGTGATTCTTCCTTCCTGCCAGATGTTTTAATTGTTTTTGTATAATAATAACAAGAACAGTGTATTTATGTCCAATTCTCCTAGACAGATTAGTGCCCACTCAGAGTGGTGGACAAAGCCAGTGTCATTATTATCCCCACAATAAAACTGGGGAGCTGGGGCTGAGAGGAGCGTCTTATCCAAGGCCACCTGCTGAACGGGTAACAGTAGTGGGATTCAAACCAGCGGAGTACTGACTTGCAACCCAACCCCTTAACCACTATGTGCTGGTTTTAATTGATTTAATGTTGTTTTGCTGTTGGCTTTTTTATTAGTTTAAAAATGTAGTTTTATTATGTATGTTAATTTGTTAGTTGCCTTGGCAGTCCTTTTGAGGGCAGAAAGGCAGAAAATCACTTTTTGTAAGATAAAATAAAACATTAAATAATCCTGGTTGTTGTGGGTTTTCCGGGCTGTATTGCCGTGGTCTTGACATTGTAGTTCCTGACGTTTCGCCAGCAGCTGTGGCTGGCATCTTCAGAGGTGTAGCACCAAAAGACAGAGATCTCTCAGTGTCACAGTGTGGAAAAGATGTTGGCAGGTCATTTATATCTACTCAGGAGATATATCTACTACCCTCCTGAGTAGGCGGTATATAAATTGAATATAGATCCAGAGGAGTTAGCCGTGTTAGTCTGTAGTAGCAAAATCAAAAAGAGTCCAGTAGCACCTTTAAGACTAACCAATTTTATTGTAGCATAAGCTTTCGAGAATCAAGTTCTCTTCATCAGATGCCTGATCCGAACTGGTATTTGTATTTGATGAAGAGAACTTGATTCTCGAAAGCTTATGCTACAATAAAATTGGTTAGTCTTAAAGGTGCTACTGGACTCTTTTTGATCTTATAAATTGAATGTTATTTTTGTTGTTGTCATTGTTGTTGTTCTTGTTGTTTTTGAAGGCTTTCTCTAAATAAATGTATGGCACCACAAGGAACAGGAATACATCAGCTGTCAATGGACTGACAACAGGCATTTGAGGATCTCATTATGACCTGTTCCCATTCCACTTGTTGATGCTTCATTGTGTTTGGTGATCCTTCATCATCTTCTCCAAAGAAAGTCTTGGTTTTTGCTTGCACTAAGTTCTTTCTGCAAATTCAGGCCCAGTTTGTTGCTCTCTTGCTGGCCTACGTTGGAGTCGCTTTGGAAGTTCTTGAAAACATGTTTTCTCTAGCTGTGGACTTGCACACAAAGCCACACCGCGGAACGTTCAAGGTTGCAGAGATTTTTTTCCCCCTCATCATGATCAGCTATGGTTATTTCTTTCACTTCTTCGCAAAGCTCAAGGGATTGGGCCAGAAAGAAGTTTTGATCCTGCTGTGCACAGAAAGGCAGAAAGTTGGAGGAGGCTGCCTAAGCAATCCTTCCCCTTACAATTATGAAAATCATGGTGATTTCTTCTCATCAAGGGATTTCTTCCGAGAGAACCTTCAAAAACAATGACGCCATCACCAGAATCAAGAGGAAAATACCATCTCTTCTCCTGGTGCATAAATGCTTTCTGTGTTGCCAAGGATCTGGCTGGGGATTTCAAGCAGGAGCAGACTTTGCCCGTCTCTGCTTTCAGATCTGAAGTCTCCGTTGCCTCGATTTTGGAAGAGGGGCCTGGCTTCTCCTCAAAAGCTGAGCCTGAAGTTGAGGAGCAGGCACAAGGGAGGGGTCTGTAGGGACCAGATCCAGAATGCTGGTGCTGGTTCTGCTATGGGTGTTGCTCCTGCTGCTCTTGCCCCAAAATGTTGTCTGTGGGATGCTGAAAGCAAAGTGCCCGTTGAACTTTGTCGCCGATGTAAGAGATCCATGGAATTTTTACATACCAGGAGACCACCTCATTGGCGGGATCGTATCTCTGAGGTCTACTCATATGCATCCACTCTCTTTTGTGGAGCCTCCTCATATCAGAGTTAAGTAGTAAGTAATATCTGATGTGAACTGAACACATTTCCGTTTAATTCCGGTCCATCCCTCTCTTTATGATGTCGCTATTCTTTCTTTTGGAGACTAATCCACAGCTGTTTGAGCAGCAAGTCCCCTCCCCGCCCGCCCCCAGAGAGCAGTTTGCTTTGCACTAAGCTCTTTCCCTCAGCACAAAAAGGTGATACATTTAGTACAGTTCTTAGAGTAAAATCCAGACATTTTTATTTTCTGGAAAAGAAGCAGGGGTTAGAGCTGACCTTTTCAGTGAATAAGGGATGTGGAAATGCTTTTCCTTCTTTTGGCAGCTTGTCAGATGCGAAATATGGGTTCGTCTTGTCCTTCCTGCTTGCCCATCAGGAGATCAATCGGAATCCACAAATCTTGCCCAACATCACTCTGGGCTACGACATCTATGACAACTATTTCGATGCAAGGCTGACCTACGATGGTGTCTTAGACCTGCTCTCCACGGGACAAGAGAATATTCCAAACTACCGCTGCGGAGGACAGAAGACCTTGATTGCTGTTCTTGAAGGGTCTGAATCCGAAGTCCCCATTCAGATTTCCAATCTGCTGGGCATCTCCAAAATCCCACTGGTATAAAGTGTGTGTGTGTGAGTGTGTGTGAGAGAGAGGGGGGGGGTTATCCTAGTTCTATTCTGGACGAACCCATGAGCCTTTAATCCCTTTGGCAAGTTCTTGCTGGATTCTGGAACTCGTGGCCTCCTTGCATTCTTTGCACCATGTTTGCACCTTGCAGCAGCAGGTGGGGGGCAGCAGTGATTTTGGCACCATGTCCTTGATCTGGCCTTGTTTTAGGTCACATATTAAAATGACAATTATGCAAGTTTGTGGGGTGGGATCATCAAACTCAGAGTAGTAAATGTCCTTGATCGGTTAGGGCAATGTTTCCCAGCCTTCAGGTCAGGACCCAAAACTGGATTGCGAAATCACCGAAAATGGGTTGCAGTCCAGCCCTCCTCAAATGGCTGCTCCTGTCTCTTGAGTCATTCTTTCTCTGCTCGTCGTCCTTGTCAGTTTCTCAAATCTCATCTTCCACCTCCCTTTGCAACAATGGATGCTGGGTAATAAATAAATTGTTATGTTGGCCCCAGAAACCTAATTATGTGGTTGTGAGCTGGTTCTGCTGGCTAGTGTGTGTGCAGGAGAGAAAATAATAAGTCATACATTTGCTTTGTATTTAGAAAAGAAATAAGAGTTCTTCATTGTAGGAACTTCATACTCTGATAGGAAAGGAGGAGAGACCGATCCTAACTACCTATCTAGTCTAAGGATGGACAGGGATGCTAGGACAAGGCCTGTATCCATGCTGCCAAGATGGAGGGAGGAGAAGATGTTGTCTGGAACAACACCAGGAATAGAAGAAGTGAGAGGGAGGAAGTCAGGAGGTGGAAATCCTGAGAATAGCAGTCTGCATATTAAAGGACAGTCAAGAGCAGTAAACAGAGTGCCCTGACCTCTCTATCTTTCTAACTCTTTGGTTTGTCCCCCTCTGAGACATGAGGAAAGAGACAGCGTTAAATCCTCCTCTTCCAACACTGGGCAACCAATAACTTTACAGTAGTGGCTGGAAGGAGGGTGGCTGTGTAAAAAATGCCCAGTGTAAAAAAAGCCCTCTCAACTATTCAGTTTTGCGTAATTTGCAGAAAGCTGAGAGAGAGGGAGCTTTCCTGACCTCTTTGGGCAGGCCATTCCATAAGGTGGGTGCCACAACACAGAACGGCCATGTTATGGGCAGCTGTTGATTTTGCTCATGTGCTGCAGGGTGGCACCTTTCTTATGTTTTAGGGCATCACAAGGCACTAGATGACTATAGAGATTCTGGCCATAACACTAGTGCAAGCCCAGAGCCTAAGATGCCATGACCAGAAGACGAAAAAGGTGTCCAATGAGAAACCATGGAGCCAACCCAAGGCTCATCTCATCGCGCCATGAGGTCATTTGAGACTCAGGCCACCTAAGAATGGTCAACGCTTGTGAGACTTGAGCAAACATTTCCCACTGCGGCAACAGCAATCTAGACTTCTTCCTGATTTAATGGTAACAGTAGACCCATTATCCTGGAAGGCCTTAAAGTTTTCTGCTGCCCCAGAAGGTCGGACCGGAACCAACAGGTTGAAATTAAATCAAAAGAATTTTTGCCTAACATTAGGAAGAATTTCCTGACAGTTAGAGTGGTCCCTCAGTGGAACAGGCTTCCTCAGGAGGTGGTGGGCTCTCCTTTTTTGGAGGTTTTTTTAGGCAGAGACTAGATGGCCATCTGACAGCAATGCTGATTCTGTGAACCTGGGAAGATCATGAGGGGGAGGGCAGGAAGGGTCACATCAGTGCTTAGTTCTCATGGCCCCTTCTTACATGCCCAGGGTAATGCCAATCATCACCTGGGGTCAGGTAGCAATTTCCCCCCAGTTTGGCTAGAGATCCTGATGGTGTTTTGCCATCTTCTGGGCATAGAGTGTGTATGTGGGGGGAGGGCAAAGTATTTGTGAATTTTCTGCATTGTGCAGGGAGTTGGACTAGATGATCCTAGAGGTCCATTCCAACCCTATGATTCTATGATTCCCTACTCCGCAATAACACATCAAATCATCTTCACATTACGTAGACTTCCTTCTGTCACAAGGACTGGAATTTTGCTCCAATCTCTTCCTTTCCTTCCTAGGTCAGTTATGGGCTCGTTTCTCACATTCTTCATGATCCAGCTCAGTTCCCTTTTCTCTACCGGACAGTTCCAAAAGAGGAAAAACAATTCCTGGGGATTGTCAAACTGCTCATGCATTTCCAGTGGACGTGGATCGGTCTCATTGCGGTAGATACTGATAACGGAGCACAATTTATGAAAATCTTCCCCCCGCTGGCCAGCAAGAGTGGCGGCATTTGTGTTGCCTTCTCGCTAAGGATCCCAGAAACAGCCCTCCCGAATGATATCAAAGAAAAATTCTTGTCGTCTGAAGCAATTCGCTTCTGGAGAGAAGTCAATGTATTCATTTATCATGGGGAGCCACAGGTTTTTTCTGCTATACCTGACTGTATACAGGAAGCATCTGAGCAGGGGCTCCTACCCCCGGTGGGGAAAGTCTGGGTCACAACAGCTTTGTGGGACCTCACCCTCTACTCCCTCTATAGGCTTTTTAATTCGGATCACATGCGAGGATTTTTGTCTTTCTCCATCCAGACAAACAAAAGGATAAATTTTGAAAATGTAAGGGGATTTCGTAAGAGCAAGGTTGCTGGGGAAATGTTTATTTGTTTCTATTCAAAGCCTCCATTGTCTGCAAAAGGCCAAGTCAGATGTACAGAGAGAGCAAACCAGAAGACCCTTTCCCAGGATATGATGGAAACTATCCTGTCTCTAGACAGCTACTGCACTTTCAACGCCATCTTCACTGTGGCGCGGGCCTTACATGCGGCCTACTCCTCAGAATCCAAGAAGACGTTAGCCGGGAACAGGTTGGGCCTCCAAAGGTTACAGCCATGGCAGGTATTGCCTTTCCCTTCTAAAATAACTTGACCAAACTTTAATGGTTGTTTAATTATACTTTCTGGCAATCTCTTGTTTATATGGTCTCAGATGTAGCTGTGTCTCCCAAGCACAGACCACACACACACACACACACCCTTTTAAAGTTGCTATGATAGTTTCTGAGGTTGTTGCCTTTCCACCAGCACCTCTCTTTAGTCCCCTCTCAGTTCAGCAAGAAAGGACTTTCCTCATTACTGGCTGAAATTCCTCTGTTGTCCTCCATGGCCTTTAATTATGTTTCAGTGCTGGGGGAAGAATCTGTGTATATGGGAGGTAGGCAGGGGGAGCTCTCAGTATCTCCACCTACCCCTTCCTGCTTCTGGCTGGACTACTGCACAGAGGACCTGTCCCTGCCATTGCACCAAGGGGCCTTGGCAAGGCTCCCTCCATCGTCTAGGGAAGCAAATTCCACAATGGACGCTACCATGCCTTCTTGGACAATAACATTCCCTACTTCTGGGGCAGTTAATGCAAAGAAACAAACTGAAGCTCCCTTAGAACTAGCAACCAAACTAACAGTGGAAAACCACACCTGAGGGACTCTAATAAACATACAGAGATGTAATGAATTATAGAAATTTTAAATATTTTTAAAAATATTTTAAGTGACTTTGTGCATATAATGCTGTGGCTCGACTATTATCAAGAGTGAGCAGGAGCTCCTTTTATCATATGTGGTGGACCTGTGAAAAGGCCAAAATGTTTTGGTCTAAGATTTATGGAGAAATGCTGTTAATTGTGAAATGTAATTTGTTGAAGAGCCCGGAAATGCTGTTGCTAGGATTGAATATGCAAGAAGTTAACATGAGGGACAGAACTTTGTTATATTATATGACTGTGGCAGCAAGAATCTTGTACGCACAATACTGGAAACAAGAAGACATACCAGAAGTTGAGGAATGGATCCAAAAGCTGTTGCACATGGCGGAAATGGACAAATGGACAAGGAAATTGAGAGAGCAGAATCCGAATGAATTTTTAACTGACTGGAAGAAGTTTAAGGACTATGTGGAAAATAAATGGGATGTGATAGGACAACTGTGGACTTTAGATAGTTATTAATATGAGCCATGAGAATGAACATGAACTTTACCTTAGATAATAGGGACTACATAGTAATTAGAGATAACGAAAAGAAATTAAGGGGTTTTAGTGCTGTTGGAAGTCAAAAAGGGGAAAAGGGGAGGGGGAAGGGATGGGGGGCATATACTGTAATTATAAGGGTAAATGAGTATGTATTGTGTATTATGTAATATGTTAACCTATTCAATAAAATTTCGATTAAAATAAAAAATTTTTTAAAAAGAGTGAGCAGGAGCTTGAACACTCCCATCCTACAGTTGCTCCATTCGCTGCCTATCAGTTACCATGCTCAGTTCAAGGTAATGGTTATTACGTACAAAGCTCTTGGTCCAGCATACCTACGGGACTGCCTCTCTCCCTATGTCCCTCCACGGCAGCTTCGCTCATCTGAACAGGGTCTCTTGCAGGTGCCAGCCTGTACATGGGAGAAATCAACAGCAGCCCATACAAGGGCTTTCTCTGTGGTGGCTCCTACCTTATGGAATGGCCTGCCTGAGGAGGTCAGAAGAGCCTCCACTCTCCTGGCTTTCTACAAACGATGCAAAACTGGATTATTCAAACAGGCCTTTTTCTCAGCTAAGAGAGCATTGTATTGTAGGAAAGGGATCCAAGATGTTTTGCTAGAGTTAGGAACCATAGATTTCACCATTATGTTGCCTTACATATTATCTGTTGCTTTAAATATGTACTCCTATATACCACCTGAGCTTTATGTTGTTCAATGTCAGTCCTAGAATTATATTCTGTTTCAGCAATTCTTCAACCTCATATTGGATCCTTGCTAATCCTATATCTTTGTAAACTTGTATTCATTTACCCTATGACATTGTTTATGGAAATGCCTTGCCACTGATTGTACTAATCTCACACTATGTAATCCGCCTTGAGTCTCAGTGAGAAAGGCGGACTATAAATGACATTGAATGAATGAATGAATGAATGAATGAATGAATGAATGAATGAATGAATGAATGAGGCAACCAGTAAAACTAGCAAGTCCTTTCAGAATGACAGGGGTAAACAGAAGGTATGACACTGGGTCTGGCCCGTTAAATGTTTCATTGTCTATCCTTGCATTTCACAGTGAAGTTTGTAATGAATTGTATTTTGTATAAGATTGTAACTTATGTGTTTATATGTATTTATTAGTATTATATGCACAAAGTCATTTTAAAATTTCTATAACAATTTTTTAAAATATATATATACATTTCCTATAATTTGTTACATCTCTGTATGTTTATTAGAGTCCCTTAGGTGTGGTTCTCCACTGTTGGCTTGGGGGCAGTTAATGCAGCAATGCTACCAGTTCAAAGGGGTCAGCTTTTATGAGAGACCACTGGCCGATAGGCAGGATTCATGATGTTTGGCTCTTCAGGAAAAAAAATCCAACCAGCACTGGTTATTTCATGCCCTTTCACTGATCTGTAATCTGTTTCGTTTGAGTGTACAGTTTCCAGGTGCCTGGCAGTGGTAGGAAGAATCAGAATTTTATTGTATTTGGCCATTGGCCATTACAAGTTTACAAAACCATAAAATACAATAGCCTGTAATAAAAACTTTAAAATCTAGTGGTAAAATTAGTTTTAAACAGTTAAAAAAATAAAATAGACCATTCTGACCAAAAGATCATGGAAGTTCTCCAGTCAGTGCCACCCTAGATCGAATCTTCTTGGCCATGAGGTCAAACTCAGAGAATCTGTAGGATACGTATCATTATCTGATAATCAAAACATGATCATCTCAGATTCAGAATATGTGTTTATGGCAGATTGAATGGCAGCCAAAAATTTGTCTCTGGGTGCCCTATATAGCAGACCAAAAATAATGTAGTGGGGCAGGTCCTCAACTGCAAGTGATCTGCAGATACAAACATGGTGTTCCAGTGGGGTGTGGGAATAGGGACGAGCCAAAAGGTCTGTTTGCTTGGTTTGAAACTGCAAGGGGGTGAGAGACACTGGCTGATTCCGCACACATTGGATAATGCACTTTCAATGCACTTTATCAATCGTTTGAGGTGGATGTTTCGTTCCGCACACGAACATAAGGGCTGTAGGGGAGCCCCTCAGGAGAGCTAAGAGTTGTAGTAGGAATTGTTTTGTATTACCTCTAGGCTGAATAGGATATCCTCCTTCCAGACTCATACTTTGGCTTCATATAGGAGGTATGGGACTATCTTGCTCTTGAATAGTTTCAAGGCTGGGTCTATCAGGCGTCTACCCTTTGTGCGGAAAAATTATAAGATTGACCTGATAATCCTTAATGCTGAGGAAATTGACTGTGACCAGATGTTTTCCAGTTCAGTGTCTCCTTAAAAGTTACACCAAGTATTTAAAGGAGCTACATTGTTCAATTGAATTACCAAGAATGTGCTAATGAGAAATGTTGGCCTTTCTCCTGAAGAGGAGACAAAATTACTTTTGTCTTTATGTAGTGGTGGGGAATCTCTTGCCTCTGTCTGCTGGTTGCTGATGGTTGGCAGGAGGAGGCAGGCCGCCCTGAGATTGTCTACCATTGGCAGGCAGGCCAGGAAACGGTCGAGCACATGCTCCCACCAATTATATCACTTCCACTATGTTTTGGGCTGATTCTTACAGAATCAGCTCTGAGAGTGATGATGTCACTTCCAGTCACACACACTGGTAGTGATGTCATCAGCGAAAGCATGAGAAGAAGACAACGGGGGTAAGTACCTGTCACACCCCACCATTGCCTTTCTTCCATCCCCCCAGTTTCCAGGGGGAAGCTGGCAAACCAATTTTTTTAGATATTTATTATAGCCTGAGTTGATCATGGTGCTGGTTGTTTTATATTGTTATTTATTTATTTATTTTATTCCTCCCTCCCTGCACAGACAGGCTCAGGGCAGATTACATTAAGAAAAAGACGGTGGATACCTCCGATCTCCTCTATTCAGCCGGTGGAGACCCAGCTCAGCCCCAACCATACGCCTGGTGGAACCTCTCCATTTTACAGGCCTGGCAAAAGGATAGTAAATCTTGATGAACCCTGATCTCATTTGATAGAGAGGTTGGGGCCAGGACCGAAAAGACCCTGGCCATGGTCGAGGCCAAGTGGGCCTCCCTGGGGCCAGGGACCACCAGTAGTTGTTTATCTCCTGATCGGAGCATCCTTTGGGGCACATATGGGAAGAAGCAGTCCTGTAGATACTCCAGTCCCAGTCCGCATAGGGCTTTGTAGGTTAATACCAGAACCTTGAATCTGATTCGGTACTCCACTGGCAGCCAATGCAGCTGGCGCAATTCCGGTGTTATATGGTTTTATGGTTTAGACATGTATATGGTTCTAATTTTATAATATGTGTTGTTAGCTGCCCTGGCCCCATTCACGGAGAGGGTGGAGTACAAATTTGTTTAAATAAATAAATAAATATTTGAGTGGTTTGCACGGCTATGGAGTCTCATCTTCCACTGCAGGCATTACCAAGCTATGAATCTGCTTCTTGGGGAAAGGAAAGAAATGAAATCTCATAGACTGGAAATGTAGTTGGTCTTTAAGGAGCTACCAGACCCCACTCTTACTATGTAAAATACTGAGGAGTTAGCCGTGTTAGTCTGTAGTAGCAAAATCAAACTGTTCGGATCATGCATCTGACGAAGAGAACTTGATTCTCGAAAGCTTATGCTACAATAAAATTGGTTAGTCTTAAAGGTGCTACTGGACTCTCTATGTAAAATACTGTAACAGAAAGAGACACTTACATGTGGATTCACTCTAAACAGACAAAAAGATTAGAGTTTCAAATGAAAAGGGCTGAGCTATTTACCCTTAACTCCTAGTATTTAAATGCCCGACTTTTCACTTCCATTCCAGCTCCACACTTTTCTAAGGAAGGTCCCTCTTTACAACACTTCCATGGGTGAAGTATATTGGGATGAGAATGGGGATGTCGTAGTGGATTATGATATCGTGACATGGATGGGATTCCCCAATAGGTCTGTTGTTGGCGTGAAAGTGGGGAGTGTTGAGAGACAGGCAACCCCAGACTTCAAGTTCACCATTGACCAGAATACCTTTCTGTTCCCCAAGAGGTTAAATCAGGTAAAGAAATCTATTGGTTTCCTTTTATTCCCTTTATCATTTAAGATATAATAATCTTGGTCACTATACATGAAAACAAATATGAACAAATTGATTTTATACTCCATCTTTCTCTATAAAAATGGCTCAAGGCAACTCCTGAGTCTTACTCATTTAATATACATGTTCATAAAACAGGGAATCTGGAGTAGTAACAAGAGATGGCAGAGTTCCAGATTTTAACTTGAAACACATTGTATTGTCGAAGGCTTTCACGGCCGGAGAACGATGGTTGTTGGGGGTTTTCCGGGCTGTATTGCCGTGGTCTTGGCATTGTAGTTCCTGACGTTTCGCCAGCAGCTGTGGCTGGCCAGCCACAGCTGCTGGCGAAACGTCAGGAACTACAATGCCAAGACCACGGCAATACAGCCCGGAAAACCCCCAACAACCATTGAAACACATTGTTTAGGACATAGTAGGCCTGAGAATCCGGTTTTAGGTTTTTGTGTAAATCTGTAAATATGCACTTTTTTCGCTGTTGTAGCTTATTTACAGTTTTCAGCATTGAGATGGATAAATTATGAATCAATAGCTTAATACCCAGAACAATGGGACAACTCTCAGAACAAAAGGAACAGATGTTGCAGTCAACATTGTTTGGAATGCTCAGATCACAGCTTTAGAGGGAAAGAAATAGATGGTTTAATGAAGCAATGTAATGCTTGGACAAGTGTGTGCATATAAGATAGCCTCACTCTAAACCCCTCAAATCTCTTGCAACTATGGGACAAATGTACAGAGATTAATACAAAAATACCAGTGCTATTAGGACCATTGTGAATCTATTGGTATATTCATACTTGAAAGTTGTGTTCACTGCATGGTAGCTAATTAGAACAGTCCATTGTAAAAGCCAAGATGTCCCAGAAAAAAAGAAAGAGGAACCATGTTAGATGGGATATCTAACTAGAGTTGGGGAATGGGGGAGTATGATCAGCCCCCCCCCCACACCCCCAAACTCCCTCCAGGAGTGGTGTCAAGACACAGGTGACCAGAGGGAAAGAGAGACAAGAACAACAAAGTAACTTGAAGACAAGCCATAAGTCAGCTATGACTTGAGGGCACTCTCCACCAATGATAGATTAACATTTTTTAAAAACTGGCATTTACATTGCAACCCTTAGCAGAGTTATACCCTTCTAAGCCCACAGACATGTGTGTCAGATTAACATCAGAGACACCATGTCTTTTCTTCAATAACAATCTATTGCAAACATATAAACAGAACAGCTTTCTCTAGTGGGTTCTTTTCCCGAGTCTTCCTCCTTCCTCCCCTGCACCATGTTAGAACTTCTGTTTCTTCTATATACCACCCTTCAGGACAACTTAACACCCACTCAGAGCAGTTTACAAAGTACATTATTATTATCCTCACAACAATCACCCTGTGAGGTGGCTAGGGCTGAAAGAGATCCAAGGTCACCCAGCTGGCTTAAAGTGGAGAAGTGGGGAATCAAACCTGGTTCTCCAGATTACAGTCCTGCTGCTCTTAACCACTACACCAAACTGGCTCTTGGGCTTAGTGGAGGTTCATATTTCACCACAGTAAAACACAATGCTCCAAGAGGCCGGGCGTTTGGACCTAATCCTTTGCTAGCCTCTCCTACCCATTCTCCCTGTTTGTGTCTTCCGGCCTCTGATTCTTCCTTTGCTGACTTCCCAGTTGTAGAGAAGCTGTGGACATCAGTTTCCCATTCATGCAGTTCTGCTTCCAAAGCACAGCCCTCAAAACAGGGCCTGAAGCCACCTGTGTTTAAAAGAGGTCATAGGCTGGAAATCCTGTTGATCCTTAGCCAAGTATGTGTCCTGCTCTGCCAGAGGATCTCTTAGATTGCTGCACTTCATCAAACCATGCTGGATGAGTTAAAGGTCTTTATTAAGAGACTAGCAACAAAACTAGTTGTGGGATAAAAATACAACAGGCTGTAGAAAGGGGAGGGCAGATAGGCAGACATTCCCTCCTCCTCCGTCACTGATCCTGGCCGGTGAAGGAGAAGGGTGGGCATTGCCACCAGTTCCGCTCCTAATACCAGCTGGGTGAAAGCGGGGGGCTGGTATTGCCACCTATTCCTATCCCGATCCCGGCCTGGCCTTCCTGCCATGGCACATTTTCTGGGGTGACAGGGTGCCTTGCCTGGGCTTCCGTCCTCAGCAGCACCCTCTGGTGGTGCACCAGGGTGTAAAGTGAGTCGTCTGAAATACGCTTACATAGTAGGATTTCTACCATTCTAGAGCACAGTACAGAGTAATTGCCAGGAATGCCAGGAATAACTAGCCCAAAGGGCTAATTATATCCTCCTTTCTCCTGCCCCTTTTTCAAGCAGAAGCCTATTAGTCTTGGCACACAGTTTCTCACGGGAAAGCTGGAAGGGGAAGAGAGGCAGGCACCAAGATAACTCAACTGGTTCCCAAGCGCCTTAAGATAAGACTGCTCAGTGCAGAACAGCAACAGGAAAAACAGTAAGAGAACAGCAGACCTACCTCTCACCATCCCCCACAGTAAAGGAAATCACTGTCTGTGGCAGGCAGGTCACACGCCTGCCTGACGTTATGGAACATTTGCACCAAGAAAAACACTAACTGGTTTTTGTCTTCACTGCTGTGGCTTCCCTTTCTGGTTAGCCCCTGCCCCGTTCCAGGTGTACCGAGAGCTGCCAGCCTGGCTATGCCAAGAAGGCTCAGGAAGGGAAAGCATCTTGCTGCTATGACTGTGATCCCTGCCCGGAAGGGACCATCTCCACACAGGAAGGTGGGTGGCACCAAAGAAATGATCTTGCAGGGGGAGGTGTGGGAGTAGCCAAGACACAAGATGTGATCAGTCTTTTCCACCCTCCACTGTTTCATCTGTCACCACAAACACTCTTGTTCTTGCTGGCTTCCCTCAGTAGGGAGAAGACAAGGGGTTCAACATTTGGCAGTCTCATGTTTTAAAAAAAATGGTATCACAGCCAGAAGCATCTACTGTATGTATTTAACAACTTTTGCCTGCTAGAATAGAGAGTCATAAGGCAAACTAACCAATGGCATGGGTCAGTCGAGCAGCTTCAAATTTTCTTCTAGTATTTGGTAAAAAAAAAATCTAATTTACTGTTTCCCGATGCCCTAAATTGTAAGTTGATTTATCCTGTGTTTATCATTTGCAGTACTGGTAGTTATTTAGTTAGCATGGAGAAGGGAGAAAAAAGCGATTCCACACTGTCTACCAGAGGAAGAAGAGTGTGAATTACCCTAAACTGGACTAGTGAAAACAGGGCAACCCGTGGTGCAGGGGGATCCCATCTCCCTGGTGCTGTGGCGCCTGCATTTTTTTCTTCTCTCGCTTGCAAAGCTGGCAAAGTGATTACAGTACCCTTGGAAGGGAAAGAGGGAGGAGAGGGAGGAGGGAAAATGCCCCCCCTCAATTATCTGCCGAGATGCATCTTTAAAACAACTACGAAAAAGAAAGCTCCATTTGCCACATGAAGTGCGAGTGCAGAGCAATTGCAAAGAGCGAGGGGAGGTGGGGGAGAGCAGCCGGCCAGCCCGCCCTCCCCTGGTGATTCTCCCTGGCAGTGAATCTCAGTGAGCAGCCGTTCTTTGTCACACTACACTTCCCAGGGAAACTTACAGGAACCCAACACATGAAGGACATGTGCCAGGCGTCTCGTGGAGTTTAGCTGTCAGAGTGGGACCACAAGTGATGCCTGACACAGGCTGTACACTAGTCAGCTTCCCTCAAGTTTTGATGGGAAATGTAGGCATCATAGTCTTGAAGCTTCGCTCTCCGACTGCTGTCCAATGGACTTTTCAACTGTCACTTGTCCAACATTCCGCCAAGCTGCCTACATTTGCCATCAAAACTTGAGGGAAGCTGGCAAGTGTCCAACCTGTGTCAGGCGTCACTTGTGGTCCCGCTCTCAATTGTGGACCAAAAGTCTGGAATTCTTTCCCCAGGGAGATTCATTGTCCTCCTTCTATCGCCACCTTCTGCCAGTCAGTGAAAACTTATAGTTTCATTTGATGTGCCCTCAGTATTTCCCCCTTCCTGGCCTGATGTTTTTTGTTGTTGTTTTTATGCCTTTGTATATGTATTAACTGTTTTAGTGATGTGTTGCTGTTATGTTTAATGGTTTTAAAATGTGATTTTTATTATGTATTTTTTTTAATTTGTGAACTGATCCGAGTGGGCATTAATTTATCCTGAAGGGTGGTATATAAATCAATTGTTATTATTATTATTGTTGTTGTTGTTATTATTAGTTAGCCACCTTGGAGGCAGAATGGTGGGATATAAATTTGTAAAATAAGTAAGAAATAGAAATACAAGGGTCAGATCTCAGACAGTAGCTGATTCTGTTGGGGCGGCGAGAGGAAGGGACAATTCCATCCCTTTCCCACGAGGAGGAAAGTGTCTGCCACAGTTCTTAGAATGGCGTGAAGGCTCTGTCCTCATCTTTGTTGATGGCACAAGAAGAACATTGCCCCTATCCCCAATTCCATCTGCTCATTAATGGGTCTTGTAGGGCAGATATTGTAAATATTGAAGTCACTCTTGTTCTTTCCAGATGCAAAGCGTTGTGACAAATGTCTGGAAGATCAGCATCCAAACAAGGACCGAACTCAGTGCGTCCTGAAGGCCATCACTTTCCTGTCTTATGAAGAACCTTTGGGGATCATCCTAGCTGTCTTTCCTCTCTTCTTGTCCCTAATCACGGGCTTTGTTTTAGGACTCTTCATTAAATTTCTGGACACCCCTGTAGTCAAAGCCAATAACCGAGACCTCAGCTACATACTCCTTGTTTCCCTCCTGCTTTCCTTTCTCTCCTGCTTTCTATTCATTGGTCAGCCAAGAGAAGTGACCTGCCTTCTCCGACAAACCACCTTCAGCATCATCTTCTCAGTTGCTGTCTCTTCTGTGTTGGCCAAAACCATTACTGTAGTGGTGGCCTTCATGGCCACCAAGCCAGGAAATATGATGAGGAAATGGCTGGGGAAGAGTCTGGCCAACTCCATTGTCATCTCTTGTTCCGCTGTTCAGGTTGGCCTCTGCATCATCTGGCTGGGAGTCTCTCCCCCCTTCCCAGAGTCTGACATGAGCTCAGAACCTGGACAGATCACACTGCAATGCAAGGAAGGGTCTATCGTCATGTTTTATGGTGCCCTGGGATATATGGGCTTCCTGGCTGCCATCTCTTTCACAGTGGCTTTCCTGGGCAGGAAGCTGCCAGGGGCCTTCAATGAGGCCAAGCTGATCACCTTCAGCATGCTGGTCTTTTGCAGTGTCTGGGTGTCCTTTGTGCCCACCTACCTGAGCACAAAGGGGAAATACATGGTAGCTGTGCAGGTCTTCTCCATCTTGGCTTCCAGTGCTGGTCTGCTGGGCTGCATCTTCCTTCCCAAATGCTACATTATCATCATGAGACCTGATCTGAATACAAAAGAGCATCTAATGACAAAAGTGAACCAATTCCATTGAATGTAAAGTGGAGGAGGGTCTCCTTGCTATCCCCTCATTTACTTGCAACAGTAATTCAGGTAGAATGCCTAATAACCTGGACTGAAGCAGTAACTATCCAACATATTACAAGGACAATAAAAAGAATCCTGGTATCTCTCGCCCAATCTATTGCTTTCTGTTGCAGGGAAACTGCATGGCAGCCGCCTTGGAATATGTCTGCAGCTTTTATCAGTCTTATTTCCGTTCCTTATTTGTAGATTCCAAAAAGAAGGACTGGGTAGCTCACACAAGTGTCCTGGGAGACAACGCTAGTTCCTGTTCACTAGTTGTCATAGGGGTCACCAGATCACTCCAGTCTTGTTTGTAAGGGAAACTGCTCTCTATATTCTGGAGCTCTGGTGCGATTCTGGAAGAACACCAGTCCCTATCTGGAGGTTGGCAACCTTATGGGACCAGCATGCCATAGGGCCCACCTACTCCACTATGGACCTACCCAGCCACTAGGCTCATCTTCAAGGACCCTGCTTTGGGTACTCTGACCATCTGAAGCTAGATGGGTGGCAACACAAGAAAGGGCCTTCTCAGTAATGGCACCAAAATGATGAAAATCCCTCCCTTAGGAGACCCGTTTATCCACCTCTTCCATTGCTTTCAACCTTCAGGTGAAGATGCTTCTGTTTTGATTGCTTTTCCCTCAGTAACCCTCCATCCCCTTTATTTTTTGTTTATTCTCTCTCTCTCTCTCTCTCTCTCTCTCTCTCTCTCTCTCTCTCTCTCTCTCTCTCTCTTCCCCCCCCCCCCGGTTAGCAGTCAGACCCCTTCCTCACACTAAGAGGGCCATTTATGGATGAAACATCATAAATGACCCACATAAGTCCAAGAATCTTCCCCTTCATGCCCTGAAGAGATGCAGAGATTATGAGGTTTCCTAAGAAAACCCTTGTCCAATCCCGTCCATACTTAACAGGTCATCAAGCAATATTTTCACCTATAGTCCATCCCAGAGAGGATCCATCAAACCTCTCCCAACTCCTTTGTCCATCGACAGAGGCAGCCATTAAGCCACTGTTTTGAGAGCAAGACATCAAGTTTGCCCCAGGGGATGTTTTGTGTTATGTTGGGCTCCCCAGCCATTTGCACTCTGTGTGTGTGTGTGTGTGTTGAGACCCATACACTCCCAAATTTGTTTTGGCTTCTTCTCTGTGAAACACTGGTTGTTTTGATGCTGTCTTCATGACTGGTAACTATCATCCTCCCTGAAAAAACCTTCTCCATTTTTCTCCCTGATTTACTTAGTTACATTTGTATGTGTACTGTGTGTATTTGTGTTATTGCCCTCTCTATTTTTCTTTAATTAAAAAAACCTTTCCAGTTGAACATCTGCCTGTCTTATTTGAGAGTTCTCAAAGGGAATAATCCCTGTAAACATAGATGGAGATTCCCAGTTAACCCCCCTGCCCCCCCGCCCCCCGCTGTAGAAACTGTTCAGTTTTGGGCACCACAGTTTTAAGGATGTTGACAAGCTGGAAGGTGTGCAAAGGAGGGTGACATAGATGTTGAGGGGTCTAGAGACCAAGGAAAAGCTGAAGGAACTGTGTATGTTTAGCCTGGAGAGGAGGCACCTGAGAGGCGTGTCGCGAGAAACAAGTGTATGATTTATTATTTTATCTCCTGCACACACACCGGCCAACAGAACGAGCTGACAAACACCTATAATCATGCTTCTTGTTCCAAACAATCAACTCTGCTGACAGCCCAAACACAGAATCCTTTCTTTAGGTTTCTGGGGCATACATAACAATTTATTTATCAATTTTTCACTCTCCCTGTCTGTGTGCTGCCCTTTGCCCCAATGAGTGACATAAAAGCAGCTTACGCTGTTCTCCTCCCCTCCATTTTATCATCAAAACAACTTTGTAAGGTAGTCAGGTTGAATGTATGCAACTGGACCAAAATCAGCCAACAACTTTCAGACCCAGATTTCCTTGATCCCTGTCCAAGATTCTAACCACTGTTATGCAAGGCCTCTGATTGGCCAGAGAAGTAGTTAACTCCCTTTCTTTTCTCATGCTGCAGGCGCTTTCCTGGCTTTTTGTGAATAATCCTTTCCTTCCATTGCAAATAGCAGAGGCAGAATGTGGAGCTAATCTGTGCAAGGAGGGTCCAATTCCCTTAATTTTGTGCATTGCCAGTCCCACCATCAACCTCAAGCATGTGGCCAATATTGAGACTCCTGGCTTGCTTTTTGGATGAGTTTATGCCTGTTCCAGTCAACTGTAGCTTCTAGTACAAAGAGTATATGTGTGGGGAGGGGTCCGGAGATAATCTCGGCCAAGAAGGTCTGATGATCTGAGACCTTCAACACCCCATCATCATTCTAAAGCCAGCGGCCCATTTTAAGGCTCCTAGCTTTAGTTTTGGATCAATTATGCCTGCTACAGACAACCGTAGCTTCCAAGGAGAAAAACAGGAGGTGAGGAGGGGATTTCTGGGGCTTCCCTTTCTGTTTGCCAGTGCAACTTTTATAACCATCCTGAAGCCTGCAGCTGACTCCTAACTTCATGTTCTGCAGAGCTTTGCATGTTGCAGGCAGAGCTTTTAATTTCTATATTAGACACATGGGGTAGAGAGACTGGACAAGGAGAACTTTTTCTCCCTCTCCCAAGACACTAGAACTTGGTGGCATCCAATGAAAGGGCAATAGTTTCAGGACAGACAAAAGGAAATACTTCACATGAGTGATTAAGATGAGGAATTCGTTGCCCGAGGATGTAGTGGTGGCCACAGGAACGAGGAAGATTCATGGAAGGGTGGTCCATCAATGGCTACTAGCCATGGTGAAGAAAAGGCACCTTCACATGCAGAGGCAGTCAACATCTGAAATGCAGTGCTAGGATCTCTGCCTCTATGCCCTGTTGTTGGATTTCCAGAGGAACTAGTTAGCCCCTGTGTGACACAGGATATTGGAATAGATGGTCCACTGGTCTGAGCCAGCAAAGCTCTTCTTATGTTCATATGATGTGAGCCCCTTTGTGTCTCTATTGAGGAGAACATCAGCTCAGCCAGGGAAAATATCCCTCCCTTACAGAAGAAATGGGGTTTAAGAACCTCCCAGAGCTATCTGATCCAGTGTAGTCTAGTGGCTAGAATGTCAGAGTAGGATCAAGGAGATCCAAGTTTGAATCCCCACCTCATCACAGAAAATTGCTGGCTGACCATGGGCCAGTTACACATTCTCAGCCCAAACTACCTCCGTTCGGGGCATGGGTGAATTCCCTTTCCTAAAGCCCCAAATAGAGACATTCTTCCCTGACATTTCCAGCCTTAGGAGTAGTTGAACAGCGACTTCCGGCTTGGGATCATGGAGATCTGAAGTGACTCAGGGAGCTGAGCCATCCAGGTTGTTGTTTTTGGGCTAGTGGGGTGCTTTGATCTCCCACAGCCCCCCAATTTCAGGTAGAAATTGGGCAAGGACGCTTGATACCCCTAAGAGGGTGTGATCTCGGCAGAGGGGGGGTTCTGAATCAAGGATTCTCCATCTGCTTTGAAGATCCCCTCACAGAGGGGTGGCTAATATCTTTGCAGCAACCTTTGGAGTCATTTAATTGGCATAGGATCTTCGTACCCAAGCTTCAGAAACAGATTTTAACCCAAAGAGAGCCAAAGAGGCTGTGAGTACAACCCTATGAGAGTGAGAGAGAGTAAAGAGCACTATCTCCCCTAACGGACTTAATTTCTGTTCAAAGACTGACATGTTTTAAAGTAAAGAGACAAATTCCTAAAGCAAAAGGCATTAAAAAGTGGTGGGGAGTGAAGAAAGTGATTTTAATGACTTAAAGAGCTTAAAAAGAGCAAAAAGAACTTTTGTTTTGCATACCTGTGGTTTGGGAGATAACAACACGAGGGGGAGAGTCTGGGAAGAGGCTGGAACATCGTGAGAAGTGAACTGCCTGTAATTGCCTGTAATACAAGTGAGTGGTGGCTAGAAGGGCAGGAAGACGGCAGGAACAGAGGAAGAAAAACAAAGCAGAACAAGAGACCAGAAGAGGAAGTGGAAGTTAGCCATTTTGAGTGTGGGAAGGGCAGAAGGCTTCAGAAGGCTTCAGTAGAAAGTGTATCTGACATTTTAAAGAAGAAGCGGAGTACGCCATTTTGGACAAGGGAAAAATTGAGGGCAACCATAGAGAGTACCATTGAGAAAAAAGGCCCAACACTTGGAAGGTTTGCAAAAGATTAAATTATTTTTCCTCTTTCCCATTTATATTATTGGATTTAACTAATTAAGTTAAATAAAATAGAAAAGACGGAGCTGAGAAAGAGAGCCGATTCGTGGGGTCCCAAGGCAAGTCCAATGGCGGGGGAAAAGGACAAAGAATGGCAGGCAGCAATTGAAAGTTTAGACAAAAAATAACAGAAGGCAATAAGGAAACAAATGAGACTATACAAAAAACACAAGAAATGGTCCAGGAATTACAGAAGCAAGTGAAAGACTCGCAATTGAATTTATTCAAAGAGATCAAAGAGGCAATAAAATCAGAGGTTGCAGAATTAGCAAAGAGTATTGATGAAATAAGAACAGAGCTCCAAACTACAAAACAAAAAGTGCAAGAGGTGGAGGAGAAAACGGAGAGTATAAGAGCAGAGGCAGCGGGAGTGAGTGATAGAGTTGTTGTAATGGAATGCAGAGCTATGGAAAAACAGCTTCATTTCCAAGGTATTCCAGAGGTAATGGCGGGATCTGCATTGAAACAAGTCACTGAAATAATTGCGGAATTTTTAAGTAAAGAGCAGAAAGAAGTGGCTGCCAACCTAGACATTGCCTACTGAGTTAATTTCATGTATACAGAGCAAAAAAACTTGCCAAGAGATGTTATTGTCCAGTTAACCACCAAGAGAATGAGGGAGGAGATTATCAGAAAGCATTATGAATCCCCATTGGTACTTGAAGGGAAGTGTGTTCGAATTATGAAGGAGTTACCAAGATTGGTCTTGCAAGACCGAAAAAAATACAGAGACCTGACTCAAAAATTAAAAACAATGAACATAAGATACAGATGGGAAATTCCAGAAGGGCTGAGCATTGAGTTTCAATCTGTGAGGCGAGTCATCAAATCAAGACATGCAATGGATGTGTTTTTGACAGAATTTGAAAAGGACTTATCAAAATCAACTAGACTGTAATTATGGAATACAAATTAATATCATGGAATGTAAATGGACTTAATTCACCTTCAAAGAGAAAAGCAATATTTCATTTGTTGGCCAAACAAAAATGTAATGTGATTTGTCTACAAGAAACCCATATAAGAGAAGAGGATGTATAATATTTACAAAATAAAAAATTAGGGAAGCAATTTGTGGCAACAACTAAGCAAAAGAAAAGAGGGATTGTGTTATATATTAAAGAAGAATTGCAACCGAAATTGATTTTTAATGATAAGGAGGGGAGATATTTGGCTGTGGAATTTGATTGTAATGCCAAAAAAGCCCTGATTGTGGGAATATATGCGCCAAACGGGGCGAAAGAACAATTTTTTGATGAAATTAAGGATCGACTTGGACAGATGACATATGATCAAGTGATTGTGACGGGGGATTTTAATGGAGTGGTAGATCCACAAGTTGATAAAACAACGAATTTGATAAGAAACAAAGGAGGTAAGCTCCCAAAATCTTTTTTTGAATTTCAAAGACAGGAAGGTTTAGAGGATGTATGGAGGGAACAGAATCCGGGTGCTAAGCAATATACTTTTTTTTCAGCAAGACCAATCTTTTTCAAGAATTGACATGATTTGGGTATCAAAAGAGCTTGCTGTAGGTACAAAAGAAACGGATGTTTTGCCAAAAATTAGTTCATAATCCTGTGTTCTGGAAATTTGGAACAAAAGAGGGGGAAAAGGAGATGGAGAATAAATGAGGATTTGTTAAGTAGTCATATTAATGTGGATGTTCTTAAGAAAGAGACTAATAGCTTTATACAGTACAATGTGGATCAAGGAGTGGTAATATATAAAGTATGGGATGCGTATAAAGCTGTGATTCGGGGAGTTCTTATGGACTTAAATGCCAAAGAGCAGAAAAACAAAGACTCGAGGTTGAAAGAAATTCAAGAAAAAATCAAATTTAAAGAGCAGCAATTAAAGAAAAGACCAGGTAAAAAGAAAATACAACAGGAAATTAAGATATTGCAGGAACAAATAAGAGTAATGGAAAATAAGGAGGTGGGATAGGAGTTGAAAGGGCTGAAACAAAAATCATTTG
The DNA here is from genome assembly GCF_028583425.1 of Eublepharis macularius. Lineage (NCBI taxonomy): Eukaryota > Metazoa > Chordata > Lepidosauria > Squamata > Eublepharidae > Eublepharis > Eublepharis macularius. The sequence goes on from NC_072793.1 coordinate 176,233,240, forward strand.
AAGGAGCTAACAAACCAGGGAAATATTTAGCGTGGCAGTTAAAGAAGAAAAGAGAGAAACAAATAATTAGTAAGATCGTGGAAGACGGGAAAGAACTGTTTGATCAAAATTCAATAGAGAGGGCTTTTTAAAGTATTATGCAAAGTTCTATCAGAAGAAATTAATTGATAAGAATTCAATAGAGGATTATTTTCAAAAGTTGACTTTACCAACGGTGCCCAAGAAATTGAGAGAGAAATTAAATGCTGAAATAAAAACGTTAGAAATTGTGGAAGTGATACAAGCTACAAAGATGGGAAAGGCGCCAGGACCAGATGGCCTTACAGCTAAATTCTATAAAGTAATGGCAGAAGATTTGAAAGAGTTGCTGCAAAAAGTGATGAATGCAGTCTTAAAAGGTGATGATCTGCCGGAAATGTGGAATGAAGCTAATATTACATTAATACCAAAAGAAACACAAGATTTAACCAATGTAAAAAATTATAGACCAATATCTTTAACAAACAATGACTACAAGATTTTTGCGAAAATATTGGCTGAAAGGCTGAAGGCCTGGCTGGTGGAGTTTGTAGGGGAGGAGCAGGCAGGCTTTCTACCAGATAGGCAGATAAAAGACAACCTGAGGACGGTATTGAATGCGATAGAATATTATGATAAAAATCCAGGAAAACAAGTTGGTTTCTTCTTTGTGGATGCTGAAAAAGCGTTTGACAATTTGAACTGGGATTTTATGTTTGCAATGATGGAAAAAGTACAGATGGGTAAGATGTTTATTCAAGCAGTTAAGGCAATATATAAGAATCAATCTGCAGCCATAGTTGTCAGCTGAGAAATAACAAATAAGCTGGACATAAGAAAGGGAACAAGACAAGGATGTCCACTTTCTCCACTGTTATTCGTGATGGTGTTGGAAATTTTACTTAGACAAATACGAGAAGACGATGAAATTAAAGGTTTGAAGATTAAAGGATATACATACAAGGTGAGGGCCTTTGCAGACGATGTGATGGTGATAGTGGAGGACCCTCTACAAAATATGCCAAGGTTAATGGAGAAGATAAAAGAGTTTGGAGATTTGGCAGGATTTTATATAAATAGGAAGAAATCTAAACTGCTTTGTAAGAATATGTCTAAGCAAGAACAACAAGAGTTAATGAAGATAACAGATTGTGAAGTGGTTCATAAAATAAGATATTTAGGTATTGAGTTGACTGCAAAAAATTTGATCTATTTAAAAACAATTATGATAAGCTTTGGCACCAAATAGACAGAGACATGATGGTGTGGAATAAGTTAAATCTATCGTGGTTGGGTCGTATTGCTGCAATTAAGATGAATGTGTTACCAAGAATAATGTTTTTAATGCAGACAATTCCAATTGTGATAGATAATAAGCAATTTGAAAAATGGCAAAGAAAAATCTTAACCTTTGTGTGGGCAGGAAAAAAGCCTAGAGTGAAGATGAAGGTGTTGTATGATGCAAAGGAAAGAGGAGGACTCCAACTACCAAATTTGAAACTATATCATGAAGCCGTATGCTTAGTTTGGGTGAGGGATTGGATGTTGTTAGAAAATCATAAATTATTGATATTGGAAGGGTACAATAAAACCTTTGGATGGCATGCATATTTATGGTATGGAAAGAATAAGGCTGATGCGATGTTTTTGCATCACTTTGTGAGGCGGAGTCTATTTGCAGTATGGACTAAATACAAGCGATATTTGAATGAAAGAACACCAATGTGGATTGTACCTGCAGAGGTTGTGAATCCAAAAACTGACTATGAAGAAGCGGACTGGATGACATATCAGAACATTCTTAGAGTGGATCAGAATTTATACAATATTAAAAATAATGATGAATTGCCATTTCGATATGGGTGGTTTCAATGCATGCAGATAAAAGATTTGTATGACACTGATCGGAGGAAAGTAGGGTTTAGAGTGGAAAATTCAGAATTGGAACAATGTCTACTGCAAGGGGGGGGAATTGATATTTAAAGTGTATAAGATTTTGTTGAAATGGTTTACAGAAGATGAGACAGTTAAAGTTCAAATGGTAAAGTGGGCAATAAATTGTAATAAAGATATATTGATGGAAGCTTGGGAGAAATTGTGGAAAAATACTATAAAGATATCAACATGTACCACGATAAGAGAAAATGTGTATAAAATGATTTATAGATGGTATCTCACGCCAAAAAAGCTAGCAGATGTCAGATAAATGTTGGAAATGTGGAAAGCATGAGGGTTCTTTTTATCATATGTGGTGGACGTGTGAAAAAGCTAAGCATTTCTGGGGGGAAATAGTAGACGCTATGTCAGAGATATTGAAGAAAAAAGTTGTTAGAAACCCAGAATTGTTATTGTTATGTATGAACCTAGAAGACTTTGACAAAATGGACAGGATAATGGTATTTTATATGACTACGGCGGCTAGGATAATTTATGCACAGCTGTGAAAGACAAAGGAGATACCATCGGTGGAAGATTGGATTTTAAAAACATTGAGCTTGGCTGAAATGGATAAACTAACGAGGAAACTTCGAGAGGAAGATATGGAAGAGTATGTAACAAGTTGGGAGAAATTTAAGAATTACATAGAAAAAAAGTGGGACATTAAAGGGAAGGTGTGGTCTTTGGATACTTTCGGAGGAGAGGACGGTGTTCTGTTACTTTGAATTAATATAGAGATAGTAATCATTATATTATATTAGAGGTAAAAATCTAGTTTGTGATAATATACCATTTTATTGATATATGTAGGTACAATATGTTATAATTTACTAGGTTATAAAGTCATGAATTGGAAAACAATATAAAGGATATTAATAATTTTGAACATTATAGATATGATAGATATATGTAATAGTGCTATCTAAAGATATGCAATGGTATAAAATATATTACTATTACCCATTCTTAGAATGTAGCATATAGCTATTAATATAGGGGACAAATTATATTGTAGGTTATTGGATATTATTGATAGATAGTACTAAAAGAAATGGAATGTTAGATAATGGTATTTATCATTAGATAGGTATTATTATAGTATATATATTTTAGCTTGGTTAAGGTTTTATTTAGGAGGTAATAAAGGGAATGGAAAACTGTCGGAAGTCTACAGAAAAGGGGGGAAAGGGTGGGGGGTATTACAATATGATGGAAAGTTAACTGTGTATGTTTTTATATTTGTATAATGACCCATCCAATAATTTTTTTTAAAGGAGTAGTTGAACAGCATATTTGGTTCAAAACAGAACTAATTTGGCACTAATTTTTGTCTCCATTTTCACAAACCAGGATAATCATAACTGCGGTAAATAATTTCACAATGAATGGAGTCCACCAGGAGGGGTTGCCTTTAAATAGGTGTGGGGGAATATATTTAGACCCAGGGGGCCTTACTAGCCTTTAGACAATTTTTTTTAATTTGCTGATTTCATCCAGTTGCAGGCTCCCAATGGGTGATTTGTGAAAAGGACAAAGGATAAGAGAAGGAGAACTGTCCATGGTGCTTTGGATTACTCTGGTCAGGCCCGCCCACTTAAGAACCCCTAAGCATTTAGTTAGCTTTCTTATATCAATGCATTTAACTCCTGGTACGAGGTATGCCCCAGTAATGTTTTCAGTCCATTAAAAGGTATAGTACACAAGAAAATAGTACCAGAGAATCTCTGCTTTGATTAAAAACCTTTATTAAAGCATAACTATTCAGCATTCTTAACATTAGCTCAATGAACAGAAAAGCATGCCCTTTTATAAGTCCATAAAAGTTTCTTACCCTGAAGATAAGCAAGTCACAAGCAAGGAGTCCATCTCAGAAGAAGCTCCCGATCAATTCCATTTCCCATATTTATAGGATTTAAGCATCACTTTCTAACAATAGCTATTTGTCCCACTTGATAGGGGCTCACATACTTGGCTAACTGGTTATGACACCATACAAGACTACCTATACATGTAATGTCTTTGGCTTAACAAAGTCTATGTAAGAATAATTATTACAGTTTTCTTATACATATAAATACATTTTTAACCCTCATCCCATATACCCATCTTGGAACCATGACTTCACTTCCATGAAAGTGGACATTCTTGCTATTCTCAGATGCTCTCTGCACCTGGGCCGGGTTAGACTTCTCTTCTAATCTACACAAGTGTGATGTGGCAGCTGGAGTGGCAAATTAGGCAACCCAAGTGTGATTCCTTGCTCTGCCATGGAAAATTGTTGGATGAACTTGGGCCAGCCAACAAACCTTATGGGTTCTTTCAAAGAATAAATGGAGAAGAAAGGACAAGAATGATGTAAGCTGATTTTGGTCCCATTGAGGAGAAAAGCAAGGAATAAAGGAAGTAAAATTTTTAAAAGACTATTTAATTGTGCCACCCCTTTGTTTCATGCCCATCTCCAAGGTGATTCTGTTCTGGCTGTCTACACTCTGTTTCTGGCATATCTAGCCGTGAGGTCAAGCTAGCTCTGTTTCTGGGAGCAGAGACATCCTCTATCATCCAGGTCAAATCCAGCAACTGTTCCCCTATATTTATGGCTATATCCGTAATAGTCATTTGAGTAATTTATTAAAGGGATGCTCTTTGATCACTGGGCAGGAGGGATTTGCAGATCAGTAAATGGCTGAGCATTTTTAAAGCCATTGGAGACTCTCCATCAAAATAATTTATCATCTCTTTCTGCAGAGGTTCTCAGCTGTGAGTACTAAGTGACTCTTCTATAATACGGTTGGCAAAATTTAAGTTGGTCTTCATAGAAATCTTTAGCCTTCACGTTGGAAGGGAGAGAAGAAAAGGAATTGGATGAGTTGAAATGGTGCTAGGCCCATCTCTTCTTAAAATAAGCTGAAGATGTTCTAGCATGGACCAAAGGCACGGAATAATTAGGTTATAGCTCATGCATCAACTGAAAGAGTGGATGCTGACAATCGTCGGGGTTAGTAGACGAGATGATTTCATTTCGCAGCCCAAAGAAAGATATCCTCAAACAGCTGGAGTCCCTGGAAGCTACATTTCGATTCCACCTCCTTGGCTTGAGCTTAGAAGCCGATGCCAAAGAGAGAGGGGGAAGGAAGAGGGAATATTCAATGGGGGAGGGTTAGGGAGTGAAACAGGCACATAATCAATAAGACAGGGCTCTCTACGGGAGAGGTAAGTAAAGTCTCCCATGGCATCTAATGGATGAATCATGGCCGAGTGATCGACAGGATTAGAGAAGGACATGGGTGAGCTAGAATCTGTCTGACACTTATTGTTTCTTAGATCTGAGTTGTTCATTAGCGTTAAATTGCTGAGGGATGAGGCTGCAAAATCCTTGGGGAGATCACCATTGGGTTTAATCCAGATGAGAGCCAGTTTGATGAAGTGGTTAAAAGTGGCAGGACTGTAATCTGGAGAATCGGCTTCCCCCCCCCCACTCCTCCACTTGAAGCCAGCTGGGTGACCTTGGGTCAGCCACAATTTCTCGGAGTTCTGTCAGCCTCACCCACCTCACAGGGTGATTATTGTTGTGGGGATAATAATAGTACACTTTGTAAACTGCTCTGAGTGGGTGTTAAGTTGTCCTGAAGGGAGCTATATAAATAGAATGTCATGTTATTGTTATTATTAATCTTTCTTGGGATGGGCTTTTGTGTGATTGATAGATAAGCTGCTCTGCATTCCATTCTGCCCTTGGCATGACTTGCCATTTGATATTGGCTTCATTGCAAACTCCATCTTTTATTGCTGGGTCCATGCTGATATCAGAGAGGGATGAGAAATAGGAGTTCCCTTGAGGTGAGGGACCCAGGGGCTACCAAAGGTTACCACCTAGAATTAACCTATGCTTCATCTGATGAATTCTATCTAGCATTTAGGTCACCAGCTAAAGAAAAACAAGGACCTCTGGGTACAGCAACTCTAACTGGAAACAGAAACGTAGGTGAGACAAGAAAGCAAGCATTGAGGAGCCAAATAAACATTAATCAGAAAGAATTTCAAAGAACTAGATTGCATTCATACTGGCAAAAGGATTGGGAGGAATGAAATGAATGTACATTGAATCTTCAGAGTAAGTGAAAAAAGACGAGCGATAACTCTCTTAGGCCTTCTTCTTTCCTTAAGTGCTGGAACAGAAAAAGAGCACAAAACACTTTAAAACCCATGCAAGCCAAACCTCAGTTCAGCCACAGTTGAGTCAGGAGTCCAGGAGATTTAAAGGTTGTTGAAAGCAAATAATCTCTCCTGGATGCTCTATAAGGACATCTCCCTTGTCCTTATAGAGGCTGGACTTGTTAAAACTGACTTGAGAAAAAAGAAAGAAAATACCTTTGAAAGGCAACAACAACAGGGGAGCCAATGACTCTCATATCTCTTGAGGAGTTTTACTGCAGGTTCTGTTTTATCACATTGCTTTCTAACTTCCTAGTCCTATCTGATGTGACATCTTTCCACTCTCCCAGCATTTCTATAGTTTTTCTCTGTCTGTGAATTCTTTGATGAGAAGTCAGGTTTCCACTCTGACTGAAGCTTTTTCCACACTCAAAACATTTATATGGTTTCTCCCCTGAGTGAATTCTTTGATGGGAAGTAAGGTTTCCACGCTGGCTAAAGCTACTGCCACACTCCAAGCATTTATATGGTTTCTCCCCCCGAGTGAATTCTTTGATGGGAAGTAAGGTGTGATATCTGATTAAAGCTTTTCCCACATTCTGGGCATTTATATGGTTTATCCCTTGTGTGAATTCTTTGATGGCAACTAAGGCTTCCACGTTGACCGAAGCTTTTCCCACAGTCAAGGCATTTATGTGGTTTCTTCCCTGTGTGAATTCTTTGGTGGGAAGTAAGGTATGAACCCTGATGGAAGCTTTTCCCACACTCCAGGCATTGAAATGGTTTTTCCCCTGTGTGAATTCTTTGATGTGAAGTAAGTCCACTACTCTTAATGAAGCTTTTTCCACACTCAAGGCATTTATGTTTCTTCTCCCCTGTATGAATCATTTGATGGGTAGTAAGACTTGCACTGAGACTGAAGCTTCTTCCACACTCCATGCATTTATAGGGTTTCTCCCCTGTGTGAATTCTTTGATGGGTTGTAAGGCTTCCACTGAAACAGAAACTTTTCCCACACTCGAGACATTTATATTTTTTCTCCCCCGTGTGAATTTTTTGATGGGAGGTAAGGGTTGATCTCTGACTGAAGTTTTTTCCACACTCTATGCATTTATATGGTTTTTCACCTGTGTGAATTCTTTGGTGGTAAGTAAGAGATGAACTCTGTAGGTAGCTTTTCCCACACTCCAAGCATTTATATGGTTTCTTTCCTGTGTGACTGCTTTGATGGGAAATAAGATGTGAACTCCAACTGAAGCATTTTCCACACTCCATGCATTCATACGGTTTCTCTCCTGTGTGAATTCTTTGGTGGGAAGTAAGGTGTCCTCTCTGACTGAAGCCTTTTCCACACTGCAGGCATTTATACAGTTCCTCAACTGTGTGAATTCTCTGATGGAAAGTTAACACACCCTTATTCTCAAAGCTTTTTCCACACAGCAGGCATTCATAGTTTTCCTTTCTGTTAAGGGTGTTCCAATGCATTTGCATGTCTGATTTTTCAGGAAAATATTCCTCACTTGTAGAGCACATACATCTATTGTCTTCTTGGTACATTTCTGTAATTAGTAGAATTTCATGAGAATCACCACCCTTTAAAAGACTGAAATTACTCCTCCCTTTAGATGGATATTTCCTCAGGGCATCACAATATTCAGTATTCTCTTTCCCTTGTGAATATCTATCTTCTTTCTCCATCACTGGACGGTCTTTCATTTTATTCATTGATTCCCACACACCTCCTGCTGAAAGAAAGAGAAATTGGAAATGAACTCTTTTGAAAAAAAGAAGCTTGAAACTATGAATTAAATTACCTTTCTGTGGAGAACAAAAGCATAGAAAAGTATGGGGTCTGTACACACTAGGTGGAGAACCCGTTTTTGTGACATATTGGATTCTACTGATTTATTAGAAGTCAACATCAGTGACAGGGGATAGCTTTTACTGTGCTCCTTATTAAGAGATCAATGTTTTTCTGATGTGAACTGGAAGTCAGAAATGCTGTCACAAGTTGGAAGAGAAAGACAGTGAGCCACTTCCCAGGCACAGTTTGGCTGATGGACCTAGAAACTTAGATAATGTAGCCTTCATTCTCTCCCCTCCTATGGAGATCAAGGGACAATATCTCCAGAAGGTTTAGCCCGACACCTCTCATTTGAAAAAGAAAACCTGCTCATCCCTCTTGAACAAAGGAAGAATGGGAGAGGGGCTGCCATTTTTAAATTGAAAAGGGAAACCCAATGTCAGCTGTGCTCAGGAGATGCCCCCAGTGAAGGGGCGTGTTCCTCCTGCATGCTGGCCCCATGTAAAGAAAACCAAAACACATCCAGAGGACACTTGCATCCTTCCAGCAAGACTGTGTCAATAACTCCATGCTCTGAAATTTCGTTCTTCCCAGTTGTTCCTTGAAGAGTCCCTGACTGCAGAGATGACTGCCTCCTGTTTATCTCCTGCTCCACCCCAAGCTGAAAGAGCAGCAGGGAGAAGCACTCCTGCCTTCCTCGAGAGCCAGATCTTCTCCCATTGCCATCTGGGCTCTAGGTTAACCTGGCCACACCTGCAAGTTCACTGCCAGTTGCTCTGCCCCCCTTCATCTTCCAGATGCTCTGCCCTCTGCTGGGGGCTTGAAAGATAAGAACTGTGTTTGCACGAGTGCTGTCTGGGGTCACTTTGGGTCATGTCACTTAATGCTTTGTTTCAGACTGCTGTAATCTGAATCTAATTACATTGTTCAATCCATTATCTTTTTCTGTTTGTTGCATTGACTTGCAACATATAATCCACCTTGCATCTCAGGGAGTAAGGCAGACTATGAATAGTGTAAAGAAATATGTAAAAAAGTTTTTAAAAATTACGCACATGATTTCCATGTGCAAGATCCATGGCATCTCCAGTTTAAAGAATCTCAGATGTGGCAGGGGTGGGAAAGATTCTAGCCTGCCAGCACCTGCCAGCCAGAGTGAACAGTCTTGGCTGAATTGACCAGTGGTTTGGCTTCATAGAAGACAACTTCATATCCTCAGACTGCACATATGTTTTATTTGCTGATTTAAATCATTTATATATCTGCCTGTCTCCTGCATATTGTTATTGTTATTGTTATTTATTACATTTCTATTACATTTCTAAATCAAGACCCAAGGTGGTTTGTTTTTTCTTTCTTCCTTCCTTCCTTCCTTCCTTCCTTCCTTCCTTCCTTCCTTCCTTCCTTCCTTCCTTCCTTCCTTCCTTCCTTCCTTCCTTCCTTCCTTCCTTCTTTGTATCAATCAAAGCCAACTTATGGTGACCACAGGGTTTTCAAGGCTGATTTAAATCATTTATATATCTGCCTGTCTCCTGCATATTGTTATTGTTATTGTTATTTATTACATTTCTATTACATTTCTAAATCAAGACCCAAGATGGTTTTCTTTCTTTCTTTCTTTCTTTCTTTCTTTCTTTCTTTCTTTCTTTCTTTCTTTCTTTCTTTCTTTCTTTCTTTCTTTCTTTCTTTCTTTCTTTCTTTCTTCCTTCCTTCCTTCCTTCCTTCCTTCCTTCCTTCCTTCCTTCCTTCCTTCCTTCTTTCTTTGTATCAATCAAAGCCAACTTATGGTGACCACAGGGTTTTCAAGGCAAGAGACGTTCAGAGGTGGCTTGCCACTGCATGCCTCTGTATAGCATATATTAGGTATAGTATATATTAGGACAAATTCCTAATATTAGGAATTAGAGACATTTGGGGCAAAATTGGAGATCAGACTATTGCAGCCTAGAAAAAAATTTGGACAAAATAGAGCAAGAAAAACTGACGGAATGTAAGGAATGTACTGATCATATGGAAACCCTTACAAGTGTCACACGTTGCTTCCTCAGAGGATCTTTAAATTTATTATCACTTTGAGATTAAAGGTGTATTTTAAAATAACAACAAGGACATCCTACCTCTACCCTCTTTCAGCCTCTTTCATGATTTTTACCCTCAGACCCCATTCTACTTTCCGTGCACATTTTTCAAACAAGGTGCTTTAATGTTTGGAAAAATTAGAAAATAATCTTAAACCAAAATGGGCCAATATAAATCATGAAAAGAAAATGGCATGGAACAATTTGGCCTTTGATACAAGTATTGTTATTAAAGAAGCAAATAAGGGGGGGGGAGTCCTTTTTGCTTCCCAGCCCAGTCCTCCAAGACAACAGAGAGTCCCACTACAGACACCTGCCTGCAAATCCCTCCTCTTCATCAGAGTTATGGAGAAACTGTTCTTCCTCTTCTTCCAGCCAGGATATGAGATCAGGTTTGCCAATCACAGCACCTTTATCAGGAGGAAATAAAAAAAAAACCTATGGCTCTTCTTTGTGACGTAAATATTCAGCAGTTTGAAGCCACCTGGACTCTGTCCCTCCACGAGTAAGACAGCTGGACCAAACCTCAGTTCTCTTCGTCTGATGCATCTGTTGCTGTTCTAGTCAGCAGTCACAGTGGTCCCCTCCTTGGTTGTTCACTAATTTCCACGGCATGTTTAACAATGTGGAAACTCTCTAGTAGGAGCATAAGTACACCAACAGACAGCACCGAATAGTATATTGTTTAGCCCTCATCCCTACCAAGGCTTCTCTCTGAGCTTTTTTCTTACAATGCAGTCCTGTGAACTGGATAGAAACCCTGCTCAATTACTCAGTTATGCATAGTTTGTGGAAAGCCAGGAGAGTGGGAGCTTTTTTTCACCTCCTCAGGCCTACCATTCCATAAGGTAGGGGCTGCCACAGAGAAAGGACATGTGTGGGCAGCTGTTGATTACAGAGTGGTCTATACAGAAAGCCCTGTCCAGATGAGAGAAGTTGCCATGGCAAGAACATAGGGGGAAAGGCAGTCACACAAATATGAGGGGCCAAGGTAAGGAAGGACTTTAAATATGGTGGTCATAACCTTGAATGGAGCCGGGTAGCTGATGGGCAGCCAATGGAGTTACTGAAGAATGGGAGTGATAGTCAAGCTCCGTCTAGCTCCTGAGAGTAAGCAAACTGAAGCGTTCTGCACCAGCTGGAGTCAACTGTGAGGGGGCACCTACTAAGAATGCATTACAGTAGTCTTGCCAGTGCCACTTGTTACCCCAAGAAATCCCCACCCCCCACACACAGATACAAAAACAATGCTTTTGAACTCCCTTGGATCCAAAAGCCATCCATACCCAAGGGACTCCATCTTCTATCAACCCGGATGCAAAAAACAGCTGTTTTGAGAAAGAGGCCTGGTTGCCATGAGAACACTCCCATTAGAGAGGGCCCAGCACTGCAGAGATGCCTGCTGAGGATGAATCAGCAGTGCCAGAGGCCACCCCGCCAGGGCCTGCGAGAGAAACCATGCCAATGGACTAAGTGTTAGCTGCTGAGCTGCCAGGCAGAACCCAGGGCTGTAACCCTCAGGACATACTCTGTAGGAATGGCAGTGGCAGGAAGCCCAGGCTGAAGTGGGCCCAAAAGAGGTGAAGTGCCAGAGTGGCTGCGCACCAGCTCCCTGTAGATCCAGAGCAGGGCGCTAATAGTGATACTTACTTGCAGCATCTTGGGTTAGAGCACAGCACAGCCGCAAGATCTCCACACCTACCAGCAACTACAGCTGAGCCTGACGAACACCCAGCCGATTGCTGGATCAACCTGTCCACTGGGAGTAAGCTCTGTGCTCCAAGTTCTGGTTTATGTTCTTAGGATGAGCCCTCCAAGCCTTACTTCAGGGCACCCTAGACCCAGCCTGCCTACAGAGTACAGGAGACACCTCGCCTCACGGAACAACCCAGATATGACTAATGGCCCATGGTTGGTCCATAACAGGATAACAGCAAGGCATTCCACACCTCCCAAAAATGTCCCCCACAATGCAGGCTGGCCCAGAAAGTTCATCAAAAACTTGATCATCTTCTTCCCTGTTAAAATTCCTGCTGAGATGACGTCAGTCATCCTGGTCACCCCACAAGGGACTCAGGCCAATGGTCAGTCAGGGGCCCCTTGAGAGATCCTAATATTTGCTCCTTGCAATTGCCTGACAGGAACCAGGGAGAAAGTTATAAGAAGGTCTCCCCCAAATCCACTCATCTGGTTTCCATCCCTGGATGCTCTTCCCCCGTTGAGACAATATGAGAGACCTTATTTATCACAGGCAATGTATCTCATTTCTCCCATTCGACTTTCCTTCTCCAGACCTTACCTCTGCATTTGTCCTTTCACCCTCCCTTGCTTCTTAGCTCTGACCCCTTCCACAGCAGAGCTAAAGGAAACCCCAGACGAGAGGAAAACTTCTGCTCAGGCCATCCCACCCTCTCTCAATGAAGCATCCCTTGAAACCGACTTCTTTGGACGCCCTCTCATGCGGCCCAGGCACGGGATTGCTAGGCAGGGCGTCCCCCTCTTAGCAAGGAGAACCTCCAACCTTTGCCATCTCTCTACCCAGGTGGCAAAGCTTGGCTAATGGGACTGACCACGCCATTCCTCAACGGTGACTTCCTTTCAGTGAACTTCTACTAACTCACAGTATTCAGGAGAGAGTCAAGGAGAAATAAATCCTCACCCAGAGAAGCCACATTCCCAAAATTCTCCAGCATGACTTCCTTATACAGGGCTCTCTGGGGCGGCCTCAGCAGGCTCCACTCCCCCTGGGTGAAATGCACAGCCACCTCTTCAAAGGACACGAAACGCTGGCAGAAACAAACAGAAGCATTTCTTTATAGCACCAAGAGAAAAAAATTCAAACATACATATTAAAAAAATATTCCAGAACAGGAGCAGCCGGGAGAGGATCGGAGCCCTGAGGCCTTCTCTTCCCAGCCTGCCTTGGGGGCATCTTGGGGCCAGAGGGGTGGCCGTCACTCCCAGGGGGCTACCAGTCTGCCGCTTGCTCTGGCTTCCCTACTGGACTCCTCCTTCACCAGACACAGAAAAGAGGATTGTGCTCCATCTTTAGGAGGGTCAGAGCTTGTACTCTCAGGAGTCGAAGAACATATAGAGGTTTTTAATGCCCTCCCCACTTGAACGGCCAATGGGTGTGCAAGACTAGTTAATGCCCTCCCGGAGAGAGCAGGAGTTAGTCTGAGGAGCTGCTTCCAAGCAGAGAGAGGAGCAGATCGGTTGAAGCAATAGCCAAAGAGAGCTTGGACTCCTCGTTAATGTCTTTTTAGGATGTGATGTTGTGCTGAGAACAGGGAGCTTGTCAGCCACGGGGGAACGATCAAGGGCATATCTTTGGCCATGTGACTGGGAGGGGAAACTGTGATGTCAGAAGGAGGGCTGGTCAGGTGAGGGAAGAAATATGGAGGCAACATTAGCTTCTTCCAGACTTTCTGTTGGCCTAGGGATCCTTGGAGGGGGGGGGGGTCTTCCGCTTGCCTTGGCCTCAGGTTGGTCTCCAAGGAGAAAACAGTCCCCAGGAAACAAACCCATCACGAGCAGGGCTGTTTCCACATGGCTTACCTGAAGCCGTGCCATGCCGCAACATTGCAGATCGTGCTGGGGAAAATGCGAAATATCGCATTTTCTCGCACGAGTTTTGCGCAACGTCGTGCAAAACTCGCGCGAGAAATCGCGATATTTCGTGTTTTCCCCGGCACGATCTGCAATGTTGTGGCATGGCGCAGCTTCAGGCAAGCCATGTGGAAACAGCCCAGTTTTTCCTGAGGGAACAGTGGACTAATCAAATTAATAAAAATAACCTTGCCTTTATGACCAGACCTGATTGGCAAGAGTTGGGTGCGGCTTGGTTTGAGTCCTCGGTACCTGAGAAAGCTTTTACTTCTTTCCAAATACCTTCAGGTGGGTAGCTGTGCTGGTCTGCAGCAGAAAAGCTCTTTCCTCTGCCCTGGAATGGTGCCATTCCCTCCCTTGGGGCTGTGTCCCTCGTCTCCCGCTTCTCCCTGGGTTCTCCAGTGTATGCCACACACTCACACGCAGCCTCTTGTCCCCTTGGGTCAGAGTGCACCAGGTTGTGAGAGTGTGTATGGGGGAATTGTTGTTCACTACACTGATTATAAATAGTTTTCTTCTACTGAAAGAAACCTGGTGGCACACTATAGCCGTTGTAGCCCAAAGTAGCAGTGGAAGCAAATGTGTGTGTGTGTGTGTGTGTGTGTGTGTGTGTGTGTGTGAGTGTCATTGTGGCAATGCCAAGATATCACTTCCAGCCACATACCGAAGGCAATGTCACACATTGCTGTAGTCAGGGCAACACTAGGACATCACTTCTGGTTATGCAACCATCACATGGAAGTGACATCATGACACCAGAAGCCACCTAGCCCCACCCCCAAATATCTCTGGGAGTTATCAGTTGAGGGCTGGCGACCCTGTTCCTGCTCTTCGGTGTCCTGCGTAAAGTTGCCACATGCAGAGCAAAGGTTTTGCAAATCAGGATAGACACATGCTTTTGTTATAGATTGAATTCTTTCGCCCAATGGGGCTACATTGTTCTCCTCCGCTCCATTTTATCCTCACAACAACCTTGTGAGGCAGGCCCAAGTTTACCTATTGAGCTTCCATGGTAGAATGTGGGTTTGAATTTGGGTCTCCCAGATCCTAGGTGGCCCTGGGTACGCCACTCCTCTCAGCCCCAGCTCCCCAGCTGTATTGTGCGGGTGATAATAATAACACTAACTCGTTCACTGCTCCGAGAGAGGCACTAATCTGTCTAGAAGAGTGGTATATAAGTGCAGTTGTTGTTGTTTTGTTGTTGTTGTTGTTGTTTTGATCCCCCCTCCTCACCCCTAGCCTGAAACTTGTGGTCTAGGAAGCAACTAAATTCCTCCATGGCGCTCTGAGGAATCTTTGCCTACGGTATTGCAGGACCCTCCTTGGGCAGATCAGGTAGTTCAGGGCGGCTGAAGTGTCAGTATTGTTACACCGTCAGCAGCAATCACATCCCACATATGCTTATTTTATTGTTAAGTTTCTTTTAAAACTTTCTACCCTGGATTTCTCCCGTGAAGCATGACCCAAACCAACAATGCAGTACGCTGATGAAATCTTTCCAGTATAACAAGGTTGAGGAAAACAGCACAGAGCAGCCCTGCCTGAAAGGACTCTCTTTCCTGGAAGCAACAGCAGATCCAGGACGTTTTCCCTGCCTGGACGTCTTCCAGCGCCGGAACCAAGGGCAAGGAGCCTAACCCTGTGATGCTTGCAGTAGAGAAGGAACCGTTCCCACTGTTGCACTTCTGTCCAGTGACCCTGCCTCTTACCTGAGCTGGCTGCATGGCAGCTCCTTTCCCGTCACCACAGGAACAAGGTGGTGGAGGAAGCACCGAGGGTTCTTTTTTGCTGCAGTCTGGGAGGGAGAGAAAGAAAAATACTGGGAAACCCTTTTTGCTGTGGGCAAATCTCTCTGTGTCTGCCTCTTTCTCTTTAGCAACACTCCTGTCTTCCCTCCCCAATCCCCCCCCAAGCCAAATTCAGACTCCTTTCCCCCATCATTTCCTTACTAAATGTGCCTCTGTGCAACCTGAAGCCACCTGAGCCCAGCTCAACCTCCAAAGGTGCCCGGTTTGGATCCTGCACCTCATGTCTTGGCAGCCCCCCCACCACCACCCCGTGGCTCTGCACAAAAAGCCCAAGAGAGTCTCTGAAGCCGGGGTTGCCAGCTCTAGATTGGGAAATTCCTAGATATTTGGGAGGTGGAGCCTAGGATGGGCGGAGTTTGTGAAGAGAAGGGATCTCAGTGGTATAGAATGCCGTAGAAGTCACCTTCCAAAGCAGCCATTTTCTCGAGATCTCCAGGCTCTACCTGGAGGCTGGCAACAATTTGCAGCAGGTGGGTGAAAATTGGAGGGGGGGGGAGTGCTCTTTTACTCCCCGCTTCGCTCACTCCATTCTCTCTTGCTTTTCAGTCTCACCTAGCAAAGGTCCCTTTCCTTTTCCTGGCTCCTGCGGGTTTTTTTATTCCCTACTTTTGTTTGGAGATGTCTTTGGCTTTGCACAAAGCATCTCTTTCTGACGCAGGGGTGGGGAGGTGGGAGGGGCAGGGAGGGAACGACGGAGCTCTCTCAAATCACGCCATCCTTTCTTTCTGCTTTGGGTCTTACACTGTAGCCCCCTCCACAACTACTCCCCCTTCCCAAAGCCCCTCTGGCCTCTCCTGATTCCCTCCCAGCCATTCAAGCAGCAGCCCGAGAGACTCTGAGGCAGCTCCACTCATGGGGGGGGGGGAGAATGACTTTCCTATGCCTCCCCCCCTCCCTGCAATCTGCCTCTCTAGGAGAACTGTGGACTCTCTCACGTTAACTCTTAGAGCAGAAGCACAAGTGACAAAAGGCACAGGTTGGACACTTGTCAGCTTCCCTCAAGTTTTGATGGGAAATGTAGGCAGCTTGGCGGAATGTTGGACAAGTGACAGTTGAAAAGTCCATTGGACAGCCGTCAGAGAGTCAAGCTGCAAGACCAGGACGCCTCCATTTCCCATCAAAACTTGAGGGAAGCTGACAAGTGTCCAACCTGTGCCTTTTGTCACTTGTGGTTCTGCTCATAGAGGGCATCTCAATGGTTAAAAGAACCTGGAAGAGACACAGCAAATTCTCCTCCAATTTACTTTGGTGCCAGTTCTTTCCACACTCCAAGCATTTATATGCCCCCGCTGCCCCTGCCTGGTGAATTCTCTGATGGGAAATCAGCATGTTTTTCCTGGAGTGAAACGTTTCCCCCATGCGGTGAGCATTGATACAGTTTATCCCGCCAGTGGATTCTTCGATGGGAAGGAAGGCGACTCCTTCCCGCCAATCTTTTCCCACCCTCCCGGCTTGAGCTGTTCCCCTGCCTGGGCTCCTTGCCTGTCAGGGTTGCTTGTCTCAGGGTGATGCCCACAGGCTCTCCTGCCCTTTTCCATCCTCTGCACCCCTCTTGAGACTGGGGGTCTTCAGGTACCTGTCAGGCTATGGTTAACAGGATATGGTAGACAGATCCCAGGACCCTTGGAGCAAGACACAAGTTCTTAATTAAAGGGGTTTTATTCAGAAATCCAGTCTTATCATATATATATGTCCATAGAATTACTCAGAAGCAAGAAAGCATCCTCGTAGTACATGCTCCTTGTTAGGAAAAGCAACTTGACGAAAGTACAAACTCTAAATACCCACTCATTCCCCCCCTCCCATCTAGACCACAGATTATAGTGAAAGCAGGGAGGTTACAATAGTGCAGACATTGCAAGGTCACGTCGGTGAGCCTCAAAGGAGAATAGATAACCCAGCTGTGTTCCCAGGCCGCTGGAGAAACGAAAGCTAAAAAGGAAGCGTTTGGAAGTTCAAGCATTTGGAGGAGGATGCTACAGCAGGCTACAGCAGCAGCAATGGTTCAGTACAGCAAACAATAGCTCAGTAGAGAGAGCAATGGAATGGCTGTAGGGGACAGACGTAACCGTACCTCTTTAAAGAGAAAATCTGGCTGGGGACTGTCCTTCCTTCGACCTCTTTCCTGCCCCCAGTTACGGCTAGTTGTAGGGTCCTTCTGTGACATTCCGCTGCAAGGAATTCTGGGGCACGGGGTGGACTATGCAGACCCTCATAGCGATGTCAAACTATCCAGTAGGAAAGTATCTACATCCGCAGACAGTGCCCGGTTGCCTAGGCTATTGTCCCTGTCCCTTAGCAAGGGAGCTCTTTGAGCTATTTCTTATGACCCAGCCCTATAATCTGGGGAGAACGCCCTTCTGCATGTGAAACAAATACTCCACCCACGACCCACAGCCTCTCCAGAGACATAAGAGGCCTGAATAAGCCAAGCAAAAGCCAGAAGTTCCGCTGGTGCAAACTGAGCCCCCCCCCCACACACACACCTCTTAACTGAATGGGAACTAGAGCACAGCTGCAGAGATCTAAGGGTTAACACTAGAGAATCCACCATCCTCCTAGAGAGGTATTTGGGGGGGGACATAGGAAAGCCATTTCCTCCTCGCCTTCCCCCCATTGCAGGAGTCGTTGAGTCTCCCAGGCTGCTGGTGAGCTAAAAGGGGCTTTAGAAGTGGGTGATTTTGGTGGGGGGGGAGCGCTACAATACAAAGCCTAAAGTAAAGAGAAATAAGGGGCTGGAGAGAGAGAGAGAGAGAGAGAGAGAGAGAGAGAGAATGAGCTCCGTAGTTCCCTCCCAATCCCTTCCATCTCCCCTCCTGCACCAGGAAGAGCCACTTTGCACCAATCAAAAGAAATCCACCCTTCTGAAAATGTGGGGAATAAAAGACCCATGGGAGACATGAAAGCAAAAGGGACCTGCTTGCTTTTCTTGGGGTGGGGTTGAAATACAAGAGAGAAAGGAGTGAGGGAAGGGGGGTTAAGAGAACATCCTCCCTTTCCCTCCCCCCACAACCTGAGACCTGGGTCCTCCTCTTGCATCCAGGGATCATCTTGGGCCCTTTGTGTCAAACCATGAAAGGTCCCTGCTGAGGCTTGAGGACAGGATCCGAACCCAGCACCTTTGGAGTCTGGCCAGGTCTCAAGTGGCTTCAGGTTCCACAGAGGCAGGTTTAGGAAGGGGAGAAGGAGGGAGAAAAAGAGTCTAGACTTAGCTTTGGGACGGGGGTGGGGAAATTGGTTGTGTGGAGGAAAGACAGAAGTGCTGCAAAAGAAAAATCTGAGAGGAAAATTTGTGTGCAGCAAAAAGGTTTACCAGCATTTTTCCTTCTCTCCCTCCCAGGGCAGCAGTGAAAAGACACCACTGACGCCTCCTCCTCCATCTCTGTGTGGTGAAGGGAAATGAGCCGCCATGCAGCCAGCTCAGGTACGGGAGGGAAAGGGGGAGCAGAGGTCCGGAACGGTTCCTTCTCTGTCGCAGGGAATCAAGCTCCTGCCCTTGGTTCTGGAGCCGCCCACTGCAAAGGCGGGAAAATTGTCACCCCCTGTCTAGTACTGGTGTGCAGGGAATCCCAAGCAGGGCCAATACAACAATTCTTTTATTGGGCCCAACTCATAAAGTACCATGTGGAGAGTCAAATTACCAGTTTCTGCATGCATGGGGCTTGGAGTTCTCCCAGGCTACAGACTAATTTCCAGACTACAAAGATCAGGGCGGCCTCTGTGGAGAGCCAGTGTGATATAGAAGGTAGAGTGACAGGCTAGGATCTGGGTGATTCAGGTTCGATTCCGCATTCGGGTGTGGAAGCTTGCTGGGCGTCTTTGGGCCAGTCGCATCCTCTCAACCTACCCTACTTTACAGTATTGTTTGTAAGACACTTTGGGTCCCCACTGGGGATAAAGGTAGGGTATAGATGAAGTAAAATAAAATAAATCTAATTCCTCCTGAGCTCCCTCCCCTTCCTGAAATGCCCCCCCCGCCTAGGCACCTCCGCCTCTCCCGGTGGTTCCCAACTGCGAATTGGCCACCCTACTGGAGGGCAGAATGTTTTTGCCTTCCAACTCTGTTTGTGGGAATCAGGCCAGAGACTAGCATTCTCCAGACATGCCAGGCCTTGTCCTTTTTGAGAGTTAGAACGCCCTTCATTTGAGTCCAGGAGCACCTTAAAGACCAACTAGATTTCCAGGGCATGAGCTTTCGGCGAAAGGGCCCTTGGAAGTTCATACCCTGGAAATCTAGTCAGCCTTTAAGCTGCTCCTGAACTTGAATCTTGCTCTGCGACTGCAGACCACCAGGGCTATCTACCCCAAATTAAGTGGAGATTCGTGAGCCCTTACTAGCCGGTCAACACTCATCGATCAGGTCTGGTTATGAATACGTTATTTTTATTTATTCGCTTGATCAGCCCACAGTTCCCTCAGGGAAAAACTGCTTGTTGTGACTTTGGTTCCTGGAGGATTCTTGTCTCCTTGGAGACCAACTCGGCACTCATCAGAACTGAGCCCAAGGAGAGTAGCAGGCCCCCAAGGATCTCCAGGCAAGAAGAAGGTCTGGGTGCTCCTCTCTACCATCCCTCCTGCACGTGGCACCACGTTTTTCACTCCCAGTTACACAGCCAATGGTCCGCCATCCCTCATCCACCCATGGCCGACACACTTCTTGCTCTAAGCACATCATCCTATCCTAAAATGAAAGGAAGGAGGAGTTGAACCCCACCGATTCTTTGGCTGTTGCCTCAACAAATCTGCTCCTCTTGCTGCTTGGAAGCAGCTCCTCAGACTAACTCCTGCTCTCACCAGGAGGGGATCAACAGTTTTGCCCACCCCCTGGCAGGTCAAGTGAGGTGGGCATTTTTAAACAAACCCTCCTTGTCTCCTTCAGCATCTGAGAACGCAAGCCCTGGTCCGCCTCTCAGCCAAATACCAACATTCTATTGCACGCCCAAATGTTCCTCTCTCTGGAAGGACCTTCTCAGAGGTGGAGCACAGCCCTCATTTCTACGTCAGGCAAAGGATGGGCCCACTAGGGAAGCTGGAGTGGAGGGCAGGCTGGTAGTGATGGCCACCCACTGGCCCCAGAGTGCCCCCAAGGGGAGATGGGAAGGGAAAGCCTCCAGGCTTTGATCGCCTCCTGACTGCTGCTGTTTAAGAATTTCTTTAAAAATTCTCACGGAACCAGCTTATCACTGATATAGAGAAACGCTTTCTTTTTCTTCTTCCAGGGCGAGGTGTTCTTTGAAGAGGTGGCTGTGCATTTCACCCGGGGGGAGTGGACCCTGCTGAGCCCAGCCCAGAGAGCTCTCTACAAGGAAGTCATGCTGGAGAATTTTGGGAACGTGGCCTCTCTGGGTGAGGATCCCTTTCTCCTTGGCCCTCTCCTGAATACCATGAACTATAGCTATTATATTGTAAGGAAGTCCCTTTTGAGGACCGGTAAGCTCAGGCCCATTCGCTAAGCTCTGCCGCCCTGGATACAGACCTGGCAAGGGTTGGGGGAGGGCCAGGCCCTGACTAGCAGTCCTGTGCCTGGATCACATGAGAGAAGGGGTGGGTGCCAATACTGCATGCAGTATTTCAAGGGAAGATGCTTCCTTTGAAGACAGGGAATGTCTGAAATGGGGCTTCCTTCACCTGAGAAGATAGGAAGAGCCCTGCTAGGTCAGACCAGGGGTCCATCTAGTCAACCTCCTGTCTCACAAAGTGGCCAACCTGTTGCTATGGAGGGTCAACAACAGGGAACAGAAGCTGAAGCCTTCCCTAGAAGTGGCCTCCTGGCACTGATTCTCAGAGGTTCACAGCCTCTGAATGTGGCTAGTAGCCACTAATAGGCCTGTGACCATCACTACATCCTCTGGCTGTGAATTCCACATTTTAATCATGCATTGCGTAAAGAAGTATTTCCTTTTGTCCGTCTTGAATCTCCTGTGTCATTTGTCACTTGTAGTTTGGCCCTCAGTCTCAGCAAGTTCAGGCCCCATTAGCATACACTTGAAGTTGGGATTCTTTGTTCCAATGTACAGCGCCTTACACTTGCCTACGTTGAACTTCATTTGCCACCTTGTTGTTCACTCACCCAATTTGTGGAAATCCCCCTGGAGCTCTTCACAGTCAGCTTTAGTTTTCACCATTCTGAATAGTTTTGGGTCCTCTGCTGACTTGACCGTTACATCCTTCATTTCCAGATCATTTATGAACAAATTAAATAGCACCAGCCCCAATACTGATCCTTGTGGGACCCTACTGCTTATGTACTTTCACTGCAAGAACAGTTTATTTATTCCTATTCTTTGCTTCCTAACCAGTTCTTAATCCATAAGAGGCCTCGACCTCTTGTTCCATAACGGTTAAACATAACCAGGAGTCTTTGGTGAGGAACCTAGTCAAAAGCTTTTGAAAGTCCAAGTAAATGATGTCGACTGAGGGCCAAGCTACACATGACGAATGACACTTGAATGGCAAGTGGATTGAGTGGAGGGCAAGTGAACAGGGAGAAATACACTTGCCGTTCAAGTGTCATTCATCATGTGTAGCTTGGCCCTGAGTCTCCTTTAACTACATGCTCAAAGAACTCTAAAAAATGGGAAGGGAAGAGGGCCAGAACTATGAAGTAGGAAAGAGAGGAAGGATGGATACAGAGTTGAGGACTGGGGAAGGACAGTAGAATGGGAGAAATTAGGGAATTAGGCCATATGTGTCCTGAAGGTGTCTCAGGGCCAAGCTACAAGTGACGAATGACACTTGAACGGCAAGTGGATTGAGTGGAGGGCAAGTGAACAGGGAGAAATACACTTGCCGTTCAAGTGTCATTCGTCACTTGTAGCTTGGCCCTCAGAATCTCAAAGGGGAAAGAACATCTGGGGAGGGAAACCCGCTCAGATTGTGGGGTTTTAGGGAGACCTTCCTACACCTTTCTCCCTGACTCCTGACAGATGATTGTGAAGAGGAAGCATTAGGGTCTCTTGTGGGGCACCTGAGTGACCAATGCCATTGGCCAGAGAGCCTTGTCAAGCAACCAGGACGACTAATGTCATCTTTGTGGGAGTCTTAACGGGGAAGCAAATGTTCAAAGTATTTGACGAAGTTTCTGGGACAGTCTGCATTGTGGGGGACTTTTTAAAGAGGTGAGGAATGCCTTGTTATTGTCCTGTTATGGACCAAACACTAACTATTAATCATAGCTGGGATGTACGGGAGGGCATTGGAGAGCCATCGAAAGGGTGCCTTGAGTGGCAGTTTTCCCATGGCAATCAGGCCCCTATCTTTCAGAATGGCATTTTATTGCATCTGGGCAGATAGAAAATGGTGTCCCTCTCCCCCAGCTTTGGATAGAACTAGAATTTAAGGAAGTTCTAAAGCATTGTTCCAGTGTGTGTGTGTGGGGGGGGGGAGTCCTCAGGATAAGAACTCCACTGGCTTCCCTTCCATTTCTTAGCTGGGCAAGCAGCGAGTGTGTATCTGCCAGTGCCTGTTCAGCTGTCTTGCTTGTGGAGGGACACAGCCATGGTGACTTCGAACGGCTGAATACTTATATCACATAGAAGAGCCATAGATGTGTTTTTGTTTCCTCCTGAAAAAGGAACTGAGATTGGCAAACCTGACCTCATATCGTGGCTGGAAAAAGAGGAGGAGCTCTTTCTCCATAACTCTGATGAAGAGAAGAGATTGGCAGGTCAGTGCCTGGGTCTGTAGAGGGATGCTCTGATGTCTGGGAGCTCTGGGGTGGGGAGCAAAATAAGCTGACAGTACAATGTTTATTGATCATATAGAAAACCCTGCACTTTTCCACGTTGCTTTGTAGGGGGACCAGCAATAGTATAAAGTCATTTATTTTCTTATATTCAACTGTACTCCGTCTCCCTAGCAGTGCATGCGTATCCACAATGGGAGAACAAGTGTAAGATCTTTCACTTGAGTGTCCCCCTGTAAGTTGTCTTGTGTAGAGGGACTCTATGTAAAAAAAAAAATGAAAAAGGATGCTAATAATTGAGCATTGGCCATGTATTTTGCAGGTGATGAAATCCTCGTAGTCATAAATTGAAGCATGCTGCAAGCGATAAGTGCTTACTCCTTCACAGATCAATTTTAAAAATATGCTTAGGTAGAAATTTAACTGGAGCCATACATCTCATACCTCAATAAAAGGAAGGTCTTCTTAAACAATTAATGGACTGTTAGGTTCATAAAGATGAAATATAACTTCAAAATATACTTGTCTCTCAATCTTTTCCCACAGCTACTAAATCCTCTGAGAAAAGAAGGCAGAGCGCACTGACATTTTGTCAACGTTATCAGTAAAAAGTCCAGCTCTTCACTCAAATCTTGAGAGAGCAAAGTTTTTAATCTTCAAATCCACACAGCTTCCTTCCTATATCACTGTTTTCTCATTGGGCCAGTCAACTCTTTATGGCCCCAATCTGTTTCTTTAAAACACAAGTTGCTTTTGTGTTCAGCAATGCAATCAGAAGGCCCGCTGGGCAAAAGCCCCATCTATAAACACTTGGCTGGCACCAGAAAAGGTGTTGGCGGGGGCCATGTTGGATGCCTCCATTCTAGGAAATTGCTCTTCCAGTCATCCACATGTAGATGTTTTTGTCCTCCAATTCTATCCAGTTGCAGAAGTCTGATGTCTGATTCCAACCGCCTCCCCACAGCAGGAAAAAAACATCTGTATAGTGCCATCATGTGACTGTATAGTTTAGAAAAGCATTGTTTGCAGAATATACAACTGCTTCTCAAAATCACACACACATACACAGATGGGCAGCCTCTGATGCTGTGGGTGATGTTCAACAATACCATTAGATGCAACACAGAGAACCAGTTCGGTGTAGTGGTTAAGAGCATCAGGGCTCTAATCTGGAGAGCCAGGTTGGATTCCCCACTCCTCTGCTTGAAGCCAATTGGGTGACCTTGGGTCAGTCACAGCTCTTTCAGAGCTCTCTCAGCCCCATCCACCTAATAGGGTGATTGTTGTGGGGACAATAATAACATAGGTGGTTGTTGGGGGTTTTTTGGGCTGTACTGCCGTGGTCTTGGCATTGTAGTTCCTGACGTTTCGCCAGCAGCTGTGGCTGGCATCTTCAGAGGTGTAGCACCAAAAGACAGAGATCTCTCAGTGTCACAGTGTGGAAAAGATGTAGGTCATTTGTATCTACTCAGGAGGGGTGGGGTTGAGCTGAGTCATTCTGTAAGAGTTTCCCAGGGTGTGGAATGCTAATGGCGGGAGGCTTCACTGAGTCATTCTGTAAGAGTTTCCCAGGGTGTGGAATGCTAATGGCGGGAGGCTTCACTGTATCCTGAGGAGGTTCTTTTGCATATGGATTGGTGCTTGATGTGCTAATCTTCTCTGCAGGGCTATTGTCGGGTGTGGAGTGTTTTGTTGGCCTGGTGTTTTTCAGAACTGGAGCCCATGCTCTGTTCATTCTTAAGGTTTCTTCTTTCCTGTTGAAGTTTTGCTTATGCTTGTGAATTTCAATGGCTTCCCTGTGCAGTCTGACAAAGTAGTTGGAAGTGTTGTCCAGTATTTTGGTGTCCTGGAATAAGATACTGTGCCCTGTTTGAGTTAGGCTATGTTCAGCCACTGCTGATTTTTCAGGCTGTCCAAGTCTGCAGTGTCTTTCATGTTCTTTTATTCTTGTCTGGATGCTACGCTTTGTGGTCCCGATGTAAACTTGTCCACAGCTGCAGGGTATACGGTATACTCCTGCAGAGGTGAGGGGGTCTCTGCTGTCTTTTGCTGATCGTAGCATCTGTTGTATTTTTCGAGTGGGTCTGAATACTGCTTGAAGGTTATGCTTTTTCATAAGCTTTCCCATCTGATCAGTAATTCCTTTGATATATGGCAAAAACACTTTTCCTGTAGGTGACTGTTTTTCCTTGGTTGTTTGATTCATCCTGGGTTTGATTGCTCTTCGGATTTCATTTCTGGAGTAGCCATTTGCCTGAAGTGCGTGGTTTAGATGATTAATTTCCTCATTGAGAAAGCGCGGCTCACATATCCGTCTTGCACGATCCACTAATGTTTTCATTATGCCTCTTTTCTGTCGGGGGTGGTGATTGGAGTTTTTGTGTAAGTACCGATCAGTGTGAGTTGGTTTCCTGTAGACCTTGTGACCTAACTGAGAGTTTGCTTTGCGGATGACCAAGGTATCCAGGAATGAGAGTTTCTGGCAGATCTCCTGCAGGACCACATCGGGAAAACCTCGTCTTACATCAAAGATTCAGCAGATTTCATCAACAAAATCAGTTCTCTGAAACTCAATCCACAAGACATACTTGTCAGTTTTGATGTTGTATCCCTGTTTACCAAGGTTCCAGTAAAAGACACTATTGCACTGATTAATCAGATTTTCCCAGAGGATGTAACAGCCTTATTCCATCATTGTCTGACAACCAGTTACTTCCAATGGGACAACGAATTCTATGAACAGATGGATGGGGTGGCCATGGGGAGCCCACTCAGCCCAGTTATAGCAAACTTCTACATGGAACATTTTGAAAAAACAGCTCTAGAATCAGCACCCCACAAACCCAGTGTATGGTTCCGGTTTGTGGATGATACATTCATCATTTGGAGCCATGGGGAGGAAGAATTGATGGAGTTTTTGAATCATCTCAACAACATCCACCTGAACATACAATTCACAATGGAGAAAGAAAGTGAGGGAAAACTCTCATTCCTGGATACCTTGGTCATCCGCAAAGCAAACTCTCAGTTAGGTCACAAGGTCTACAGGAAACCAACTCACACTGATCGGTACTTACACAAAAACTCCAATCACCACCCCCGACAGAAAAGAGGCATAATGAAAACATTAGTGGATCGTGCAAGACGGATATGTGAGCCGCGCTTTTCTCAATGAGGAAATTAATCATCTAAACCACGCACTTCAGGCAAATGGCTACTCCAGAAATGAAATCCGAAGAGCAATCAAACCCAGGATGAATCAAACAACCAAGGAAAAACAGTCACCTACAGGAAAAGTGTTTTTGCCATATATCAAAGGAATTACTGATCAGATGGGAAAGCTTATGAAAAAGCATAACCTTCAAGCAGTATTCAGACCCACCCGAAAAATACAACAGATGCTACGATCAGCAAAAGACAGCAGAGACCCCCTCACCTCTGCAGGAGTATACCGTATACCCTGCAGCTGTGGACAAGTTTACATCGGGACCACAAAGCGTAGCATCCAGACAAGAATAAAAGAACATGAAAGACACTGCAGACTTGGACAGCCTGAAAAATCAGCAGTGGCTGAACATAGCCTAACTCAAACAGGGCACAGTATCTTATTCCAGGACACCAAAATACTGGACAACACTTCCAACTACTTTGTCAGACTGCACAGGGAAGCCATTGAAATTCACAAGCATAAGCAAAACTTCAACAGGAAAGAAGAAACCTTAAGAATGAACAGAGCATGGGCTCCAGTTCTGAAAAACACCAGGCCAACAAAACACTCCACACCCGACAATAGCCCTGCAGAGAAGATTAGCACATCAAGCACCAATCCATATGCAAAAGAACCTCCTCAGGATACAGTGAAGCCTCCCGCCATTAGCATTCCACACCCTGGGAAACTCTTACAGAATGACTCAGTGAAGCCTCCCGCCATTAGCATTCCACACCCTGGGAAACTCTTACAGAATGACTCAGCTCAACCCCACCCCTCCTGAGTAGATACAAATGACCTACATCTTTTCCACACTGTGACACTGAGAGATCTCTGTCTTTTGGTGCTACACCTCTGAAGATGCCAGCCACAGCTGCTGGCGAAACGTCAGGAACTACAATGCCAAGACCACGGCAATACAGCCCAAAAAACCCCCAACAACCATCGTTCTCCGGCCGTGAAAGCCTTCGACAATACATCAATAATAACATACTTTGTAAACTGCTCTGAGTTGTCCAGAAGGGCGGTATATAAATCAAATGTTATTATTATTATTTTAAAGTGGAATGTCCTGCTAATGGCCTCCGAAATGAGACATGTGACTATCCGTCATGGCTTTTGCTCAGAGTGCTAACAGATAATACTTCCATCCAGGGAAACTGGCATTAAAGAAGACAATGTCCAGTATGACTGGGAGAGCATCCACATTCACCTTTGGTGGCTTATTAATGGAATCCACTGTATTTTTTAAATGCATGATGGTATCAGGGGAGCAAAAGGTCTAAGAAAAAAGCCTATATACTTGGAAAGCTGTTCAAGGACTGGATCACATCTAGTCGGTCTCCAAGGGAGAGGAAAAACATTCTTGTGCATTTCAGGGCAACTATAGAAAAGCAGAGTTCTAGGGTTCGTGTTATCTAGAAATGATCTCTCATGGAGTGTAATTTACCTTCCTCCAATAGCATCCTAATATCATGTTGAATTTGAGACCATGCTGAGATGGAACATAACATAACTAGTCGTTTAGATGTCTCATAGCCTCCAGTTCATGATCCGGTCTATTCTGAATGACAAGTGCTCCCTCTTTATCTGCTTCTTTAATTACAGTGCTTGAATCACGGGCCAAATTGTTCAATGCCATTTCCTTCTTGTGGTTTAGACTGGCCCTAGATCTTTGTGGAAAGGAAGAAAGAGCATGAAAGGTGTATTATCAGACTTCTGAGACCAATTGGCTGGCCTGTGCCAGGGTAGAAGGGCTTTATCCTCCACCTTGAGACTCCTCTTCTGACTTCCCTTTCACATCAGAGAAGCATCTCCCTCCTAATAAAGGGCATAGCAAAAGCTGTTCCCTTGTTAGTGATACTAACTCCTGATCAATCATTAGAATCTAATGTCACCTAGATTTTTGAGTGTGTACACTCACCAAGCCTTTCTTTTATTTCATTCTCCACAGCCATTCATTAAATTCATTCCCTAGCTTTCAAGCTCTCCCTGCTTCAAAGTATTCATGCCTGGTTTCTCTTTCTTTCAGCAGGAGGTCCGTGGGAGTCAGCAAATGAAACAAAAGAGCATCCAATGACAGACAAAGAAGATACCTCTCCAAATGTTGCATATTGTGATGCCCTGATGAATGAAGAGGGTAAACGTCCATCTAAAGGGAGGAGTAATTCCGGTTTTTTAAAGGGTGGTGATTCTCATGAAGTTCCATTAATTGCAGAAACATACAAAGAAGACAACCTGAATAAATGCCCTGGAAGTGAGGAAATTTCTCCTGAAAAATCATACATTAATATGGATTCTCATCAAAGAAGCCACACCAGGGAGAAAAAATATAAATGCCTGGAGTGTGGAAAAAGCTTCAGTCAGAGTGTCAGTCTTAATTCCCACCAAAGAATTCACACAGGGGAGAAACCATATAAATGCCTCGAGTGTGGAAAAACGTTCAGTAGGAGTGACAGCCTTACTTCTCATCAAAGAATTCATACAGGTAAGAAACCATATAAATGCCTGGAGTGTGGGAAAAGATTCAGTGAAAGTGGAAGTCTTACTATCCATCAAAGAATTCACACAGGGGAGAAACCATATAAATGCCTGGTGTGTGGAAAAAGCTTCAGTGGCAATGGAAGCTTTAATTCCCATAGAAGAATTCACACAGGGGAGAAACCATATAAATGCCTGGAGTGTGGAAAAAGTTTCAGTCGGAGTGACAGCCTTACTTCCCATCAAAGAATCCACACAGGTGAGAAACCATATAAATGCTTGGAGTGTGGGGAAAGCTTCAGGCGAAGTTCACACCTTACTTCTCATAAAGGAATTCATACAGGTGAAAAAAAATATAAATGTCTGGAGTGTGGAAAAAGCTTTCATCTGAGTGGAAGCTTTAGTTACCATCAAAGAATCCATACAGGGGAAAAACCTTATAAATGCCTAGAGTGTGGGAAAAGCTTCAGTCTCAGTTCAACTCTTACGACCCATCAAAGAATTCACACAGGGGAGAAACCATATATGTGCCTGGAGTGTGGGAAAAGCTTCAAACAGAGTGGCAGCCTTACTTCCCATCAAAAAATTCACACAGGGGAGAAAACATATGAATGCCTGGAATGTGGGAAGACCTTCAGTCTCCGTTTATACCTTATTTCCCATCAAAGAATCCACACAGGAGAGAAACCATATAAATGCCTGGAGTGTGGAAAGAGTTTCCGTGGGAATGGAAGCTTTACTTACCATAAAAGAATTCACACAGGGGAGAAACCATATAAATGCCTAGAGTGTGGGAAAAGTTTCAGTCAAAGTTCTACTCTTACTGTCCATCAAAGAACCCACACAGGGGAGAAACCATATACATGCCTGATATGTGGAAAAGGCTTCAGCCAGAGTGGACAACTTACTTCTCACCAAATAGTTCACACAAAGGAGAAAACTTATGAATGCCTGGAGCTGGAAAAAGCTTCAAGCAGAATCCATATCTTACTTCCCATCAAAGAATCCACAAATAATCTGGAAGGCCGTTCTGCAAATTTTGAATGATTAGAAAAAATCATTCTGGATTGACCAGCTTTGCACTGATGAGCGAAGCAGTCGCAGTGGAACAGACTGAGCAGACTGTTGAGATGTGGGAATTAGGTTCTGAAATACTTCATTGGTAATAACCAGTACATTGCAGTGAGACTGAAAACCAACACATAGCAAAAAGAGGGACAGCAGAGTAGCTGCCTGACCTGCAACAGTAATAGGTGGCTTTCCAGTAGGCTCGACTTATTCTTGAGTTTCTTAGCAGTCAGTCCATGAGTATTGAAATCAGTTTGGGTTCAGTTCTTCTGCAATGCTTTATTTTCTTTCTCGCATACCTTAAATAATCATGGTTTTTCAAACAATTTCAAGTAGGATTTTCAATACCACTAGTGGGATTGTTGGTGGCACAACAGCACCCCCCTTTTAATGTATTTTGCACATACTTATACCAATATAAGGGCTGCATTTTTTAAAATTGTCAAAAATGAATGCACTGCCTTCTTTGCATGGGGAGGCCTAAAAGGGAAGCATTTTCATCACCCATTCCAAAGTGCCCTCCCTTGTGCGTCAAACCAGAAAGCCCCACTTGGACGGACCCAGTGTGAGGAGGCAGAGGCCAGCACCAGTAGAGCAAACTGAGCTTCATGGGGATGGAGCCTGTAGTAGCAGCAACTATTTTTAATTTTTTAAAAAAATCAGTACTACTTCTGGCACTGGAACTGGCCACCTCCTTCCCCTCGATCGCCAGGGCTATTTCAAAAAGAAAGCAAGTCTCCAGCCCCTTCCTTTGCAAAAGTACACCTTTCCCCTTATATCTCCACAAAGGAAGGGGCTAGAAACTTTTAAAATGAAAGATGGGAATTCAGAGATTAAGAACAAAGGTGACTCAGAATTGGCTTTTTAAAAAGATTGGGGTAAAAGTGGGTAAAGTGGTCTCGAAAGTACTGGGGGAAAACGGGAGGAAAAAAACAAGCAAAAACTCAAAGGAAAAAAAACCCAAACCGTGCAGAAAGCATGGTTATAACCAAAACAGTATGTGGCCAGAGCCTATGAAAAAAACCTATGTGGAAAAAACCAGGGTTGAGGCATTCTGTATTAGATGGAATTTTTAAGTTCAAGGGCAGACCCATACAGAGTGTGTTACAGTTGTCCAGCTGACAAGTTAATATGGAATGGATCCACAGAGAGGCCAGGTCAAGGTAATGAGTAGTCCTCCATGCATAAAAGCAGATAAACTACACCTAAGCCAAGTCTGAAGTTTGTCGAAGGGCTGGTTATGTTCCTCGCTGGTGGGGATGGGGGTCTCTCCCCTTTTGCCAGCAGCCCCTCGTGGCTAGATGATGAACTAAAGGCCAAGGTCCCATTAGCTCTTGCCTTTTAGTTTCTTTCCTGTGGCCCAAATTCCAAGTTAAAAAGAAAGATGGCCTGTGGGGGTGGGGGAGAAAGAGGCAGGGGCATCAACGGCAGCTGGTCAGCAGGGGGAGTTGCAGTAGAGACATGGGAGACCATAGATCATAGAATCATAGAGTTGGAAGGGGCCATACAGACCATCTAGTCCAACCCCCTGCCCAGTGCAGGATCAGCCTAAAGCATCTCTGACAAGTATTCATCCAGCCTCTTCTTGAAAACTGCCAGTGAGGGGGAGCTCACCACCTCGCTAGGCAGCTGATTCCACTTTTGAACTACTCTGACAGTGAAAAAGTTTTTCCTAATATCCAGTCGGTACCTTTGTGCATGTAGTTTTAGCCCATTGCTTCGCGTCCTACCCTCTGCTGCCAACTGGAACAGCTCCCTGCCCTCCTCCAAATGACAGCCTTTCAAATATTTAAAGAGAGCAATCATGTCCCCCCTCAACCTCCTCTTCTCCAAACTAAACATTCCCAAGGCCCTCAGCCTTTCCTCGTAGGGCTCAGTCTCCAGACCCCTGATCATCCTCGTCGCTCTCCTCTGCACCCTCTCGATTTTGTCCACATCCTTTTTGAAGTGAGGCCTCCAGAACTGCACACAGTACTCCAGGTGTGGCCTGACCAAGGCAGTATAGAGAGGGGCTATGACCTCCTGCGATTTCGATGCTATGGCCCCTTTGATACAACCCAGGATTGAATTAGCCTTTTTTGCCACCGCATCACACTGACTGCTCATATTCAGTTTACAGTCCACTCTTACCCCAAGATCCCTTTCACATATACTACTGCCCAGAAGTGTATCCCCCATCCAGTATTTGTGCTTCTCATTTTTGTGGCCCAGATGTAATACTGTGCACTTGTCTTTGTTGAATTGCATCCTATTCACAGCTGCCCACTTCTCCAGAGTATTCAGGTCTTGTTAAATTTTAATTCTATCTTCTTGGGTGTTTGCTACCCCTCCCAATTTGGTATCATCAGCAAATTT
Organism: Eublepharis macularius; assembly: GCF_028583425.1. Taxonomy (NCBI): domain Eukaryota; kingdom Metazoa; phylum Chordata; class Lepidosauria; order Squamata; family Eublepharidae; genus Eublepharis; species Eublepharis macularius. Next base: position 176,265,443 of record NC_072793.1, read on the forward strand.
AATGAGCAGCCCTTCCACTCCTTCATCCAGATCATTGATAAAAATATTGAAAAGTACCAGGCCCAAAACCGAGCCCTGCGGCACCCCACTGGACACCTCCCTCCAATCTGATGAAACGCCGTTGACCACCACTCTTTGAGTGTGGTCCTCCAACCAGTTCCCTATCCACCGAACTGTCCTATAGTCTACTCCACAGTCTTCCAGTTTGCCCATCAGAATGTCATGGGGGACCTTATCAAAAGCTTTACTGAAATCCAGATAAATCACGTCAACAGAGTTCCCCCGATCCAGTAAGCTGGTCACTCGATCAAAGAAGGAAACCAGGTTGGTCTGGCAGGATCTGTTAGGAACAAAACCATGCTGACTTCCCTGGATCACTGAGCGGTCCTTCAGATGCTTACATATTGATCCCTTTAAAATCTGTTCTAATATCTTCCCAGCAACAGAAGTCAGACTGACCGGCCTGTAGTTTCCCGGGTCATCCTTCCTCCCTTTCTTAAAAATTGGGATAACATTCGCTCTTCTCCAATCTTGTGGCACATCCCCAGTCCTCCAGGAGGCCTTGAAGAGGCCTTCATCATCTTGGCCTATTGGCCCAGCTCACATTGACCTGCCATGGCGTTAATTTTCTGAACATTTTAAAGCCCTGTTAAGAAACCAGCCTGCTTTTATCCTGGTTTTTGGCCAACCTTACGCTCAGGCGAATCTGCCTAGGGGAATTCTGGGAAATGTGGCGAAAGTCAGAGCAAAGCAGTTGCTTAAGAGATTCGGGCCCTGGGGGAACTGTTGCAGTTCTGGTAATGTTCTGCCGGGCCTTTGGTTGAGGACCAGTGTCCGTCCCCTTTTCTATCCTTTTTCCTGACCATCACGCCCTGTTTTCCGACTGGTACATTTCCACATATGACCCTGCAGAATTTGAGCACATGCCTTTTATAATGGCCTGGGTATTTTAACGATGCCTGGAACTGAATTTTTGTGATTGGTGATAACTTTTATATTTTTGTGTGTTTTTAAGACGATATTTATTGCTGTTTTGTAGATGTTAGCTGCCCTGAGCCTGTTCATGGGGAGGGCAGGATATAAATCTAATAAAATAAAATAAATATCCTGCCTTTGCACACTTTCTATATATGTAATCTTTTTACAGAATTCTTAATAAATATATTAATCTTGTGTGGTGTTATGATGTTTTGGGCTCCAATGTGAATTCAGCATCTTGGGCTATTGTCCCAGTTCACATTGACCTGCTTTAGCGGAACTCAGCAAGCGAGTGGCCTTCCCTGCAGGGCTGACAGTTTGATTAACACCTGGTACGGCCGGAGACTTTATTTCTGCAGTTTCTGAGTTTAGGATTAGTCATAAGGAATTGGTGGCAGAGATCTGCCCTGGGGTGCAAGGGTCTCTTCCCCTCCAAAGTGTGTTTGTTCTTGAAGAAAACCTGTTGCCCAAAATTATGGCCCCAGGAATGATTCAGTGTCATAGTTCGTCAACCCCTGGCATTCTGAAAGGGCTTGCTAGTTTTACTTGTTGCCTCAGCCAGACATTCATTCATTCATTCATTCATTCATTCATTCATTCATCTCTGTACACCCCCACCCCCCTGCCCCTGAGTCCCAGCCTGAATGTACTTTTGAAGAAAAAGACTTTTTGCAGGAGAAACTGAAGCAGGACTAATGAAATCAAGCCCCACCAGTTTGGAAGACAAACGCACCTCTACCTGTATGGTCTGGCACATGGAATGCAATCCCTGATCATTAATATAGTCTGGGTGCTATGTTCTGTGAGAGTTTAGGATCCCCTGTTCAAGTCTTCCTATTGTTCCCAATATTGCAGGGGGGCGGGCAGGGATGACTCAGGGCCAAGCTACAAGTGACAAATGACACTTGAACGGCAAGTGGATTGAGTGGAGGGCGGCCCTCAGGGTCATACCTTCAGTTAACTCCTGTCATTCTGAAAGGGCTTGCTAGTTTTACTGGTTGCCTCATTCATTCATTCATTCATTCATTCATTCATTCATTCATTCATTCATTCATTCATTCATTCATTCATTCATTGTCATTTATAGTCTGCCTTTCTCACTGAGACTCAAGGCGAATTACATAGTGTGAGATTAGTACAACCAGTGGCTAGGACAAAGGCAGGCATTTCCATACAGTGTCAAGAACATTTCCATAAACAATGTCATAGGATAAATGAATACAAGTTTACAAAGACATAGGATTAGCAAGGATCCAGTATGGGGTTGAAGAACTGCTGAAACAGAACATAATCAGTTCTAGGACTGACATTAAACAACATGAAGCACAAGTAGTATATAGAAGTACATATTTAAAGCAACAGATAATATGTAAGGCAACATAATGGTGAAGTCTATGCCTCCCAATTCATTTGTGAAACAACTGAGACCCCCTCACTACAATACCACTCTCCTGTCTGAGTAAAAAGCCTTTTTGAATAATTCAGCTTTGCATCATTTGCGGAAAGCCAGGAGCGTGGGGGCTCTCCTGCCCTCCTCAGGCAGACCGTTCCACAGAATAGGGGCCACCACAGAGAAAGTCCCTGTATGGGCTGCTCTTGGTTTCACCCATGTGTTATAAAGTTTTCTTTGCGATTTTCTTGTGTGTGTTTTTAAACGGAATTACTTGTACATTTATGGTTGATTGTGCAGGCACGCCTGATGATTCTTTGGTAAGTTTAATAAGAGTTTAACAGTCAGTTTGATAGTTTTAATTGTACAAACAGTTTTAGAATGATTTTTTGGAAGACCTAACCAGCTTTAAGGAGGAATCCCCTGCACGAGCTCTCACTCTCGCTCTGTGAGCCAAGCTACAAGTGATGGATTACACTGGCCTGGCAAGTGAACAGACTCCTGTGTATTTCTCCCTGTTCACTTGCCCTCCACTTGTGCTCCACTTGATCAAGTGAAGAGCAAGTGAATGGCAAGTGAACAGGGAGGAATACACGTAAGTCTGTTCACTTGCCAGGCAAGTGCAATTCATCACTTGTAGCTTGGCTTTCTGACTCACAGGAAGAAAGGTGGCCATGTCCCCTGGGGGCCTGGGCATTCCCTTGACAGTAAATCTCTTTTTTGGCTTCCTGAGGGTCATCACAATTCAGGCCATGTGTAAAGATCAGGGTTTGCTGAGCAACAATTTTCCAGAACAATCAAGGAATCTGCTTTGCAATGCAGAGTTTCCTGAGCTAATTCATTCCAAGGAAGGCTAAGACACCAGCCATTTCCTCTCCTTTGTTAAGCCAATCAGGTCTTTGTCCAACAGGCTTGAGCCAGCCACCTGTCAGGTAAGCTGGTCATGTCCATGGCTGGAATTCCCTCTACCTTCCACTCCCCCAACATTCAAACCTTCCAATCAGATCCAAAGTTTCTAGCCTGGAACCAATCCCATCACAGCAGAGAGGCTGTCTTCCTCTCCATGCAAATAGAGGTGAAGAAAAGCCACCTCCCAGCCCCTAAACTTTTGTGGCTGGTTCCTGGGTCCTCCCTGCTATGCCAGCCCCACAGCTGGCTTACCCTGGCTGGAATCATTTGGTCTCCCCTGGATTGCCCACAGACTGCAACAGACTTCCAGCACCCTGGAACCTTTTTTCTTCCTCTGATTTCTGCACAGACAAGGAAAGGTATATCTTCACTCCCCGTCTTTTATCTTCCCTTATTTTCCAATTCACGCTGCATCACACAGAGAGGTGGCATTTTGCTTCTCCCTGCTAGTTGGAAAGACGAGACACTCACTCCTCTCCTCTCCTGTTCCCCATCCCCCCCCCCGACTCCCATATTTACACTTTAGGCTTAGAGGTAACTGATGCTGCTATTGGTCTTGGAATAGTTTTGGTTGATGTTTTCTGGGTATTGTCTGGAAATGAGTGAGTTGCTGGTGCTTTGTTTTCAAATTTGCACCCAGGAAAATTTCCTTCCCCCCTCTCCTAATAATGTACCCGATTCCCCCCCCCCGACAATGAACTGCCTGTTCCTTCTTAAACCTTTAAAATCTGTTTCTGTTCTCCTTTCCCCGCTGAATCACCCTCCTCAGAGCCACCTCAGTAGGCAGATATCCTGATTCTCTTTCCCTGTACAAAGAATTCCCAAGGACAGTCTGAATAGGCAAGTCCACATGTTTTCAGGGCTGTGGAAACAAACCCACCCCTGGGGAACAGGGGTGGTGTCCCGCCCTGTTTCAATAAATGTATAAAAATAAGGAGCAAAGACAGTAAAGTACAATACTATTTATATTAAACTAAATACGTGAGCAGTAAAGGAAACTGAATGTAGACTAAGTAATACATGGAAAGATGAAATGTGTTATTTATTTCCTATATCCCCCCCCCTCTTTCTCCCCAATGGGCACCCAGGGTGGCTTATGTAATCCGCTCCATTTTATCCTCACAACAACCTTGTGAGGTAGGTTCGGTTGAGTGCATCTGACTGGCGCAAGGTGACTCGCTCTTGTTCGCTGAGGCAATAATTGCTCTAGGATTGAGACTGTTGTGAGTCAGTAAATTTCGCTGTTGCTTATTTGAGGTGTTTTTCTTTCAAACTCCTTCGGGGAAGGAGCATGGCAGTGTACACGCAGGCCTAAGCTAAGGTTGCCAAATCCAGGTAGTTAAATGCCTAGAGATTGGGTGGCAGAGCCTGGGGAGGGCAGAACTGGGGGGGGGGGAGATCTGCCAGGATTTGATGCCAGAGAGTCTGCCCTCAGAAGCTCTCTGGGTGAACCGATGCTGGAATGAGATATCATGGACACCTGTTCCTTTTGGCTGCACTCGGTTGCCCACGGCTGCTGCAGCAGATGAAGGCCACTCTCCGGCTGCTTCCAATGATGTAAGCTCTGACTTGGAAGGATTTCTGGATTTGCCACGGGATGCCTGGCGGATTTTGCCGCAACTGACTAGCACTTCCCCCCACTCTGGATTCAGTGCTATGAAGCAGGAAGGGGGGGTCCCATTCCACCCCGTAGAAAGATTATGGGCAAACTCCAATTTTGTTTGCACTGAACAATTATTGTTCAGTGTTGTTATGCACTGCCTCCCATTGGCGATTTGCCTTCTCCCTAGTTTTGCTTCACGGTGTTGTCCCTGATGTAGAAATAGATTTTTGTCTTACCCATTTCAGGCCCTTCCTTTTGGAGTCTGGGAGCTGCCCTCAGGATGACTTTGATAGAAATCTGACTGGCAGGTTCTCCCTTATCCCACCTGACCCCCCTCCAAAGGAGGAAGGGGCACGCAGCCCTCTCTCCCGGTCCCTCCTGCTCACCCAGGAGGCCTGCAGAGGAGAAGCCGGGCTTTGCCCCAGCCCCTAAAATGATTTTTCAATCCTTGAGCCGAACAAGCCACAAGAGGAGCTGCAGATGTCCTGCTAGAAACAAGCACAAATATTTAAAGGACCTTTGTCGCTAACAGGTTTTAAATCTATTTCATTTTTCACCCCCTCCCCAGGAGTGTAATGATGGCAAATAGAGTTCTTACGTATTTGAGATGTTTATTCCCTGCTTTTCTTCCCAATATGGACCGAAAGCAGCTTCCAACATTGTTCTCCCTTTCTCCCTCATTTTCTCACAACAACCCTATAAGGTAGGATAGCTTCGAGAGAGAAAGTGAGTGGCCCAAGCCCACTCAGCAAGCTTTATGGCAGAGGGGGGACTCAAACCCTCCTCCAGTGCTCTAAGCATGCCACCAATATAAGCACAACAGACTTATGAGGTAGACCAAGGATCTCCAATGTGGTCACTGTGGGACCAGAATGCCCCAAATACTGCCCTTTACTGTAGGGTACCACAGAGGTTTTCTCACTGAATATGTTTTTGTAGGTGCCCAAACTCCACTCACGTGTTGATAGGGTTGCCAACTTGTTTCTGGGGAATTCCTGCAGATTTGAGGGTGGAGTTGGGTTCCCAAACTCCAGGTGGTGGCTGGTGACCTCCCAGAATCCCACCTTACCTCCAGTCAACGAAGGTCAGTTTCCCTGGAGAAAAGGGCTCCTTTGGAGGGGGGGCTGTATGGCACTATACCCGGATGAGGCCGCTCCCCTCCCCAAATCCGGTCTTTCCCGGGATCCACCCTCCAAATCCACAGAAATGTTCCAGCCCAGAGTTGGCAACCGCAGGAGCCCGAGGAAGGCCGGGTGTGGGAAGGGGAGGGACCGCAGCTGGGTGTCATGCCAGAGAGCCCATCTCGGTAGCCCGGAGAGGAGTTGTAATGCTGGGAGATATCCAGGCTCCAGGTTGGCAGGCCCAGGTATGGAAAAGGACATGGAGAACTGAGGATCAGGCTGACACTCCCTGTCCTCTCCCTCCATGCTGCTGGATTCCCACCAGGGAATTCACAGGGACCAGGGAGAGCCACATAACACTTGGAGAGAGGGATGACCTTGCATCAGAGCAAAGGGGATCAGAAGTTTCCTCTCTTTGTTTTCCATCTCCCCAGTTCTTTTGGCTGGGGGAGATGCTTCCGAAGGGTTAAAGCAAGGAGATAGGCGGTCCTAGAGAGCCCAATTGGAGAGGGGGCCACGGAAAGTCAGTTCCTGTCTGCCTCCCCCACCTCTGCTACTGAGGCTGCTTCTGCCTCTCCTGTGCTGCTGGGAGGGAGGACTGGGTGAGCTCCAAGGGGCTTTTGGGGGGCAAAGATAGGGGGAGGGGCTGCAACGCCCAAGCAGAGAGAAAAGGGGGGAGCTGGTCACGGGGGGCCTTGCACTTAGGAGCCTCCGTGAATCCCAGCTCACTTTCAATACCTTCTTCCTCTCAGTTTCCACCCTGTGCATCTCCCCCTCCCCTTACCAGTGAGACCCTCTCGTCTACTCTTTGCAGAGCCAAATATGGTCTGTGCAGTGCAGCTGAATGCAGGATCCATATCGGGAACCTTTGGAGGCTGGATGGGGAACAAGCGGCTTCAAGGTTCACACACAGGGGCACGTTTAGAAGGAGAGCCCAGGAAGGAAGGAGAAAAAGAGTCTGAACTGGGGTGGGGGCAGGGGGATTGCTAAAGAAAAGGCAAACAGAAATTTGCCTGCAGCTGAGAAGGTTCCCCGGCATTTTTCCTTCTGTTTCTCCCTCCCAGGCAGCAGCAAACGGGAAGGTCCCGGTGCCTCCTCCGCCATCTCCTCTGGGTGGTCAAGGCAGGGGAAAAAAGAGTCCCCATGCATCCAGCTCAGGTAAGGTGGGGAATTGGGCAGTGGCCGGCCGAGATGCTTCCTCCTCGGCCATGAGGCTCAGGGGATCGGGCCGCTTGCCCACCACTCTGGCACTGCGAGATCTCAAAGCTGCCCACTAGGAAGATGGGAAAATGGTCACCCCTGTGCAGAGAAGCCCAGGCAGGGCGGATCAAACAATACTTTGATTAGGACCAACTGGAGAATTACCCTGTGGAGAGTAGGGTTACCAACCTCCAGGTGGAGCCCAGAGTTTTCCCAGCATTGCACCTGATCTCCAGGGTGAACCACATGGCATCTCATCCCTGGAGATCCCCTTCCCCTCCCCTGGGATTGTCCCCCAAATCTCCAGGAATTTCCCCAGCCAGAATTGGCAACCCTACTGGTGAGCGGGATATTGCATTGCTCTGAGTGTTTCATGGCCTGGATGGTGAAAAGGACAACACAAGGTGGGGGGGGGGTCTAGTTGTCCTTACGAGGGTGGCTGGCAGAAGTGCAGTCTGCAGTACTGGACAGTCTGAAGAGGGGGCGCAAGGAGGCTCTTCACCAAGGGCTTTGGGGGTGAGCTTAGACCTATTGAAAATGATCTGGGGTTGTACGGAGGCCTGGTGGGACGAAGAAACGATGGCACAGAAAGGCCACCGGATTAAAATCTGTCTGAGCTCTAATCTGGATTCAGCCGCCCCTTGTCAGGGAGAGAGAAGTAAATCAAAATCGGTTTTTCTCCTCCAAAGAAGATGCTTTTTTGTGTATTTTGGTTGGACGTCCAAAAGCTAGTTTTATCCGTTTCATCAATCTTGCATACTTGTTTGTTTAGTTGGGAGTTTTTTTCTTATTCAATATTGTGTTGTGATTTTTGTGGATGATCTTCCTCCCAAGACTTGAAACTGACATGTTGCCCATCTCACAAGAGATCCAAAGTGGGTGGAGGACCAAAACAAGCTTCCTTCAAAGGGTTGCCAGGTCCCAGCACCTTCTTGGCGGGAGAGAGGGACCTGGCACTGACCCCGTGCCAGCAGCATGTTCCTCTTTGGCGCCTGTGCAATGACATCACTCCCGGAAGTGACATCATCACGCCAGCCATGGGAGTGCAGGGAAGTTACATTGTCCTGCCCCTTGGGAGCGCACATGCTGCGCATGGTGCCTGCCAAAGCTGGGCGACGTCTGGGGGGGGGGGTTGCCACCTATCATTGATCATTGGCAGATCGGTGGGCAAGGGTGCAAACCTCCTGAAGTTTGCCGGCAATTGGCAGGCCCCTGGGAACCCTAATCCTTCAGTAAATTGAGTACTTTTTTTTAAATCTTCATACAGCAACAGTTTGGAGTTCATTCTAAAGGTTATTTCAGGGTCTTTTATGTGGGTTTGGCCTGACCTGGATAGCCCAAGTGAGCCTGATCTTGTCAAATCTCAGAAGCTAAGCAGGGTCGGCTTTGGTTAGTAATTGGATGGGAGACCTCCAAGGAAGACCAGGGTTGCAGAGACAGGCAATGGCAAACCACCTCTGTTAGCCTCTTGCCATGAACCTCCCCCCCCCCAAGGTTTGGCATAAGTCAGCTCTGACTTGAGGGCACTCTCCACCACAGTATGGGTCTAAAAATCAGCAAAAGATATATATGCTAAAATGGAAATAAAAAAGGAAATATCAAAAATGTGCTGAGACTTTTTTGATATTTTTATCATGCCCTTTCCTATTACAAAAACCAATAAAAATAATTTACAAAAAAATGGAATCAGACACAGATTACAACAGTCTGAAACAAAGCATTAAGAGATATGACTGAAAGCAACTTCAGACTACACTCATGTGTACACAGTTCTTGTCTTTCAAACCCCCAGCAGAGAGCAGTGATGAATATGATTTTGCCCTCTGGCAGAGGAATGCGGGGAAAGAAAATTAAAGGGCAAGTCAGAGCGGCCGCCAGGTTGGCCAAGAGCCCTGACAGATGCAGGTGAGGAGTTGGCCCGCAAGGGAGGCAGGAGGACCTCTTCCTTTAAGGGGGACAGAAGGTTCAGAACTGCTGCTCTTTCTGTTGTGGGTGAAACTGGAGCTGAACAGGTGGCAGTTCATCTCTGAAAAGACAAGGGGACCGCAGGTCCCCAAAGACCACACTAACAATATAGAAATGTATTGTTCAAAGTGCTAGTGCAAAGTGACATTTTCCCCCAATAACTTATAATCTACTCCATGCATAGGTATTCAGATCCAGTGCTCAATAGTCCCCATCATTTGACACATCCTCTTCAACAAGTATCGTCACGACGTCAGCATTGGCAAGTCTCTTCCTTACAAGCATGATAAAGCGCAACAACGTGAAATGGGATGTTCAACTGCTGGCACTTCCGTTGCCAACAGCCCAGGAGGCCTATATTCCATCCTGTCTCCCATGCGGATTTCTTTGTTATCCTCCAATGATGGCTTTTGCCTACAGAAGAAGAAACAACAGATTTCATATTGGACATTGCACTATATGAATTCAGTACTCTTGTTGCCTGTCATCATTTAGGAATTGGAACTGTTATATTAGACTATTGAGCATTGGGTCTGAATACCTATGCATGGAGTAGATTATAAACTATTGAAAAAAAATTCACTTTGCATTAGCACTTTGAAGAATAAAATTCTATATTGTTAGTGTGGTCCCCTTGTATTTTCAGATGGTTGAGACCAGTCCTTTTGATTGTTTTATTGGCAGTACATCTCTGCCATCAGGGATTTTTCTAGAAATAATCAGGAGCTCAACAAAGTTCGGGTTGTCAAACTAAAACTGATACCTCCCCCCACCATTCTCCCTTTCTTTCAGCTGGAGAACCAAGTTTTATTCTCCAATGAGAGGAACTGGGCTGAACCCTTCCAGAGATATTCTCCCTAAATCTTTGTGGAAGGGAAAGAAGTATGGGTGTATTACTAAACATTTTTTAAGTTGTGTGCACATGCCAAACCTTTCTTTTCTTTCATTCCCAACAGCAGTTCATTTAGTCAATTCCCTAAAATTCAAGCTCGCCTACCCTCTCCACCCCCAACCCGTATTAATACCTGGTTTCTTTTTTCATTCAGGAGGAAGTCTGTCAGAGCCTACATATGTAACAAAAGAACATTCTGCAACAGATAAAGAAGAGACTTATCCAGATGTGAATGAGAACCTTCCATACTGTGATATCCTAAGGAATGAGGAGGGGAAAGGGAGGAGTAATTCCTATCAGTTAAAGGGTGGTGACTCTTATGAAGCTCTATTAATTACAGAAATATATAAAGGAGACAACCAGAATAAAGGCCCTGCATGTGAAGAAAAATTTCCTGAAAATTCGTATATCAATATGAATTCCTATCAAAGAAACCAAACTAGGGAGGAAAAATATAAACACTTGGAGTGTCGGAAAGGCTTCAGTGAGAGTGGAAGTCTTACTGTCCATCAAAGAAGTCACACAGGGGAGAAACCATATAAATGCCTGGAATGTGGAAAAAGCTTCAGTCGGAATGACCACCTTTCGTCCCATCAAAGAATTCACACAGGGAAGAAACCATATAAATGCCTGGAATGTGGAAAAAGCTTCAGTCGGGGTGACAACCTTTCATCCCATCAAAGAATTCACACAGGGGAGAAACCATATAAATGCCTGGAGTGTGGTAAAAACTTTAGTAAAAGTGGAAGTCTAACTATCCATCAACGAATTCACTCAGGAGAGAAACCATATAAATGCCTGGAATGTGGAAAAGGCTTCAGTGAGAGTGGAAGTCTTACTGTCCATCGAAGAATTCACACAAGAGAGAAACCATATACATGCCTGGAGTGTGAAAGAAGCTTCAGTGAGAGTGGAAGTCTTACTGTCCATCAAAGTATTCACACAGGGGAGAAACCATATAAATGCCTGGAATGTGGAAAAAGCTTCAGTCGGAGTGACCACCTTTCATCCCATCAAAGAATTCACACAGGGGAGAAACCATATAAATGCCTGGAATGTGGAAAAAGCTTCAGTCGGAGTGACCACCTTTTGTCCCATCAAAGAATTCACACAGGGGAGAAACCATATAAATGCCTGGAGTGTGGTAAAAGCTTTCATGAGAGAGGAAATCTTACTGTCCATCAAAGAATTCACACAGGGAATAAACCATATACATGCCTGGAGTGTGGAAAAGGCTTCAGTGACAGTGGAAGCCTTACTATCCATCGAAGAATTCACACAGGGGAGAAACCATACAAATGCCAGGATTGTGGAAAAAGCTTCAGTCGAAGTGACCACCTCACTTCCCACAAAAGGATTCACACAAGAGAGAAAAAATATAAATGCCTGGAGTGTGGAAAAGGCTTCAGTGAGAGTGGAAGACTTAACGTGCATCAAAGAATTCACACAGGGGAGAAACCATATAAATGCCTGGAGTGTGGTAAAAGCTTTACTCAACGTGGAAGTCTTACTGTCCATCAACGAATTCACTCAGGAGAGAAACCATATAAATGCCTGGACTGTGGGAAAAGCTTCAGTCGGAATGACAGCCTTACCTTCCACCAAAGAATTCACACAAGGGAAAAACCATATACATGCCTGGAGTGTGGAAGAGGCTTCAGTGACAGTAGAAATCTTACTGTCCATCGAAGGATTCACACAGGGGAGAAACCATATACATGCCTGGAGTGTGGAAAAAGCTTCAGTAAGAGTGGAAGTCTTACTGTCCATCAAAGAAGACACACAGGGGAGAAACCATATAAATGCCTGGAGTGTGGAAACGGCTTCAGTGAGAGTGGAAGTCTTACTGTCCATCGAAGAATTCACACAGGGGAGAAACCATATAAATGCCTGGAGTGTGGTAAAAGCTTTCGTGAGAGAAGAAATCTTACTATCCATCAAAGAATTCACACAGGGGAGAAACCATATACATGCCTGGAGTGTGGAAAAGGCTTCAGTGACAGTGGAAGCCTTACTGTCCATCGAAGAATTCACACAGGGGAGAAACCATATAAATGCCTGGAATGTGGAAAAAGCTTCAGTCGGAGTGACCACCTTTCATCCCATCAAAGAATTCACACAGGGGAGAAACCATATACATGCCTGGAGTGTGGTAAAAACTTTAGTAAAAGTGGAAGTCTTACTATCCATCGACGAATTCACTCAGGAGAGAAACCATATAAATGCCTGGAGTGTGGAAAAGGCTTCAGAGAGAGTGGAAGTCTTACTGTCCATCAAAGAATTCACACAAGGGAGAAACCATATACATGCCTGTAGTGTGGAAGAGAGGCTTCAGTGACAGTGGAAGTCTTACTGTCCATCAAAGAATTCACACAGGGGAGAAACCATATAAATGCCTGGAGTGTGGACAAAGCTTCAGTCGGAATGACAGCCTTACTTCCCACCAAATAATTCACACAGGGAAGAAACCATATAAATGCCTGGAGTGTGGTAACGGCTTTCGTGAGAGAGGAAATCTTACTGTCCATCAAAGAATTAACAGAGGGAAGAAACCATATACATGCCTGGTGTCCGGGGCCCAGCCCCCGGACTTGCTGACAGACAGCGGTAGGGGGCAGCTGGGAGACAACAGTTCAACCACTCGGACTGGCAAACAGAGCCAGAACCTGCCTACTCCAGGGGGAAGGGGTGAAAGGGCTGGAGGGGGCAAGGGGAAGCCAGCTAGTCCCACCGTCCAGGGGGAGGAGAGGGGGCTAAGCAGGCTAGAGGAAAAGGGCCAGGGCAGGGGGAATAGGGACCCAGCAACAGCCCCAACGGAGCCCATACCTGCCAAGGAGAAGAAGCAGCCACTAGAACCCAAAGCCACACCCTGGCTAGAGGACAGCAGCCTGGCTCAGGAGTGGCTAGGAGCCAAGCCCCTCCAGATGGAGCTGCCACAGGCATTCTGGGGGAGGAGATGGGTAGCCCCACCCAGCATTGCTGAGCAGGCAGCGCAGAGGCTGACTAAGGCAGCTCCTCGTGAGCAAGGCCAGGCAAGCTCAGTAGCTCAGAGGCTGGCTGGGTCAGCTCCTCGCGAGCAAGGCCAGGCAGGCTCAGCAGCACAGAAGCCGGCTGGGGCAGCTCCTCATGAGCAAGGCCAAGGAGACCTCAGCTGGGGATGGCTCGCATTCAACCCCACCCTGCCAGCAAGGCAAGGAAGCCAAGAAGGGATTACTGGTAGGAGGGAAACACCTGAGGGAAGGCACAGCTGGGCCAAGTCAGGAGAGGGCCCAAGCCTAGAAGGAGGGCGGGGTGGGGAAAGGAAGCCCTATATAAGGTGGCTAGGAAGAGCTCTGAGGTGGTGGGTGTGAGTGATGATGTGGAGTGAGAGCAGTAGGATGCAAGGGTGGAGGCTTGGAGGAGAGTTCTGGAAGGAGGAGATGAAGGAGTACGCAGAGGGTAAGCAGGCCAGGTTGAGCAGGCCAGCGAGTGGACTGAGAGGGAGGCTGGGTGAGGTATACCGCCCCTCCTTCCACAGAGCAGGGTCCTGCAGAATCCCTGGCCCCCCTGTGACTTCAGGAGCAGACCGCCCAGTGCCATGCCCAGCAGCAGCCGTGGCAAGCCCTGACACCTGGAGTGTGGAAAAGGCTTCAATGACAGTGGAAGTCTTACTGTCCATCGAAGGATTCACACAGGGGAGAAACCATATACATGCCTGGAGTGTGGGAAAGGCTTCAGTAAGAGTAGAAGTCTTACTGTCCATCAAAGAATTCACACAGGGGAGAAACTATATAAATGCCTGGACTGTGGAAAAAGCTTCAGTTAGAATCACCACCTTTCTTCCCATCAAAGAATTCACACAGGGGAGAAACCATATAAATGCCTGAAGTGTGAAAAAAGCTTCAGTCGGTGTTCCTAACTTACTTCCCACCAAAGAATTCACACAGAGAAGAAACTATATAAATTCCTCGAGTGTGGAAAAAGCTTTACTGACCGGGGAAAACTTACTGTCCATCAACGAATTCACACAGGGGAGAAACCATATAAGTGCCTGGAGTGTGGAAAAAACTTCAGTCGGAGTGACCACCTTTCTTCCCACCAAAGAATTCACACAGGGGAGAAACCATATGTACAGTAACTTCACTGGTGTGAGGCACAAAACACTTGGCATCTCTCTTAAGTTGCTGGTGAGTTTCAGAGGTTGAGCCTGCTTTACAAATGCTCTACTTTTAAAGCATAGGTACAGTATGATTTTCCCTCCTCTCCAGACATTACAGTGCTTCACTGAATCAAACCCTTTCTGGATACTGAGCAGGTGTTATAGTTATGAGCAATAACCCTGTTCCTGGTGCTGAAGGGGAGACTACTTTCTACCCAGTTCCTTGGCCCAATGTAATTCTAAGATGTCTTGAGTTTAAGCAACAGTTAGTGCTGGTTTTTCCCACTTTAGTCCAAGGACTAAAAGTGATTCACAAACATTACTTCCTCACATAGAGGATTTACTGGCTGACCCTCCCTGGTCAAAAGCCAGACTCCAACTCCCTTTCACTTGTCCGTCTGCTCCAACTGTCAGCCCATCAACATTCCATCCCTAACCGCCATTTCAGCTTTGCAACATGGGGGGGGCGCATGTCAATCATACTCTTACTGTCTGGCAATGTCAACTTTTGATGCTGAATCTGTCACACCATATAAATACCTCAAGTGTGGAAAAAGCTTTAGTTGTAATGAGAACCTTACTTCCCATCACAGAAATCACACAGAGGAGACACCATACTAATGCCTAGAGTGTGGGCAAAGATTCAAGCAGAGTTTGCACCTTACTTGCCATAAAGAAATTCATACAGGAGAAAAAAATGTAAAAATGCCTGGATTGTGAAAAAAGCTTTCACTTGAGTGGACATTTGCATTGCCATCAAAGAATTCGTTCAAGGCAAAATCATATAAATTCCACCACTGTGTGGAAAGCTTCAGTCTAAGTTCAAAGAATACATTGCCACCTTTGGATAAGGAAACTTAAAAGGGGAGCAGTTTCACCACCCATTCCAAAGTGCCCTCGCTCATGCTTCAAACCAGAATGCCAAGAAGAGAGGGGGAAGAGGCTAGCCCCAGAAGGACAAACTGTCCTCTGTGGATGTAGAGCCTGGAGCAGCAGCAACTGTATCCTTCTCAAAGTTCAATACTATTTCTGCCACTGGAACTGGCCGCCTCCCACCCCTGGACCACCAGGGCTTTGGCATTATTTCTTAAATCTTCATGCTTTCATATTGCTATAATGTAGCTTGACATGTCAATCATACTCTTACTGTCTGGCAATCTCAACTTTTGAAGCTGAATCCCTCACACAATATAACTGCTTCAAGTGTGGAAAAATCTTCAGTGAACGTGGAAGTCTTAATTCCCACCAAAGAATTCACACAGGGGAGTAACTGTATAAATGCCTGGAGTGTGAAAAAAGCTTCAGTTGGAGCAGCAAACTTACTTCCCACCAAAGAATTCACATAGGGGAGAAACCGTATAAATGCCTGGAGTGTGGAAAAAGCTTTAGTTGGAATGAGGCAGAGGCCAGCTCCAGTACGACAAACTGTCCTCTGTGGATGTAGAGCCTGGAGCAGCAGCAACTATCTCCTTTTCAAAATTCAGTACTACTTCTGGCATTGGAACTTGCAGCCTCCCACCCCTGGACCACCAGGACTTTTGCATTATTTCTTAAATCTTTGCACTTTCATATCTCTATAACATGGCTTTGTAACTATGCTGCAGGGGGTTCTCTGAATTCCTGGAGGTAAGAATTCAGAGCATCCATAGTTACTGGTATAACAATATACCAATAAGAAAATGTTTGTGGCCAGAGCCAACAAAAAAACCCATGTGAAAATAAATAAGGTTGAGGCATTCTGTATTAGGAGGAATTTATAACTTCAAGAGCAGACATATGCAGAGTATGTTCTAGTTGTCTAACTGACGTGGAATGGATCCACAGAGAGGCACGTTCAAGGGAAGGAGCTGCCCTCCTCCATGCAGATTAAAGTACACCTAAGCCAAGTCTGAAGGTTGACCAAGGTTGCTCCTCCAGGAGGTCCTTCACAGGCTGGTTGTGCTGTTGGTTGGAGGGGATGGGGGTCTCTCCCCTCTTGCCAGGAGCCCCTGATGGCTAGATGATGAGCTGAAGGCCAAGGTCCCATTGGCTCTTGCCTTTCAGTTCATGCCTCTGTCCCAAATGGCATGTCAAAAACAAAGATTTTATACCATCTGCTAAAATGGGATAAAATTCAATTATCGCTGTTGGGAAGAATAGCTACAATTAAAATGAATGTCTTACCTAGAAGGTTATTTCTATTTCAGACAATTCCTGTATTAACGACAGAGACGCCATTTAAGCAATGGCAGAAGGATATATTGAGATTTATATGGCAGGGCAAAAAGCCAAGGGTTAAATTTAAAGTCCTATAGAACACAAAAGAAAGAGGAGGTTTGGGCCTCCCAGATTTGATATTATATTTTGCAGCTAATTGTTTGGTTTGAATGAAGGAATGGATATTGTTAAAAAATAGAAGAATACTGGACCTGGAAGGGCATGATCTAAAATTTGGGTGGCATGGATATCTATGGTATGACAAAGTTAAAGCCAACGCAGAGTTTAATAATCATTATGTAATCCTATGGAATAAATGCAAATTTAGGTTTTGTTTGAAAATACCTCTCTGGCTGTCATCGCAAGAAGCTCATTTTAGAAGGGAAATGGTTCGTTCACTTAAATGATTAACTTATCAGGATTTACTGGAATTCTCTCAGGACCAATAAAAATTAAATCAAGAGAGGACTTAGCAGCAGAAGGGCACACCTGTCAGTGGTTTCCATATATGCAAATTTTGGAGAGATTCAAACTAGACAAGAGTCATTATGACTTTGAGAAATTAAAACTGAATTTGAAATAGCCCTTTGTACAAATGATGAACATGTTATTTCTAAAATGTATAAACTTTTGTTGTGGTTTGAGATGGAGGAAGAGCAAGTAACAGAATGTCTGATTAAATGGGCGAAAAATTGTGGACATGATATATTAATGGAGTAATGGGAAAATATGTGGGCAAGGGGGCTGAAATTTACATTAAGCTCCAGTATTAAAGAAAATGCTTACAAAATGATGTATCGTTGGTATATGATTCCTGAAAAATTGACTAGAATGTATAAGGGGGCATCAAATGTATGTTGGAAATGCGCTAAATGAGAAGGGACATTTTTTCATATTTGGTGGATGTGTAAGAAAGCAAAGAGGTTTTGGTTGCAGATACAATCATCGATTCAGAAGATTTTGAATCTTAAACTTCGGTTGAAACTGGAGACTTTTCTATTCAGAATAATGGACAGCCAGTTGGAAAAAGTTTCAGAACACTGTTTTTATACTTTATTACAGCAGGAAGAGTACTGTATGCACAAAAGTGGAAAACGACAACATTGCCTACAGAGGAGGAATGGTTGAGTGCAAAGGTCTCTTCTCTACAAAGTGTGTGTGTGTGTGTTTTGTAAAGAAAACCTGTTTCCAGCCATCTCCATACACACATACACACACTCCCAGCCTGAATCTACTTTTGAAAAAAAAGGCTTTTTGCATTAGAAACTGGGAAGCAGGACAAATGAAATCAAGCCCCACCAGTTTGGAAGACAGAGGCATCTCAGCCTGTATTGTCTGACACATGGTGTGCAATCCCTGATCATTAATAGAAGCTGGGTGCTCTGCTCTGTGACAGCTTGGGACCCCCAGTTCAAGTCTTCCATTGTTCCCAAAATGATGGCCCCGGGAATGACTCAGCCTCATACCTTCACTTAACCGCTGGCATTCTGAAAGGACTTTCTATTCTAGCTAAGAGGTTTTCTGCGTGATTTTCTAGTGTGTTTTTTAAAACAGAATTACTTGTATATTTATGGTTGATTGTGATCATTCTTTGATAAGTTTAATAAGAGTTTAACAGTACATTTCATAGTTTTAGTTGTACACATGGTCTTGTTCAGAACATGCTGTACACATCCTAACAAGTTGTACACATGCTGTTCCTAACAAAAGTGAAGGCCGCCTCTCCCTCACCCCAGGAAGCACCCCCCTTCCCTTTGATTCTTGCCCTGCAAAACGGGTCATCCCAAATTGTATCTAGTGAAGTTAGTCCTTTTGGCTACCTGCGACTCTCAGAGGCCATGGAGTTTAGAGATCCCAATGAACCTGAATGCAACATGTTCTCCCCTCAACACGAGTATCTGTGCTCAGCTATAATCCTGGAAGTTTTCTGGTCACTTCCAGGACTTCTCAGGTGGACTCAGGTTGCAGGAGAGAGAGTGCTTTCTTCATTCCAAACAGACATTAAGATCAGTCTGCAGGAATGGAAAAGCTGGCCCACAGGCAGGAAGGGGTCCAGGGGGGTCCCCTGGGGGCCTGGATGCTCCCTTGACAACAGTTCTATTCTTTGGCTTCCTCGAGGTCATCATTACAATTTTGGCCATGTGTAAAGATCAGCATTTGCTGGGAAATAATTTTCAAGAACTGTCAAGGAAACTGCTTTGCAATTCAGAGCCCCATGCGCTGGTTAAGACAAGATCACCAGCCATCTCCTGGCCTTTGGTAAGTCAAGAAAGCCAATCCGGTCTGTGTGCAAACAGGCTTGAGCTGGTCATCTGCTAGGTGAACTAGTCATGTCCATACATGGAATTCCCTCTGCCTGCCACGCCCATAGAATTCAAACCTCCCAATCAGATCCAAAGTTTCTAGCTTGGAACCAATCCCATCCCAGGAGAGACGCTGCCTTCCTCTCCATGCAGAGAGAGGAGAAGTAAAGCCAGCCCTCAACCCCCAAACTTTTGCAGCCGGTTCCTGGGCCCTGCCTGCTATCCCAGCCCCACAGCTGGGTTACCCTGGCTGGAATCACTTCGTCTCCTCTGGGCCTCCCACGGACTGCAAGAGACTTCCAGCACCCGGGATCCGGGCTTCTCCTCCTGATTGCTGCACGGACAAGGAAAGGTACATCTTGGCTCGCCATCTTTAATCTATCTCCCTGATTTTCCAGTTCACCCTGCACAGCACAGAGAGGGGGAGCAGTCTGCTTCTCTCTACTTATTAGAAAGACTAGACACTCACTTCTCTTCTGTCCTGCCCCTCCCCGTTTCTGCCCCCATATTTACACTTTAAACTTAGAGGTAACTGAAGCTGAAGTTGGTCTTGGAATAGTTTTGGTTGATATTTTCTGGTATTGTCTGGAAATGTGCTCATTGCTTGTACTTTGTTTTATTATTTGCTCGCAGGAAAATTTCCTTCCTCCCTCTCCTAATAATGTACCCGATCCCCCCATCCCCTACAATAAACTGCCTGTTCCTTTTTAAACCTTTAAAGTCTGTTTCCGTTGTCCTTTCCCCGCTGAATCACCCTCAAAGCCACTTCAACAGGCAGAGATCCCTCTTTCCCTGCCCGTCTGAATAGGCAAGGTCACATGTTTGCAGGGCTGTGGTAACAAACTCTGGTAACAAACCCACCCCTGAGGAATGTCATTCTCCCCTCCTTCCTCATTTCCTCACAACAACCATGTGAGGTAGGATAGGTCGAGAGAGTGAGTGGCCCAAGGCCATTCAACAAGCTTTATGGCAGAGGGGGGACTCAAACCCTCCTCCAGTGCTCTAAGCATGTCACCAATATAAGCACAACAGACTTATGAGGTAGACCAAGGATCTCCAATGTGGTCACTGTGGGACCAGAATGCCCCAAATACTGCCCTTTACTGTAGGGTACCACAGAGGTTTTCTCACTGAATATGTTTTTGTAGGTGCCCAAACTCAACTCATGTGTTGATAGGGTTGCCAACTCGATTCTGGGAAATGCCTGCAGATTTGAGGGTGGAGTTGGGTTCTCAACCTCCAGGTGGTGGCTGGTGATCTCCCAGAATCCCACCTTAACCCCAGTCAACAAAGGTCAGTTTCCCTGGAGAAAAGGGCTCCTTTGGAGGGGGGGCTGTATGGCACTATACCCGGATGAGGCCGCTCCCCTCCCCAAATCCGGTCTTTCCCGGGATCCACCCTCCAAATCCACAGAAATGTTCCAGCCCAGAGTTGGCAACCGCAGGAGCCCGAGGAAGGCAGGGTGTGGGAAGGGGAGGGACCTCAGCTGGGTGTCATGCCAGAGAGCCCATCTCTGTCGCCCGGAGAGGAGTTGTAATGCTGGGAGATATGCAGGCTCCAGGTTGGCAGGCCTAGGTATGGAAAAGGACATGGAGAACTGAGGAGCAGGCTGACACCGGCTGCCCTTTCTCTATATGCTGCTGATTTCCCATCAGGGAATTCTGAGGGATCAGGGAGAGCCACGTAACCCTTGGCGAGAGGGATGACCTTGCCTCAGAGCAAACAGGATCAGAAGTTGCCTCTCTTCGCTTTCCATCTCCCCAGATCTTTTGGCTGGCGGTGAGGCTTCCGAAGGGTTAAAGCAAGGACATAGGCGGTCCTAGAGAGGCCAGTTGGAGAGGGGGCCAAGGAAGGTCATTTCCTGTCTGCCTCCCCCCACCTCCCCTACTGAGGCTGCTTCTGCCTCTCCTGGGCTGCTGGGAGGGAGGCTTTGGGGGGAGGGGGCTGCAACACCCAAGCAGAGAGAAAAGGGGGAAGCTGGTCATGGGGGGAGGTTGCACTTAGGGGCTTCCATGAATCCCAGCTCACTTTCCATACCTTCTTCCTCTCAGTTCCCACCCTGTGCATCTCCCCCTCCCCTTACCAGAGAGACCCTCTCGGCTACTTTTTGCAGCGCCAAATAAGCTCTGTGCAGGGCAGCTGAATGCAGGATCCGAATTGGGAACCTTTGGAGGCTGGATGGGGAACAAGCGGCTTCAAGGTTCACACAGGGGCACGTTTAGAAGGAGAGGGCGGGAAGGAAGGAGAAAAGGAGCTGAACTTGGGGGGGAGGGGGTTGCAGGGGGATTTCTAACGGAAAAGCAAACAGAAATTTGCCTGCAGCTGAGAAGGTTCCCCGGCATTTTTCTTTCTGTCTCTCCCTCCCAGGCAACAGCAAACGGGAAGGTCCCGGTGCCTCCTCCGCCATCTCCTCTGGGTGGTCAAGGGGGAAAAGAGTCCCCATGCATCCAGCTCAGGTAAGGTGGGGAGGTGGGCAGTGGCCGGCCGAGATGCTTCCTCCTCGGCCACGAGGCTCAGGGGATCGGGCCCCTTGCCCACCGCTCTGGCACTGCGAGGTCTCAAAGCTGCCCACTAGGAAGGTGGGAAAATGGTCACCCCTGTGCAGGGAAGCCCAAGCAGGGCGGATCAAACAATACTTTGATTAGGACCAGCTGGAGAATCACCCTGTGGAGAGTAGGGTTACCAACCTCCAGGTGGAGCCCAGAGTTTTCCCAGAATTACACCTGATCTCCAGGGTGAACCACGAGGCATCCCATCCCCTGTGAGCCCCCTCCCCATCCCCTGGGATTGTCCCCCAAATCTCGAGGAATTTCCCCAGCCAGAATTGGCAACCCTACTGGAGAGTGGGATATTGCATTGCTCTGAGTGTTTCATGGGCTGGATGGTAAAAAGGACAACACAAGGTGGGGGGAGGGGGGATCTAGTTGTCCTTCCGAGGGTGGCTGGCAGAAGCGCAGTCTGCAGCACTTGACAGTCTGAACATGGGGTTGAAGGAGGCTCTTTACCAAGGGCTTTGGGGGTGAGCTTAGACCTATTGAAAATGATCTGGGGTTGTACGAGGACCTGGTGGGACCAAGAAACGATGGCTGCTCTCCCTTTGGACACAGAAAGGCCACCGGATTAAAATCTGTCTGATCTCTAATCTGGATTCAGCTGCCCCTTGTCAGGGAGAGAGAAGTAAATCAAAATCGGTTTTTCTCCTCCAAAGAAGATGCTTTTTTGGTTGAACTTCCAAAAGCTAGTTTTATCCGTTTCATCAGTCTTGTATATTTGTTTAGTTAGGAATTTTTTTTCTTATTCAATACTTGGGTGTGATTTTTGTGGATGATCTTTCTCCCAAGAATTGGCACTGACAGGTTGCCTGTCTCACAAGAGATCCAAAGTGGGTGGAGAACCAAATCAAGCTTTCTTCATAGGGTTGCCAGGTCCCGGTACCTTCCCGGCAGGAGAGGGGACCTGGCACTAACCTCGTGCCAGCAGCAACTCTTTGGCAACTCTGCTATGACATCACTTCCAGAAGTGACATCATTGCACCAGCCATGAGAGTGTACGGAAGTTACATTGTCCTGTCCCTTGGGAGCGCAGATGCTGTGATTGCTGCCTGCCAAAGCTGGGCAACCTCAGGGGGGCTTGCCACCTATCGCTGATTGTTGGCAGATCGGTGGGCAAGGGTGCAAATCTCCTGAAGTTTACCGGCAATTGGCAGCCCCTGGGAACCCTAAACCTCCAGTAAATGGGGTACTCTTTTATGAATCTTCATACAGCAACTTTTGGAGTTTATTTTTAAGGTTATTTCAGGGTCTTTTATGTGGGTTTGGCCTAACCTGGATAGCCCAAGTGAGCCTGATCTTGTCATATCTCAAAAGCTAAGCAGGGTCGGCCTTCGTTATTAACTGGATGGGAGGCCTCCAATGAAAACCAGGGTTGCAGAGGCAGGCAATGGCAAGCCACCTCTGTCAGTCTCTTGCCATGAAAACCCCACCAGGGTTGCCATAAGTCAGCTGTGACTTGAGGGCACTCTCCACCACAATGTGGGTCTAAAAATCAGCAAAAGATATATATGCTATATATATATGCTATATATATGTATAGTTACATGTGCTGAGATATTGATATTTTTATCATGTAATTTAAGAGGAGGTTCAATCATAGTCATGAGTTTTGCTGAGAATTTGCAATGTTGTTATACATGCAGAAATGCTTATATATGGCTCAACTGGAGGGAGGGGGGCCTTTTTTAATTGTCACTCAGGACAGAGTCAGTCTAAGTATTTGTTCAAGGTCATGTTTCTGCAAAAAGGGTGCTCATTCTTGTTGTCTTAGAGTGATACATTTATAAGGACTCGTTTTTATGCTCAATTGGGGAGTGGGTACCAAAATTAGCAGAAACACAGCAGAAATTAATGGCCTAACATTGAAGATATTTCTTCCTTTTGAGGAATCTCTGTGCTCATAATATCCTAGATTCAAGTAGATCCATCAGTGCAGGAGTCTCCAACTTTTTGAGCCTGAAATTCCACTTCTGGAATTCTGCCCCGGGGTGGTGGGCACCACTTCAAAATGGCTGCCATAGGAAGAGGGGCCAACTACAAAATGGCTGCCATAAGAGGTGGGGACAATCACAAAGTGTCAGGGAGTGTGGCTAGTCATAAGTTTTCAACATTTCAGAAAGAACCTCTGCTTAACAGAATGTCTTTTAAAATGAACAATATTAGCAAACACACCCAAGAGCTTGCCTTCAACCGTGCAGTGAAGATTTTTGTGCTGCCAAAGCAACTTTTAAAAAATCAGCACAGCCAATCAGATCTTTAGTTGCTAAGCAAAAGCCTGTGCCAAATCCCGCTCTCCAAGAACACTTGGCAGACACCAGGAAAGTTATTGGTGGGCGCCATGGCAACCTCAGGCACCACACTGAGGACCCTTGCAGTAACGGATTTGGTGATGTGGATCTACTCAGTAGACTTCATTGTGATCTTTTTATGCACACTCAACCTTGTGGGCTCCTATATTCTTGGCAACATCAACAACTCCCCCCCATTTCTTTCCCCCTCCTCAAATCTACATTATGTTAACTATTTATTTATTTATTTTTTTCTTTATACCCTGCATTCCACCCCCCAAAGGGGACCCAAAGCAGCTTAGATCCTCCTCCTCCTCCCTTTTGTCCTCACAACAACCCTGTGAGGTAGGCTAGGCTGAGAGTGTGGCCGGCCCAAGGTCACCCAGCCAGCTTCCGTGGCAGTGCAGGGATTGTTGGGTTTTATACTCCGGATGCTCAGGAGTTCAGCTCAGGGGCCCATCCAAGGAGCCTGCAGGGAAGAGAGCTCCTCCCCCTCCCTTTTCCCATTCCAGGGGACAGAGAGGTAAAAATGAAGTAATCCGTAGGCTAATAAAGGGGTGAGGCATGAAGGCCAGCGGAGGCATCTTTGCCTAGTTCCTGCTTTCTCCAAATACAGCAGAGCGGGAAAGAGGCAACAGGAAGAAGACATGGGCTTTAAAGAGTGTGTGTGGGGGGGGTCATTCTTTTGGAATGTTACCAATGGCAACCGGGAAGGCCTTCGGAAGCAGCCATTCGAGAGAGTCATTCTTTGCAGAGGCCGCCATACATTGGCCCTTGATCTAAAAATTAAGGATGCATTGACACTTACAGGATTGTTTTGTAGTCGAAATTCAATGGAGCTCTTCCTATGTC
Organism: Eublepharis macularius; assembly: GCF_028583425.1. Taxonomy (NCBI): domain Eukaryota; kingdom Metazoa; phylum Chordata; class Lepidosauria; order Squamata; family Eublepharidae; genus Eublepharis; species Eublepharis macularius. The sequence continues at coordinate 176,289,830 of NC_072793.1, forward strand.
TGCTCTAAAAATATTCCTATTTCTAACATTCTCTGCGCTGATGAAAAGTCTGCCTTGTCTTGAGCCTCCCAGAGTGTAAAGGAGAAGAAGGGAGAGTCTGCTTAGCTGGGGAAATATCTCCAATCTTACTTGATGTAAGTTATTGCAGCGAATAGTATGATCTATTGAATAAGAAACGGAATTGACTTCCGGTAGGGAGTGGTGCAGGCATGGCAGTTGAGTTGTGGGGTCTGTGCCGTGATCTTCCTGACTCCTTGGAACCTGAGCATTTGGGCCCCAAGACCTGCCCCCCCCCCACAGAGAGGGGAAAGCATGCATCGTATTTCAAAAAAGAAAGACAAACAGAGACACCACAGCATATCTATCGGTTCCTTGCAGAAATGGCTAGAAGGGGAAAAAGTCATTTTTGGTTGAGCACTGGAAAGAAGGACTTGTTGTACCACTTTAGAGGAAGAAAAGAAAAAACAAAACTGAAACGCAGATTACGATCCAACAGTATAGGCTTAATACAATGTCCTATGTTTGTTTTCTCTTTCTAACTTGCTATACTGTTGATGTGCTCTAGAGGGATTAGAGAGAGGGTGATAGATGGGTCTTTAGAGCCTTCTGTACTCATTATTATCTTTTGAGAGAGAGAAAGAAGAAGAAAACACAATGAAACTCCAATTACAATCCAGGGGCATATTGAAATAAGATGGTAGATACATATATGTCAACTTTTTTTTTCTTTTTAAAATTCTAGGTTTTGAATAGGATTAAAACTGCATACATATAAAATGTCAAAGAATAGCGAAAGAACACTGGTCTTCTATGCCTCTCTATGCTTAATGAAGCTTAACACAGACTTAATGCAAGTTTAGATGTTATATAACATGTTAGACACCAAACATTTACTGTTAAAGGACTAGAGAAAATGTGCCAATTGGGTCTTTGGAGTCTTCTGCTATTATTCCTCTCTCTTAGTTACTTTCTGTTTTAGATCTCCAGTTTTCTCTTTAAGCAAAAGATGAGATAACTTATGAGTAAAACAGGAGAAACACCAGAGAGATAGAGGGAGCTTTACACATTTCTTAATCTTTAGAGCATAAACTAGAGTCTAAACCAAATCCCTTTATATGCTTATTTTCTTTTCCCAGCCTCACTACAATGAAAATGCAAGTGTATAATTTTAGATGGCTTGGATTAGACAGATGAAAGATTGAGAGAAGACTGGTACAAAAATGTCTTTTTATAATGATGTATAGCAATGGTCACTTATCTTTCTGCTCTTTTCCTCTGTCCTTTTCCTCTGTTCTGTTCCTGGAATGACTAAGGGATTAACACCCTCGGCTTGAAATCCTAAGGGATGGGAAATGTGACTTAAATGGATGTATACATAATATACACAAAAAAATGGTAAGAAATGAGATAAGAAATGGAATACGTGGATAAAAGAGCAAGGAAATCAAATAGTGCTTGGAGAGATCTAAAGGGAAAGTTGAAGATATAAAGGGGGGAAGAAAAGAAAAATGTCGATATTCGGTTACTCAATCGCTTTTTTATGGATTGATGGTTCTATAGAAATTTTTTTGAAATATTGATTACACAATGAAGGTGTTATGACCTTTACTTTATGGGAGGGGTATATATTTCTTTTAATTTCCCCCCTCACACACTCTGGGTAGTTAGCTGCCACCAGGAATATTAAATTCCAATATATTTTATTTAAGTTTTCTCTTTGGTAACGTGTTTAAGCGTCAGGCTCTTTCGTGGATCTATGTGGCCCTGAGGATAGGAATGGGATATAACACTGACAGCTACTCTGGGATATAACAAAACAAAATAAACTTTTATTTTTCAAGAAGCGTATTGGTTTCATAAAAGTAGTTCTTAGTTCTTCAAGTTACTTCATTTAAACTCATTCACACAGATCTCTTGTAAGGCTTCACACACAGTTAGCCTCTTTCTCTAGGCTCTATATTTCTCTCCCAGAAAACTCCTCAGGAAGCACACAGCTAGCCTCTCTGACTCTTATTCAGAGATTATATTTCTCTTATAACCGCTTCAACATATTCAGGCAGCATACTCAAAATCCATCTCTCTGTGTCCAACTGCATTCACTCCACCCACTCTCTGTCATCAACCAATCATATCACTCACTCATCTCTCTCTTTCACCCCCACTCTTCACCTATCTCACCAAATATTTAAAGACACATGCCCCCATTTCTTGAAATCATTACAGAAGGTCTTGCACACGAATCTGTTACTGAAATGTTTTTATAATCCCCTTTCCTATTACAAAAACGAATAAAAAATAATTTACAAAAAAATGGAATCAGACTCAGATTACAACAGTCTGAAACAAAGCATTAAGAGATATGACTGAAAGCAACTCCAGACTACACTCATGTGAACACAGTTCTTGTCTTTCAAACCCCCAGCAGAGAGCAGTGAGGAATATGATTTTACCAAATAATAGAAGCAATAAGTGAGATTTTACAATTTCAAGTTAATAAGAACCCAGAACTGCTGCTACTGAACTTGGGAATGGAGAACATTCCAGCACAACACAGGACATTATTATTTTACATGACAGCAGCGGCTAGACTTTTGTATGCGCAAAAGTGGAAAGTACAAGAAGTGCCAACTATGGAGGACTGGATATATAAATTGCTGTACATGGCCGAAATGGACAAAATGACAAGGAAATTGAGAGATCTGGATCCAGGACAGTTTAATAGGGACTGGGAGAAATCAAAGCAATATTTGGTGAAAAAATGGGAGGTGGGAGGAGAACTGTGGCAGTTTGAAAATTACTGAAATATAACTGAAGAGGAGAGAAGTGACTTTACCGGGGGGAGGGAGGTTAAATAAGAAGTTCTAAGCTATTGTTTTTATTAGATTATCATATACAGTATTAAATAATAGAGGTGTTATTTTAAGAATTAACAGGATATAAGTTAACTAAGTATGTTTCAGGTAGAGAATTGTATAATAGGTCATTATATAACTAAAATAGAATGAGTACAAGAAAAGAAGCAAATAGTAACATATAGAGCATAAGTCAAATTGATTGACAGGGGACAAATTGATTGTCCCATATTGATGAGTTTAGAATGATTATGCTAGAGAACGGAGAATGAAAATCAGACAAAATGTTATACTATTAAAGAATATTTGCTAGCAATGTAATACTTAGTGTGATAAGCTAAGGGGGGAAGGGAATAGAAATAGCACTGTGTTATAATTGATAAGCTTAGAAGAGAATGAAAATGTATGTATAAATAAAATAAGTCTGAAATGAGTAAAGGGAAAAATAGATAAGGGGTTGGAAAACTGTTGGAAGTCAACCAAAGGGGGAGGGAAAAGGGAGGGGGTTAGAATTGGCATATTTTAAGAAGGAATTGATTGTAATGATAAATGATTGATTTCTAATCCAATTAAAAAAATTATATTAAAAAAAAGGAATATGATTTTACCCTCTGGCAGAGGAATGTGGGGAAAGAAAATTAAAGGGCAAGTCGGAGCGGCCGCCAGGTTGGCCAAGAGCCCTGACAGATGCAGGTGAGGAGTTGGCCCGCAAGGGAGGCAGGAGGACCTTTTCCTTTAAGGGGGACAGAAGGTTCAGAACTGCTGCTCTTTCTGCTGTGGGTCGAACTGGAGCTGGTGGCAATTCATCTCTGAAAAGACAAGGGGACCACAGGTCCCCATAGACCACACTAACAATATAGAATTTTATTGTTCAAAGTGCTAGTGCAAAGTGAATTTTTTCCCCAATAATTTATAATCTACTCCATGCATAGGTATTCAGACTCAATACTCATTAGTCCCCATCATTTGACACATCCTCTTCAACAAGTATCTTCACGACATCAACATTGGCAATTCTCTTCCTTACAAGCATGATAAAGCGCAACAATGTGTAACGGGCTGTTACAACTGCTAGCACTCCCGTTGCCAACTGTCCAGGAGACCGATATTCCATCCTGTCTCCCGTGGGGATTTCTTTGTCATCCTCCAATGATGGCTTTTGCCTACAGAAGAGGAAACAACAGATTTCATATTGGACATTGCATCATATGAATTCAGTACTCTTGTTGCCTGTCATCATTTAGGAATTGGAACTGTTATATTGAACTGTTGAGCATTGGGTCTGAATACCTATGCATGGAGTAGATTACAAGTTATTGGGAAAAAAATTCACTTTGTACTCGCACTTTGAAGAATAAAATTCTATATTGTTAGTGTGGTCCCCTTGTATTTTCAGATGGTTGAGACCAGTCCTTTTGATTGTTTTGTTGGCAGTTCATCTCTGCCATCAGGGATTTTTCTAGAAACAATCAGGAGCTCAACAAGGTTTAACTTGTCAGTCTAAACTAAAATTGATACCTCCCCCCACCATTCTCCCTTTCTTTCAGCTAGAGAACCAAGTTTTATTCTCCAATGAGAGGCGCTGGGCGGAACCCGTCCAGAGATATTCTCCCTAGATCTTTGTGGAAGGGAAAGTAGAGAAGTACGGGTGTATTACTAAACATTTTTTGAGTTGTGTGCACATGCCAAACCTTTCTTTTCTTTCATTCCCAACAGCAGTTCATTTAGTCAATTCCTTAAAATTCAAGCTCTTCAACCCTCCCTACCCCCACCCTGTATTAATGCCTGGTTTCTTTTTTCATTCAGGAGGAAGTCTGTCAGAGCCTACATATGTAACAAAAGAACATCCAGCGATAGACAAAGAGGAGACTCATCCAAATGTGAATGAGAACCTTCCATACTGCGATATCCTAAGGAATGAGGAGTGGAAAGAGAGGAGTAATTACAGTCATTTAATGGGTGGTGACTCTCATGAAGCTACATTAATTACAGAAATATATAAAGGAGACAACCAGAATAAAGACCCTGCATGTGAAGAAAAATGTCCTGAAAATTCGTATATCAATATGAATTCCTATCAAAGAAACGAAACTAGGGAGGAAAAATATAAATACTTGGAGTGTGGGAAAGGCTTCAGTGAGAGTGGAAGTCTTATTGTCCATCAAAGAATTAACACAGGGGAGAAAGCATATAAATGCCTGGAATGTGGAAAAAGCTTCAATCAGAGTGACCACGTTTCATCCCATCAAATAATTCACACAGGAGAGAAACCATATAAATGCCTGGAGTGTGGTAAAAGCTTTAGTCAAAGTGAAAGTCTTACTATCCATCAACGAATTCACTCAGGAGAGAAACCATATAAATGCCTGGAGTGTGGAAAAGGCTTCAGTGAGAGTGGAAGTCTTACTGTCCATCGAAGAATTCACTCAGGAGAGAAACCATATAAATGCCTGGAGTGTGGAAAAGGCTTTAGTGACAGTGGGAATCTTACTGTCCATCAAAGAATTCACACAGGGGAGAAACCATATAAATGCCTGGAATGTGGAAAAAGCTTCAGTCAGAGTCACCACCTTTCATCCCATCAAAGAATTCACACAGGGGAGAAACCATATAAATGCCTGGAGTGTGGAAAAAGCTTCAGTCGGAATGACAGCCTTAGTTTCCATCAAAGAATTCACACAGGGGAGAAACCATATAAATGCCTGGAGTGTGGAAAAGGCTTCAGTGAGAGTGGAAGTCTTACCGTCCATCGAAGAATTCACACGGGAGAAACCATATACATGCCTGGAGTGTGGAAAAGGCTTCACTGAGAGTGGAAGTCTTACTGTCCATCGAAGAATTCACTCAGGAGAGAAACCATATAAATGCCTGGAGTGTGGAAAAGGCTTCAGTGAGAGTGGAAGTCTTACTGTCCATCAAAGAATTCACACAGGGGAGAAACCATATACATGCCTGGAGTGTGGAAAAAGCTTCAGTCGGAATGACAGCCTTACTACCCACCAAAGAATTCACACAGGGAAGAAACCATATAAATGCCTGGAGTGTGGTAAAAGCTTTACTCAACGTGGAAGTCTTACTGTCCATCAACGAATTCACTCAGGAGAGAAACCGTATAAATGCCTGGAGTGTGGAAAAAGCTTCAGTCATGGTCACCACCTTTCTTCCCACCAAAGAGTTCACACAGAGGAGAAACCATATGTACAGTAACTTCACTGGTGTGAGGCACAAAACACTTGGCATCTCTCTAAGTTGCTGGTGTCTTTCAGAGGTTGAGCCTGCTTTACAAATGCCCTGCTTTTAAAGCATAGGTACAGTATGATTTTCCCTCCTCTCCAGACATTACAGTGCTTCACTGAATCAAACCCTTTCTAGATACTGAGCAGGTGTTATAGTTATGAGCAAGAACCCTATTCCTGGTGCTGAAGGGGAGACTCCTTTCTACCCAGTTCCTTGGCCCACTGTAATTCTAAGATCTCTTGATTCTAAGCAGCAGTTAGTGCTGGTTTTTCCCACTTTAGTCCAAGGACTAAAAGTGATCCACAAACATTACTTCCTCACAGAGGATTTACTGGCTGACCCTCACTGGCCAAAAGCCAGACTCCAACTCTCTTTCACTTGTCCGTCTGCTCTAACTGTTAGCCCATCAACTTTCCATCCCCAACTGCCATTTCAGCTTCGCAACATGCGGGAGGGGGGGACATGTCAATCATACTCTTACTGTCTGGCAATCTCAACGAATTCACACAGGGGAGAAACCATATAAATGCCTCATGTGTGGAAAAAGCTTTAGTTGGAATGACATCCTTACTTCCCATCAAAAAAATCACACACAGGAGAAACCATAGTAGTACCTAGAGTGTGGGAAACGTTTCAAGCAGAGTTTGCACCTTACTTGCCATAAAGAAATTCATACAGGAGAGAAAAATGTAAAACTGCCTGGAGTGTGAAAAAAGCTTTCATCTTAGGTACTTTTCGCACTCAGTTTTTAGACCGCATTTGTATCTGTTCTGCATCCCATGTTTGCAAGGTTTTCACACTTTCAAAGCAATCATGGGATGCAGTCTGTATCCCCGATTTTCCCCCCTGCAGACATACCTCTATGTTTTTTTAAGTTCACTGCCAACTGGCAGCTGGCCTGCATTTTGCTAATGTGAACACTTTTGCCCCCTTTTTGCTTCTCTCCCCCCTCTCCTTTTCCCTGGGACCTGATTGGTTTGTGCAGAATTAGCCACTCAGAGCCCTTCTGGCAGACCCAGGGGCCATCATTCCAGGTGGAGGCCTGTCATTCCAGTCCCAGAGCCTTTCTGTCACACTTTGGGGTTGTCATTCCAGCGTGGGGCCTGTCATTCCAGTCCCAGAGCCCTTCTGAGACACCCAGGGGCCGTCATTGCACTCAGGGGCCTGTCAATCCAGTCCCAGAACAGTCTGTCAGGAACAACAGAAAAAAGAGGGGGTTTGTGACTAACTTAGAATAAGTGGGACTCTAAAAATGATATATACTTGTTACAGAGAAAATCGGAACTTAAGTTGTAGTGAAATTTAGGGGTTTTTTTGTTTTTGTTTTTTCCCCTCTTAATTTTATAGATATATGCATGTATTGTTAGTGTGTTATGTTTAGAATTGTGTGTGCTTTCTTGTTCTCTATATTTATTGTTTATTGTGTTGTGGTGTGTAGTTTATGGTTTAAATAAAGAAAATTTTAACCTTAAAAAACAAAAAGAAAGATGGCCTCAGCGGGGGAGAGAGACAGGCAAGGGAATCGGCACCAGACAGTCATCAGAGGGAGCTGCAACAGAAACGGGAGGTTTTGAGTCACCTGTCTTGGCGTTAATTCTCTAAACATTTTAAAGCCCTGTCAAGAAACCAGCCTGATTCTTGGCTGACCTCAGGCTAAGGCAAATCTGCTGTCCGGTGCCGTGGCCAGACTTAGGGAACACCCCAGGGACACCCACCCCAGAAACTAGGCTTGCAGCAGCCCAGCCCAGCCCTACCACCCATAACACTCACCCAGCCAGGAGAGGACAGACGTCAGAGACACCAGCAAGGGCCAAGAATGCCAAAGAAGCCCCAGGTGCAGAAAATTCAGGCAAAGCCCCAGGTGCAAGAAGCTCAGGCAAAGCCTCAACAACAGGAGGCAGGCTAGGTGAAGCCTCCTGGGTCCTAATGAGTGCCAGTTACCCAGTCAGGGCTCCAGGGCAGCCTTTTCCCTCAGCCCAGGGGGAGAACAACAGGCCAGCCAGGTGGAGGAGAGACAGAGGGCAGAGGCAGCCAGCCAGCACCAACTCAAGCAGCAGGCCAAAGGTGGTCAAAGAGGCACTAGGCCACACTACCACCCAGAGGCTGGCAGGAGAGGTGCAGCAGCAGAGCAAACCAACAGGCGGGATAGAAGGGGCGGGGAGTAGGTTGGAAGAGTCAGCAGCAGAGCAGCAACAGGTGCGGCTGCCTAGGGCAGTCCAGGCCGCAGCTAGGTTGTTAGGGGTGGGGCTAGGAGGTGGAGGCTGGGATTGGTGAAGGGATAAAAGGGGAGTCCCCCTACAAGCAGGGTTGGAGAGTAAGGAGTCAGAGAAAAAGTGTGGAGAGACAAGGAAGAGACAGGAGTACCTTGAGAAGGCAGGGACTGCAGTTAAAGGGGCAGTGGCTGACCCCAAATCAAGGGGCTCTACCAACCGAGAGGGGAGAGTGTCACATCTGCCTAGGAGAATTCTGGGAAATGGAGAAACTCAGAGCCAAGCAGTTCTCAGATAAACAGGCCTGGAGACGTTTTGTAGAACCCAGGGGCAAGTGAGATCACGGGTGTCCCAAAGCTGAGGGACGGGGGGAGATGTTCGTTCCCTGCTATCGATCTCAGACTAATGGCTCTGATGGGTGGTATAATTTGGCTGCAGAGAGCCCTGTTCATGTGTCTTAACAAGGACCTGGTTGGTTTTAGTGACCCTGTTCTGCCGGCCGATATGAAATAAAAATGGACTTTCTAAGCTCGTTCTTTGCTATTGGGCCAGCTGTCGGACATGGTTGCTGGTCTTAGCCATTGCTTTGTGGGATGAGACTGGAAAACGTGGTGTTGAGTTCTGTTTGGATTTTGCAGCTTGACTTTACAAGGTAACATCTGTTTTATCAGGCAGGAGATACTTCTCAGTAAATTAGGGATTGTTCTCAAATACTCCTTGTTATTTTAGGTCGAATCAACATTCACCCACTACCCGCATGTTTATCAGATATCTTCCGTTTGCCTCCAATCCGCGATTTTTTCCTCTTGTTCACATTCCTGCTTCCAATCCGTCTTTCTCGTGCGTCCCTCTGGTCACACGGCCGCTCGAAAACCGCTTTTTTGGGGGGGACCTTTTTCCCCACCCATTTTTTTAAAAAATTTTTGAGCGCACTTTTCTGTTATTTCGATCTTGCCTTATAAAGAAACATCATTGAAGATAATGATGCCTCTCTTTCCCCCACTGACAGCACTGATGGCTCTCTCCCGTTTCTTTTTTGGAAATTTGGAAGCATGTAGGAAGCTTTCGTGGGCATTTCCTATGCAGGACAGTTCAGTGCCTGAATTTTACTGAAGTTTCACTTCCTTGCAGTGTCATTATTTCGATATTTCGTAATTTCGATATTACAGTAATATAAAATAAAAAAAATAAAAAACAGTTAAAAAGGAAGTTTCACGAGTCCGTTCTGAGGATGGATTCACCCCAAAATGATTTTTCAAACTACCAGATTTGATTCAGAAACAGCATAACCAATAAATCCAATGCTATGAAGTCAAAAACAGTCTTTTGCAGACTACGGAGCACTTGCAAGTTGAATCAGCCAATAGGAACTCTCGGAACGGCCGGAGAGACAGGAAGGGGGGTGGTTTTTAAAAAAAACACGTAAATTGCGCATTGGCCCGTTCACGGCCACCGTGAAACTCCCATTGAAAATCTGTGACCACATATTCAGGAGAAATGCGAATGAAATGCGTCTGTTTAATGAGGTAATGTGACCGGCACTCGGGATTGCGTGGGGAATGCGGGGAACATGCGACTTAGAATGAGTAATGTGGATTTGACCTTAGTTATCCGATCTCTGCACACTTTCTATATATGTCGTCTTTTTGTACAATTTTTAAGAAATATGTGAATCTTGTGTGGTGATACTGAGTTTTGGGCTACGATGTGAATTCAGCATCTTGGCCTGTTGGCCCAGCTTGCATTGACCTGCTTTAATGGAACTCAGCAAGCAAGTGGTCTACCTTGCAGGGCTGAGAGCTTGATTAACACCTGGTATGGATGGAGACTTTATTTCTTCAGTTTCTGAGGGCCAAGCTACACATGACGAATGACACTTGAACGGCAAGTGGATTGAGTGGAGGGCAAGTGAACAGGGAGAAATACACTTGCCGTTCAAGTGTCATTCGTCATGTGTAGCTTGGCCCACAGTTTAAGATTAGTCATAGGAAATTGGGGGCAGAAATCTGCCCTGGAGTGCAAAGGTCTCTTCCCTACAAACTGTGTGTGTGTGTTTTGTAAAGAAACCCTGTTTCCAGCCATCTCCATACACACACACACTGCCAGCCTGAATGTACTTTTGAAGAAAAGGCTTTTTGCATTAGAAACTGGGAAGCAGGACAAATGAAATCAAGCCCCACCTTTTTGGAAGACAGAGGCATCTCAGCCTGTATTGTCTGGCACATGGTGTGCAATCCCTGATCATTAATAGAAGCTGGGTGCTATGCTCTGTGACAGCTTGGGACCCCCTATTCAAGTCTTCCCACTGTGACACTGAGAGATCTCTGTCTTTTGGTGCTACACCTCTGAAGATGCCAGCCACAGCTGCTGGCGAAACGTCAGGAACTACAATGCCGAGACCACGGCAATACAGCCTGGAAAACCCACAACAACCAAGTCTTCCATTGTTCCCAAACCCCCAAACGTTTGCAGCTGGTTCCTGGGCCCTGCCTGCTATCCCAGCCCCACAGCTGGGCTACCCTGGCTGGAATCACTTCGTCTCCTCTGGGCCTCCCACGGACTGCAAGACACTTCCAGCACCCGGGATCCGGGCTTCTCCTCCTGATTGCTGCACGGACAAGGAAAGGTACATCTTGGCTCGCCATCTTTAATCTGTCTCCCCTGATTTTCCAGTTCACCCTGCACAGCACAGAGAGGGGGAGCAGTCTGCTAGGAGAATTCTGGGAAACGGAGAAAGACAGAGCAAAGCAGTTCCCATGGTTGCTGGTGTTAACCATTGCTTTGTGGGATGGGAGTGGAAAATGTAGTGTTGAGTTCTGTTTGGATTTTGCAGCTTGACTTTACAAGGTAACATTTGTCTTATCAGGCAGGAGATACTTCTCAGTAAATTAGGGATTGTTCTCAAATAGTCCTTATTTTATTTTCCGATCTGTTTCCAGCCATCTCCATACACACATACACTGCCAGCCTGAATCTACTTTTGAAAAAAAGACTTTTTGCATTAGAAACTGGGAAGCAGGACTAATGAAATCCCTGATCATTAATAGAAGCTGGGTGCTCTGCTCTGTGACAGCTTGGGACCCCCTCTTCAAGTCTTCCATTGTTCCCAAAATGATGGCCCCGGGAATGACTCAGCCTCATACCTTCACTTAACCGCTGGCATTCTGAAAGGACTTTCTGTTCTAGCTAGTTTTACTCGATGCCTCAAGCAGACATTTTGCTAAGAGGTTTTCTGCGTGATTTTCTAGTGTGTTTTTTAAAACAGAATTACTTGTATATTTATGGTTGATTGTGATCATTCTTTGATAAGTTTAATAAGAGTTTAACAGTACATTTCATAGTTTTAGTTGTACACATGGTCTTGTTCAGAACATGCTGTACACATCCTAACAAGTTGTACACATGCTGTTCCTAACAAAAGTGAAGGCCGCCTCTCCCTCACCCCAGGAAGCACCCCCCTTCCCTTTGATTCTTGCCCTGCAAAACGGGTCATCCCAAATTGTATCTAGTGAAGTTAGTCCTTTTGGCTACCTGCGACTCTCAGAGGCCATGGAGTTTAGAGATCCCAATGAACCTGAATGCAACATGTTCTCCCCTCAACACGAGTATCTGTGCTCAGCTATAATCCTGGAAGTTTTCTGGTCACTTCCAGGACTTCTCAGGTGGACTCAGGTTGCAGGAGAGAGAGTGCTTTCTTCATTCCAAACAGACATTAAGATCAGTCTGCAGGAATGGAAAAGCTGGCCCACAGGCAGGAAGGGGTCCAGGGGGGTCCCCTGGGGGCCTGGATGCTCCCTTGACAACAGTTCTATTCTTTGGCTTCCTCGAGGTCATCATTACAATTTTGGCCATGTGTAAAGATCAGCATTTGCTGGGAAATAATTTTCAAGAACTGTCAAGGAAACTGCTTTGCAATTCAGAGCCCCATGCGCTGGTTAAGACAAGATCACCAGCCATCTCCTGGCCTTTGGTAAGTCAAGAAAGCCAATCCGGTCTGTGTGCAAACAGGCTTGAGCTGGTCATCTGCTAGGTGAACTAGTCATGTCCATACATGGAATTCCCTCTGCCTGCCACGCCCATAGATTTCAAACCTCCCAATCAGATCCAAAGTTTCTAGCCTGGAACCAATCCCATCCCAGGAGAGACGCTGCCTTCCTCTCCATGCAGAGAGAGGAGAAGTAAAGCCAGCCCTCAACCCCCAAACTTTTGCAGCCGGTTCCTGGGCCCTGCCTGCTATCCCAGCCCCACAGCTGGGTTACCCTGGCTGGAATCACTTCGTCTCCTCTGGGCCTCCCACGGACCGCAAGAGACTTCCAGCACCCGGGATCCGGGCTTCTCCTCCTGATTTCTGCACGGACAAGGAAAGGTACATCTTGGCTCGCCATCTTTAATCTGTCTCCCCTGATTTTCCAGTTCACCCTGCACAGCACAGAGAGGGGGAGCAGTCTGCTTCTCTCTACTTATTAGAAAGACTAGACACTCACTTCTCTTCTGTCCTGCCCCTCCCCATTCCTCCCCCCATATTTACCCTTTAAACATAGAGGTAACTGATGCTGCAATTGGGAAAGTTGGTTGATATTTTCTGGTATTGTCTGGAAATGTGCTCATTGCTTGTACTTTGTTTTATTATTTGCTCGCAGGAAAATTTCCTTCCTCCCTCTCCTAATAATGTACCCGATCCCCCCATCCCCTATAATAAACTGCCTGTTCCTTTTTAAACCTTTAAAGTCTGTTTCCGTTGTCCTTTCCCCGCTGAATCCCCCTCCTCAGAGCCACCCCACAGGCCGAGCTCCCTCTTTCCTTTCCCTGCCCGTCTGAATAGGCAAGGCCACATGTTTGCAGGGCTGGGAGTGATAAGGGTATAAAAGAAGGGAACAAAGACAGTAAAGTACAATACTAGTTAAATTAAACTAAATAAATAGTAGTAAGGGAAATTAAATGTGGAGTAAGTAATATGTGGCAAAATAAATTTATGCCTTTCTTTTACTTATTTTCTATATACCCCACCTTTCTCTCCAATGAGGACCCACAGTGGCTTATGTAATCCCTTTC